>NC_060142.1:125734828-126341328 GCF_021461385.2 Schistocerca piceifrons | reverse complement strand
TGTGACCGCATCTTTGAGCTCTTCGTCGTCATCAAACCGCTGTGACCCGAGCCATTTCTTCAAATGCATGAAGAGGTGATAATCACTTGGCGCCCGGTCTGGGCTGTAAGGTGGATGGTTGATAACGTCCCACTTGAAGGACTCAAGAAGGGCCGTTGTTCTGCGAGCAGAGTGAGGACGGGCGTTATCGTGCAAAAAAACGATACCGGAAGTCAGCATACCACGGCATTTGTTCTGTATAGCCCGTCGTAACTTTTTTATTGTTTCACAGTACACGTCTTGATTAATGGTCGTACCACGTTCCATGAATTCAACCATCAACACCCCTTTGGCATCCCAAAACACCGTTGCCATCAGTTTTCTGGCAGAAAAATCTTGCGAGGCTTTTCTTGGTTTGGTAGGCGAATTTGAATGTGCCCACATCTTTGATTGTTCTTTTGCCTCAGGGTTCACGTACTTAATCCAGGTTTCGTCACCGGTCACGATTATGTTTAACAATGGTTCTCCCTCGTCCTCATAACGTGACAGAAAGTCTAATGCAGAGGCCATTCTTTGAGTTTTGTGGTGGTCGGTAAGAATTTTGGGCACCCATCGTGCACAGAACTTACGGTAACCCAATCTTGTTGTCACTATCTCGTACAAGAGAGTCTTAGAAATCTGTGGAAAACCAGTAGACAACTCCAACATTGAGAAACGTCGATTTTCACGAACTTTAGCATCAACTGTCTGAACGAGTTCGTCAGTCACCAGTGATGGTCTACCACTCCTCTCTTCATCATGAACGTTTTCTCGTCCACTTTTAAATAAACGTACCCATTCACGGACAACTCCTTCACTCATAACTCTTGGTCCGTACACGGCACAAAGCTCACAATGAATAGCTGCTGCAGAATATCCTTTGGCTGTAAAAAACCTTATGACAGCACGCACTTCACATTTGGCGGGGTTTTCTATTGCAGCACACATTTCAAACTGCCACAAAAACTAAACTAGCGCAGGTACGATGTTCACTCGACCACGGCTTGATGCCGGCTGACCTGTTGAGTGCGTGAACGCACAGATGGTGTCGCTACTCCCCCCACAACCCGCACTGTGACCAATCGGAGGTTACTTTCTGAACCGCCCTCGTACATTTAATTTAAAGAACAAAAGGGTTTCCATAATGTATACACATGGTAATGGGGGAATACCAGATTTCTTAAACAGGGGTTTACAAGAGTCTCTAGGCTTGCACCTAAACAAGATTCTAATGGCCCTTTTTTGTAGTTTAAAAGTGCTATTAGCTATTTAAGAGTTTCCCCAGAAGGTGACCCCATATCTAAGACGAGAATGAAAGTACGCATGATATGCATTCAATACTGTTTTCTCAATACAGCATGATTTTAATGAACAAAGAAGATAACATGCTTTGCTCAGTTCTGCATTGAGGTATTCAATATGCTTATTCCATCTGATGTTACTCTGCAGCCAAAGTCCTAAGAATTTGGTTTCAGTACTGTTACCAACTGGTTCGTCATTGATAGAGACTGATGGGATAAACATGTCCTTGTCAGGAACATTGTGGAATTTTAGAGCAACGGTTTTCTTACTGTTTATTACAAGCTGATTACTCTGTGCCCAGCTGCTAAGTTGTTTCGTGACCGTGTTTACTGTCTGCTGTAACTGTTCATCGTCGTCTCCTTTTAGTAGAATCGTGGTGTCATCAGCAAATATGATTGATTTGTGTGCATCAATATTTAAGCTTAGATCATTTATGTACAGAAGAAACAGAAGGGGTCCCAATACGGATCCTTGGGGTACACCACATTTTATTTGTTTATAGTCAGATAAGTGATTTGATACAGTTTTTAGTTCAATATTTGTGCTTGACGCATACTGCCTGCATACTATTTGTCAGGAAGAACCTGATCCACTTTTTGGACAGACCTCGAATACCATATCTTTCTAGCTTTGATAGCAGAATTTTATGGTCCACCATGTCAAAAGCTTTTGACAAGTCAATAAAGACTCCTATTGTTTCCTGTTTTTTGTCCATCAGGTTTAGGATGGAATTGATGCACTCATAGACAGCAGTTGTCGTTGACCTCTTATTTCTGAATCCATGTTGCTCATTACATAGGATGCTGTTTTTATTTATAAATTTCATAAGTTTCTCATACATAACTTTTTCCAGTACTTTAGAGATGCAGGAGGAAATTGTGATGAGTCTGTAGTTATTTACATTGTCTTTATCCCCTTTTTTATATAAAGGAATAACTTTTGATGTTTTTAACACATCAGGGAAAGTGCCTGCCTGAAGTGAGCAGTCGCATAAATGTGTGAGTACGTCAATTAAGTTTGATGCGCTCTTCTTTAACATTGTTGCAGGTATACCATCAATACCTGCTGATTTGGAATTTTTTAGTCCTTTTATTGCTTTAGCTACTTCATCTTGTGAAACAGAACTGATGTACATTGATCCTCTACAAGCACTTATTTTATATTCATTTGCCTGGATGCTCTTAAAGTTTGATTGTAACATATTTTCAGCAACACCTGTGAAAAAGTTGTTAAATGTGTTGGCTACTTCTAAGGGGTTTGTTACTTTTTTATTTTTATGTGATAGTGTTATATTTTTCCAAGGTTGTCTGTATTCTCCACATTCTTTTTTTATAACACTCCACATAGCCTTTGATTTATTAGCTGAATTATAAATGATTTCATCACTATGCATTATTTTTGCTGCTTTTATTACTTTTCTTAATATTTTGGAGTATTTTTTATAGTATGCACATACTACAGGTGAGGAATTTTTTGAGTTACGTATTTCATGAAGTAGTCTTTTCTTCTGGCATGAAACCCTTATTCCCTTTGTGATCCAGCTGTTTGTTCTAGAGTTTCCCTGTATGGTTAATGTTTACAGTGGGAATGCAACTTCAAAGAAATGGGTTAATGTATCAGTGAAAGTGTTGAATTTTTCATTTATATCGTTCATTTTGTACACTCCTAGCCATTTTTCTTTCTGTAATAAGTTGTTGAAGTAGTTCACAATTTGCTGATTATAGCTTCGATACGCTGTTCTAAAAGACATGTTGTAAATAATACTGCCTTGTACTTTTATGCTTAATATTTGAGCAAGATGATCACTAAAACCTGCATTGAAAATTTTTAGTGAGGTGTTGTGTAAACTCTTCTTTACTAGAAACTGATCAAGAGCTGTTTGACAAGTTTCTGATACTTGGGTAGCTGCTTTTACTTCAGCCTTTAAATTGTAGGACGTTGCAAGGTTCAAAATGGTCTCCCTATTTCCACTATTCGTGAGGAAGTCAATATTGAAGTCACCACAGATTATCAATTCACAATCCATTTTATTTACTTTATTTAGCAATGACTCCATTTTGTTTAAGAAAAGTTCAAAATTCCCGGACGGTGATCGGTAAACTGTAGCAATAATCAGGTTGAACTGAGTAATTTTTATAGCTGCAATTTCATAATCCTTTTTGACATTTGCCCTAGTTAAGTCAGGTAGTGTAATAAAATCTACATTATCCTTTGTGTAAATAGCTACCCCACCCTGCTTGCTGTTTTTCCTGCAGTAGTAAGCAGCCAAGACAAATTTGTTTATTTTCATATTCTGGATTAATTCTGGGTTAAGCCAGTGCTCAGAAATGCATAACACTGAGATATCATTAAGTTCATGTGTTAATAGAACGTTAATTTCATGGATCTTATTGCGCAGGAATTGCACATTATGGTGATAAATTTTTAGTTCGGGCGTATTCACGATTTGGTAATTGGGAATCATATTTACAGCATCACATACCTCTAGTTTAAATTAGGAATGTCAGCAGTGTTGTATTTTCGTTCTTCTTTCTTCTTTATTTTGTTTTCCTCGCTGTTGAAAGGATGTTCAGGAAGCTGATAAATTGTTCTATCCCTTACAAGTCTTTCTTTGATTATTTCACTGACACGATCACAAACAAATCTTTTCCTTTCGTAGTTCAAATGCATTCCATGCTTCATGTGCAGATTGCCATGCAGCTTGCTTATATCCAGTCCATCGCACTTAGTGTATTGAGAACACAGTTTCCTTATTTTAATGTTTGTTTTCCGAATTTCTTTGTTTACACACGAACTATAAATCAGATCATGCCTATGAGGAAGTGTGGCAACTACTGTGTTTCTACATTTATTAGCTTGTAAAAAATTCTGTAGCATTTTCACGCAAACCTCTGCTTCATTTTTTGCCACATCGTTTGAACCCATTATACAGATGATAAAGTCATTTTCTTGCATTAATTTCGTCTGAGAGTTAATGTCTACAACATTTTTACATCCCGCTCCCAGTTTCACTACACTAGTCACTGCTATGTCACGATTTTTCTCACGGAGCATGCTGGATAGATTTCTGCCATGACTGTCTGTTAGTAATAGTACACTACTCTTTTTCCCTGATGATCTGTGTTTGTTGTTGACATTATTTGAAAAAAACGCTATTCATTTTCAGTTCACTGACTTTTTCAAGTTCACGATCATTTGGAGAGTTGTTATCACAGTCACTTGTTTGCAAAACATGATATTTGTTTTTCTCCAAAAATGTGACAGTTTTAGCAGACTTTGTTGTTCTTTTTGTAGTTGGAACACTATTTTTGTATGGCACTTTTACCCACTCGGACGATATATTACTTTTATCTTGCATCACTTCACTTAGTGTTGGCTTCGATCGCAGATCCCGATTTTCTTTCTTGAGTGAGTCAATATCACTTCTTAAGGAACCGACTATGAATTGTAAGCTAGCAATTCGTTCTTTTAGCGTTGTTATTTCAGTGTTACAATTCTTACAAACTCCCTTTTTAACAGCATAACTATAACTATTTCTCAAGTTAGATTCACATACTTCTACACTCGCAGCCATCTTGCTCTGATCAAGCCATTGTGTTGAAGAATTACTAGCCAGATTTGAAGGGGGCCAAATACTTCAGCTTAATGGATCTGAGACTGGTTACTGCCAAGACAAGTTACACAAAGACTCCAAAAAAGATACTGTGTTTCTATTTGATGCGCAATCTTACTAATTTTGAGTGTTGCCTTCTAGGTTAAACATTTCTGTGTCAGTTTTTATATGAGCACTCAATGAAGCATTAGGTAATGATCTGTTACAAGAACTGATTATCTATTTAGATGATATTCTTGTAGTATCAAAAGCTTGTGAAGAACATTGTTAGGTATAAAAACAGACCCAGTGAGGATAAGAGTTATCAAGGAGTGTCCAGAACCTCAGAATGTAAAACACTTGAGTTTAGTTTTAGGATTAGCGGGATTCTACTGTTGGAATGTTCAAGAACAAACCTTGTATGATCCATGGTTTCTAAATCTTTTAAAACAACAGTCTGTGTGGGCATTGGATGATGATACAGGTGAAATATTTTCAAATACTAAGCAGGCACTAGTAGATGCACCCATTTTAAAGCATCCTGTAATGAACGAGCCATGTTCCTTTTCAATTTACTGGTGTTATGTTGTCTTCCCTATTCACTACTGCTTTAGACATGAATGTTACTGATTTGAGAACTCTCAAATGCGCTTCTAGTTTTACTTAGCCTATGTATTTGGCAAAGATTTGTATTCTGTTTGCTAAGAAATTTGTTTGGGAATCATTTATTGTCTCAGTTATTATTTCCTCCATTATATTCTTGCATACGTTCATTTATTTCTGTACCAAAAATATCAAATCCCTCAACATAATATGGTAATCTTCATATCTATATTTTAACTAAGTCTGATTCTATCAGATTATCTAAATACATAAAATTCTGTGTACTCTTATAACTTCTACAAGACTGCTGAAATAAAACCCAACTGCTTATTAGCTATTAAAGACTTTGAATGAAAACTTTGAAGCTCCTGCTCCAAACCTGAAACAAGTAACTTAACATTAGCTGTACCGACTATTACAATTTCTAAATTTTCAGGCAGAGAGTAGCCTTTAGGTACACCAAATGTTGATTCAGGAATGTGCAATACAGATGCAGGAGCCACAGCAAGCCTGAGTACTCATACACAGCCTCCAGTCGTGAGGAAAAAACACAAGGCAAAAGATTCTTATGAAGAATGTCTCTTGCAAATATTGGAAAGAAAAACCGATGAAGTTGTCAATGAAGAGACACATTTTATGTGGTTTTTGTCATTTCCGTTGAAAAGTAAAAGAAAAAATGAACTTCCTGCAAGCTGTTGCTGATGCTGAGCATTTCATAAATGTATTTAGCTTATGGCTAGTAAAAGCCTTTCATTACTTGTAATATCATCATGAACAGCATTCTGATAAGTAATATGATGTGAAATAATTACAAGTAATACATCAAACCTGTTGATAAACATTCTGGTGTACTCCCAAAATTCTGAAGGGTGATGTCAATCATTCTTCATACAACATACTGACTGTGTTTTTACTTGCCTCACACTTACTACTGGATGTACCCAATACTTTGGCAATTATTTCATGTCTCCACTTTATAAGAAAAGAACAAAAACTTGCAACCATTTGGAAGTCCATGCTCTTGTCAACTGTTTACCATTTACTTCTTTGGTGTGACGTCATCAGCGAGTGACTGCATGTGAGATCGCTCTCTAAGTTTTTATATATTTTTAGGTTTCATATACATATTTTAACGGTTTTTGTGATAATATTTACTATATAAGTGACTTTTAGTGGTTTCTTCATTCACCTCTGCCTTTCTTGTGTTGTGACCTGATATTTGTGAGTGTTTCATGTCGAGCAACTTAACCTCTTACCTGTGTTTACATTCTGTGCTGACCAGTTGCAGCTGTAGCGGCGCATCAAAAGCTAAGTACTAAATAATTGTTTGTGTATAGTGGTTTATTTAGGAACTTTAGTAGTCTTCAACTGGTGTTCTTGGTGTTTTCTGGTGAAATAATTTCAGAAGAACTTTTTGGGAACTGTTTTCAGTTTTGTTACTGTGTCATTAGACGTTAGATTTTCTTTCTGTGTTAGTCTTTTGTTATATTCTCATATGTTGTTGATTAATACTGTTAATAATAGTAGTTACTTTCCTTGTAGAGTAAGTTTGTGATTATTGTAGTCAGTTTTTTAACATCTTCTTCTTGTCATAGCGGAACTTAGATAAAGTAGTTTTCTTGTTTCAACAACTGTAAAATTTTACCATGAGTGAGAAGTGTGGGCTTTGCCGTAGGTTCGTGAGTAGGGGATTGTGGTGTGAGACTTATTCGAAGTATTTTCACTGGGGGGAATGCAGTGCGGAAGCCAGTGGGCATTCTGGTTAGATCCTCTCCTGGAACTGCAGGTTATGTAGCAAGAGTAAGTTGATAGAGGAGCAGGAGTGTAAGATCTGTGCCCTGCAGGTGCAGTTAAAAAATGCACAGGAGGAGCTAGATAGGATGAGCAGGGAGAAGGGGGTTGGGGAATGGGAACTGGCTGTTGGCAAGAGATCTGCTAGGAGAAGGAGATTTTCAGACAGTTTTACTATTGGTGTTTGCAATAGATATGACCAACTGTCAGAGTCTAGTGGAGAGGAATCTCTAGTAGCTGTAGATGTAGGAAGTATGCAGCAGTCCTCAGCAGTTACGGTGGCTAGGACAGTTGCAAAGTTGAAGAGAAAGATGAAGGTACTGCTGTTAGGTAGTTCTCATGGCAGAGGTGTAGGCCAGCAGTTGCAGGAAGTGTTGGGGAGTGAGTACCAGGTCACCAGCATTGTGAAGCCTAATGCAGGATTGGCTCAGGTGACTGTTAACATAGGGGGGCTATGTAGGGGTTTCACTAAAGAGGATCAGGTAGTGATTCTGGGTGGGGCTGGTAATAGTATTGATAGGGATGGGGAGTATGACATAGATGGTGACCTGGAAAAGATAGCCACTCAGACTGGCAACACGAATGTGCATTTCATGGAACTGTTTCAGCATCACGATCGGCCTCATCTTAATACAGCCGTCAGGCATAATAACATGAGACTTGGAGGTGCGCTGATGACAGAAAGCATGGGTCACATTTTAGTGGTGTCGGTGGAGTCTATCAGCAGGACGGGTTTCACTAGACATGGCCTGCACCTCAACAGGTATGGGAAGGGGAGGTTGGCAAAGCTTATAGGTGACAGCATAGGTGGCAGTGGTGGGATCACTCACAGGAAAATTCCTGCAGTAGTGGGTGTTAAAGCTGCACCTTTTTTAGATTGAAGTCTGCTGATAGGTATGCCTGCTTAAGGAAAGTCTCTCTAACAAAGGAATCGCTTTTGACAAAGCTTAGGTATCCGAGTAAGGAGGGAATTAGTATATTTCATCAAAATATACAAGGTATTAGAGATAAAGTTAGTTAACTGCTTATAGATGTTGACTCTGAAATTATTGGTATATCTGAAAACTTCTTAAATAAGGAGATAATTCAGAGGCTTCCTTTACCAGGATACAGGTTGGCTGGCAGCTTTTCTAGGAGCTCTTTGCAGTGTGGGGGAGTAGCCGTGTATGTGAAAAACGGCATCCCAGTTGAGTCAATTGATGTTTCAATGTACTACACTGAAAAGGTGTTTGAATGTTGTGCAGGTGTGGTTAAATTTAGTGGAGCTTAACTTTTACCTGTTGTTATTTATAGATGCCCAGACTCTGATTTCACAACATTTTTGCTAAAGCTAGAGGAGGTTCTTAGTTCACTTTATAGGAAATACAAAAATTTAGTTATATGTGGTGACTTCAATATAAATTGTATAAGTGATTGTGCAAGGGAAAGGATGCTGGTATACCTCCTTAATTCATATAATCTTATGCAAACCATATTCTTTCCAACGAGAGTGCAAGGGAACAGTAGAACAACCATAGACAACATTTTTGTTCATTCCTCATTACTATAAAGGCATTCTGTTAGCAAAAAGGTGAATGGCCTTCAGATCATGATGCACAAATTTTAACCCTAAAAGATTTTTGTGCTGCGATACATGTTAAATATAGTTATCAACTGTTTAGGAAAGCTGATCCAGTTGCTGTAGAGACCTTTGCAAACCTTATCAAGGAACAAGAGTGGCAAGATGTTTATAGTGCTGATACAGTAGACGATAAATATAATGCTTTTCTCAAGAATTTTTTCATGCTCTTTGAAAGTTGCTTTCCGTTAGAACGTTCAAAACAGGGTACTAGCACAAACAGGCAGCCTGGTTGGCTGACTAGAGGGATAAGAATATCTTGTAGAACAAAGTGGCAGTTATATCAAAACGTTAGAAACAGTTAAAATCTAAATGCAGCAGCCCATTACAAACATTATTGTAAGGAGCTTAAAAATGTTATTAGGAAGGCAAAAAGTATGTGGTATGCAGATAGAATAGCTAAGTCTCAGAATAAAATTAAAACCGTATGGTCAGTAATAAAGGAAGTGGCCGGTCTGCAGAGACACGTCGAGGATATAGAATCAGTGTGTAGTGGGAATGTCCGTGTTACTGATAAGTCGCATATATGTACAGTAGTTAATAATCACTTTCTGAATATAGCAGGTGAACTAAATAGAAAGTCACAACAGGGAATCACATAGCGCTCTTAGAAAAAAGTGTTCTGAGACTGTTACCTGAAATGCTCCTCCATGATATTGACAAGAGGGAGATTGAGTTAATAATTAAATCACTAAAGACCAAGAACTCTCATGAATATGATGGGGTATCTAGCAGAATACTGAAGTATTGTTCTATGTATGTTAGCCCAGTACTTAGCAATATCTGTAACTTTTCCTTTAGGAGTGGTCAGTTTCCTGACTGATTAAAGTACTCGGTAGTGAAGCCACTTTATAAAAAGGGAGACAGGGACAATGTTGACAATTTTAGACCTATTTCTATGCCATCGGTGTTTCCTAAAGTTATCGAGATGGTTGTATATACAAGGTTACTGGAGCATTTAAATTCACATAATTTGCTGTCGAATGTACAGTTTGGTTTTAGAAATGGTTTAACAACTGAAAATGCTATATTCTCTTTTCTCGGTGAGGTTTTGGACAGATTAAATAAAAGGTTGAGAACACTAGGTGTTTTCTTTGATTTACCGAAGGCTTTTGACTGTGTTGACCACAAAATATTACTGCAGAAGTTGGACCATTATGGAGTAAGGGGAGTAGCTTACAATTGGTTCGCCTCTTACTTTAAGAACAGAAAGCAGAAGGTAATTCTTCGCAATATTGAGAGTGGTAGTGATGTTCAGTCCCAATGGGGCACTGTTAAGTGGGGGTGTTCCCCAAGGGTCAGTACTGGGGCCACTGCTGTTTCTTATTTATATAAATAATATACATTCTAGTATTACAGGTGATTAAAAAATATTTCTGTTTGCTGATGACACCAGCTTGGTAGTGAAGGATCTTGTGTGTAATACTGAAACAGTATCAAGTAATGTAGTTCATGAAATAAGTTCATTGCGTGTGGAAAATAATTTGATGCTAAATCACAGTAAGACTCAGTTTTTACAGTTTCTAACTCACAATTCAACAAGAACCGATATTTTGATCAGACAGAATGGGCATATTATAAGCGAGACGGAACAGTTCAAGTTCCTAGGTGTTCAGATAGATAGTAAGCTGTCGTGGAAAGCCCATGTTCAGGATCTTGTTCAGAAACTAAATGCTGCTTTATTTACCATTAGAGCTGTATCTGAAATAAGTGACAGTTCAACACGAAAAGTAGTCTACTTTGCATATTTTCATACGCTTATGTTGTATGTTATTATTTTTGGGGTAATTCTTCTGATTCAAAAAGGGTATTTTTTGCTCAAAAACGGGCTGTTCGAGCTATATGTGGTGTAAGTTCGAGGACCTATTGTCGACGCCTATTCAATAATCTGGGGATTCTGACATTGCCCTCACAGTATGTATTTTCTTTAATGTTGTTTGTTGTTAGCAATATTAACTTATTGCCAAGAGTTAGCAGCTTTCACTCAGTTACTACTAGGCAGAAATCAAATCTGGATGTGGAATGCACTTCCTTGACTCTTGTGCAGAAAGGAGTGCAGTATTCTGCTGCATCCATTTTCAATAAGCTACCACAAGAACTGAAAAACCTTAGCAGTAGCCCAAACTCTTTTAAGTCTAAACTCAAGAGTTTCCTCATGGCTCACTCCTTCTATTCTGTCGAGGAGCTCCTAGAAGAGGTAAAAAATTAAGCAAATTCCAGTGTTACATTGTTGATTTTCTTTATTTAAACTTACGATTTGTCACCTCAATATGTTTCTTATATTTCATTTTATCTGTTTCTACAATCATGTTATAATTTCATGTATTGACTCGTTCCATGACCATGGAGACTTCTCCTTAATTTGGTCCCATGGAACAATAAATAAATAAATAAAACTAAATCATTCACATGTGCGCAGTCATCAACCAATTTGCAACATACGTCAATGCTCGCTGTTGGCAGAGTAAAATTGGCCAGTCAAAAAATCGTTCATTGAGTCTAGCCTTGGTGATTAGTTAGAGAGAGGCCACCACTCCCCCTTCGCCCAGTTCCAAACAGTGTTTTCTCACTGTCTCTGTGACACACACACACACATGCTCACACTGTTCTTCACCTTGTCTGGACATGCATCAAGAGCATCAAGATTATTTAACATAGCCTCGGATGTGAAAGCAGTTTGGCTCATAATTTGTGGCAAACATTGGTCAGTTTTCTAGCACAAAACTCTGATCTTAAGAAGAGAATTTTCAGAACTTGTTATACGACAAGAGCTATGGGTATTTTTGCTATCCATTTGAGTAGCCGCAGGAAATAGGCACAGCCACCACTTTCTTCTTAAATTATCAGCTTAATACGTCTAATGACATGGACCAGTTATTTGCTTTCTCATCCAAATAATAATGCTATTTTGTTTAAACTTTGTGTCGAAGACCCATATTTAATCCCTAGTAATTTACAGAGACAGGGTCCTTTGCCAACTGCTGCAACATTTCCAAGAATCCTATTTTACTGAACTGGAAAATAATTATTTTCTATAACAGATTTAATAATTCTAGTGCAGTAGCAAATTTCATAATTATTCAATGAACCTTGGTTGTGAAGCACTCCACATGTGTTTTGTTCCACAAAGGGTTAGTTCAAGCTTCACCAAAAGCCAATGGCAAGGAGATGATCTGACGTGTTTTGCTTAATTGTTGTTCTTATAGAAATCCAAGTATAATATTAAAGTTACATGAATAAAACTGGGTTTATTCGGAATAGTTACTGGGTAGTAAAATTGAAGGGCCAGTATTAAGAATAATTACTGTACAGATCTGCAATAATGTTTATATTTTCATGAGTATGTAGTTAAAAGGTGGTTTTCTTATTGTGTCTTGATTGAAATATTCTGTCTTGATCTGATTCTACTGACAGATAAGCTTCTGGATCCCCATGCTAGTTGTTCAACCAACTTTTCTTTCCTCTTAACAATAACTGTATAAACGAAGTACAACTATCAATTTTATAACATGTGTGTGTTATAATAATTAACTGTTTACAATTATTTAGACTGTAACATGTCAAGGGACCAAAGATCTGATTTGAGCCATATAGCGTGACGAAGGGAATGCTCCTTGAGAA
Source organism: Schistocerca piceifrons (assembly GCF_021461385.2). Lineage (NCBI taxonomy): Eukaryota > Metazoa > Arthropoda > Insecta > Orthoptera > Acrididae > Schistocerca > Schistocerca piceifrons. The sequence goes on along the minus strand of NC_060142.1, from coordinate 126,328,783 downwards.
TACAAATTGTAATGGGTATAGAGAAAGTAATTATCAGAAAACCATTTCAGTGACTGCATTTCTCCAATAATTAAGGTGACAAAAGAACCTGACACACAAGTTACTAGTGTACCACCATTAATAACTATTTACCTGGAACCATCATTAGCTTTTTGCTTTAATATATGGATAGTAAGAGTTACTGACAGCCAGTTGTTCGAAAAATGTTTTAATACTCCTCCTGTGTTATCCATGACAAACCACTGGCATACTGCTTGCTAAAGTTTACTACTGTCTTAAGTCCTAAAATACAATTCCAGTATCAAGTAAAATAAATACCAGCTCTCAACTTTCTTTATGAACAGTGCTACTACTTGATACAATTTTCCCTAACTAGTCTGTTGACTATTTCTATTTACGTAACTGCAGTTACGAATCTTGGTTCAAATCCTGTTCATTCTGCTATTAATTCTTTCAATAGATATCTTTATAAAAACAAAACTTAGTCAGACATGTTATTCATACTGCACAGTCATGGTCAAATAAATCCTTAGACAGTAGTATCATAATCAGTGAACTGCTAATTATATAACACCCAGTAATGTTATACTTGTATTTTCCTGTGGCAGTCCTAATACTACTACGAGGGGGAGAAGTTTTACAAGGTGACTGCCCATTGATACAGACAGTGCACCTGTTAAGAGATCCGCTTCCATCCCCTTTAATACCAGTACTTTGGGAGTTCCAAGCAATTATTGGTGTTTCTTGTGTCTTCCTCTCCTCGATCGTGTGCAAAGAAACACACCTTCCTTTCATAGTTTAAAAAGATACCAAAGCCACCACGTAGTGACTTGGGATTCAGCCCTGATCAGCTAAACCCTGTGTCTAGAAAATATGAAAGCACACTACAGTATAGATTTTTTTCTCCCATCTTCAGATGCTGTAAGGAAATAGCCATCTTCTTTGCATAACATATTAGATAATCATTTTCTCGCTACAGGCGACACTCACATGCTGCCAATCCACCATGCGCACCATGTTGTGTGAGTATATCCGTGTCCATCAGCTTAGCTCCAGTCTCTAAGAGAACCTCAAGACCAGTTTCATGTTTGTTTCATAATCTTGCAGATGAAGTATAAAAAAACATATTTTCCTCTGATAGTTTAAAACACATTTCAGTTCTACAGACACTGTCTGAAGCCATCCCGAAGTTACAGATCTAAGCGTCTACCAAAGAAACGCCAGAGTGTAGGAAAAAAGTAACTATACTGCTGTGTAGGTCTCTCTTTGCTCTCGATTTACAGGAAAAAATAGTGATAAACCTTTCGAAGTTACAGAATTATAACCATTTTTGTGCAGCATGATAAAAATAAGCACTTTGCTACTGCTCTGTTACCTTGATAGAATTTTTGGGTGCCCAGTTTGAGACCCTTTCAGAATATCTCTCCGGTAACCATGTGTGCACTCCAGTGTAGGAAATCTATTTGGTAAGGCAAATTCGTGTGTGCAACGTGGCTGGCGGTCGCACATACCTGCACCGAGTTCGTGCGTGCTGGAAGAGACCAGCTGTTCCCTATTTGCTCGGTCAAAATTGTGGTTGTTTTTTGTAGGTCATTTCATGCTTTTTCATAAAATGTCTCTTCCGTACCTTTTATTTTTGTTAGTTTAAGAAATAAAATTGTTAAAGTGATGTCGGGTGCATACGTAATTGCAGTGAAAGAAATCAGAGTTTCTGTTGCTGTTGCTCAAGCTTACAAAAATTGTGAGTATATTATTTCCCACAGTTCTTTTCACACCCTTCCGCAGCGAGTCCTTACTGTCACTGTATGTTTGTTATTTAGGAAATCTTTTTGCCAAAGTGAAATCGTGAGTGCACAGTACTTGGTGAATGTGCACGGATGTGTAGTGACAGAAAACAGAGATTACCTGGCTGTGGTCTAAGCTCATAAAAATTGGATCATACATTGTTTCAGGCCCTCTTATAACACGTCTTTACCTTTCTTGTATGTTTGCTGGTTTCGGAAGTCGTTTGTGCCACGTAGCTGGTGGCAAGGCCTAGTAACGAACGTAAGTGTGGAAACCAGCGCCTGGTGCTTTTTAGGGCGACAGGGACTGTGAGAATATTTGTCTTCGCAAATCGTTTCCGGTCCCTAAACATGTTTTCACCTCTGCTGTACGTCACAGCCTAAGTGACTGAGCTGCCTTAGGAGGTCACTTCAGAATGGGTCCTAGTAAGGATAATGTAGAGAAGGAATTTGAACCTGGTCGAAGTTTGATGCGTTCTACTGACAAGAACTGTTCAAAGACATGTACCGACGTTTAGGCAGTGGTTAACTTAACATCGGAAATGGAGGCTTTTCTGTTTAAGGAAAACAATAAAATAAACAACGCCTAGAAAATATTCGTCTCCAGCAAATTATCGGTGTACAAACACATACCAAAGAAGTACTATATGGAAATTCTGGAACTGAAAAGAGAGGTAAGGTGTGCTAAGAGCACTCAAACAACCCCTGCACTGGTCGAGGACTATGCCAGTAAGACAGCTACAAAACCATTAGCACCCGAACAAGAACCTGAGAAAACACAGCAGCAAAGGTCCTCGTCATAGGAGTGCAGAAAACTGAGTAGGAACTTGAAGAAATAGTAACCAACCTTATCTCCACTTCATTGAAACCCATAAGGATGTCCAAATGCAAGGCAACAAAAGACCAAGACTTTGTTCTTGAAGTCCTATGCACGAAGCACTGCTGTCTTACTCTAACAACATTCTTTTAGTTTGTACAGCTATCACCAGTTGTTCTGTATATTAATTATGTCGCACCTTCTATATGATTGTTCAGTCTTGTTACCTGTTGAGTTATGAGAGGCTCTTTTCGTTTTTATTCAGAGGTTTATGAATGAAGCCACATTTGTGTTACTTGGATCGGCCTGTGTATTACTAAGTCACTACACGATTGGCGACTGGTTCGTAACGGTTTTCGCGTGTGCAATCCATAACTGCGTCTTCATCAGATTTAGTTATTATGGATTGTAGCTGGACTTTCGTCATTTTTCGGCAATGTCGAATCCACATGTTTGCACTGCTCGCTTTGCTTAGTCGCCAGAGCACTCTTCCATGGCGATCTGGCAGCTGCAGAAGTCGCGTGGATTATCCTAATGCAGTTGCCGCGGTTTGGGCAGGATTTCTGAATGACTGATAGCAGCGAGCAACGTCCACTGACCTGCTCTAAACTCCCTGAAAAATGTTGTGAACTGATCCGTGACAATTTTCACATTTGTCACTGTCGTCTGGATTGTCTGCCTTCAAGCAGCAGATCTGCCATTTCTTTAGCGATATCCGTCTCTTCACAGGGAGTTGGTCTGTCGCTTCATTCTTCGTGATTCAGACTTGTTTGAATTCGCTAGAAGCGTATACGCCAATTAATGACTATTTCGCAAGACGCAACATCCATGCAATAGTCTTCCGCCAACTCAGCACGAATTATTGGAGTGCTGTCCCCCCTTGAAATAGAGAAAACGGATTGCTGCAGCGTGCTGCACTTCACGGACTGACCCAGTCGTTATATTTGTGTGCCTCTACCGACGTGCTGTGGGTGGTACTTTTGTGCTGAGATTTTATCCTGTTAGCGGACTACAAACAAACAGCCAACGTAAAAATTTCTTCGTAGTGATTTTAAAAACTTTGTGACTAACCTTGTACAATTATTCTGTTCAAAATAACCATAATTGTTACGAAGGAAGGGAACAAGTAAAATGAGAAACTATGCGAGAAAGTTGGTTGGAATTGCAGTCGTTTGCAGTAATTGTAAAACGATGGCGAGCCACAATAGTTGGTGCTGTTGCAACAATGTGTCTGTAGGTGATTAGTTTCCGCGGAAACGGCATATCTCTTGTGAATCTTCACGAGAGCTGATGGATATGTTCTGGGACGTTTTGAGATGCGTTCTAGGGGACGTGGTTGACCGCGCCTTCCGGCCGACGGTCAGCCACGTCCGGGGCGACGTGTTGTCGCTTGCGTGGTCGCACCGTGACGTGATCCTGGGGCGGGGGGGTGGGGGGGCGGGTCACCACGGTGCGGTTCACCGCGCAAGCGAGCCGTGCGCGTACAACTTCGCCGCGCACGCGCGGGCCAAATACGTCCGTCCCCTGAGGACGGAACTGTAGGCGGCCCCAACACCTCGCCCCCTTCGGCGCCGCTTCGGCGGCCCCCGGTACAGTATTCCAGTTGCTTCCATTCTCCTTTCCAGAGGTCCGGGAGCGGCAGCGGCCCAAACCTTAGTAGTTGCCCGAATGGAAGTTAAGTTGGGGACAACAAACGAGGACTCTGGTAGCGCCTCTTCCGGACCATCTGCAAACTAGTTTCTTGTTGTAGCTATTCATAACAACAGTTCTATACCAGTAGTAGTAGTTAGCAAGAAAGAAACGACTTTCTGCATGCTCCTCGTGATTTCACGTGTGTACTTCCTGTCATTAGTAGCAGTAGTCACAAGTGGTTCAGGTGCTACACGGCATTGTTAGCCCTGATATGTTTTGTTTACATGCTGGCGCCGCTGGCGCTCCCTGACCGCCGACGGCGCCCAGAGGAACCAAGCAGACCACCCCCAGCCGCCTCCCAGTCTGCCTCCTGGTGCTGACGTCACGGCAGGACGCAGAGAGAGGGCAGCGATTCTCTTCTTGTCTCTGGTGTTTCCTGCAAATAAAATGCTGAGGTAAGCAGTGCTGCCCACTTGCTAGTTACTGGTAAATGAGGTTAGAACAGGCGGTAGCGTGTCAGTGATCTGGTCAGCAGCTGGTACATTTCTTATGAAACTATGCCCTATCTTCTTACCTGAGCTCAATACGAATCGACACCTGGCTGTGTTGGAGCTGGTGTTTGCCGTTAGATGTGACTCCTGTGCGTGCTCAACCTCTCCCACTGTATACCCCCGAATTACCAACAAATTTGACCATGTATTTTTCGCAGTATACAATAGAGATAAAAAGTATAATTTCATAATTGGTTATCCTTCATGGGGTGAAATTTAAATGGCCAGAAATGTATATAGGTTGTACAAAAGCATGCGTCATAAACATTAGGCATGTGTAGTTGGCATCAAAACATCACAGATAGTTCAAATGGAATGGGTCTGAAAACCCATCATTTGGGAGGTATGAGAGGAATTTGCTGTAGTGATTTCTCGTTGAATAATTTATTCAAATGCTCAGTTTTACACACTTACAGTTAGTCATGGCATTTCGTTTCTTTTATGTTATTGTCATTTGTTCTGTTATTAACTTCCATCACAGCTCATCACAATGATTCATTCAGTGTCTGAAATGACGTATATCCACTACATGCACAGTCCATGTAGTAGAACAAGGACACCTGCAAGTCCCGATTGAGTTAGTCACATGACAATCTTGAAAATTCTGCATGACAATCTTCTGTACCCACATCACCTTCAACATGTATTCAGAATACATAGTTGTGATATTTTATGACGGAGGTAACCGTAGAATGGCACATCTGAAATAAAATATATAGCCCAGAGTCACTACAGGGAATCCCCTTCATACCTCAACAATGTAGGATTCTCATGCCCATGCTCATCTGAACTTTTTGTAATATTTTTATGTCAAGAATAAATCTCTTAAGCTTCTGACACACGTTATTACACACCATGTTCGTAACCAGTTTTTTAGCACATCTCACATCCAATTCGCACATCGCCTGAATGCACCCGTGTCAGTTACACAGTAACTCAAAGTCACCAGTTTGGTTTTACGGCAACTAATTGCTAAGGTCGCACAGGCTACAGGTCAAGTACATTTAATTGACGCCGGAGGTCCATATAATATTAGTGTCATCGTTTACCTGTGGGCATTAGACTCATTGATCCATAATAACATCGCTAATTCTCCCCTAAGGTCATACTTAGTTTACGTCATATGTACGTAATTCGATGTATTTCTTAGTGCTATACACGGTCCATCCTCATTAATGTGGTCACCGCCTATGTTCGACGTCAACGTCCGATAATCTCACACAGGTGGTATCACGAGCAGCGGAGGGTATGCTAAAGTGTGTCGCGAGGACTCGGAAAAACAGTGCCGTCTTTCTCGTAATACGGAAACGGAACAATTTCTCTGACGTCCAAAAGGGCACAACATTGGCTTTCAGGCCAAAGGAGGAAGCACTTCCGTAATGAGTAAATGAGTCATTTGTAAACTGTTTGCATGTCGCCATGGTTGAAGTGTTCCCTGAATGGCAAAACGGCGCTATCCAAAACCGGTCCTGAAGCAACTGTGGTGCACCATGGGGTATAGATGACAGGGGTGAGCGGCGGCTGCAGAGATGCGTTCGGGGGAACAGACGTGCGCCTAGTGAGCAAGCGACCATCCAGGTGAGCCGAGGGCCGTTCAGAGAACGTTCCAGCGTATGGGCCTCCTCAGCTGGCGCGTGGTTAAGTCGGAATTTGCCGCCTAAACCGCAACTGGACGTTCACTTACATATACGGTCACACAGGTCTGGGCCTCGTTAGCACAGAACGTCGGTCGGGTAATGTCTGTGCTCCACTCCATTCCTCCGGGAACCACAAGTAACCGAGATTCATCTGTGTTGCTGTTGTCCCTTGTAGTGCCTCAGAAGTGGTATTCTGAGTTACTGTTTGTGAAAGTTGTAAATACGTTCGCTGATTTTCGTAACGGTGAATGAGAATTGAAAGAACTTCCTCTTATAATGGGAATAACAAGAAGCAAGGCCAAAAAAAAGAAGAAATACGTGGATCCACAGTGCTTGTAAAACAAGACGAGTATTCCAGTACCCGAGGTACCAGAGGTATTCTCACAATATTTCCTCATCTCATGGACGATGAGACAAAGTAGTATGAATATTTTAAGATGACAGAGCACAGCTTCTGTCAACTTTCAGACAGGCTAGAACCAAAATTTAGAAAATAAATTACAAACAAAGAACGCTTTGTTCTTTTTATAAGGTAGGTTCAGAAAAGAGTAAAAAGAAGGTAAACAAAGAAAATTACGACTGTGGCGTGTGTCTTGTGCAATTTTATTCGAAAAATGGAAAGTTATAGGATGTGCGAACAGAGAATAGATCAAAAGAAACTGTTGAAAGGTTTGAAAGATCGTCAAATTTTCGAAACCCACCTCGAATCAGTGGGAGATGAGTAGATGCCGCATTTGCTGTACGAGAACAACTAAAAAAACTTTTTAAATTATCCGCAAGGGAATGTGAAATGCGAAGGACACTTTGCCCTGGCGATATGTCGATGACATAAAAGAAAACCTATGTGTTTGCAAAGTAAAAAGTAAATAAATATCTTTCTGCTTTTGCAACTTGTATAATTTTTATCTAACCTTTGGATTGCAGATTTGTTACTGTTTTCTTCCAGACTCTGTCGGTATACTCGGCATTCCGGTATTTTTTCACTTGTGTGGTCGTAAAGCACAGGAAACTTACGATCTTCTTCTATAAGTCTTTCCACGCCCATTGTTTTGTATGCAAAACAGTCTTGCAGAGTTGCGCAGCGAACAAAATAATTCTACCGTCACGTCGTCCTTCACGTGAAAAATTAAACACAAAAATTCCGCCCGGCGCGCTCTCTTTCCTCAGGGCACGGCCCGCTCATGTCAGACGCCTACATTTACACTCCTGGAAATTGAAATAACAACACCGTGAATTCATTGTCCCAGGAAGGGGAAACTTTATTGACACATTCCTGGGGTCAGATACATCACATGATCACACTGACAGAACCACAGGCACATAGACACAAGCAACAGAGCATGCACAAAGTCGGCACTAGTGCAGTGTATATCCACCTTTCGCAGCAATGCAGGCTGCTATTCTCCCATGGAGACGATCGTAGAGATGCTGGATGTAGTCCTGTGGAACGGCTTGCCATGCCATTTCCACCTGGCGCCTCAGTTGGACCAACGTTCGTGCTGGACGTGCAGACCGCGTGAGACGACGCTTCATCCAGTCCCAAACATGCTCAATGGGGGACAGATCCGGAGATCTTGCTGGCCAGGGTAGTTGACTTACACCTTCTAGAGCACGTTGGGTGGCACGGGATACATGCGGACGTGCATTGTCCTGTTGGAACAGCAAGTTCCCTTGCCGGTCTAGGAATGGTAGAACGATGGGTTCGATGACGGTTTGGATGTACCGTGCACTATTCAGTGTCCCCTCGACGATCACCAGTGGTGTACGGCCAGTGTAGGAGATCGCTCCCCACACCATGATGCTGGGTGTTGGCCCTGTGTGCCTCGGTCGTATGCAGTCCTGATTGTGGCGCTCACCTGCATGGCGCCAAACACGCATACGACCATCATTGGCACCAGGGCAGAAGCGACTCTCATCGCTGAAGACGACACGTCTCCACTCGTCCCTCCATTCACGCCTGTCGCGACACCACTGGAGGCGGGCTGCACGATGTTGGGGCGTGAGCGGAAGACGGCGTAACGGTGTGCGGGACCGTAGCCCAGCTTCATGGAGACGGTTGCGAATGGTCCTCGCCGATACCCCAGGAGCAACAGTGTCCCTAATTTGCTGGGAATTGGCGGTGCGGTCCCCTACGGCACTGCGTAGGATCCTACGGTCTTGGCGTGCATCCGTGCGTTGCTGCGGTCTGGTCCCAGGTCGACGGGCACGTGCACCTTCCGCCGACCACTGGCGACAACATCGATGTACTGTGAAGACCTCACGCCCCACGTGTTGAGCAATTCGGCGGTACGTCCACCCGGCCTCCCGCATGCCCACTATACGCCCTCGCTCAAAGTCCGTCAACTGCACATACGGTTCACGTCCACGCTGTCGCGGCATGCTACCAGTGTTAAAGACTGCGATGGAGCTCCGTATGCCACGGCAAACTAGCTGACACTGACGGCGGTGGTGCACAAATGCTGCGCAGCTAGCGCCATTCGACGGCCAACACCGCGGTTCCTGGTGTGTCCGCTGTGCCGTGCGTGTGATCATTGCTTATACAGCCCTCTCGCAGTGTCCGGAGCAAGTATGGTGGGTCTGACACACCGGTGTCAATGTGTTCTTTTTTCCATTTCCAGGAGTGTATTTTAACAGTAGACTCCATCCTCCGGCTGACGGTCGGTTCTCGGACGTGCCTCTGCACGGACACCGACCAGACATGTGAGACCAGACTCTAATGGTGATTGGCGGCCTTTTCAGATGAATCACGGGTTATGCTCCACAAGTCAGATGGCTGTTGTCGTGTTCGGAGTGAACCATCCGAAAGTGGACACACTGCAACAATCGTTGAAAGGGTCCAGGTCCGAGAAGGGACCGTTACGGTCTGGGGAGTATTTTCGTGGCACCGTCTGTCTGATCTCGCCATTGTGGAACGCACAGTGGGTCAACACAGGTATGCATCTCTCCAGCCCGACATGCAGTTCGTTTCTCCTCGGCACGACGGCCTCTACCAGCAGCACAGTGCAACGCACCACACAGCTTGCAGTGTGTGTGCACTGTGTGAAGAGCATCGGCAGTTGACTGTGCTCGCCCAGCCACAAAAGTCTCCGGATTTAAACCCATTCAGGAATCTGCGGGGCCACATTGATCAGGCTGTACAAGCCACGGATCCTCAAGCGAGAAAACTAATGCAGCTGGCCACGACAGTGGAGTCGGCCTGGCTTCACACCCCTGTCGATGCCTTCCAGAATCTTACTGACTCCTCTCTTCCTTATTTTATTTATTTATTTACACGTCTAGTTCCGTAGGACTAATTTGGGAACCAAATCTCCGAATCATGCAATGTGTCAGAACATAAAATTACAAAATAAAAGTAATGACAGTTAAAAATAAAATGTTCACGAACCCAGAAAAAGTCAAGCCATAATTTTAAGTAAACGCAATCAACAATATAACATAAGAATTAGCTTAATTTTTCAAGGAACTCCTCAACAGAATAGAAGAAGTGATCCTCAAGGAAACTCTTCAGTTTCAATTTGTAAGCGTGTGGATTACTATACGTTTCACCGCGATCTGTGCTGCAAAAGGCAGTTATTCAAGCTCTCGACAGGGGGTCACATTAATGTCACTGGACAGTATAACACAGCTTACAGAACTGCAAGACACACCTCATCTTTAGTGTCACATCCTCTACAACTGTGAGTGTATGGCGACGTGCACTGTTTGCAGAGCTACGTTTTCGCAGATGCTTGGTAATACTATCTGTGAAATTTTACACTGACTGTGTTTTACTCTCAGCTGATTATTACCCTTTTGATGCAAGCGCTTTCCCCTTAACATCTATCTGGCCTACGTTGTCCGCCTGGAATTAGTGTGGTTGTCATACGTTTCTTTTTCACAGCATGTACTGCCTTACATGTACACTTGACAGCAGCCGGCCGTTGTGGCCGAGTGGTTCTAGGCGCTACAGTCTGGAACCGCGCGACCACTACGGTCGCAGTTTCGAATCCTGACCTCAGAATTCAAGTCCCGTAGTGCTCAGAGCCATTTGAACCATTTAAACTTGACAGCAAAAAAAGTGAGCCAGTGATGGTTGCAACCAACATAACGTAGCTGTGTCGCAGGTCCTCTAAAAGCCGAAACCCTATGGGATACAATCGTCTTGACTATACGCAGTGGGTACCACTAGAGAACACTAGAGAACACTGCTCTTTATTCCACTCAGTCCAGATGCAAACCTAATACCACCATACAACAAATATTAAAAAGAAACAAGTTATTAGAGATGAGACAGTCCCTAACGCTTGTAAATTAAAGTTCATTACAATAAGTGACACTGCAGAAGTTATATTACACTCTTTACATGACGTGATGAGTTTTTATTCGTGATCCGAATTTGAGCCAACTGTTAACCAAACAAGTGGCACTGCAGAAGTATTATCACACTCATTAAATGACATGATGACTTGTCTTTCATGATCCGAATTTGAACCCACTGTTAAACAAATGAAGCTTGTGTGTCTGGTCGAGACTGAACCAGACATAAAGAGACGTAAAGTATCAAGGTGTTCACCAGGAGCAGTTTACAAAGCCGAATGTCTCAACCTGGAAATAATGACGATACGTTTAGCACTGCACCAGGAGCTTATATTGCCCCTGAGAAGTAACCACGAAACGTCGCTGCGTGGGACTCCAACCCTGTGCATATCGTCGTTGTTGACCCCACCCGAAGAGGCATAACTATCAAATTCTCTTTCACTAGTAGTTAGGATCGCGCCGTTTGTAGAGACTTGAAGGAGCTTGGCATCGTGAAGAAACAACGAAATGATGGGGCAGTATCATCTCGAAGGAATCAAATCTAGAGAAAATTTGGAATTGGTGCTAGAATCCGAGTCCAGTACCAATGTTTTCAAAATGTCAAGGCCACTTAAAATAAGTAATGAAGGTCCTACAACTTTCCATGACGACTGGTTCGTGAACTAAAATGACATTACTGGTGAAAGAAAGCTTATTAGAGACAGAGTTTCTGTAGGCAGCAATTTCCGCTTCTGACAGCCAGAACTAATCCAACTCTGTTCCAGTCAGTAGCGAATGGACATGTTTAATGTTGATTTGGAACCACCACACAGTCCTGCATTCTTTACTTGGCGTTGCTTTAGGTGGTACCCCCAGCGAGAATCGAACCTCCACCTTAGCCAATACAAGCTAGCCTCAGTACAAACAACCAACGAATTTCACACGTGATAGCTTCGTGTTTTCGTCATAATTAAGTACGCACCACATGGTACGAGAAGTGTCGACTTCCACTTCAGCTGTTGTTGTGAATGACCTATTCGTGGTCTAGTAATCAACGTCATGCACTGTGAACGGAAAGCCGTGATATCAAACTCATACTTTGCTTTCCTTTTTTAACCATATTCTGTCTCTATGCTACTAGCATGAATCTGACAGAACAGCAGGGACTGCTTCGTTCATTTGCTAGCCAGCCAGTAATAGAAAAACCTTGTAGAAACATGTTTGTGGAAAGGGTTCGTGGGTATCTGTCATGGTAAGACCAATTACAGCGCCATTTTCCAGTGGCCGGTTGATACAGACCGGCGTCTGCCCAAGAGATCGTGGCACATAGGGCGTAGAGCATATGATTTCTAGCGGACTTTTGTGCACTGCAGTTAGCTAGTTTGACATTATGTATATTTCAGCATGATCCATGGCGATTTTGTACGGCATGTTGCTATAAGCGGATTTAATTATGGTCTTATTTTGTTCAAGTTTGTAGTACAGCTTGTGCCATGACAGTTTCAATATTTCTCATTTTTCACCTTAATTCTGCGTGGCCATGTCCTTTGTGGAGGGAAATGTGGCAAGAACAGTAATGTAGGTACCAGATAGTAGAACATTGGGTTTCTGACTAGTAAACAACTTGCGAGCGACTGGGTGAAGCACTTTTTCCTTCACCCGGATCTCCTGGACAGCCCACTCATCGAGATACAAGTGACAGTTGCAGGAGGGGGCGTCATGGTCGCCATTGCAGTTGATACAGTGGGGAGAAAGAGGCAGACAATCGCCTTCATGGGCATCCCTCCCACAGTTTACACGTTTGGCTGGGTGTCGACAGGACTCTCATGTGTGGTTGTAATGGTGACATTGGTAGCAGCACATCAGCTTCGGAATACATGGTCTAACTGTGATAACCTCATAACCTGCTTTGAACTCTTATGGAAGAACCATGCTATCAAAAGTGATAAAGAGAGTACACGTGGGTACTAAGGAAGTATCTACTTTTTCCTTAACCTGATGGATTGCAAAGACACCCTGATCGGAGAGGTACATTAGGATTTCTGCCTCGGTCAGACCACCAAGTAGCGTAGTGTAAATAACACCATGGGAAGAATTCAGCATTCAATGGGCCTCGATACTGCTACTGACTACCAAAAATGCAGAATACACCTCCGAAAACAGCCCAGACAATTTCCCCAAAGAAGGGGGAAAAGAACAGCAAGACGATAGACATGCAGCATGGAAAGGAAAAGATGTTGCGAAGGCTGGGGCCCCATGGTACCCAAGCACAAACCTGCCAATGAGCAGCGAGCCCCTTGAGGGGAATGCCACTGTGATGTCATCGCAATGGCACAGTATCATGGAGCTGGAAGGGCATGCCATGCTGTCCAGCAAAGTGAGCGTCTTACTGAAGCAACTCACGAGGGGCTAAAGCTTCCAAACTTTCCTCCCACATACGAAGACCGCCGAGAAGTGGCCGAAAGTGGACACAAGCTTCTTAGAGTTGAGATCTGGAAGATTTGATGGGGAACGACACTCAGTGATCACAATCTGATCGTAGTCACTGTTGCCTACCATGGGGAGCACCCTGCAGACCACATGAAGCGCACCACCAAGTACAACTGGCGTAAGGGTGATTGGGATTGACTAAGAGGAAATATTGTGGTACCAGACTGGCTGGTGGTCGAAGCTGATGTGGGCAAAGCAGCAGATCTGCCTGTGGCAATACAGATGGCAGTAGTGGGCACTGTTCTGTTCATCAGTATGGGAAACATACCTAAAACACCGAGCCCTCGAGATGCAGCATCTCTTACACGAATGCAGAAGATGACAGTAGGACCACCAGCACAGTCTCAGCAGTCATATGTGTGAAGCCATCCTGGTACAAGCAGGCCTATGGAGTGTTTGAGCAGAAGCTGAACGCAGTATGAATTGTGAACTGGCAAGCCTTTGTTAGTGACAGTCTGTACGCAGACCCTGGGAGCACTGCATGCAAGATTTATGTTTTTAAAATACTGACACTGGCAATTCCATCAGGTCTAATGGAGACTGATGGCAACCACACTAGGGACTGAAGAGGGTCAGCTGAGCCACTCAAGAGCACCTTATTACCTGATGACAGTAGCAAAGACCAGACTGAGGAACTGGACTTTCTGAACCAACAGCTTGGCGAAGTGTACACTGAAAAGATGTCTGTTACCACTTCCACAGAGCATGACATTACCACTGCTATCCTGGAATAGCACCACAAAAAGGCAATGGGCCATGGTGGAATCACTGCCAAAACTCTCCAAGCTACCTGCATGGAGATCTACCCTTACCTGATGAACCTCTTTAAGGAGTTTCACTCACAGCGACAGGTGGCATTCTTCTGCAAGTTGGCCACAGGGTTCAGTCTGCAGCCCCATATTCTAGGACGCCGCCCTTGAGCCAGTGCTGGAAGAAACAGCGAACTGCTCCAAGTGTGTGGTGTAGTGGCATATGTAGACAACATATTTCTAATGAGAGAAGGTGATTCATGAGTTGTTCTAGAAGTTAGCTGCAATTTCGCACTGCAGCAGTGGTGCCAGAAAGTCCAGCTGCAATTGTCTGCAGAGAAGACATCTGAGCCATCATCCCTGTGCCAATAGGCCTCATCGGTACGTACAGTGCGTTTTCTGACAATGCCCTAACAGCAACCCTCAAGTCGACCTTCTGGTCAGAGAAAGGGTGCACTGTACTGGCTCCAGAAGGGCAATCCAGAAGGAATCGCCAACATCTTAGGCCGACTGACCAAAAGCATAACTGAGGTCCGGAACTGGCCCCTTGATGAGTGGAAGGAGAAGCAGGATGGGCTCCACACCAGCCAGTGCATGCAATGACTATTCCCCAGCACGAGGGAGCTCCAGTTCTTGAAGTCCTCACGTGGTCTGGTGCAATTCTTAGTGGGACATGAGCATTACACTGCCTACCTAGACAGGAGAGGCAATAGATAAAATGCAGAGTGTGACTGCTGAGGAGATGAAACTCTGGAATGCACTCTGTGAGACTGTAGACTGCGTGATGATACACGGGAGTGTAGACTGTCCCCAAACAGGGATGTCAGAGTGATGCTGCAGAGACGAGCTCACTGGCACACTCTTGACTCCCTCGCCTCAACAATATCTTATGAGGCATTAGACCCACATCTGCAGCAACAAACCTTGGAGCTCACAAGGGTAAGGGCCCCTACATGAATGCAAGGAAAGCAACACGTGGGATGATGACTGAAAGTGACATGATTCTCGGGCAAGAACCCGCGGCAATCGAGGTGCGTGACGGGTGGGCCTAGAAAACCTGAGCTGTGCACCTCCGACCCAGGCAAGTGCAAGGAAGGCAGAGTATGAGAGTGCTGGATGATGCCCGTTGTACATGGCACCACTTCCATGCAGTTCCCCATGGTGACCAAACGGCAGGCTGTGAGGCCTGACAATCGGTGGCAAAGTGTGCTCCTGTGAGGATACAGATGGTCCATACCACCACACAAGGGATGGAGTGAGGGTAGTTTTTCCAAGATCATTTGCTGTGGAGGAAGAGTAGGGGGTAGAATTGTTACACATCAGAGTGATAGGCAAACATTAGACTGTCTGTAAATACTGTTTACCATGACAGCTACCATGGCGATGATTAGTAACAGATGAAGTGTGTGACATTACATGTATAATTAAAACACTAAACAATATCTTTATTAACAGAATTACTAAAGTTTGATTAGATATATTGTTCATCTTTATACATCATAAAATTGAGAAGTAACAATAGACACTGCTGAAGTAGTAGTCCACTGGCTTTGAAAGAGGAGCTGTATGAGACACATCTAATGTAGACACTCATGCCATCTAGTAGTTGAAATGACACAATACGGCTGTAAAAAAGTGGAGGTTGATTGATTGATTGACTGATTTTAACAGGAGAGCTAAAACAGCTTAGGTCTGACCTGCCACTGCCCGCACCGAAGCTAGATTTATTGTGTGGTATCACTCCCTGTATATCTAGTAAAGCCAACCAGTGCTCTTAAATAGTGCAAGGAGTCCTTCTACCAGTTTTTTTTTAGACACAATTTCTTCAGTTCTACTTGTCCTGAAGATTCTGTATCTTTTTACTCTCCAATGCCATGCATTCAAAGATTTGGTGTGATGCAGTTTCTTCACCCTCATCACAGATCCTACACTTAGGATCCTCTTCCATTATACCCATTGTGTGTAGGTGTTTTTTGAAGTTCCCATGGCTGGTTACCAGTCCAGTCATGAGTTTGATCTCTTTCCTGTTCAATCCCAGGATTACAGAGCTTCTTTTAAAACATGGCTTGGGCATCATTACCTTACCATGTTTTTGTTTATGGACCTTGCTCCAATGTCCTATGTGCTGTTTCCTAAGCCAGTTCCATAGTTCTAATTTGATCATAACCTTGGTGATTGTCAAGACTGGTTCTGGTCCAATAAATGGAGTTGTTGCCCCCATCCTAGCCAATCTATCGACTTGTTCATTGCCACAAATCCGTGAGTGGCCAGGGACCCACACTAGGTACACCCTATTGCTTCCCCCTATCTCCACCAGAGCCCTGTGGCAATTTGCAACAATCTTAGATCTTGTTGCAGGAGCTGCCAATGATATCAGGGCTGCCTGGCTGTCTGAATAGATGTAGATGCTACAGTCATTGTAGCACCTACTCATATTCTCCTCCACAAATGCCCTGATTGCAGTAATTTCGGCTTGGAATACAGAGGCCAGCTTCCCTAGAGAGATGCTGCTCTCCAGTCTTGGCTGAACCCTGTACAACCCTGCTCAAACGCTTTGATCTCTTTTTGACCCATCGGTGAACCAAACGATGTCCCCCGTACGGTGTCGAACTGTTTTCTCCCACTGCTCCCTACTTCCAATTATTGTGTTGTAAGGCTTGTCGAAGCAGTTGGGAGTTATTATATAGTCAGCGGGCATTTCCCCAGCCAAGGGGAGGTTACATATCACTGTAACATGCAGCCACCTCATAGTGGAAATGGCAAACAACCTAAGTTACACATTTGCTATACTATATTAAAAATAATTAAATATGTTGTGTTCTGTTATTTTGTTAGAAAGATTAGAGTGCTAAATGATTAGATGTTTTGTGTATTAGAAACAGTCATGACTTTAGAAATAAGTAATGACTGATAAGGGAATTTCTGCTTATGAATCTGAGGTGTGGTATCCCACCCCTTTTGAGAACAATAGCTCTCAAACAAAAATTGTCTAAGTAGTCAGTAAGATTGTCTAAGTAGTCAGAAGTAGTGTGAGCGCTGTGCATGTGTATGGTGTCTGCATGGTGAAAACATAATAAGATTAGCCTCCAATGACTGATGAATGGTGCTACTATTTTATAAAAAGTTATACTGTGTGTTACAGAAGAAGAGGCTTGCTCTGACTTATCATGGAGTAAAAAGCCAGTTGCATTGTGGATCATGGGGCTCTGTGAGCTGCAAGAGACATAATGATGGCTATAAGTATGACTGAAGATCCTGTTGCACTTAGAGCCACAATTAGTAGGCTGCAACTTCATTTCAGTAGCATTTATTAAAGAGGCCTGAGCATAGCTCATCATCATGTGAAACGCAGCAGTTTTTTTTGGTCTGTGCTACAACATGTAACAATCTTATTTTGTCTTTGCTACTATGTAAAGTGGACTTCGAGTATGGAAGCCATGGTAACAATCCATGACATGACTGTAGCTGCAAGCTGAATAGTAAAATACTGGTTATTTATGAAGCAAATGGTTATCTTGTGTGTTTATTTATGTATTTGGAAATTAACATCCTTATAGTTTCAGTGTTTTAAACCAACAATTTTTACAGTAATCAAAGCTGGTATGTATTTGAATACAAAACTGTTTACACTGAGATGTGATATATAAATTGTAAACCAGCCAAATTTTGCAACAGATGCTCTGTGTTGCTGTTACACTGAGAGGAAGATACACAATGTAAAGTCAATCTTCCACTTCTTTTCTTCAGAGCACTGTGGCGGCTTGTGCACTTTGCAAATAGAAAGCAGTGGCAAATGATGCAATGTGAGCTTGTGTTAATCAAAGTCATGTATTGGTAGTAATTAGGACCCATTATGAAATTTCTGATTACATATTGCTATAGGACTTAAACTTTTTCATATCTTGCCTGAATTTTTTTTAATGATGTCAGTGTTAAATATTTTACCACTATAGTAGATAAGTATCTTCAATGTTGATCAGGTTACTAATTAAAAGTTTATTATGTTAATTTTGATTAAAGGTGCTGTGCCATTCAAAGTAAGAACATATGTTTGAATAAAGGCACATTAATACTAGGCGTTCCTGCAAATTTGAGTACTCCATGCTCAACTAACATCTTGTATGATCATCACCTCAAAGGCAGTTGACATTAAAATTAATAGCTTTGCTCTTCAATCATTTACGTTAATGTCTGGTTACTATCATTTGACCAAATTTGTGTGGTAGACTGCAATCTCTCAGAGACAAAAGAGAGTGATTAGCCATCACATAGTTGAACACCTACCACACGCACCTAAAAATCTCCCATAAATCACGAGTCCCGGCTGCCACACATGGTTAACAAAGCACTTATTACATCCTAATTAGAATAAAATAAATTTAACTGAATGCGAACATCAAACTTGCCAACCATAGATGATACATGCGAAAAAACATTCCTACGAAACTACCTCTGTGAAGTTTTGGACGCCATTTTTTGTAGTGGCCCCATCTTAACGGCAGGATTTGTCACCACACTCAGTGAAGTGTTGGCAGAAGAGCCAACAGGTCAAAGAAATAAGACTAGCAAAACAGGAGGTAACTGGTAGAATACTTAACTTTAATCCATAATTGGAGAACATCTCTCTTGACTGTACATGCTTCACAAGATAAATATCAAATGCTATGGCGCCTTGCTAGGTCGTAGCAAATGACGTAGCTGAAGGCTATGCTAACTATCGTCTCGGCAAATGAGAGCGTATTTGTCAGTGAACCTTTCCTAGCAAAGTCAGCTGTACAACTGGGGCGAGTGCTAGGACGTCTCTCTAGACCTGCCGTGTGGCCGCGCTCGGTCTGCAATCACTGACAGTGGCGACACGCGGGTGTGGCATATACTACCGGACCGCGGCCGATTTAAAGGCTACCACCTAGAAAGTGTGGTGTCTGGCGGTGACACAACACTCAGTCGCAACTAGTGGCGGGTAGGAAATTGGGTATCTGTTAGAAATCACAGTGATTGAGAAGTCATAGATATCACAATAACAACTGTACAGGATCTAATTGCGATTTCAGTCACAATTAGTGGTTGCAAGTAGCATTTCACATTCAATGCCTTGTGTCACCTGTTGGCCAAATTTCATACTGCTTTCTGTAATCCTGGTTTCATGCTATGGAATTAGCTGCAATTTCAGTGACAAGTTGCAGCTGGAAGTCGCAAGTAGCAACTAAAAAAGCCTAAAAATGCCTAATTCCATCTGTTGACTGACGTTTGCACTTTGTGATAAGAACCTTGTGCCTCACAAGATTGATGTACTTTGTTTGCATATTATATGAAGACATAGACATTGAGCACCAGTTATGGTTGGTCAAACACAGCCGTGACTCTGAATGTATAACATCAAAAGAAGCTACATTGCCATTTTCTCATGAAAATATCATTTAGAGACAAGTAAACTAAAAAATGTGTTTGATTCTGCTTCCAATATGGCAGTGGTCGTTAATACTCCACATGCCTACAGGACTTTGCAATGTTAACACCACAGAACTCAGACATCTGTATAAGTGTAATGAAATGAAAACAATATTATTGAGTCATATGAATGCCTCACTTTTGTTCCGACACAGTTCAAGACTCTCTGGAGAAAAATTTTACACCTAATGTTCTACTTGGCAACTGCACACATGAGAACTCTTTGCCGACACTACAACCACCTACACATGTAAGCTTTTCCTGTATTACCTTCAAGTACTGCACTTAAACTATTTCTGATTTAACTGGAAAATCCATACTTCCCACTTTCAAATCAACAGCCCCAAAATGCATACTCTAGACCTCGGGCTATGTCACAGGTCAGCATCATCACACCAAGATTGTGGGGAAAGGGGGGAGGGGAGATTTTCACTCTCCAACAAATCTTTACCAGTAATTAAATGGCGGAAAATTTATGCATATAGGGCAGCTTAACATGGGGAAATGCGATTTTCATTATTCACTCATAGTATTTAACGTATATTTATCATTCCTTTAAAATTGCATAATAACTTAAATTAAACGCAGTTCAATCACTCATTCTGCACACTTATTTCATAATTATGGCACTTTTAAAATGCATATCCTCTAAGAGTTGTCTTGAATCTTCATGATTCTCTCTCAAGAGCCTTGAAGTGGATAGATATGTACAGCAACCAGTAATCAGAGTCAGAACTGCATCTGCAAAATCACAAGGATTATTAAACATTTTTGCTGTCACTAATTACAAGCAATGTATTTGACAGAGTAGTATTGCTATTATTTCCTGTAATGAAAACCACTCAATGGGGGATGTTTCGCATTTGCAAGAAGTAATTAAGTTCATTGAAATACTTAGAAACTAACCTCTCATCTGACAAAGACAGTACAGAGATGCAGTGGCAATTTATCCAGATCTCTTGACAATGATATTTTCAATTATCGCTATATTGAGTGACTGAAATTTAGCTCAAGTACCTGTGAACATAACAATACATTAGAATTTGTTTTCTAAACATTAACTATTATGGTACTGTAAGGCTACTTACATATTAATTACATTATTAATATTTTCACAATTGTTTCTTAACACAAATTGGAGCTAATGGAAGAACAAATGTAAAACATACTAATGACAGTTTTGTTGAGATGCAGTTTCCTCTGTGGACAAGTGTAATTATTTTATATGGTGATAAATCACAGAAATTGCAAGAGTCACAGAAGCCACAAGAATCTCAGAAATCACAGAGGTAGCAGGAGTTGCAGAAATAGCAGTGGTAGAGTGCAGAGGGATACAAGACCTGGATTTGTTAACTATGATTCTTAACTGGGACAAATCACTGTTAACAATAACAGACACTGAAAAGTAGCATTCACAGACATCACTGATATTGTAAAATCACAGTTTAGCCCATCACTAGTCGTGACACTCATTGCTGTAAAAGCTGTTACTGTTTGACAGCCGGAGTGACATTAGCGCTCCAAGCAGTGAGAAAGGAGAATGTCAGATGCATCGTAAGTATAATGTTTGTTTTTCATGCGTTTCCTACATGATTTATGAAATATTTGAATTACTCTTTTGCCTCCAAGATTTTGTGCAATATCAGAAAACACAGAGGTTTCTAAAAAGATTCTAAAATGAGCGCAAGTAGGGATAAAAATCATGCATCCAGTAGCATGACACAACACATTCGTGAAGGAACACTTGTGACATTGGACGGAACTGTATCTTACCATGTTTATATCAAAAGAATATAAATGCACAGATTCACACATAAGAAGCCCCCGGCCATGACCATGTTACCTACTGCCATCTCAAACACTGTCCTCCCTCCTTCCATGCAATCCTTGCTGCCCTCTACAATGTAATCCTTGCCACCAGCTTCTACCCTGACCTGTGGAAAACCTCCCATATCCTGATGTTCCCCAAACCACAAGCCTCCATCTGATGCCTCTTCCTATCACCCTATATGTCTCACTTCAGTGTTCAGTAAGCTCTTGGAATCCATCCTTATCCAGCACATCCATCACTACCTACACCACCACCTCCCCAACACCCAATTTGGCTTTCAACCTTCCTTCTGTGCCAACGACCAACTCCTACGCCTCACACATCTCCTTTTCCTCCAGCTTAACTCCCATTGCTCTGCAGTTTTTATCTCCCTAGATCTCAAAAAGCCTATGACTGCGTACGGCATCCCGGTCTCCTGTTTAAACTCCAGACCTACACCCCTCCTATCAACTATGTCTGTCTGATTGTCTTCTTCCTCTCCCACCACCCCTCCTACGTTACTATCCATAACACTGATTCCCGCACCTTCTACCCCTCCACGGGTGTGCCCCAGTGCTCTGTTCTCTCCCCTCTCCTCTACCTCCTGTAGACAGCAGATATGCCCAAACACCCCCTCCAAGCCACCTTCTGCAGTATGCTGATGACACCACCTTCCTTGCTGCTGCTCCTACCCTTCAACAGTCACAACGCCTTCTCCAGAATCAACTTGACCTTTTTGCCATATGGTGTAACCAGTGGCTCCTCAAAATCAGTCCTTCCAACATGATGGTATATACTTCTCAGGGTCATTAGGAAACCTAAAAAAATAAAGATGTGGTGTCTTTGCCTTGTTGTTGATGCAATTTATTGTGCTACAGACGCTCCCATTTGTAAAAACCATTATACAAACCGAAATAAACAATTATTATTCACTTCCACTTTCACGACCACATCAAACTCAACTGTTTTACTACTGGCCGATTGGTGGGCTGCTGATGCTGTAGGCAACATGTCGTGACTATTATATTAGACTGTGACAGCGACTAAGGGAAGCTTCGAAAGAGATTCAGGACAGGACCAATGGGATGAAAGCATCACTCATGCGAAACTCAGCTTGCCCTTTTCTCACATGATATACTGAGAAGTATAGATGAGGGGCAACAGACAAATTCCATATGTCTAGGTTTCTGGAAAGCATATGACACAGTGCACCATTGCAGGCTGTTAATATGGAATAAGTTCACAGATACGTGAGTGGCTCGAACACTTCTTAAATAATAGGACCCAGTAAGTTATCCTCAATGGGGCTATTGTTCATCAGAGGCAAGAGTACCATCAGGAGGGCCCCAGGGAAGTGTGATAGGACTGCTGTTGATCTCTATATACATAAATGATTTGGCAGACAGGGTGGGAAGCAATCTGCAGTTGTTTGCTAATGATGCTGTGGCGTACACTAAGGTGTCGAAATTGAGTGATCGTAGGCAGATACACATTGACAAAATTTCCAATTGGTGTGATGAATTGCTGCTAGTCCTAAATGTGGAATAATATAAGCTAATGCAGATGAGTGGAAACATCAAACATGTAATGTTCAGATACAGTATTACTAGTATCCTGCTTGACCCAGTCAAGTCATTTAAATATCTGGATGTAACTTTGCAAAGCGATATGGGTAGGAATAAGCATGTAAGAACTGTGGTAGGGAAGGTGAATGATTTACTTTGGTTTAGTGGGAGAATTTTAGGAAAAAAGTGTTGCTCACCTGATGAGACCTATTCTTGAGTACTGTGTGAGTGTTTGGGATCTGTACCAGGATGGACAGAAGGAGGACATCAAAGCAATTCAGAGTTTGGTTGCTAGATTTGTTACTGGTAGATTTGAACAACACATAAGTGTTACAGAGATGCTTTGGAAATTCATATGGGAATCCTAGCAGGGAAGGTGATGCTCTTTTCGAGGAACACCATTAATAAAATTTAGAGAACCAGCATATGAAGTTGACTGCCAAACAATTCTACTGTTGCCAACATATATTGCACATATTGCACATAAGGACAACAAGGATAAGACATGAGAAATTAGGACTCACATGGAGTGTGGACTTCGTGTCTATCTTGGCCATGATGATGCGCTCACTATGCTGTTTGTAGTAGCTTACCCGCACTCCTATTTTCCTATTCATTATTAAAGCTACTCCTGTATTACCCCTGTTTGATTTTGTATTTATAACCCTGTATTCACCTGACCAAAAGTCTTGTTCCTCCTGCCACTGAACTTCACTAATTCCCACTATATCTAACTTTAACCTATCCATTTTCCTTTTTAAATTTTCTAACCTACCTGCCCTATTAAGGGATCTGACATTCCATGCTCTGATCTGTAGAATGCGTTTTCTTTCCCCTGATACGCCTACAACAGTAGTGCAAGTTTATATGCCAACTAGCTCTGCAGATGATGAAGAAATTGATGAAATGTATGATGAGATAAAAGAAATTATTCAGGTAGTGAAGAGAGATGAAAATTTAATAGTCATGGGTGACTGGAATTCAACAGTAGGAAAAGGAAGAGAAGGAAACTTAGTAGGTGAATATGGATTGGGGCTAAGAAATGAAAGAGGAAGCTGCGTGGTAGAATTATGCACAGAGCTTAACTTAATCATAACTAACATTTGGTTCAAGAATCATGAAATAAGGTTGTATACATGAAAGAAGCCTGGATATACTGACAGGTTTCAGATAGATTATATAATGGTAAGACAGAGATTTAGGAACCAGGTTTTAAATTGTAAGACATTTCCAGGGGCAGATGTGGACTCTGACCACAATCTATTGGTTATGAACTGTAGATTAAAACAGAAGAAACTGCAAAAAGGTGGGAATTTAAGGAGATGGGACGTGGACAAACTGAAAGAACCAGAGGTTGTATAGAGTTTCAGGAGAGCATAAGGGAACAATTGACAGGAATGGGGGAAAGAAATACAGTAGAAGAAGAATGGGTAGCTTTGAGGGATAAAATAGTGAAGGCAGCAGAGGATCAAGTAGGCAAAAAGACTTTTGAGGGCTAGTAGAAATCCATGGGACAGAAGAGATACTGAAATTAATTGATGAAAGGAGAAAATACAAAACTGCAGTAAATGCAGCAGGCAAAAAGGAATACAAACGTCTCAAAAATGAGACAACAGGAAGTGCAAAATGGCTAAGCAGGGATGGCTAGAGTACAAATGTAAGGATGTAGAGGTATATCTCACGAGGGGTAGGATAGATACAATAAAATTAAAGAGACCTTTGGAGAAAAACGAACCACCTGCATGAATATCAAGAGCTCAGATGGAAACCCAGTTATAAGCAAAGAGGGGAAAGCAGAAAAGTGGAAGGAGTATATAGAGGGTCTATACGGGGGCAATGTTCTTGAAGACAATATTGTGGAAATGGAAGAGGATGTAGATGAAGATGAAATGGGAGATACGATACTGCGTGAAGAGTTTGACAGAGCACTGAAAGACCTGAGTCAAAACAAGGCCCCGGGAGTAGACAACATTCCATTAGAACTACTGATAGCCTTGGGAGAGCCAGTCCTGACAAAACTCTACCATCTGGTGAGGAAGATGTATGAGACAAGTGAAATAACCTCAGACTTCAAGAAGAATATAATAATTCTAATCCCAAAGAAAGCAGGGGTTGACAGATGCGAAAATTACCGAACTATCAGTTTAATAGGTCACGGCTGCAAAATACTAACGTGAATTCTTTATAGACGAATGGAAAAACTAGTAGAAGCCGACCTCCGGGAAGATCAGTTTGGGTTCCGTAGAAATGTTATAACATGTGAGGCAATACTGACCCTACAACTTATCTTAGAAGCTAGATTACGGAAAGGCAAACCTAAATTTCTAGTATTTGTAGACTTAGAGAAAGCTTTTGACAATGTTGACTGGAATACTCGCTTACAAATTCTGAAGGTGGCAGGGGTAAAATACAGGGAGCGAAAGGCTATTTACAATTTGTACAGAAACCAAATGGCAGTTATAAGAGTCGAGGGACATGAATGGGAAGCAGTGGTTGGGAAGAGAGTGAGACAGGGTTGTAGCCTCTCCCTGATGCTATTCAATCTGTATATTGAACAAGCAGTAAAGGAAACAAAAGAAAAATTCAGAGTAGGTATTAAAATCCATGGAGAAGAAATAAAAATTTTGAGGTTTGTGGCACAACTTGACTAGAAGAAGGGATCAGGTGGTAGAACATGTTCTTGGTAGGCATTCAGAAGGATGTAGGGTGCAGTAGGTACTGGGCAATGAAGAAACTTGCACAGGATAGAGTAGCATGGAGAGCTGCATCAAACAAGTCTCAGGACTGAAGACCACAACAACAATAACATGGAGAGTGGAGGAGTAGACAGAGATTCAGGGCACTGTCTTGTCCTTCAGGTGGGAAATAATCATCCAGACTGTTGCCCTTGTAACAACTGAAAAGGTTTCTACTCCTCTTCAGGACCCACACATTTGTCTGGCCTCTCAACAGATACCCCTCCATTGTGGTTGAATCTATGTCAGGACTATCTGTATTGCCGAGGCATGCAAGTCTCCCCACCAATGGTAAGGTCCATGGTACAATTCCAAATGGTCATTGCCCTAATGAATAGCTAAGAACTGTGCCATAGCCTCTTTAAAACAATAATTCTTAAGACTTCCCAAAACGTCATGTCACATCATGTCAAAACATTCTGCAATGCATTTCAAATGGTGGCATCTGCGCAGGCTGTACCAACGTGCCGTGTCACGCTTCTTCAAGGTTTCTCTTGAAGAAAAATTTGACAGCTGATGTCATCTGTCCATTATTGATTACATGACCTCCTAGCTTATTTCCTCCCAGAACACAGCCATGCGCGAATCTCCTTATTTCGTTTCATCATTCTTGATATTAGTTGTTTCTTTGTTCATCATTTCTTTTAAATTGTTTAATTCATTATTCTCTTGTTAAAATTTATAATAAATGATGAAAGATTAACTGAAGGAGTGAGGCAGCAATTGGAATTGTATGACATGATCATACTAAATTAGATGGCCCTCTGCTACATTTATAAAGTGAATTTTCACACATACTGATAGCATATTTCACATTTAACAATGAAATGGATTGCAATGTGGCTGCAACTAGAAGTGAAAAAGTACTATGGGTAGAATTAGGCAGATTAGTGAGTGAAATTTATTTGTATGTTGTCAGGGATTGGTGATATCTCATAAAGAAGTGGACTGAAATCTTCAGACACTGCAACAGTGGAAAAATGCATCATTTGTGAACTATAAATAAAGTAAAGTATTAGAGTTTTTTGTTAAAATAAGCATTTATGGCAGCCTTATTTATTGTTAAGTAGCTCTTCGGACTGTCTGTGAAACAGTTGTGTAAGCATCAGTGGTCATTATTTATATAGTTTCACTAGCTAACCTCAGTACAAATAAGACACTTGAACTATTATAATTGCCAAATAAAAGTTGTAAAGAAAACCTATGAATCTTGAATGGAAAGATATTGGTGGAGATATGACTGTTGCACAAAAATTTGCACTAGACTGGTAACTAAACTTAACCTTAATCAAACTAGTTTTTCATGGTATGTGATTGGTAGTTCATAACACTGTGTTCCTTTTAGTAATTTGGGTTACAATTTGACTTGTACACCATGTAATGACATTTTTAGGGCCCACACTCTTTTTTGAATTTTTTGCGTTTCTATCTTTCTTTTTTTATATGCAAGTTATCCCTGCAAGCTGCAAATCATTTGAGTGCAATAAATTTTTTTTTCATACAAAAGTAGACTCCAGCATTACATTGTGTATGTGCAATTTGCACATACAGATAGTTGAAAATCATCTTGCAAAGATCACAATTCCCATGCAAAACAAGTTGAGGGCAACCATGCAAGTTGAGATCATGTGACCTGAACTGACTTGACGTGCTGTGACGGACAGTGTGAATACACCTTGATGTGATGATGCTGTAATGTTACAGTGCCTTGGTGGCTAGTGTTAATTGGCCTTAATTCTATAAGAAATATCAAACCCTTGTTTGATGGAAGCTGCAAAATAGCAATCAGATATATGTATCTCTGCAACATTACTTGATTGAAGGCTTTAAAAAGCAATCAAATGTAATATGTATCTTTGCAGCATTACTTGAATAAAGTTTTATGAGAACAAACTCCGCTACTTTATCAAAGGTATGTGGCAAGGAGGATCCAATTTAGTACAAGAGGTTAACTCCATCTATTATTCCAACATTGATTTGTGTCTGCTGAACGGGTGGACCATAGAGTAAAAATATCCCTGTAGTAAGCATTTGGATGCACAGAACAGATTTTGTGTTGTCAGCAGACATAGCCACCCAGGCCACATGATCTTGGGACACCATAGGTTTGTCCATAAAACATTTTGCCGTTTAGCATTCCATTACATCACTAGCACAAAAAGATTCTCTTCATAGGTGCTGTAGATTGGTGTAGACACTTTGTATATATACATATTGGTATAGACACTTTGTAAACATAACAACAATTTGCATCTGATACCTGGAATAAACTGGACTCTTTATCTTTGAAGAAAGAAATGAACAGGCACTGCTGCTTATTTGCAAGTGTCACAGGCCAGATGGACTCATTTCTT
Source organism: Schistocerca piceifrons (assembly GCF_021461385.2). Classification (NCBI taxonomy): domain Eukaryota; kingdom Metazoa; phylum Arthropoda; class Insecta; order Orthoptera; family Acrididae; genus Schistocerca; species Schistocerca piceifrons. Next base: position 126,300,936 of record NC_060142.1, on the reverse strand, counting down.
GATATCTGCGACAGCCGCTACTATCTTTGGGTTTTCTGTCAAAGTTTATCGTATTGCAACTCTGTTGTGGAATATTTTTGCTGTGACAGCAAAAATGGGCTAATAACGAAGCAGTGCCTTTGAAAGTGTTCCAAAAAATACCTAATTTGCCACATGTTAGTGATTATACCACTTGCTTCTTTCCCATTTTTCTCCAGTTTTTGTATAATTATGTTCCATAGGCTACATCAAGTTTTGCTTACTGGTAATGCTTTGACATTTTGATCTTCTGGAGGAATACAGGTATGGCAAAACAAACTTTCCAACCCAAAAAAGGGCTGTCAGAATAAGGAAAGGAGCTCACTGCAGAAAGCTTTGCAAGGAAATATTTAAAGAACTTAGTGTAATGGCACTTCTTGGCTTATACATTTATGAATGTGTGTGCTTTCTGAAAACACACCAGGAATTGTCAACACTGAACAATGGGGTCCATAACTACAAAACAAGAAACAGATGTCTTACACAGACAAACCCACAAAATAAGCTACAATAATGAAAATTAAAGATTTTTATAAATTAAGAGTAGAGCAAAAACAATTCTTAGTAATTCATAGCTCTTATAAGACGAAGAATATCTGAATGTGAAAAAGTAAAATTATTTGCTGATGTAACATGATTGTATTTCTACATATGATTGTAAACAACTTATACATAAGAAATTTTGTTGTAACTAGCTCTGGTTAGGAATTTAGTACATCCATACAATGTATATTGTAAATGGATGAATAAAGAAATTGAATTGTTGTACATACTCCCACTCCATTACAGAGTAAGTAGAACTGAAAAAAAAATTGATTGCTGGTTAAATATACTAGAAATCCAAATCTATCCAAAATATTAAAAACACATGACACATTTTACTTTCCTCTCACTGGCCCCCTCTCCTCCCCCTCCCCAAAACCTCTCAACACACTGAAGCTTACATGAACTTACAATATGGTTGCCTCATTAATATTTATTTTAGCTGCTCAGTGTCATCCCTTGAGATGTAAACCATGTAACAATGTAACAGTATATGGACAATGACGCACATGAAGGAGTTTGATGGTCTCCTATGAACCAATTTTATACACCTGTTAATCAAATGGCAAAGACAATAACTTGAGGGGAATTCCAGAAAGGCAGCTGAGAGAGAGAGAGAGAGAGAGAGAGAGAGAGAGAGTGTGTGTGTGTGTGTGTGTGTGTGTGTGTGTGTGTGTGTGCGTGCGTGCGTGCGTGTGCGTGTGTGTTTGCGTGTGTGTGTGTGTGTGTGTGTGTGTGTGTGTGTGTGTGTGTGAGAGAGAGAGAGAGAGAGAGAGAGAGAGATCTTTGCTACTAATATTATGATTCACATTCAGTCTGTTGATATCTTATTGACTTACTTGCAAACCAGAATATACAAACAAAGTGTGAGAATGCCATTGTTGAGATAAAAATAAAGTCTTCTGTTTCAGATTTGTGCAGACAATGTATTTAAGAAAAATGCTGAAATTTCACTCAATAAATCTCCCTCCCCCCTACCCAATACACATACTTTTTGGTAGTACTCATCAAAAAAAGAAAAGTAAGTCCAATAAACATGGAAGCAGAAATGCATATTTTCTGAGATAAATATTTATCGGAAGGGCTGTATGACACTTGGTTGCAGATATTAGTACAGTCATTGCAGTGACGTTCCATCAAATGTGTCAACAGGGTATTATGATGTCTTACTCACAGTACTCTAACTACCAATAGGTGGTCTGCAGTCAGTTGTATGGTTCAAGTTGTGTTGAAGGCTAAGTTAGTCTCCATCATGTTCATGTGCCTTATTGTACAGTACTGTCAACTGTGGGTATGTATCACAGTGTTATACCTTCTTCTACACATGGATCCACTTCTATATTTACTGTTATTGTACGGTTTGTACATACAAATGGTGTAGTACATTTATATCATTTATTCAAAATGCAACCAGAGCAGCACATATGGTGTTGGTACATCAAAGAATTCATAAAACACCAACTTTTTCTCCTTTCATAGATTTATCTTTGCACCTGTAGCAACTACAGTAATTGTCTGTTGCTGTTACTAATTTAACAAACAGTGAAAATGCAACAAATACATGTAATATTAGATGTTTTGAACTCTGTTGCAAGCACAAACAAACAGCTCCATCCTGAGATCAAGTGACACGGTGTAATGTTGACAAGATGCCCAAAACATAGTGTTGACTCCAGAGATATTTCTACTTGCCGCAGACTTGATATTTGACTGTCTTGGCTAATATGGACTTCTCTGTCTTCATCATTTCACTGGTACACAAGACAAGAGCAGGTGGCATTGGTGCTAGTGGAAATGTCAAACACAGTTCTACACTTATTTATTTGTCGAGGTTAACTGCAAGCAGCTGACGAAAGACGCCTCATTCCATTTTAAGTACTGCCTGATTATCTTTATTCACTTGAACCCTGTAGGTGCACTGTGATTTGAAATTAAAAATTCTGTTTCACAATATCAGTTTCTATAATCTTCAGAATAGCATACAGAAATAAAATTTGTATGTTTTTATTGAAATGGGATGTGGTATTTTTTATCATTTTAATACTACTGTGAAGTTTTGCTTTATCCTTTTTTTCTTTTTTGCAAGAATATGAGTTATCATGCTGTCTTGACAATCCAAGATTCATCATGATAGTAGTCAATATTTTTATTCTCATACTATGTCTGTGAGCTCATCTTTCACATGCATGTATGGAATCTGCAATAAGATTATTAGCTGGATGTACAAAATATAAGAATTTACAGTGATGCTGATCTCACCTTGGACAAGCAGACAATACGTTCAGTACTGGCAATGTGGCAAAGTAATGTGGCAAGGCAATATCACAGACAAGTCAGTTGCAGAAGCTAGTGACTACATCCACAACAGCAGCAGCAGGTGAAGAAATCAAAAGATTAATTTGGTTACATCACTCATTAAATGAATTAGTTGAAACGCCAACTCTTTATGTTGGCAGTGCCAATGCATTAAAATTGTTAAAATCCCTAAATATCATCATATGTAAAAATATGTAGAGGTCCAAAACTTCTATGCTAGTAAGATCATATTGTGCTGTACTGTTGTGGCTTTGTTGCTTTGTAGCTCAAATTTGCTGAAGATGGCTGTTTACAACCAAAACTAGACATGCAACAGTAATAGAAACTAATAGGATTGTGACTGATTGCTGTGTGCCTCTCATTCCTTGCCATTATACAAGGTTAATATATTGAACACCCAAGAAAGTGTGTGCTGCAATTATATTGGCTATAGCTTGCAAGCAACACAAAACAATGAAAAAGAGGAAATGGGTTAGAGAGAGGTCAAAAAAAAGAAGCTACTGGTCATGTGTTATTTTACAGACAAATTAGAAGCATGGGCCTGAAAGATTTCACATGTTATTTTCCAATGAGCTGTGCATCATATGGCATGCTATTAATATTGATACAAAATTTGAATGCTTGAAGTTCAGTTCTACAATATCAGCAAATTATTAAAATAATGTGTGAACTGGTGAAGCAAATATATCTGCCTGGTAAGGATATGTTCAGGCAATTAACATAAAAAGATATTATTATGTTTACCAATGATTTGATGAAATTTACTTGTGTAGGGACTTTTGCCAGTAAGCACTCTGCATAATGTTGTGGCACGCCATTCACTGATACTCTTCTTTTATTGATCACTTTAGTCACTCTATTAAACTATAATTACATGCATGGAGCAAACATGTAAGTCACTGGACAATAGAACAAACAAAGAAGACAAAAGATAATACACTTCACCAAAGAACAAGGATGTTATTAATTCAAGGACTATAATTACTAATGGGAAGCGTTCCTACACAGCCCAGTCCCTTCCCATGTAGTACAGGGGCAGAGGTGTAGGCATCTGCACGTAGTCAAGGCCATAGTCATTGAGGCAAGGTGGTAGTCAGTGGGTGCACCCATAATGGGATTGGGCAGTGTTGTTCACTGGAGGAGATGTTGCAACCAGCGGTAGGGAAGGAGAAGCAGATGGTGGTGGTGGTGGTGGTGGTGGTGGTGGTGGTGGCGATGGTGGTGCTAACATTGTCACTAGACAATGTGGTGTGTTGAAATGTTGCAATGCATCCGCAGATGTGAGAGTGATTTGTGGGTCCTGCACATTGGCAGTGCCATGTAAAATTCAGGCAGGTTTGAGTCAATATATTTGGAAGGTTGTAGGTTTGTCATGGAGGAGTACATCAAAGGACTTTGTGGGGCCTGGGGTATGGTGGTTGGAGGGCCACCCAGACTGTGTCATCACACATCATTACAAAAACATTAGGCTGTGAGGGGCTTGTGAACGAAGATCTTGAGTGTTCTGTTGGGTTGAGGAGAATTCATAAGATGTGCTGTTTACATGTTTCTTTATGGCTGGCAACTGATCAGTGTTTGGGAGTTCTGTAGGCTTGAGGAACTCAGCTCTTAGTTTCAGAGACTCTCTGTATACAATCTCTGCCTGCATGTCATCCTTAAAAGCTGAATGTACCCCCAGAAGTAGCCAAGGTGGTGACTCCGTCCACTCACCCTGCGGCACAATTATGTCAACTTTAAAGGGCAGTACCACTGCTCCGCCAACCCATTGGTCCGAGTTGGTAGGCATTGGTGTAGTGGCATTTGACTCCACATAGTCTGCACATTTCTCAGAACAGAGCCAACTCAAACTGGCAGCCATAGTCCACATTTATTGTGGCCAAACAACTGAAACGTGACATCCAAAGTTGCACAAAGACCTTTTCTCCCCCCTGCAGTAGGGGAGTTAGAATGGGCCTGAGGTATTCCTGCCTGCTGTAAGAGGTGACTAAAAGGAGCCTCACACATTTTAGCCTTTATGTGATGGTCCCCTGTCGGGTTTGACCTTCATCTTTCCAAATTTTCATGAAAGGTGAGCCCACTGTGTTGTCGTCGCATTGCAGTCCCGGCTCATTCTCCTTCTCTTGAGCAAGAGCACCTTCCTGGATGCATTTTCCACCATGCACTATTCAGTGTAGCTTTCTGTGCCGACGATGACCATGGACTTCTTAGCACCTCATATCCAGCATGGTAGCCAGTCCATTGTAGTGGGGCCACCATGTACCCTCTTGCTTGTAGCTCCCTGACAACACAGGGATCGCTCTGCTGATGCCTGCGCCATTAACTCCCCATGTAGGCCATGTAGTAGATGCCTATCTCCCTGGGGCTTCAGGACTCCCGGCAATGGCCATCCTGCTAGGTGGCCCTTGCTGAGGCTGGGTGGCCCCCGTGTGGAGGGCCCCTAGTCAGAGCGGGTGGCATCAGAGTGGATGACATGCCATGAATCTTAGTATGTCATCTCTTGCTCGTGGTCTGCTGCCAGCAGTCCCTAAGTGGGCAAAGTCTAACTTCAGTGCTAAGAAATATGACCCCAAACCATTCCCCTCCCTGGCCACAAGATAAGAAGAACGCCAAGCTAAAGATGGCAGTGAAGCTTATTTGCCCAGCTATCTCATATGTATGAGAGTTGATGGGGAATCTTTCATGTCCATGGAGCCTCAGTTTTTTTGTGGAGAATTTGGAGGACGAGTTTTGGGAGGTGGAGGGCTTGTCCAAAATGCATTCTGGGTCAGTCTTGATAAAAACAGCATGACCTGCCCAGTCATGGGCATTACTCACTTCTGACAGGTTGGGGGATGTTTCTGTTACCATCACGCCACAAAAGAACTTCAATATGGTCCAAGGTATTATATTCCACAGTGACCTTCTTTTGCAAACTGACGATGAGCTGTGCACCAATTTAGAGTGGCGAGGTGTTCATTTCATCTGGAGTATCCATCGGGGTCTGAGGGATAATCAGGTTGCAACCACTGCCTTCATCTTGGCCTTCGAGGATGACACATTTCCCAAGAAGGTCAAGTTGATGGTCTACCACTGTGACGTCAAGCCATATATCCCTCCCTTGGTGCAGTGCTTTAAATGCTGGAAGTTCAGCCGTCAGCCATATGTCTCCCTGCTGTACATACAGTGTCACATGTCGAGATTGTGGACGTCCATCACATCCCAATACTCCATGTGCTTCACCTCCCATCTGTGTCAACTGTGGAGAGCATCATTCACCTTTCTCGCCAGACTGCCGCAACGAGAACAGTTGTCATCCCATCAGTTCCTCGCATTCCTGCCGCCTCTCAGAACCAAAAGAATACACCTGCCCCCTTGAGAGTGGGGGGCACTTCGCTCCCTGTTCCTCCCACACCACCTACTTTGGGAGCAACACCCCCCCCCCCCCCCCCCCCCCCACCCATCAGGGATATCAGTCCCCACTTCTGAGCCAGAGAAGCGTAAGTCTTTTTCAGCTCCTCTCGCTAGGAGCAGGTCCCTTGGATCACTCTCTTCCCAAGTTTCTACAAGCTGCAAAGAAGATACCCGCCAGTAGCTGAAGAGCCCAAAAGCAGCTGGCTGTATGGCTTCACGCTCATCCTCAGTCCTGGAGACAGCATCAGTGAAGTCTTCCCAGCCAGGGAAACCCAAGGAGCAGCGAGAGAAATCCAAAAAGAAGGTCCCCAAGACCAAGGGAATTGCAGTGGTATCCACACCACCACTACCTACAAGCTCTGTGTCTGCAGATGTGGAGATTCTGGCGTCCGCTGACGACCTAGATCTCGCCAGACCCTCAGACACACTGGATATAGACTGCTCAGGCAAGAAGTTGGTGGCAGCAAGTGCCCTGAGGCGTAAACTGCCTCATTGAATGTTCCATGCCTTCCCAGTCTCACAATGACATCATCCTAGAGTGGAATTGCGGCAGTTTTTTTCCACTACCTGGCTGAGCTAAGCTTTACACCTGCTTTCTGCATTGCCCTCTGTAGCTATAAGGGATACTACAGGAACCGTAGTTACCATAATCGAGTGTCAGGTGGAGTTTGCGTTTATGTCCTAAACTCAGTCTGCAGTGAACCTGTGCCCCTTCAAACCCCTCTTGAAGCTGTGGCTGTCAGAATAAGGGCAATTCAGGAAATAACTGTCTGCAATGTATATCTTCCTACAGATGATGCAGTATCCCTGAATGTATTAACTGCACTGATTGACCAACTCCCTAAACCTTTCCTGTGTTTGGGAGATTTTAACGCCAATAACCCCTTGTTGGGTGGCACTGTGCTTACAGACCGAGGCAGAGATGTCAAAACTTTACTGTCTCAGTTCGACCTTTGCCTCTTAAATATTGGGGCCACCACATATTTCAGTCTGGCTCATGGTAGCTACTTGGCCATTGATTTATCAATTTGCAGCCCAGGACTTCTCCCATCTATTCAGTAGAGAGCACACGAAGACCTGTGTGTTAGTAACCACTTCCCCATCTTCCAGTCACTGCCCCGGCGCCAGGCCCATGCAACCCTGCCCATATGGGCTTTAAACAAGGCGGACTTCGAAACTTTCACCTCTGCTGTCACCGATGAATCTCCCCCACACGGTAACATCGATGTGATGATTGAGCAGGTGACTACAACAATCGTTTCTGTGGCAGAAAACACGATCCCTCTCTGTTTAGGATGCCCCCAGCGAAAGGCAGTCCCTTGGTGGTCGTCGGAAGATGCTGAAGCAATTAAGGAGTGTCGGCAAACTCTACAGTGGCGTAAGCGGCACCCTTCCCTGGAGCACCTCATAGCCTTTAAACAGCTCCACGTTCGCGTTTTGCAACTTATCAAACCACAGAAGCAGGTCTGTTGAGAGAGATATGTGTCGACCATTGAGTGCCTGAGTGCCATACCCCACCTTCTCAAATCTGGACAAAGATCAAACGTGTTTTTGGGTGCCAGACCCCAACAGGTGTTCCTGGTGTTAACATAAATGGCGTGTTATCTACCAATGCAAACGCAATTGCCGAGCACTATGCTCAAGCCTCTGTGTTGGAGAATTACCCCCCAGCCTTTCACACTGTCAAATGGTGGCTGGAAGGGAAAGTCCTCTCGTTCACTACACAACTCAGTGAATCCTATTACGCCCCATTTACAGCGTTGGAGGTACTCAGTTCCCTTGCACATTGCCTGGACACAGCTCCTGGGCCAGATCGGATCAACAGTCAGGTGATTAAACATCTCTCATCTGACAACAGGCAACGTCTCCTCGTCATCTTCAACCAGATCTGGTGCGATGGCGTCTTTCCATCATAATGATGGGAAAGCACCATCATTCCAGTGCGCAAAACCAGTAAAACCCCGCTTGGTGTGGATAGCTATTGGCCCATCAGCCTCACCAACGCTCTTTTAAGCTGCTGGAACGTATGATGTGTCAGCGGTTGGTTTGGGTCATGGAGTCACGTGGCCTACTGGTCCCATGTCAGGGTGGCTTCCGCCAGGGTCGCTCTACCACTGATAATCTTGTGTCCCTGGAGTCTGCCATCTGAACAACCTTTTCCAGACGTCAACACCTGGTTGCCGTCTTTTTTTATTTACGCAAAGTGTATGACATGACCTGGCGACATCATATCCTTGCCAATTATATGAGTGGTGTCTCCAAGGCCCATTCCTGATATTTATCCAAAATTTCCTGTCCCTTCATACTTTAGGTGTCCAAGTTGGTGCCTCCCATAGTTCCCCCCATATTCAGGAGAATGGGGTCCCACAGGGCTCTGTACTGAGTGTATCTCTATTTTAGTGATCATTAATGGTCTAGCAGCAGCTGTAGGGTTGTCCTTCTCACCATCTTTGCATGCAGACGACTTCCGAATTTCGTAATGCTTCGTCACTACTGGTGTTGCTGAGCAGCGCCTACAGGGAGCCATCCACAAGGCGCAATCATGGGCTCTAGCCCATGGCTTCCAATTTTCGGCCGCAAAGTCGTGCGTTATGCGCTTCTGTCGACGTCGTAACATTCATCCAGAACCATAACTTTACTGTAATGACGATCCACTCACTGTAGTGGAGACATATCGATTCTTAGGACTGGTTTCTGACACCCGACTGACTTGGCTTCCTAACCTTCGTCAGCTTAAGCGTAAGTGCTGGCAGCACCTCAATGCCCTCAGCTGCCTGAGCAACACCAACAAGGGTGGAGATTGCTCTATAGAGACCTTGTTCAATCCTACCTTGACTAATAGGAGTCTGGTTTGTGGTTTGGCGGCGCCCTCAGTATTGCGTTTACACGACTCATTGCACCACTGCGGCATTCACCTAGTGACAGGAGCTTTTAGTATGAGTCCAGTGACCAGTATCCTTGTGGAGGCTGGAGTCCCTCCATTGCAGGTTAGGCTTGCACCATTGCTGGCTAGTTACATAGCACATATTCGTAGTTCTCCTGCACATCCAAATCACCATCTCCTTTACCCACCCATGGCAGTTAATCTCCCACATTGGCAGCCCAGGTCAGGGCTTCCAATTGCAGTTCACGTCTGAGCCCTTCTTTCCGAACTGGAAGTCTTGCCTTTACCACCTATACTTGAGGTCCATTCATGTACACCTCCATGGTGTACACCTAGGTCGCAGCTTTGCCTGGACCTTTCACATGGCCCTAAGGACTCAGTTAACCTGTGGCTCTCCGCTGCCACTTAATCTTGATTCTTGACGTGTACTGAGGCCATGAAGTGCTTCACACTGAAGGCTAGATGGCTAATGGTCATATCAGCTTCATGCATGTCCATTGAGGCATACTGAACAGCATTTCTTGCCCAATGGTTGCAATTTTTTCCCTGCCAAGCTAGTGGCTATATCTCGTGCTCTCAAGCACATCCGTTCATGCCCTGGGGAGTTGTTTTTTCTGTGTACTGACTCCTTGAGCAGCTGACAAGCTATCGACCAGTGCTACTCTCGTCATCCTTTGGTAGCGACCATCCAGAAGTCCATCTATGACCTGGAATGATCCAGTCGTTCAGTGGTGTTTGGACCCCAGGTCATATCGGAATCCCAGGCAATGAACTTGCCGACAGGCTGGCCAAATGGCTATGCGGAAATCACTTATGGAGATCGGCTTCTCTGTAATGACCTGCATGCAGTACTATGCTGCAAGGTTTTGTGGCTTTGGAAGCAAAATGGCATAACCTCAGCACGCACAGAAAACTGTGTGTCATTAAGGAGACTATGAATGTCTGGCAGTTCTCCATGCAGGCCTCTCACAAGGAGTCTATGTTTCTCTGTCAGCTCCACATTGGCCATGCTTGCGTGACACATGGTGGTCTCCTGTGCCGTGATGATGTGATGACCCATCTTAGTGTCTGTGCGGTGACCGGCTGACAGTGACCCATATCTTGGTGAGCTGTCCTTTGGCTGCCCTGTGATGGACTCTCTGTTTACCAGACTTGTTGCCATTAATTTTAGCTGACAACACCTCATCAGCTAATTTAGTTTTACATTTTATACATGACAGTGGGTTCTATCATTCTATATAATTTTAGTGCATGTTCTTTGTCCCTTTGTGTTCCCAACTCTAATGATTTTGGGTGGATGTTTTAATGTGTCGCAGAGTGGTTGGCTCTTCCTTTTTATTCTCATGGTTGGCCAGCCACGATCATCTGTTTTCTTGTTTTTACCCAATCTACGTGTTTCTTGCTTCTCTCTGTGGTTTCCTTTTCTTGTTTTGTCCATAGTAGTGTTGGTTGTCCTCCTGTCATTCTCCTTGTTCTTCCTTTCTCCTGTTATTGTGCTGTACATCTCCTTTCTTTTCTTCTTTACCTTGTGTAATTATTTTACTGGGAACAAGGGACCAATGACCTCGCAGTTAGGTCTGCCCCCCTCAACCTCTTTTAAACCAACCAACTAAAGGCCTTTTCTAGGAGGGCAGCCATTTACTTGGGTTTCTTACAGATTCTGTGACTGGTAATGTACCATGTAAATTGTAAATGACCTGCCTTCCAACACTGCTCTTAAGTGCCTCACAGCCTCATAAATGACCAAGAGCTCCTGGTCACATTTGGAGCATTTTTGTTGAGTGGGGGTAAGTTTATCTGAAAAAAAAATCATAACAACTGCTGTTGGTCATTTACTAGTGTTACAGGACTTCCCCAACTGCTGTTTTGCTGGCATGAACTGTGATTGGCAAGGGGTTGTTCTCGACAGGGTGTGACATGATGACAGCCTATTGGAGAAACAGTTTCATAGTGTCAAATGCTCTTTGCATCTCCTTCACCCATATAAGAGCTTTCTTTCCATGCTCATTTTTTTATGCTAGTAAGTTAGTAAATGGAACTTGTATGCCATAGCTTGGGATATATGTCTTCTGTAAAAGTTAATAGTGTGAAGAAACCTCCTTAATTCATGATAGTTGCTTTGATGCAGCAATGAGCATAATAGTTTGATCCTTCTTGCTGAAATTCCTCTATGAATGGCAGAGTGACCAAGTAATGTAACTTCTTTCTGTTTGAGCTGACACTTCTCGTTATTGATCACAACACTGTGTTTTTCTTGTGTGTTGAAAATACAGCTGAGGTTTTTTTTGTGTTCTCAACTTGATGGCGAGATAACCAAAATGTTGTCAATAATCAAGGAACATAAAATGAATTGCACACTACTTTGTCAGTAAAATGTTGCCAAGTTTAGGCAGCATTTTTTAACAATAATGCATGAATCGAAATTTGTGTAATCTGAGCAGTGTTATTATGTCAATTTTGGGTACATCTTCACTTGCCATGGGAATCTGTAAATACCAGTACACTCTTTTGCAGTCTGTGATGCTAAGGGCAGTCGCACCAGTCAAAGCATGTGAAAAGTCCTGTATGTTAAGTATGGACTACTGATACGGTATCATACATACATTCAGCAAATAATAGTCACCACAAAGTCCATAAGAATCATCTTTCTTTGGTACTAAATGGATCAGTGGGACCCATGAACTTTCAGGTGGTATGTCAATCTTGGCACACAGCATTTTGTCTGTAATGTTTTAAGCAGTACCTAGTTTACCAGATACCAAGTGTTGCACTTTGTAATGGGCTGGTGGTCCTGACGTGGCACTGATACAATGAACAGTGTTGTGAGTTACTCCATGTTATTTAATTTGCATGCACTCTTTGTGAGTGCCAGGGGTGTCACTTGGTGGGATAGCAAACACACTGGGACTGTTGTACACCATACTGACCAGTACATCCAGTGATGTGTGTGTCACTCTTTTCCATTTCTGTTTGTGGGAAGTCAGCAATAGGTGCTGCTGCTGCTGCTGTTGTTGCTTTTGTTGCAAATGTGTAGAGGTCTCTGTGGACTCCTGAATAGCTAATGATTCTCTTGGCGCAGACCTTGCTGCTGCTGCTGATGATGATGTAGCCTCTGATGTTGTTAATGTGCAAGTTGAGCTTGTTTGTTTGTGACGTTGGTTCCTAACGCAAGCAATTTTTCTCTCAAGACAGAGTTTTGAATGAGCATGGAAACTCTTTCTCTTTCAGTTTCCTTGAGCCTCTTTCTCATATCCTGAAGGTCATGTTCCAGAGATCATTGTATGATGAGAAGGGTAGTAATTGTTTGGCTGCTTGTGGGAATTCAATGTTTCCTGTCAGAGGTTCCCCCAGTAATAGTCTGGTAAAGGAACCATGCCTCCAAGTTGAGGGAAAGGTGGGATTTTTTAAGGAAGTTCCCAGTATTGGGTCACACTGATTGACTATAACAAACTACAAAGCACATATAGGCCTATGTCTATTGTCTGTTTCAATTTTCTGAAATATTTGACGGAGCTGTCATTGGCGTTGGGTAGTTGTGTGCCTGAAATTTCACATGATGAATTAAATAAATAAGCAAGTATTGTGCTCACCTTGGAGCCAGTGTCAATTAGGAAGGGTATGTTGGAGGAGTAGTCCTGAACATGAACCCTTGTATCCACTCTTACAGGGTCAGTCAAACTGGTTTGGTTGCTGCTTCCAGTCATTAATTGATTATACTGCTTGTTGTGATTCAGAGTCCTATTTTGGGCCACTTCTGAAATTTCAGAAAGTCACAAGGTTGTGAGTAGTTACATGCTTTGTAACCAAAACAAGCGTGGAACAAGCATCACCTGTACCACGCCATCTCGTCGAGACATGGAGTGTTGTTATCCACTGTGGACATGGTCTCCCCAGCTGGTTGCAGGTTAGTGTACATCAGTAGGGCATCGTCGAACATGTTTGTGAGCACTCGAGTGTCAGAGTCCCTGCCTGTCTATTTAGTACCCCCTATGACCATTGAATTTAAGTGGGGAATGTTATTGTTGTTCTTCTGCTCCCTGTTATTGTTGTGGAATTGCAAAAAGGGTATCAGCTGAACATAAATTAATGTCCTTTGAATGATACTCCCTCAAAATCAAGGCACATTAGTGGAGGTAGTTTGAGTAGCTGTATTGACCAAAGGTTTTTCATTCTCTTTATTATTGCTCATGTAACAACTAATATATTGATAAATGGATGAGATATAATATGTTGCTACGAAAAGAGCCCTGAAATACTTTTTAGGGATGCTGTGCTGTGACTTTCTTTGAATCATTAATTTTCAACAAAGCAAAGTATATTATGTTTTTATTATTCTGGATCTGGCTTTCTATAAAAGGAACATTGTTTCATTACTGTAACTTAATGTAATGTTCAACATATCTTTCTTACTTTACAGTTATCGAAAATGTTACTGAAAATTATTTTGTTATCAATACTGATGTTACAGTATGCAGTGTTTGTTCAACATAAAAATTTTGCAGTGGATTTTTGTTAACATTAAAACACCAATAAGTACCATGACTAACACAAGAACATGATACTAGTATCAGAGAAAAAATGTTTTTACTATAATGTTTCCCAGACCAGAACTATGCACAGCAAGATTTCTTTTATGTCATGAAGGTAAAGTATCTTTTTTCACTGTTAATAATATAGCATCATCTGCAGCCTGCATCCACCTTAAAACACATCATAAAAGCTGCTGCTCTGCCCTGCAATCCCAAAAGCTAAAAGAAATAATTTTAGTCCACTATTACCTGTCCGCTTCTTTGCGGTATGATTGGTTTCATTTAATGCAGTTTGAATGTGCTGTGGCAGCGGCTTGTTCATTCGTAGCACAGCTCTGCACCACAAATAATATTTAAATAGCTGAAAATGTCTTAAAAGGATGGGATAAAATACCAGACAAGCTTATTACAAATCATAATGTAAGTTTTCACTAAGTAACCCTATTCAAAACATTTAGACAGATTAAATTCTTACACACCTTTACAAATCAATGCCTAATGGCATCCTTCTCTCAATCTTGACAAAAGAATGCTACACAAGCATACAATATAGCATCACAGGCTCTTCCTACTCATGTAACTCCAAAAGGACGACAGAGAAATTAATGCTTGGTCACTACTATTTATAGTTGGTTCAATACATTTACATCTTTGTTTGATATTTAATAAGTGTACTCTGTGGTGGTTCCAGTACTCGCTGACACAGATATTGTCTTTAAAAAATCAATACATGATGTTATACAAGTATAAAACATGACACACAATGGTTCTCTTTATTACATAAGGTTCACACAATCATTGTCCATTCAGAAATAAAATTACAATCATCCAGTTCAATTATTTATTCTTTTTTTTTTTTTTTTTTTTTTTTTTTTTTTTTTTTTTTTTTTTTTTTTTTTTTTTTTTTTTTTTTTTTTACCACATATAATATCTGTTTTGCCAGGAGACGTTACAATGCCCCCTGGCAGCAATTGACTAACATTAAGAATGTTCGGCAATATGCTGCCACTGACATTTGTTTTGTCATTGTTTCTCACCTTATTTGGGATATACGCTGTTCACTTTGTTTGCTCTTTTGCACTATAGTTTTATTCACACTATTTATGATTTTCTCACACTTTGCAAGGTGACTGTAAACATAGTCCCAGGGTCATTATAGTTTTTTGACTCCCCCATTCGGGCTACCTGCAGTCAGGAAACCTGAGAAAACTGCACTGGAGCCATGGTCATCTCGCCTGGTTTGCAGTAAAACACAGTCTGATTGTTCAACGAAAGTTATTTATGACAAAATGTTAAACTTGCAGTCCCCTTGGTGAAAATGTACCTTCTACACTCTTCCACATCTGTGGTAATGTTTGAGTTTATGTTCCATGTAACATAGCAAGTCAATCATTACACAGTTTTACAGTCATATAATGACTTATCTCTACAATTATTCACTACAAATGTGCCACCATGGTAAGGCATTAATGTCAGTTTGCTTCACTAATGTGACAAAAACATATAACATATATCATCTAACAAATTAATATTTTTGGTTTATACACAGTAAACTAAAGAAAAATTGTTTATCACGTAATTTTGTGTCCAATAAATCGTTTTCATGTTAGTTCATTAACAGCATAGTTAGTAATGTTCAATTAAATGTCGACAATGTCATACGGAGCGAGTGGCACGAAGCAATTGTTGCGTAGCGTCGCCTGGAATGCGGCATGTCAACGACCACTGGGGTCAACATCCTGTCCACCGTAAATAGCGACGGCATGTTGGGGGTGGCACCCACGCAGTCCAAACTGCACCAAACCATTCACCAATGTCGGCATGTTGCAGTTGTTTCCCGCGACCGGCTGGCCGGTGGCACGGCATCCATCTCTGATTCTCCACATGGCTCCCCATCAAAATGCATGAAACAAATATTCCATAATGCTGTACTGTCCTTAAGGGTACAGGTTATTAGCTGTGGAAGAAAATGCAACTTGGTTAAAAGCGTTTATTGTTCAGTCAGCTGTCGTTTCACTGATCTGCACATAATGTTTCGGCGTGATAACGTGTTTCTTGTGTCTTCGAAACTGAATCACACAGTGACACTGCTATTTTTCATTTACCACATGCATGTTGTACTACACACTTTCATTTGTTCTCATGGTCGATGCACTGCCAGAGCGCCTCTCAACACGCGAAAATGTTTCGGATCACACACACTAAATGTTTCCATCGAGTGATTACTGTTTTAATTGACTCCAAATGGATCACTATCTACCATTTTTATACACAGTGAATTTACTGTTTATTGAGCACTGCGCTATGACGGTTAGTCACTCAACACTTGACTTATCCCGCTGTATATATTGGTGCAGATCCAACAGTCATTTTCTATCCCTGCTACACACAATATTCCATCATTTCCTAGATTGTTTATGCACACAGTTTATTTTTAATGCATATCAACTGTTCTTTGCATAATCACTCTCATCTATATTGACTCCATTGTGTTTACCATGCTCATTACACACTTTTAGTATTGTTACTAGGCATATATGGCTATTTTGTAATTATTTGAAGGTGTGTGATTTTTGGTACATAGTTTTCTTTTCCTTTTTTGGTGTAGCTTGCCAGGTTATCACCCATCTAGCAAACAGATTTTACCATGTGCATGACAGCTGGACTTGGGCATATTGCTCAATAAATACTTCATTTAGTATTAGATTTTTTTTTTTTTTAATGGACTGTCCTGTGGGACTACAGTGTAGTTTCCACATAGACTGACTTGATTTGCGTACCATGTAATTAATACCCAAGGATGTGTACCAAGTACATGGGCTTCAATTGAAGCATTGTTACACACAAAATGTAGGTTACACAAAATAGGTTGTTCTTTGATTGAATTCTGCTCCAGTGTTATTCGTAGATCACTATTGACAGTAACATTGCTCCACATAATTATTTTGAACTACAAAGTCATTTTCTGTCCAGTAGAGACTCTCTCAGTGTTCCTTAATTCTAACACAATTACACCTATTACATTACTATGTGAAATCTCATCATTGATTGTACATACTTACTACAAATGAAAAAGATTCAAGAACGCGCGGGATTAGCCGAGCGGTCTAAGGTGCTGCAGTCATGGACTGTGCAGCTGGTCTGGTCCCAGCGGAGGTTTGAGTCCTCCCACAGGCATGGGTGTGTGTGTCTGTCCTTAGGATAATTTAGGTTAAGTAGTGTGTAAGCTTAGGAACTGATGACCTTAGCAGTTAAGTCCCATAAGATTTCCCTCACATTTGAACATTTTTTTGATTCAAGAAATTATTCATTACTTTGTCAGCAAAAAGATTGTTCATTGCTTGATGAGCATATAGCATTTTACTGACACTAATTGTCTGTGAACAAAATCTTCAATTTGCATACTATTGCCCTGTTTATTGATTCTACTTTCATGCTATACTTACCTATTAAATGTCTTTCTTTCTCAAAATTTTAAATACACACAAATTCTTTCTTAAAGGTAACATACTTACGCTCTAAAACACAATTGAAATCTTCTTACTGCTACTATTTACATCTGACAGGTCATTGAATAAATAATTTCACATCTTTACGTGGATACAATCCTTGTATTTCCCCCATCTGGGAGTGTGCTAACACATAGGTACATTCGTGCAGCACCTTTATTTCTTCAAAGGGCCCTGAATATATCAATTGCCACTTACTATTTTCCTTTAGAGTGGCTGAGGATTTGGGGTGGTTACAAATAAGCACCATGTCCCCTACATTGTATTTCTGTTTGTTGGTTACACCTTGATCGTACATCTTTCTTCTCTTGGCGGCACAACTGGTTAAGTTGTCCCACACCTTTTTATCTTTTCCTCTCTTGTTTCTGCCCTGGCTGGTAGTCTTGGGAGAGGTGTGAGCCATTCATTGTGTGTCTTATCAACTCCTTTCAATATCTCGACCGGTGGGTATCCTGTATTGAGTGGCGTGTTAAATTGTGTGTTTTGACAAATTTAGGTACCAACTCAGGCCATTTTGTGTGTCAGTTTGCAATGTAAATTCTAAGGAACTTATTCATTTCTCTGAATGTTCTTTCAACTAAACTTGCTTCTGGATGAAACCGGGATACCAGAATATGCTGTATACCTTGTTCCTGTAGATAATTTTTCCAAGTGTGACCTGTGAAATAAGTGGCATTGTCAGTTGTTATGGCTTCAGGTCTCCCCACTTGAGGCAAGTATTCTTGATTTTACCTGTCTGAGTATGCTTTTGGCAGTAGCTGATTTTATACAATAAATTGTCACGTATTTGGAAAAAATATCATACACTGCAAGTATATGTTTCATACATCCCCTGGCCATGGGATAGGGACCTGCTATGTCCAAAGATACTAATTGAAGTGGCTGGAGTGGAACTAAGGGATGAAGTTCAAATTTTGTGGACCTATTATAGTGTTTTGGTCTCTGGTATATAGTGCAAGTCTTAACTGTTACTTGAATTTGGTGTTTCATTCAGGGGAAGTAGCAGTGTCTCACAACGAGTTCTGGCGTTTCCCAATCCTTGCGTGGCCCCATGCCAAGTGCGTGTGCCATATTATGACTTTGACTGACTGGTTAGGTATGCACACTACCCAGTAGTCTTCTTTTGAGCTAAGTTTATGGTACAAAAGGTTGTCCACAATTTTAAAACCCTGCTGATCTTTATTGTTGGCATCATTTTCAATATTACTAATGATTTTTGCCCACAGCAGATCTGATCACTGTAGTTCAGACATATTTTTACACATATATAGAAAATCCTTCCTGTATGCATTGTCTTGTACTAAAAGCACTTTATACTCGGTGGATTGTTCTAGCATTTCTGTCAACTCTGGTAATCCCACTGGCAGTCGCGACAAAGCATCTGCTACTATGTTATCTTGTCCTTTTATATACATAATCTTTATTCGGTATTCTTGTAAGATAAGCATCCATCTTCTTAGTTGGGTATGGAATCACTTGCATGACATCGAGAAACTTCCCTCCTTGACCAAGGGATGGAGTAAGATGCATAACAGTACGTTTTGTGGGGCATCACCTCTATGTGGTAGTGGTACCCCTTGATTATTCCTGGTCAGTCAGTAAATACCATGGTATATTCCGATAGCAACTGTGTTAACTGTTGCTTCTGTACATTGCTTAAACTTTCAGATTCCTGTACTTGGTTTGAAATGCATCAACATTTGTTTCAAAATTTCTATCTTCCATACTAGGATAATAAAGATCTGTCAAATGTGAATAATCATCTAAGTGTAGTACCCAAGGGTTCCTACATTTGATATTAATTCTGTTGCAACATGGCACAAGTACCTCCTTCGATTTCATCATAGACAACTCAATCCTCCTACCTTATTAACTATACTTAGTTTTCCTGAGGAGAGGTTGATCACTGTGTCCCTCTCATGGAGAAAATATACTCCCAGAATTCAAGGCCACCTTTAACCCTTTAACAATGAGGAACGAACTCATTGTGGCTTTGCCCTCATTACAAATCTCCACCTGCACTTGGTGCTTAATTAATTGGCTCTGTGCACTTATAGCTCCAGACACCTTGCAATTATTAACCGGGAAAGTCAGTATGTTATGTCCCTTCCCCAGTGCTTTAAACAATCCTGTACTCATTACACTCACTGAGGCACCTGTGCTGATGATTATGTTCACTGCAACATCATTGATTTTTGTTTCTATTATGGCTTGCACATTTTTGTTGCTATCTTTATTACATTCATGTGGTTCAGTCAGTAGATCTTGCTCCATACTGATACTGCCATTGTATTGCAGCATATGTATTCCAAGCATACTATTTTCATTCGTGTTGCTCTCACTCCACCCCTCGGCCAATGACAGAGAGCATATTGTGGCCGATTCTAGTATGTTGGATGGCTTGCTTGCGAGGTACTTGGATGGCTATTGTCTGTGACCTCTACTATGTGTACATTTTGATTTGTAGGTTGCCACGACTGCGCAATAGGCACATTTTGGAGCAGTGGTCTGTTGTTATTGTACCAGTCATTACCTTACCGTTCTGGGCTTGGCCAGTGATTCTGATTCCAATTGCAATTGCTGTTGCTGTAATTGCTATGCCACTGACCTCTCGCATTTTTCCAGCGGTTGGGCCCGGGCGGTCCAGAAGCATACCAGTCATCAAATCGACACTTTTTATTATGGATGGGATGGCTGCCCATAGCCATTCTGACTTCTACCATTATTACTATTTTGCGAGTGCTCTTGCCATTTGTTACTGCCCCCACCATTTCCATGGCTGTGGTTTGGTGCACTGTTATTCCTGTCATATTTATAACATGCTCCATTGTTCTGTGAGTGATCACACACCACTTTTGCATCTTCCTGGATTAAGTCTATTGAATCTAGAACAGATAGGAAATGTTCCATGTAATTCTCTGGTACATGTATTAGTTTCTCTTTGATATGAATGGGTAAATGTGATTTTAGGAGTCTTATGTCTCTTGGTGAGATAGGCTCATCCCAGTAGCATGTCTTGTTTATATACTTCTTGAAATACCATCTCAGATTCCCAAGACAGGCCGAGTATGGTTCGGAATTGTATACTTCTTTTCTTAGCCACTCTTGTATTCAAGGCAACCAGTACATCAACAAAAACATCTTTTTGAACTGTTCATATGTCATGCAGCTGTCTGCTACTTCTGTAGCCCACAACAGTGCATCATCCTGAATGTATGACATTACGTATTAAATTTTCTGTGCTTCATTCCACACACTAGGCAAGATATTTTTAAAGTTTTTATGAATACTATTGGATGTACTGACTTCCGTTCAGTACTAAATGTTTGAAACTGCCTATTTTTCATCAAAATTTCTTCAACCAATATTTTTGGACAATACTGGTTTGCTCCTGGGACATAGGCTGTGTGCTCTGAACTGAAGCTACAGCTCCTCGCATTATCGCCTAAAGATTCACCATTGTTGCTTTGCACATAAGTTGGTGCATTGCCAAAAACATTGGCTGTTGGCAACATAGTTTCATGTTCAAGATGTTTGCTGCTCTGTGCTAAACCCATTTCCAAGTTGGATATCCATTTGCTGATATTCACTTGCCACTGTGGAATATCCTCATTGAGTATTTGTTTGATGGTTTGCACATTGTTCTGTACTTGACTATTTACTGGGGTATTGAACGATTCAGAATCTCTATCTGTCATGACTGCTTGTACCTTAGAATCAATATTTTTGTTGATCTTGGTCTCCTTCACTTCTAGCCATGAGATGAATTTGGTTTCAATTTTAGTTGCTTGTTCGTTCAACTTCTGCTCTACAAACTGTGTGGTATCTATTTCTAGCTTTTCTAATTGGTCGGCCAAAACACCCATCTCATCTACAATGTCAGTGTTTGCTACTTCCAGGTTGTTGACCTGTACAGTCAACTCCTGCATGGCCTTAGGTATCAACTCATAATTCTGTATCATACAGGCAATCTCTCTTTTTATAATTTCTAATGATAGCACAAGTTGCTGGTCATGACCAGCTTGCTGGTGATCCCGCTCAGCCTATTGGGCAAGAAACTTTTCCTCTTGCTGGCGATCTCACTCAGCTTGTTGTGCAAGGAAATTTTCCACTAGGTGGCGATCTCGCTTAGCTTGCTGGCAATCTCACTCAGCTTGCTGTGCAAGAAAGCTCTCAATTCTTTCGTCCTTTTCAGCAAATTTTGACTGGTAATTCAGCACGTGCTCTAATATTGCCTGAAGTGAATACCCACCAGGCAGATTACCACTCTCTGGTTCCTGTTTTTCTGGGGTGGTACAATTTCTTTATCTACCGGGTGATCAAAAAGTCAGTATAAATTTAAAAACTTAATAAACCACAGAATAATGTAGATAAAGAGGTGAAAATTGACACATGTGCTTGGAATGACATGGGGTTTTATTCGAACAAAAAAAAACACCTCATATTGCTAGACGCGTGAAAGATCTCTTGCGCACGTCATTTGGTGATGATTATGTGCTCAGCCACCACTTTCATCATGCTTGGCCTCCCAGGTCCCCAGACCTCAGTCCGTGTGATTATTGGCTTTGGGGTTACCTGAAGTCACAAGTGTATCGTGATTGACTGACAACTCTAGGGATGCTGAAAGACAACATCCGACGCCAGTGCCTCACCATAACTCCAGACATGCTTTACAGTGCTGTTCACAACATTATTCCTCAACTACACCTATTGTTGAGGAATGATGGTGGACATATTGAGCATTTCCTGTAAAGAACATCATCTTTGCTTTGTCTTACTTTGTTATGCTAATTATTGCTATTCTGATCAGATGAAGCGCCATGTGTCGGACATTTTTTGAACGTTTGTATTTTTTTGGTTCTAATAAAACCCCATGTCATTCCAAGCATGTGTGTCAATTTGTACCTCTCTATCTACATTATTCCGTGATTTATTCAGTTTTCAAATTTATACTGGCTTTTTGATCACCTGGTACATATCCTTGAGCACTGGAGGGCGGTAGCACCACTTCTTGTGTCCCCACCCCCACATTTTCATATGGTATAACGTCAAAGAGAGTATTTGTACTGCTTAAAGCACCTGTTTCTACATTTCTTGCACTAAATAATGGCTGTCCTTCAGTATCCATATTGCTCAGACACTGACTACACGAATTAATCATATTCACACATTACCCACTCAAACACAGGATCTATCAGTTTTCTCACTTGCACACAAAATATGGTAATTTATCTACAATATACTACACACTAAAAATTGCTATCTACACTCAATTTTGCTCTGTCATAAATAGTAACTTCAAACTATGCACACCACTAGCGATATGAGATCACTTCACTGGAGTTAAGCTTCTGTGAACAGGACAGCTACTCTGTAGTCTTACCTTTAGTTTACCTGATTTCAGGGTTCGGCTGCCCCCAGATTATGTAGCTGTTACAGTTTCTCCGTAGTATCAGCATCTTGTCATCTGACTTGCTTGCAGTGGTGCATTTTTTCATGAAGGATTTTTTTTTTTTACATTCATTAATACATGACATTAATCGTGAGACACATACATACATTTATCACTATACAGGGTGGTCCATTGATCATGACCAGGCCAAATATCTCACGAAATAAGCATCAAATGAAAAAACTACAAAGAATGGAACTTGTCTAGCTTGAAGGGGGAAACCAGATGGTGCTATGGTTGTCCCACTAGATGGCGCTGCCATAGGTCAAACGGATATCAACTGTGTTTTTTAAATAGGATCCCCCATTTTTTATTACATATTCGTGTAGTACGTAAAGAAATATGAATGTTTTAGTTGGACCACTTTTTACGCTTAGTGATAGATGGCGCTATAATAGTCACAAACATATGGCTCACAATTTTAGATGAACAGTTGGTAACAGGTAGGTTTTTTAAATTAAAATACAGAACGTAGGAATGTTTTGAATGTTTTATTTCGGTTGTTCCAATGTGATACATGTACCTTTGTGAACTTATCATTTCTGAGAACACATGCTGCTACATCATGATTACCTATAAATACCACATTAATGCAATAAATACTCAAAATGATTTCCGTCAACTTCAATGCATTTGGCTATAGGTGTAATGACATTCCTCTCAACAGTGAGTAGTTTGCCTTCCGTAAAGTTCACACATGCATTGACAATGTGCTGATGCTTGTTTTCAGGCATTGTCGGTGGATCATGATAGCAAATATCCTTCAACTTTCCCCACAGAAAGAAATCTGGGGCATCAGCTCCGGTGTACATGCGGGCCATAGTATGGTGCTTCAATGACCAATCCACCTGTCATGAAATATGCTATTCAATACTGCTTCAAACACACACGAGCTATGTGCCAGAAATCCATCATGTTGGAAGTACATCGCCATTCTGTTATGCAGTGAAACATCTTGTAGTAACATCGGTAGAACATTACTTAGGAAATCAGCATACATTGCTCCATTTAGATTGCCATTGATAAAATGGGGGCGAATTATCCTTCCTCCCATAATGCAGCACCATACATTAACCCACCAAGGTTGCCGATATTTTACTTGTCACAGCCATCATGAATTTTTCATTTCCCAATAGTGCATATTATGCCGGTTTACATTACCGCTGTTGGTGAATGACGCTTCATCGCTAAATAGAATGCATGCAAAAAATCTGTCATCGTCCCATAATTTCTCTTGTGCCCAATGGTAGAACTGTACACAACATTCAAAGTCATTTGCCATGCAATTCCTGGTGCATAGAAATATGGTATGGGTGCAATCTATGTTGATGTAGCATTCTCAATACCGACGTTTTTGAGATTCCCGATTCTCACACAATTTGTCTGCTACTGATGTGAGGATTAGCCATGACAGCAGCTAAAACACCTACTTGGGCATCATCATTTGTTGCAGGTCATGGTTGACTTTTCATATGTGACTGAACATTTCCTATTTCCTTAAATAACGTAACTATCCGACGAACGTTCTGGACACTTGGATCATATCATCCAGGATACCAAGCAGCATACATAGCACATGCCTGTTGGGCATTTTGATCACAATAGCCAAACATCAACATGATATTGACCTTTTCAGAAATTTGTAAATGGTCCATTTTAACACAGGTAATGTATCATGAAGCAAATACCGTCCACACTGGCGGAATGTTATGTGATACCACATACTTATACATTTGTGACTATAACAGTGCCATCTATAACAAAGCGAAAAAGTGGTCCAACTAAAACATTCATATTTCTTTACATACTACATGAATATGTAATAAAAAATGGGGATTCCTATTTAAAAAAACGCAGTTGATATCCATTTGACCTATGGAAGCACCATCTAGTGGGCCAACTGTAGTGGCATCTGGTTTCCCCTTCAAGGTAGACCAGTTTCGCTCTTTGTAATTTCTTCGTTTGATGCTTATTTCGTGAGATATTTGGCCCGGTCAATGTCAATAGACCACCCTGTATATTTATATATATAACAATAGACAATGAGGGAAAACACATAAAACAGTTATTATTTTCGTGGCCACTGCACATTCTGCCCCACGCATTTGGGTGACAGTTTAGCTCTCTGCTTTTTATTGCTCATGTAACAACTAATGTATTGATAAATGGATGAGATAAAATATGTTGCTATGAAAAGAGCCCTGAAATACTTTTTAGGGATGCTGTGCTGTGACTTTCTTTGGATCATTAGTTTTCAACAAAACAAAATATATTATGTTCTTATTATTCTGGATCTGGCTTTCTATAAAGGGAACATTGTTTCATTTCTGTAACCCACTATAAAGTTCAACATATCTTTCTTAATTTACGGTTATTGAAAAGGTTACCGAAAATTATTTCATTATCTGTACTTATGTTACAGTACGCAATATTTGTTCAACATCAAAATTTTGCAGTGGATTTATGTCAACATGAAAACAACCAATAAGTACCACGACTAACACGAGAACATGAGACTATTATCAGAGAAATAATGTTTTTACTCTAATGTTTCCCAGACCAGAATGACGCACAGCAAGATTTCTTTTATGTCATGAAGGTAAATTATCTTTCTGTGCTGTTAATAATATAACAGCTCTGCAGCCTGCATCCACCTGTAAAACACATCATAAAATCTGCTGCTCTTCCCTGCAATCACAAAAGCTGAAAGAAATAATTTTAGTTCACTATTACCTGTCTGCTTCTTTGCAGTATGATGGGTTTCATTTAATGCAGTTTGAATGCGCTGTGGCAACGGCTCTGCACCATGAATAATATTTAAATAGCTGAAAATGTCTTAAAAGGATGGGATAAAATACCAGGCAAAACATTTAGACAGATGAAATTCTTACACACCTTTACAAATCAATGCCTAATGGCATCCTTCTCTCAATCTTGACAAAAGAATGCTACACAAGCATACAATATAGCATTACAGCCTCTTCTTACTCATGTAACTCCAAAAGGATGACAGAGAAATTAATGCTCAGTCACTACTTCTTATACTTGGTTTAATGCATTTACATCTTTCTTTGATATGTGTCCTGTGGTGGTTCCAGTACTCGCAGACAGAGATACTATCTTTAAAAAATCGATATATAGTTTTATACAAGTATAAAACATGAAACATAGTGGTTTCTCTTTATTACATAAAGTTCACACAATCATTGTCCATCCAGAAATAAAATTACAATCATCCAGTTCAATTATTTATTCTTCTTTTTTTTTTACCACATATAATATCTGTTTTGCCAGGAGACGTTACAGGCCGTTGTGTAGCATGATACTTCAAAAGACAGCCTCTTGCAGGTGCCACCATAGTTGTGGAGATTTTTGGCTACCAATTCTTTCTTTGTGAATAGCCTGACACATTGGTTGTTCAGATGTCCAGCAAAATCGTTGAAGTAGCACCAATTTTTCAGTGTCAGATTTTCCCATGATCACTGATTACACGAGCATTGTTTGCAATGTAACCCAATAAACTTCATTAAGCCCAGCCAGCTGGACCACATGTGTAACAAACAGACTCGACTGGAACAGAACCAACATGGAAGAACCAATAAACATCTGTGTGTGTTTCACTGTGTTGTCCTGCACTTGTCATCTGAAGTGAATGTTGGTAATAAGCAGTACCAGAATTTTGGGGAGTGACCTTGATGAGTACGTCTGTTTGGTACAAATGTTGTTTGTGTCTTTGTCTGACATTACAATGTTGGCAAAAGGATGCTTCAGCACAACACACTTTCACAATTCACTTTTACTGTCATTGTTCAGGGAGCCAAGAATGTTTGTCCATTCATTGTGGAAGGGGTTTCCCCAAAGTATTTGCATAAATAACAGGTGTTCTTGTAGATTCTCCACAGCTGGTGTAGGCTGTAGAGCACACTTTGAAGGTGGAATCTAAATTTGTTGCACTTATTGCGGTCACCCCTGTAAAGACTCCATTCAGGAAGCACTCTGAATAATGTTGCAGTACTCTGTTTATTAATACGCTTGATTTATTGAACACTTTACTACAAGATAATTACATGCATGTGGCAAACATGGAAGTTACTAGACAATACAACAAAAGACAAAGATAAAAGATAATATACTTCACCAAAGAACAAGGGTGTTATTAATTCAAGAACTGTTATTTCTGATGGAAAGAGTTTCCACACATCTACTGCATAGTCCTCATATTAGTCACTGCGGATGTATGACATTTACAGAGAATACTAAAACATATACAACGTGCAAAAAAAAAAAAAAAAAAAAAAACCAGACTGACACTTCCAACAAATATGATCAACCATAGGCAAAACATCCAGGATCTGGAGGATGTGCTATGCAAGTCATCAAAGCTGCTGATTTTCAGTGATAGGTATAATGAAGCCAAGAGAATCTTTCACAGAAAGCTGTCAAATCTAAGAAGACATATATACAGCAGTGAAATAGCTCCATCAGCCAATATAGCCAAGACTTCAGGGGAAATAATAAATAAATTTCCCCAAGTCACTCCAAAGTCAGGAACTGAAATTGTAAACATCAGATAGGAAGGAAATATAGTTAAAGATCCCAATGAAGTCTGCAATGTTTTTAATAAATATTTAATATCTACTGATCTCAATCTAGTTAATCCTACAAATGTGACTGAGTGGTAAGATAAAGCTCCACCCCTTCACATTCAAAGTAGTGAGTGAACAGGAAATAGACAGGATAATAAATAACCTATAGAACAAGAGTACTCACCAATTTGGGATGGCTTGTGTAGTGTCATGATTAAAAACTGTGATAAAGAATTACTTAAAATAATTACTCATCCAATTAACTATAATGTAAGAGAACACAACTTTAGAAATGTATTGCAATGGAGGACCAGTGCATAAAAAGAGGAACCAAGGAAGAGATTTCAAACTTCTGGACTATATAATTAATTTCCATATTTAGTAAAGGATTTGAAGTTGAAGTACTGACACAATTCAGTGATTCCAGTTATTATTTCACAAAAGTAAGTTGCTAACAGAGACGCAGCATGGCTTCTGAAAGGATCACCATATTATTACAGCAATTACAGGGTTTCTTCATAAACTGTATGATGTCCTCCATCAAGGTATGCAAACACCAGTCATATTGCCAGACCTCAGGAAAGCTTTATACTCTGTAAACCATGAGTTAGTCTTAAGTGAACTTGAGGCCTGTAATATAAATGCTACATCCCTGCAAAGTCTGAGTACATACCCAGTTAACTATAAGCAGTGTACAAAGCTGACTTTCAAAACCAATGATCAGGTTGTAAGTTTCCGGTCCAGATAGGAACCAGTCATATAAAGTACTCCCCAGAACTCAGTGTTGTGATCCTTTCCACTTCCTTGTGTACATAAATAATACAGAGCCAATTTCCAACTCCCAACTGGTAGCCAGTGCAGATGATACCACATTTATTTTTTGGCAAACAAAATGATGTGTTAGCACTAGTTGCAACTGATGGACTTATTTCTAGGATCGAGATTTGAAGGTTAGTTGCTATTAAAGTTGCAAACTTGCACCAAACCTATGTCAGTAATATAGTTGTAACTGAAGCAGTAGATACAGACGACTGCAAATTTCTCGCTATTTATCTATGTGAAAATCTACAAAGGGTAAACTGTATCAGTTTTATCTGTAATAAAATAAGTAGTTCTCTACATCTAGTTAGTCAGCAATCAAAACTAGTTTCCAATCAGACATAAGAAACAGTTATGGGACAATTTTTTCTGCTAAGATAAACGTGAACAGGAAATTGACTCTGCAGAAAAGAGCAATCATGATTATCCATGGATTAGGGAGATCTCTGTCCATCATAAAAAGCTCTCCATCTATTCACTGTATCTTCACAAATTAATCACATTTTTTTTTGTGACACATAAAAACAAACCAGCCAAGTGCTCTGATATGCATGTCTATAATATAGTCAAAGATGCTGGAGTTGGTAGTCATGTATGCGTATGCTGTGCTTGCTTCTGTGTATGAATGGCAGGTTGTGGCTGAAAGCTTTATGTCAGTGTCTTTTAATTGTGCCTGTCTGCAACTTAACATGTCTTCTTTTTGGTAAGTAGCAATTTGTCTTTTCCAACATTTTTCATATAAGAAAGAAAGACTGCTACTACATACAAATAACTAAGCTAAAAACAAGAGACCATAGTCCATGCATTATTGGCCAGATATGGTATAGCATATATAGTATAGAATAAAATTCTTTACCCCAACAAAATTCTCTATGCCTTTAGTCAATGAGTGGCTTCACAGCCATAGAGCTGCTGTAGCAGCCATTTAAAGTGGTAAATTGTAATGGCAGATTTGATCGTGTATGTACACTGTGCAGTGTCAAAGTTTGTATGCATGCTTCAGCAGTGTGCCTAAAGTATAGTGAAATGTGAAAGGTAAAGTTAAGTGCCCCAAGGATGTTGGCTGCTTTTAGGATGAGTTGGGATTACATCTGTAGGAAGAGCATGTTGTTGCAATATTCAAAGAAAAGATTTTGTTCCAGTCATGAGGCAGTAAGTAACATCATATTAGTTCATGATGCACACATTTTTGTTGCAATTACATTTTTCACTTCAACTGGTTAAGAACAGAAATAAGTTCTTTGGTAAATTCATGGAGTTTCATCCCTTATACCCATTAATTTAATGCAATTTTAAATGGAGAGTTTACTTCAATGGATTTATAAAAACATTGCTTTGTATTAATCGACTTTTCTTTGAAGAATTTGCATTGTATCTTCATTGCAGTTACTAACACCCTAATCCATGAAATAGTACACTGTTTATTTTTGTTGGTAACAAACTATACACACTGTATTCTAAATTCAGTATGGCTTGAATATTAAGTTCCAGGAATGCTTGGCTGTGCACACTAATACTTCTGAATGTTCAAAAGTATAAATTCAAATTGGCCTTTAGTGACTTGTAAGATTTACACAAGAGTGTTTAAGTTTGACCAAAACATAATTTGCAAAGAAAGCTGTTAATATTTTGTTACAAGGTGCCCTTCCTCTTCAGTGCTGCCTAATAAATGACTAGTAATCTAGTAATGCTTTTGTCAAGTTCTATTTTTCCCATAAAATGTGAAGTGAAATGGACTTGTCATAATAAAATTGCACTGCAAAATACTTGAGGCTGATACAAAATACACTGATGAAGTTAATGAACAGAACAGATCATAAATCACCATTGTTGATGTGAAATGTTGTCAAACTCTTACCACAAACTGCCTGTCTCAGGACAATTATATTCAGGCTGCCCTATAGTAATTGTCTTGCCCCCAACTGGTGTCACTCTTTTTTTCATGTAGTATTCCCCTGAAGGAGACCAAGTACATTACTCTAGGGGTATGTTCTTAGTATAATTCCTCAATAGACACTATTTTGCCAATGAATATCCTCCAAATTCATGTTGCACATTATATACCCTCAAGCATATAAAGAGCTTTCTGTGTGTCTAACACAGATTAAAAGTAAAAATATGCGTACCATTTAGTTTCGTTAAACATAATTTCTGCATATCCTAATTAAATTAAAATGTGTTTGTGTTGTCCTTGCTGAACTGCAGAAAGCTTTATACCTTGCATCAATTATGCATTGTGTTAACTGTTAAGTTCAGGCCATTGTTTTGCTGTCACACAGGATTCAGCTTGACAGAATGGTATAAAATGTATGTGGCGACGTCATTTATCCACTGCACCAAAAACAGTGGGTGAAAGCTGCAGCTGATAGATATTTATCTTTGCCGTAGTCGGCTTGGTTACGAGTTGTTTATTCTTGTTAGTTTTTGATCTGTGCTTGGAAAATAAAATGTTTTCTCATCTCATGAAAAAGCTGTTACTTCATAAAATATAAAGGCTCCCATAGTGGTGACCCCGAAAAATCGTAGCAAAAGCATAAAGAAAATATATACCAACGAGAATAATGAATTCAGAGACAAAAGCATGGGGCAGTGGAATCAAGATTGAAGACTACAGTCTGTTCGACCAAGGATCACGGTCCATGCCCTTTGATTCGCCACAAAAGGAAAGGCAGATGTTAACGCAAAAGATGGGAGTACCTACGCGCGACACGGAAATGTTAAGCTTTCCGCGTTCTGGCCGACGTGCCCCCAGCTTTGGTTTACGCAGGCTGAATGCATATTTCGGCAGCGTGGGGTGTCTAACAACATTGACAAATTTAATATAGTAATAATAATAATAATAAAGATTTTATTGTCT
Organism: Schistocerca piceifrons; assembly: GCF_021461385.2. Lineage (NCBI taxonomy): Eukaryota > Metazoa > Arthropoda > Insecta > Orthoptera > Acrididae > Schistocerca > Schistocerca piceifrons. Next base: position 126,270,033 of record NC_060142.1, on the reverse strand, counting down.
TTAGGCCATTACAGCAATTGACAATGTCAAATGAAGTTACAATTTATAATACAGTGAGATAAGGTATTGACTACTGAAATATTTTAGCTTATATTACAATAAATGTACAGTGGGTCATCTGTTGGATTACTGCATTTTACAGTTGAAGAATTCATTGATATCATAGAACGGGTGGGCAATAAACCTTTCATGCAGTCTTTCTTTGAATGTATGTTCAGGAAGATCCTGTATGGCATGTGGCAGCTTATTAAATAGCTTTTGCCCTGTGACTTCATAGCTATTTATTGATTTTGATAGTCTGTGGTAAGGTGTGTATATGTGTTTGATGCTTCTTGTGTTGTAACAATGTACATTTTCTCTACGTTTCACATCTTGTAGATTCTTCTTCGTAAAGATTAAGACATTGTATATATAGAGGTTTATTACCGTCATAATTTTTTGTTTAGTAAATAAGGGTTTGCAGTGAGCCTTATGTGAAGAATTTGTAATTATCCTAATGGCTTTCTTCTGCAATAATAGGATGTCATGTATTTGACTGCAGTTACCCCACAAAATAATGCCATAGGATATTATACTCTGGAAAAATGCAAAATAAGATGATCTGATGTATGTTTCAGGTACACAATTTCTGAGTTGTCTTAATAAATAAATTACTCTAGATAGTTTACTACTAATATAGTTTACATGCTAGCCCCAGGATAACTTTTCGTCTAAATAAACTCCCAGGAATTTAACAGAACTAGGGTCATCAGATAGTGGCTTGTCTCTTAGAGTGAAGATTATCTGCTGAGTTTTATTTTCATTTAGCAGGAAACTATTTGCTCTGAACCAATATGCTGCATGAGTGAGTGTATATTCAGCACAGGTTTTAAGATCATTAAGACTGTTACTGCTATGGAGAAAAGTCATATCATCTGCATACAATACAGTGGTGGATCTAATAAACGAGGGGAGATCATTGATCATTATCAGAAACAGGAAGGGCCCCAGTACAGATCCCTGAGGCACTCCTACTTTAACATTTTCTATGTTTGACATTTCCTTACCAACACAAACTACCTGTTTACGGTTGTTGAGATAAGCTTTTAATAGTCTGAGACTGTTTTCTTTGATGCCGTAGAATTCTAGTTTCTCTAGTAGTGGCATGTGCTCAACACAGTCAAAGGCCTTGCTTAGGTCACAGAATGAGACCTGAGCAAAGCCTTTGTTCTCAAAAACTTTGAGGATGTAACTGACTACCGTGTTGATTGCATCAATGGTCGACAGATTCTTCCTAAACCCATATTGTGTAGCATTAATTATTCCTAGATTCTCAAAGTGAGATGATAATTGTTGGTACATGATGCATTCTGTTACCTTGGAGAATGTGGGTACTATTGAAATAGGCCTGTAGCTAGATGGAGAGTCTTTATCTCCCTTTTTGTATACTGGGACGATCCTAGACAGTTTTAACTCATCAGGAAAATATCCCTCAAGTAAGCACTTGTTTATGCAATGGGTTAAGGGGTAGAGAATGCAGTCACACACCTTTTTTTAGCAGGTTGGATGATATGCCATATATATCTAAGCTATCAGATGATTTCAGTTGTTTTATGACCCCTTGTACATATCTAGGCGATACTTTGGAGAAGGTTACCATGCTTGTATTTAGTGACTGTCTACCCCAATTTTGGGAGAGTAACTCTGATGGACTAATGTCTGGTTTGATAATTGCATCTCCTATTTCTTTCACTGAATTAATAAAAAACTCATTGAGTGTTTGTGGTGGGATATTAATTTTGTCTTTTTTAGTATCTCTGGCAGCACTGTTAATTACTTTCCAAGCAGTTTTGCATTTATTGGTGGAATTATGTATGCTGTTGGCATTGTAGGTTTTTTTGGCTTGCAGGATGGCTTTTTTGTATTCATTCCTGCATCCCACATAGGCTGATTTGGCCCAGTCAGACTTCATACTATTGGATATGTTGTACAGTAACAGAACTTGTTTCTTTAGATCTGTCAGCTGTTTAGTGTACCATATATTTTGTCTGTTTTGAGATCTGGATTTGTGGCTGCTGTCCATTATTTTGATTTTCTTTATGGGAATACTATGGTTAAATAGGGTCAAGAATGCATTAAAAAATCTATCAAATATTATTTTGGCTGGCAGATCATTACTTGATGTGTAATGTCCATCGACACTACAATGGCCAAACCAGTCTCTGTCAGCAAGGGAATTACGAAATGTGTTAATTTTATCCTCAGTTATGGATCTGGTAATCACAACTGTTGGGACAGGTCTGTTTGCATTGCTCCTATTGAGGGGAATTTTACTTGCATAATTTAGAGATACGGAGTCATCGTCAGTGAATGGGAACACTACAACTTCGCATGTGTTTTCAGTGGTCTTGAAGTTTACAAAGATGTTATCTAAACATGCCTTGTTTCTTGTGGGCCTGTTATTAACATGATATAAATTGTATTGTCTTAGCAAGTTTTCCAGATCTGCAACACTACCCTTACATTTAGTAACATCAAAATCAGCATTCAAATCACCTCCTATTGCAATATCATAATGTAGCCATTTAATATTACTTAATTCACTCAATAGCATGTCCATTTTTTCTAAAAATATGTTAATGCTTCCCTTTGGTGATCTGTACATGGATACTACTATTAGCTTATGACTATTAATGATTATACCCGTAACTTCAAAGCGCTGTTCATCACACAAGGAATTTAGGTCTAGTTTGGTTATTGTACAATTGAGTGACTGGTTGGAATAAATTGCCACACCACCTCTAATGTGTTTTTTCCTACAGTAGCTATTTACTATACTAAAATTGTCAAATTTGGCAACTGCAAGTTCATTCTCATTAGCCAAGTGTTCACTCAGACAAAAAATATCAAACTGATTATCAAGTCCAAACTCATTTATGATAAGTTCTTTATCTTTCAGTCCTTGAACGTTAAGGTAACATATTTTAAGATCCATGCTCTTATTGCTAACACACTGAACACTATGGTGATTGGTTTTCAAACGTTTTTCAGGGCTTATCTTTTGGATTTCTGCCTCTTGTTGCCTTTTACTAAAAAATTGTTCACTTGGAGTGGTAGCACATCTACTGTTGTATACCTACTCTTCCCTCCTTGTGATGATATTGTAGATGAAGCTGCTACTAGAGGAATTTATGTAACTGCTGTTATGGTGTCTGGAGGCACTGTTGTGGCATCTGGTGACTGAGGAGATAAGGTGGTTGCTTCTTCTTCTGCTGCTGTTGAATCTTGCTGGTGAAGTGTGATAGGTACTGCTGCTGCTGCTGTAGGCATTGTTGTGGCAACTGGTGACAGTGGAGATTTGGATGTTGCTTCATCTTCTGCTGCTGTTGAATCCTGTTGATGAAGTGTGGTAGGTATTGCTGCTGCAGCATTTGTTATGTGTGTAGGTACAATTGCTGCTTCCACCTCTACTTCTACTGCTGCAATAGAAGCAACCATTTCTTCAGGCTCTACTTGTGTCAAGCAAGGAACTGGAAGAGCAGCAATTACTTCTTGGTTGTCAGATGCTTTCAGTATCATGCTGGTGTTTTGGCAAAGAATCTTCTTGCCTCTGTTATTAAGGTGCATGCCATGTCTCGTGTAACAGTCTCTTTGCAAGGAGTCCATACTTATAAAATATGCATTTTGGTAGGCCCTGCAAATCTTTGAGTATTGCCTGTTTGCTTTTATGATTTCTACGTTCACACATGACCATTCCGAAAGGTCATGCCTATGTGGAATTCCGACTACAAAAACTGATTTCTCTCCTGTTGAATTTAGTATTGCTTTAAGGTTTCGTGTTGCACTGTGGAGGTCGTTTTTATATACATAATTGGCTCCTGCTATGACGACAATATGACGATCATTTTCAGTTTCTATGTTTCTAACGAGTTCTTGGATGGGTGCACCTGGTTTGACAATACTAGTTGCTTGTATACAATGACTGTAACGTAGTATTTTTGCGATCTCACGTCCATGGCTATCACAGAATATTTTCACTTTGAGTTTGTCTTCACGTTTATTGCGGAAGTTTCTGCTCATGTGCTTGTCACTATATAGATTCGGCGTGTTGTTGTCGTCACAGTTTTCCGTGGATTCCACATTTATATCTGAATCTAGTGCATGAAAACGGTTTTTTGTTACCACAGTAATTCTACAGTCACTGAGTTTCACACGACCAACCCTTTTTGGCCTAGTAAACATATGTTGCCTTGTTGTTTCTGCCTTTAGGCCTATATCCACTTCAGAGCGCTCGTTTATTGTAGGTAGGACACTGAAACTGATTTTATTGCCATGGTTCGTTCCATTTGTTGTATTTATCACCTTTTCACTTCTTTCTTCCGTGATTATGCTAGTCCTGTGCTCCCAGTTCCGTGTTTTACTTGCTTTGGCGATCGGGATATTACGCGCCTTTTTCAGTTCGGCATTTTCATTTTCTAAATGCGCAATGTCCCGCCTTAGTACATCTACAATTAATTGCAGGCTTGATACACGTTCATTTAGCTTCACTATTTCACTGTTATAATTTATGTATGTTCCATTTTTCACCACACAACTATAACTTTTGTTCACTTTCTCACTATAAACAACTGTACCGGACGCCATGTTGGCTCTGCCCTTGTGGTTTCACATCTAAATTTAGAAGTGATAGAGCAAGTAGAAGAAACCTTGTCACAACAAAATTGCTTTGTGCTAAAGGAAGCTCTCATACTGCATTATACGTTGTCACCAGATTTGCGACTACAAAATATTTTCACATACGAAGATTTGGGCAACAAGACTCCGTAACAAGTACTCAAAGCCTTACGTACATTAGCCGGCCTGGAACTCATACCTGAAGAGTCTTTACGTCTAATATGGCTTCGTAAACTTCCTGCCAACATCTGCCGTCATTGCAGCAGAAACAGACTTACCATTGCAAGTCTTAGCAAAAAAGGCAGACACCATTGCAAACACCTTAACCGAAGTTTCTGCATGTTTCGAATTCAACTACAGCCAGGATTGAGGCCCAAGAACATGTAGTGTGATGGAATCTGAAGTGAGCCAGGAACATGCAATAATACTTCCCAAGAGCAGTGCTCATCGACCGAACCCACCATACAGCAACTGGCAGCACAAGTGGCAAAACTCAACATGCAAGTAACTTCACACCACCAGCAGCTATGAAGTCGCAGTTGGAAAAGATGAAGAAATGCTATCCAACAGGATTTGACAGATCAATGGTGCTGGTAGCACAGACGCTTCGGTAACACTGCCCGTCAATGTATTCAACCCTACAGCTACCCAAACTTAAAAGGCGGGCGTTAAAGGGCGCTAATGTTCATCAACAACAACATAGGCGCCCGAGTTATAGCGTGATTCAACCACGGTATCTGCAGTCAACCAATCACACCGATTGTTCATGTTGGACCTCTCTTCAGGTGAGAAGTTTCTGATTGACACAGGTTCAGAAGTCAGTGTTTATCCAAGAAAGAGAGGTGATATACTCACGACAACAACGCAACATGTGCTGACTGCAGCAAGCAATTCCAGAATATCTACCTATGGTGAGAAACAGTTGGCATTACATCTGAATTCCAACTTCCATCCAAAAGGGACTTTTGTGGTTGCTGATGTGCCGAGTCCTATAATTGGAGCTGTCTTTTTATGGAACTACCGACTTATGCCTGACCTGGTTAACCGTCGTTTGGTGACAGTTGCCACAGAAGGGATATTGCCTACTGTGTCTTCCGCGTCGGTTCAAGTACAGTGCGATGTGCCCGTGTCTTTCTGCACGAAGATTTCCGGCTCCTCTACCGCGTCATCCACATCGGGATATTGTGATACAATTTTGTACCCACAACTAAGCGGGGCGCACACATGTGCATCACGCAAGAAGACACCCGACAGTCATAATGATTTGTATACTGTAGGCAATATCAGAGCACTGTCGGAGGAATCACTTTTTCGTAAACTGCTTCAGGACTTTCCAGCACCTACCGAACCTGTCAACACAACCAGGAAATGCAGACGCAATACTCAACACCACATCAGCACAACACAAGGTCTGCCTCCAGAGAAGCTGCTCGTGGCGCGAGCTGAGTTTGACAGACTTCTAAAAACAGGTATTTTAAGTAGGTCTGATAGTTCATGGGCATCTCCAGTTCACATGGTCCGTAAAAAAGACAATTCATGGAGAGTATGTGGAGACTACAGGGCACTTAATGCCCGTACAATTCCCGACCGCTACCCAGTACCCAATGTGACTGATTTTAACAGTACGATTAGCAATGCCAAAATATTTAGTATGATTGATTGCGCCAAAGCATTTTCCCAGATTCCCATGGCTCCATCTGACATTAAAAAAACAGCAGTTATCACACCATTCGGTTTGTTTGAGTACAATTTTATGCCATTTGGCCTCAGAAACGCTGCCCAAACATGGCAAAGATTCATGCATGAGGTGCTTCGAGAATTACCATTCGTATTTTGTTATATGGACGACATTTTAGTATTATCTAGTTCTGTATATCAGCATGTCGAACATCTGCAGCAGCTTTTCCGCCGTCTGACAAGAGTATGGCATAATTATTAACAAAACAAAGTGCACGTTTGGAAAACGCGAGGTTAAGTTCCTGGGATATTTGGTTTCAGCAGCAGGCCTGTCACCTTTGCCTGAGTGGGTTGAAGCAGTGCAACAGATGCACCTTCCTACAACTTACAAAGGACTTCGCAGATTTTTAGGCATGCTCAACTATTACAGACGTCACTTACCTAAATTAGCTGCCATCCAAGAGCCACTCACAACGTTACTTGCAGGTAAAAATACAAGAGGAAATCGTAAAATTCCATGGAGTCCAGATGCTGAAGCAGCTTTCCATGACTTAAAGAAATGTCTTTCTCGGGCAACACTACTGGGACATCCAAGATTGAGCGCTCCTTTAGCGCTCATGGTTGATGCGAGCCAAACAGCAGTGGGTGCAGCACTACAGCAAGAAGTTGATGTCAGATGGCAGCCGCTCGCATTTTTCTCTAAAAACCTGACTCGACAGCAGCAAAAATGGAGTGCTATTGACCGTGAGTTGCTTGCTATTTACTTAGCCATAAAGCATTTTCGCACGTCTGTCGAAGGGAGGCACTTTGCAATTTTTACCGATCACAAGCCGTTAGTAGCTATATTTCAATGAGACACAGAGCTCAATTCACCACGTCAGTGCAGGCAAGTCGAGTACATTGCACAGTTCACAACTGAAGTGTGTCACATTTCAGGAAAAGACAACCTGGTCGCAGATTGCCTGTCTAGGAATTGTGCCAGTTTAAATTCAGTTCGTTGGACCGAGTTAGCGTCTAAACAATGAGAAGATCCTTTCTTGCGCCGTCTAATAGAGGAACACAGAACTGTGCTGAAGCTCAGACGTGTGTCTGTCCCAAATGTTCCAGACGGAATTTGGTGTGATGTAGCAAAAGGAAAGGAGCGACCTTACATACCAGAACAATATCGTCGCGAGATTTATAGTGCACTACATAACCTATCACATCCAGGAGTACGAGCTACAGCCGAGTTAGTTTCCTCCAAAGTAGTGTGATCTGGAATACAAAAAGATTTTCATGCATGGGCGCATGCATGCCTAACATGCCAGCGTAATAAAATCAGCAGACATGTCTTTGCACCTATTGCTGACTTCCCGACGCCATCTGCAAGATTTTCACATATACATGTGGACATTGTGGGCCCGCTATCATGTTCTTCAGAACAACCCTATTTGCTCACAATCATTGCTCATTTTACCAGGTGGCCAGAAGTAGTTGTAATACAAGACATTTCTGCGGAGTCAGTTGCAAAAGCACTGTTGCATTCATGGTTCTCCAGGTTTGGCGTTCCGCAAAACATAACAACAGATCGCGGAAGGCAGTTTGAAAGCCAACTTTTCAATGAACTTTTACTACTGTGCGGGTGCAACCACCTACGCACCACAAGCTATCATCCACCTAGTAATGGAATGGTGAAACGACTACACCGCACGCTCAAAGCTGCATTAATGTGTAGTTCCACTTCATGGCCTGAAGCACTACCGTTGGTCCTACTCGGATTGAGAACAGCCGTGAAGGAGGACTTACAATGCTCTTGTGCAGAATTGGTTTATGGCGAGCAATTGAGGGTTCCTGGAGAATTTATCGTTCCAGCATCTACACAGCTGTTCGCCCCTGAGCTATGCACGCAATTCGCAAGACAACTCAGCGTTAGAATGAGAAACATCAAACCCACTAACCCTGTCAGACATGGAGACCGGAGAGTGTTTGTACATAAAGACCTGCAAGCAACGTTCCACATGACGCTTAGGGATGATATGGTGTGCCCGCCGCTTGTTTTGCCTTACTCTGGACCATACAGGGTAATCACAAGAGGAAGCAACAGCTTCAAAATCGATAAGGATGGTAAAGAAGAGACAGTCTCAAGTGAGTGGCGTAAACCTGCTTACACCGAAGAGGGTACACTCCTTCCTCGGTCTGCAAAATCACCCTCAAACGTGGAGACCAAAGAAACAGCCGAGAGTCTCGCCGAGCCCTCAGTTTCAGAAGAGGACAACGAAGCAGCAAGTGCAGATCAAAAAAAGTGGCGACATCATTTATCCACTGCGCCAAAAACAGCAGGTGAAAGCTGCAGCTGATAGATATTTATCTTTGCCGTAGTCGGCTTGGTTACGAGTTGTTTATTCTTGTTAGTTTTTGATCTGCGCTTGGAAAATAAAATGTTTTCTCATCTCATGAAAAAGCTGTTACTTCATAAAATATAAAGGCTCCCATATGTAGAATGCCATGCATAGTCATATTTATTTAGTGGTGTGTTTGTAACTGGGCTAACTATTGATATGTTACAGGTAAAATTGCAGAAGATGTAACCTTACTGAGGAATTTGGATGATTTGAGAGACTCCATCCATACTGAATAAGTCAAGAGAATGCACCTTATTACAGGGGACCTCTACATCATGTGAGATTTCAGCACCAGTGATAATCAGCACCTGACAGTGAAGTGTTGACTGTGTGTGTTGGTTCTGGTCACAGGTACTATAAAAATTAACTTGGTGCATTGGTGGTGATATGTAAATTAGTGTTTTTAATAAAAAAAAGATAAACAATTTAAGTGCCTATTTCTGTCCATACCTTTGTCCTAGTATATGAAGCTAACAAGCTTTAACCGAAGTATCCAGTTGATTATTTCAATATTAATTGGTCTATGAACATTTCAGTAATTTTGTTACCGGTACTTTACTCATGGAAAAGTAGCAGTGTCCACTGAAGTTGTGTATAAAAAAAGAATTTGTAAACATTGTTGTACAGTATTGTTAGTCTTCTGTAGATCTACACATTGTATTGCAATTTTTACAGTTTCAGAGTTTTGTTAGTCTTCAGTAGATCTACACACTGTACTGCAATTTTTACAATTGTGTTTTTGCATATTTATTACTCAGCTGTGGCAAGAAGTGCACTGAGTAAAAAACAGCAAAATGTTGAACTGGAATTGTTTTAAACATTAAAGCATTCCCTGCTATTTTCCTTGACTAATTCTTCAGATTTAACTAGATTTGTAGGAGACCAGAGTATAGGGACCTGCCTTTGTGACACCACTGACACTGAGAGTACTGCCAGGGAGTGCTAATTTTGCCACGAGAGACTGACCTGTACTTCTTGCTCCCTTGCCAATTACTTTGCAATATTGTAAAATATATTTCAGACACATGACTCTGCTATTAAACTTAAATAGTAGCAACCCATAATGACTATAATTTTTTGTATATAATATTTAGTGTAAGAATGCTGAGCTCTGCAGGTTACAAAATCCACAAACAAAGCAGTAGAAGACAGATGAATCCTAGTTTCTTTTGATCAGAGCGCAAAATGAAATTCATGTTTTCTTGAATGTGTTGGAACCATATTATAAATGGCTCTATGTACAACCAGCCATTATATAAAATGTTTGTTGATAGTACGTACTGCAATTGAGAGTAGATAACTGAAAATAACAAAGATCCAGAAATATATTTGATAACCATTAGAACCAACACTGACAATTATTGACACAGACAGCCCTGAGGGTGTCTCACACACACAAGCAACAGCTATAGTTAAAATCAGAAAACTTTGTACATTTTATTATAAAGCACAGTGCTATATGAAGAGTAACATGGAAGATGCAATGCCTGGAAGAGATAAACCGGTATATTCAAACAAAAAAGTGTTTCACTTAAGTACAGTACATTAACTTTGGCCTTACATGCATTTTAAGAGACTAGGCTGCAGTATCCTCTGGTCGTCACTCATTTTTGAGTGTTTTGAGTGGTATTGTGGAAAGAATAGCTTACATCAAAGTAGAAAGTTAAAAAAAAATCTACTCCCCAAGTAGTTGCCGTGTGAATACACACACAAAAGGGTTCAACTTTTACTAACTTTTGGAGCCAGTGGCTCATTTTCCTGGCAGAAGAGTTGAAGGGGAAGGAAGGAGGGTGGAAGAAAAGCACTGGAGAGGTTTAGGGAAATGTGAAGAGTTCAGAAAAGTCACCCATAACCCCTGGTCAGATGAGACTTACAGGACAAGATGAGAAGGAAAGACTGATTGCTGGGGACTGCACCGGATGAGATTCGTAGACCTGAGAGCTTAAATGTGGAAGACAGGATAATATGCAATTCAGAAATTACTGCTAAAATATCATGCATGAGTTAATAAGAGTGAAAGGCTAAGTTCATGGTATGTAACAAAGGTGGGTGGGGGGACAGTGAAAAATGGACAGGTCAGAAAATGAAAGATGTACAAAACTAAAATGGGATGAAGAAAGGAGTAGTTACTGTGAAGAAATGCTGAGATGGATGGAATTAACATAAATTAAGGCCAGGTGGATGGAAAAAAGCCAAGGATATGTTGTAGTGCTAGTTTCCAGTACTGTCTTGTTGTACATCATGCTGTGCAACACAATATTGTGTGCTGCCTGTATACATCCTCTGCCTATGCCCATTCATCCTGACTCATAACTGGGTAGTAGTCATGCTGATGTAAAAATGTAGGTGTATAGGGCAAGTCCTGCAATGGGAATGGTCAGAGGGGTAAGAGCCATTGTACAGGGAGATGGATGCAGAAGGAGCAAATGGTCTGACAAGGATATCATGGAGGTCGGAAGGGCGACAAAAAGCTATTCTAGGTGTGATGAGCAAAATCTCACACATAATGGATCTTACTTCAAGGCATGATTTTAGGAAGTTATGGCCTTGTTGAGGTATCAGATTAATGCATTCAAGAGTAGGATAGTACTGGGTGACATAAGCTGATTTTGGAGGGATTGGCAGTACCGGCATTGGATGTGATGGCTCACGACATCTGCTTTTGAATTAGGCTGTTGGGATAATTACACCCAATAAAGACTTAAGTGAGAGTGGTAGTGTGTTTCTGTAAAGATTCTGCATCTGAACAAATATTGTTGCTTTGAATACCAAGACTTCATGGAAGGGAACGTTTGTTATGGAAATAATGGCATCTCTCAAAATGTAAGTACTGTTATTTTTAGTAGGTTTCATGTGGACAGAAGTGTGTAGCCAGCCTTCAGTGAGGATGAGATCAACTTCAAGGAAAGTGGCATGGGATTCGGAATAGCCACATGTGAAATTTAACTGGGAGAAGTTATTTACAGATTCCTGGAATTTTAACAGATCAGCCTCACCATCAGTCCATACAGCAAAGATGTCATCAATGTATCTAATGAAACCAGGAGCTGAAGGTTTATGGACCCAACGAAAGCCCCCTCCAAGTGACCCATGAAAAGGTTGGCATAGGAAGGAGCCATCTTGGTTCCAATGCCCATACCCCTAATCTGTCTGTATGTCTGCCCCTCAAAAGTGAAGTAATTATTGGTAAGTATAAAGTTGATTAAGATGAGCAAGAAGGATGCCATAGGTGTGAAATCAGGTGGGCATTGACAGAGGAATGTTCAGCAGCAGACAGACCATGTACGTGGTGGATATTGGTATAGAGGGAGATAGCATCACTGGTGACAAGCAAGGTGTGTGGTTGGAGTGGGAACAGTATGGCTTCCAGACAATCTAGGGAATAGTTTGTATATTTAATATAGAAGGGAATTCTTCTTATTATGTGTTGCTGGTGTTGATCAACTAAGGCATATATACATTTGGTTGGTGCTTTGAAGCCAGCAGCTATAGTATGGCCAGGGTGACTGGGTTTATGGATCTTAGGAAGAAGATAAAAGATGAGGGTGTATGGTTTGGATGGTGTAAGAAGTTCAATGAATTGAAGTATAAGCCCTTGTAAGTGGCCTGAGGTTTTAAGGAGGGACTGCAGGTCAGTTTGAATCACAGGGATTGAATCTTGATGGCAGATTTTGTCTGTAGAGGTGTCAGAAAGTTGGTGTCAATCTTCACCAACATACTCCCATTGGTCAAGTACCACAGCGGTAGATCCTTTATCTCCTGGGAGGATAATGATGGAGTCACCAGTTTTTTAATATTTTTATATACATTTCTACACACTGATCTTGCCAAAAGCTGAGAAGCAATTCTTCTTAGTGTTTTAGCTCTCTGGGGCACTCTGGGATGCTCTCTGTGTGACTCTGGGATGCTCTCTGGGGCACTCTGGGATTCTCTCTGGGAGAGTTTTGTATGCATTTTGTTTAGTATTTGTTTATTTATCTCTCACCTTTTCATTTTCAATTTGTTTATTTTATTGGTCATTATAAAGTTGCGAAGCATCCTTATCTATCTCGTGAGATTTTTTTTTTTTTTAAGTCTACCTCTAATTTCATCTTAAATTCTTATCTTTTAGATCTCTAAATTAATTATTTATTAATTATAATATGTCTGTGGGTTGCAGGGGTTCTGACCCCTGGGGAGGTGGGTGGGTGTATGTGCATGGCTGTGTGCACCGCCATATTGGCGGGTGACCTTGAACGAGCAGGTTAGTGTCATGTTGTAGGGACATGAGGAAAGGTTGTGAAGCAATGCTGGATGTGAGGAATTCCTAGAAGGCTTGTAAGGGATCATTCTGTGGTAGTGATAGTGGGTCAAGTCGGTATCATGGTCAGAACTGTTCAAGGCAGTGTTCATTGTCAGGTTTGCTGTTGGAAAGGTCTTGGGATTGGGGTGTAAAGTGATACTGTCAGTTGACCTTACATGTAAAGGCAAGTATGCCCTTCACCAAAAGCAGCATGGGTCAATGAAGGTTTAGAGCTGAAAGAGAGAACCATAGAAAATACAAATAATCCAGCAGGAGAGAGTGCCTTTGACAAGAGGTTGAGACTGCTTCTTGTGATTATTAGTTATTACTGGCCTGGGAGGTACTGGTGAAGGTATCTTAAGGATGTTGGCCAAGTTTAGTTTGTAGAAGAGGAGTGGTGTTTGATGGTGTGGCTGTTTGGGGAGCTACAGAAGGAAAGGAAAGGAAATGCCACTGTTGAGGTAGTTCAGAAGAAGGTGGGATAGCTATTTCAGGTGGAGTATGGTATGTTGCAGTCTGAAGTTGGCTTGGCAGATGATACATCCAAGGAAACATGAGGGGCAGATACCTGCAGGATTTTGTAAAAGGAGAGAAGTCTGGTGGAGTGAAAACAGGCAGACAGTATTGGTCTTAGGTTTGTCAGGTAAGTGTGAGAGATTGCCGTATTTGAAACTGTGAAAGAGGCTGGTGAAGAGTGAATTACATCCAGAAACAGGGGCTTTCAGTGGTAGGACTTTGGGAGTAGCTCCAAGGGACAAGCAAGTTTCAAGAAACATAATATAGTACCTTAATTTTGATAGTTCACAAGCTTGTTTTAAAAAAGAATGGATGTAATATGTGATGGGATTCATCATGGCAATAGAGGATGGTTTGTAGTGTTAGAAATGGTGGGAGTGGCTAAAATGAGAATCAGAGGGTGGAAAAGGACAGAAAAATGGAAGAAAAGCAAGAAAAAAATTCACATAATTCAGAAAAATTTGCACAAAAATCATGAGAACAGATGATGGTTAACAAGAGGCAATGAGTGGGTGACAACTCGCCACAGGAGAAGTAAACATATTTGTTCAGGTGCAGACTCTTTACAGCAGTACACCACCACTCTCACTTCAGTCTTCACTGGATGTAACTATCCCAACAGCCTAATTCGAAAGCAGATTTCGTGAGCCATCACATACAATCCCGTTACTGCCGGGCCAAAATCAAATTTGGAGCAATCCACTTGTCACCCAGTATTATCCTGGTCTTGAATGTATTAATGAGCTACCTCAACAAGACCATGAGTTCCTAAAATCATGCACTGAAATAAGATCTATTCTGTCTGAGAGTTTGCTCGTCACACCTAGAACAGCTTTTTGTCACTTTTCCAACCTTGACAATATCCTTGTTGGACCCTATGTTCCTTCTGCAACCATCTCCCTATCCTATGGCTTCTACCCCTGTGACCATCCCCACTGGAGGACTTGCCCGATGCACCTACCACCAACTATTCCAGTTCTGTAACTGGCAAAACATATACTGTCAATGGGAGAGCCAGCTGTGAAATGACACATGTCATATTCCACCAATTAGGGAAACATTGTTTGGCCTTTTACATCAACATGACTACCACCCAGTAATGAGTCAGAATGAATTAGCATAGGCAGAGGATGTGTACAGACAGCACACAATTTTGTGTTGCAGAGCATGATATACAACAAGGCAGTACTGGAAACTAGCACTACAACATATCCTTGGCTCTTTCCACCCACCTGGCCTTAATATATGTTAGTTCCTTCCATCTCAGCATTTCTCGACAATAACTACTTATTTCTTCACTCCCTTTTAGTTTTCTACATCTTTCATTTTCTGACCTGTCTATTTTTTGCTGTCCCCCCTCCCACCTCTGTTAGATACAATGCACTTAGCTTTTCACGCTTATTAACTCATGAACAATGTTTTAGTAGTAATCTCTGTAATGTGTATTACCCTGTCTTCCACCTTTAAGGTCTCGGGTTTTCAAATCTTGTCCATTGTAGTCCCAAACAATCAACTTTTCTGAACTTTACCCTTTTCCCTACACCTCTGCAATCCTTTTCCAGCTCTCCAATTGTTTTCTTTCACCCCTCTCCCTTCCCCTTCAACTCTTCTGCCAGAAGAAGGAGCCACTGGCTCTGAAAGCTTGTAAAAGTTAAACCCTTTTGTATGTTTGTTTCCCTGTGCTGCTTGGTGAGTAGATTTTTTATCTATCCATTTACATTATATTGTCAGTAACAGATTGTTTTCGTTTCTTGCATCCAAATAGGGCAGGCTTGATGAGTATTAAACTGCTTGTGGACATTCATAAAGCAATAAAATGAAATACAAATAAACTGGAGCAAAGAACCAAAAGTGCCAACTGAAAGTAAAATGCATAATTGGAGTAAAGATGTGTCTGCAAATCACACAGAGAAAACAACTACAGGATTTCCAAACGATGTTACTTTCTTCTTCATTCCAAATACTCTCCATGCTATTCCATTCTGTGCAAGCCTCACCATCTCTACATGTTGTTGTTGTTGTGGTCTTCAGTCCTGAGACTGATTTGATGCAGCTCTCCACGCTACTCTATCCTGTGCAAGCTTCTTTGTCTCCCAGTACGTACTGCAGCCTACATCCTTCTGAATCTGCTTAGTTTATTCATCTCTTGCTCTCCCTCTACAATTTTTACCCTCCACGCTGCCCTCCAATACTAAATTTGTGATCCCTTGATGCCTCAGAACATGTCCTACCATCCGATCCCTTCTTCTAGTCAAATTGTGCCACAAACTCCTCTTCTCCCGAATCCTATTCAGTACCTCCTCATTAGTTATGTGATCTGCCCATCCCATCTAATCTTCAGCATTCTTCTGTAGCACCACATTTCAAAAGCTTCTATTCTCTTCTTGTCCAAACTAGTTATCATCCATTTTTCACTTCCATACATGGCTACACTCCATACATATACATTCAGAAATGACTTCCTGACACTTAAATCTATACTCGATGTTAACAAATTTCTCTTCTTCAGAAGTGCTTTCCTTGCCATTGCCAATCTACATTTCATATCCTCTCTACTTTGACCATCATCAGTTATTTTGCTCCCCATATAGCAAAAGTCCTTTACTACTTTAAGTGTCTCATTTCCTAATCTAATTCCCTCAGCATCACCCGACTTAATTCGACTACATTCCATTATCCTCATTTTGCTTTTGTTGATGTTCATCTTATACCCTCCTTTCAAGACACTATCCATTCCATTCAACTGCTCTTCCAAGTCTTTTGCTGTCTCTGACAGAATTACAATGTCATTGGCGAACCTTAAAGTTTTTATTTCTTCTCCATGGATTTTAATACCTACTCTGAATTTTCCACATGACAACTGCAATCCGCATCCATTTGAATCTGCTTACTATATCCAAGGCTTAATAATTCCCTCTACAATTTCTACCCTGTTCACACCCCTTCCCTTCCCCCCCCCCCTCCCCCCCTCTGTAACACTGGATTCCAAAAGCAATTTCCTTACAGTTTCAAAAACCAATGAACTTTCAAGTTTTGTTACCACAAATCTTATCTGTCTAAATGAACACTGGATTAAAAAGATTGAATACTTATTTGGTAATCGTGGTAGGGCTAATCCATAGTATTGCTTAAGGTCAAGATTAGTTTGAAAAGTGATAATTTGGTTGCAAGTTGGCACAACCAGTGAATGTGGAAGCTATACCGTCCCCAGTGAAACACTAACAAAAGACTTAAAAAACAGTATTTATAAAGAAGAGACATTTAAAAATTGAATAATAAGTGGACACCAGCCACTCAGGAGACACATTTTTCTCATGTATCTGTATTATAATAACTTCTCTGTGTAAGTTTCAAGGGCAAAGAAATATAACAAAATGATCTAAAGAGACGACAAGATACGCTCTTTTGTTAAAGTTTTAGTTGTCTTCACCTCGACTTCTTCTCTTGTCTTGGTTGCGTGTAGATGGACATCTTGCGATTGCTGGCAAATGTAAGCATATTTGTACTAATTTAGCATATAATATATTGATTTAATGTTATTGTTCACTTTTAATTTGTAAGAGGTGATCCCAATTTCTGTCCACCTTCCTTGATTAACCTGCATTCGAGTAATTTACAGTGCAACAATCACAGCAGCCGCTGCAGCCAATGACGCCATTATGGGGCAATATTAACTTCTAAAAATTAGTGGAAGCGAAAAACATAATATACATTTTTCTCCACAGCCACTTCACATTGCATAAAATAAGTAGCTTTAATATTCTTCTTAATATTGTTAAAAAAGATATCTTCACAAAAGCCTTTAATTGTAAATCAAAATTGAATGAAATATCATTTTGATTAAGGCCCACCATTTTTAATTCATCAACAATCACCATTACCAATCAATTTCTGTAGTAAATAACAAATTAAATTACGACTGCTGACGGATGCGAGAAATCCAAATAAAAGTAACATAGCCTGATATCTACATTTGTGCCATATTTAGTCACTTTTCATTATAAAAATTAAAACTACAATGTAAACTGAGAAAGACTAAATTGTATATTATAATTTTGAACTTCTGGAGACATAGACGATGATGTAATCTAAAAACAGCAAAACAGTTTAATTTTCATAGTATGCCAAGATCATATGACACATACTGCATTAATAATTCAAGTAGACAGTTTTCCTGTCTTGTTAAAGTAGTCACAAATATTCAGAAAAATCAGTAGGAACTAGAATTGTTCCATAAGGGTTACTAGGGTGTGATGGTGGACCAACCTCCTCACACTGTCCCCTCTCCCTGATTGCTAGGTTTTAGTGACAGATTGATCTGCAGTGCATCTGGAAAGTCTAGGTTTGGTTGGAAGACAACAGTTGGCTTGTGAGTGCAAGGAGGTTCCATTATATAACTTTCACCAATTAAAAGTTAAAATACCTGCATAACATTGCAAAAATGTATGTATTAGACTTCTGACTGATGAGAACATGGAAAATTGTAGTATACAGTTAAGGATGACAAGAAAGAATCACACCCTTGAAAATTCTGATCTTGGGGATGCATTTCCATTATTTATCAATACACTTAAAAACCTGATGTCCAAAGATCATAAAAAATAAATAAAGCTTTTTATAGGATACATGATCTCACACCTGTGCATAAAGGTTCACACCTGACCTGCAAAGTCTTAGAATTCTGTTCATAATTTCTCATGAAAAGTCAAAAAATAGTGACTCATATAAAGTCAACTAAATAAGGTTAAAATGTAAATACAGGGGGAAATCAAATTGGCAAATGTAAACTAAGTGATAATGATGAGTACATCTGTAGTTCTCAAAACAATGTAAAACTGCATGAAATATTATTAAGATCGAACTGGGTAGAAGTCAGAATACCAAAAAACATTCTCTGGGGATGGTATCACTCTAAACAGATTAAAAAGTTGTTTTTTCACCAAAGCTTCTGTTTCAAATAATGTTATTGCAAATGAACAATGTCCAGAACTGAAATAATGTTAACAGCATACTGAAACATTTTGATCTCATTTTTCTTGCCTTTAAATTCAAAGATGTTAGAGTAAATTAGCACAGAAGTAGCAAAGATAAGTGACTAAAATTCAGGGGGCCTTCATTGCCCCTCTAATTTTGCAAAAAAAAAAAAAAAAATATGGGTATTATAGCACACCCACTATGTTAACAGATTCATTGGACATTTAGAAATGACTGTTACCTTCCATCCTTAAACATTGTGGTTGGTAAACCTCTCCTACAAATGTAATGAGTCACATTATAATAATTATTGTAAATCTTTCCTGTAACCATCCTTTCAAAAGCACTAGAGTCCTGCTTACAGCTCCAAATCTCTGAACATCTATCAACAAATAACATTTTCAGTGACTCGTATGATGGTTTCAGGGTTGGTTTGTCAATGGAGAAAGGAGTTGAAGACATTTTTTCATTTGCACTATACTCATTTGAATCACAAATATCTGTTAATGGTGTGCTTGTGGATCTTGTGGCAATGCACTACTGTATGCTGCCAGCACAACTACAGAATTCATGTTCAAGGCTGGTGGCGAGAAGGTGAAATGAGAGCACCTGCTTCATTTACTGACAGCGCCACCAACAGACAAGTGGGCCTGGAGGCATGCCACTGGCATGGCCTCAACATCTCTTTCTTCAGGTGTGCTTGGTGAAGGTTCCACTTCCAGATTGGGACAGTTCCATGATTTTGTTGTAAGCATTACTTATTATTGGGCTCTACCTGGACTAATAGTCTTCTGTTAATGTTCTCACATTTCAATGTAATTATGGAAGTGAGCACTTCCATTGTATTTCTTGTGTGTTGTCAAAAAGAAAGAAAGAAAGAACTGTATATAAAGCAGATTTCAGCAAGGCATCTTAATGTGTTAGCCAAAAGAAAAAAGAGAAAACTCCATTTGCTCAGCTCCTACCTGAGTGAGAGGAATGAAATACTACAGTTCAATGATAGAACTAATGTTCTGGACGTCATGTGTCGTGTGCCAAAAAATTACTGTGTTTGGAACTCTGCTATTCACAATTCATGTAAATGATTTGTCACGTATTTTGTGACATAACTGTGTGCTGATACCACCACATTTCTTACAGCTGCAAAAGATTTACCAGAATTAACGCATCAAATTAAAACAGTACATGGTTTAGAAACAATGATTCGTATGTTAATAATAAGAAAACTGTAAATATTTTCTTCAATTTATATAGTAAATATCACAGTGATTGCCAGAATGAGATTTTCACTCTGCAGCAGAGTGGAAACATCCCCCAGGCTGTGGCTAAGCCATGTCTCCGCAATATCCTTTCTTTCAGGAGTGCTAGTTCTGCAATGTTCACAGGAGAGCTTCTGTAAAGTTTGGAAGGTAGGAGACGAGGTACTGGCATAAGTAAAGCTGTGAGTACCGGGCATGAGTCGTGCTTCGGTAGCTCAGATGGTAGAGCACTTGCCCGCGAAAGGCAAAGGTTCCGAGTTCGAGTCTCGGTCGGGCACACAGTTTTAATCTGCCAGGAAGTTTCATCACAGTGATTGTGTTTCTGTTGAACTTCTCAGCATTCATCTTGCTTCAAAATGGACTTTGAAAAATCATGTGGAATATCTGTCTACAAAGTTAGCATGTTATGTATTTATTAAGTACACTCAGGTCCTCTTTTAGTGAAAATGTTGGTGGTGCTTAATATCTACTATGTCTTTTTTCTACTATGAGTTGACATGTGGAGTCCTGTTATAGGGCAATTCCTCTTGATGAAAAAAATTCTTAATTGGCAGAAAAAGGCAATCAAAAGAATTTGTGGAGCCAAAATTAAAGTGTCTTTTTTTTTTAAAAAAAAAAAAAAAAAACAGTAATTATGAAGCTCTTTATTATAAACTTTCAATATACACAAAGAAAAACCAACAGAACCATAAACTGTGACAGTCTGTTTGACAACATGACACATCCACAACAAAAGACTGACAGCCCAGCTGCCAGACTTCAAAAAAATTCAAGCCAGTTACAAACACTGGGGTCTACAATTACATGTATTTAACAAGTTGTTAGCACAGGCACAAGATGTGGCACTTAGTGCATTTAGAAACACCACTCAAAACTTGCACAGACAAAAGGCATTTTAATCTATAGACAAATTTAAAAATGTGTCCCCAGAATGTTACTGTGTACTAATGTTGCTTAATTTATATTATATGTGTGTATGTGTTGTTTCACAAACACATATTGTTTCACAATCGCATTATATTGCAATAGTATTTTACTCATTTATTCGTCCTGGGATCATCTCACAGTGATGATTTGTCAACATTGTACAAAGAAAATAAATAGCTCTACGGAATTTGGGTGCTGTGCAGGTATGATATAAGTGAGGTATGACCCTTCCTCCTGGTGGAAATCAAGTCTGGACAGTGTGGAAGTCTCTAAATCGGCTCAGGAGTGGCGTCGGACGAACTAAGGACAATCTGTTTAAATGGGGCTTCATGAAGGAATCTTCCACCTTGTGTGACTGCGGAGAAGAACAGACAACCAAACATTTAATTAACTGTCCTAGATGTCCTGTATCATGTTCCACACAAGAGCTTGTTGATGTTTCAGACAATGCTGCTGCCGTTGCGCAATTTTGGGCTAATACCGTTTAGTTTGTTCTTTTATGATTTGACCTGATTTGTTATATTGCATATATTGTAAATATTGTTGTAATGTTTTTGACTCGAAATAAATAAATAAATGACATGATACAGTAGACTTACACTTTATTGAATGAAAACATACATATGTACAGACACACAATTGTACAACATGGTTGATAATGTCAAACTCAAGTCAAGTAACAGATATTTCACTCACAGCATGTCATCAATTTATGTTGTAGTGGGTGTATCCCACATTTCCCCTCCTTTCCCCCAGTAGTGTAGAACATGGGTGGGAGGGAGGATGCTGATAATTTGTCATCTTTGCACACATGTGCTTGACCAATTGTGCTAAGGCTGGGGCCAGAACTGGGCACAGCTGGACCATTTCTTGAAGGTGATGCTGCATGGATGCACGTGAACAGCATACTGTTGCTGGCCCTTTCATAAGACACGGCTGGACCATTTTTTCAATTTGACATGGCACTGATGCATATGACCAGTTGTGCTGTGGCTGTCACTTTTGTGAGACATGACTGAGCCATTTTATAAAGTCCCAGTGGACATGGTATGAGCATTGAACACATGGGATAACTGTAGTTGATGTAGGAAGCGTGAATTGTGTCCACATGAGCCTACAGTGGTGCAATCAAAGCGGTGGGGGCAGGGTGTTGGTAGTGAGTATGTTGGCATGTATGAAAGGGACTTTGATCTGATCAAAGTGATGACATATACTGAGAGGACAGTGCAATTGATGTGAGTCATTAATTTATTAGCTGGTGTGAAGTTTGATGAATGTGCCCTGTGTGACAGTCCATGATGGACTGGAGGTCAAGAGGAAGCAGGAATGCTGAGTACCGATCTGTTTTGGGTTGTGGTTGAAACTGATGTAGATAGAGATGAAGTCACAGAGTCCAGCTTGGACTTGGGTGTCGAAGTCATTGGTGACAGTTGGATGTGAATAGTGCAACTGTCAGTGGTCATAACAGCATCATGATGTGTTCGATTCCTCTGAAGTGTCCTGAGTTAGGCATTGTAGAGTACTGTCAACTTGTGGTAGGTATGTGGTAACCGAATGTGGAACCTAGTGAACATAGTGGGATCAATGTCATTGTATGAAGATTGGCAGCACATGTGACCAAGCCATGTTCCAGTGAATCATATGTAAGATATGTGGAATTCGCTAAAAGAATCCATCACTAGGTCTGGTTCCATGATGTCCTTAAAAGAGAATGTTCATTCAAGATGGTAAGAAGATGACAGTAATAGGTTCATGGTCATAGACCCATGCACTGTGTTTGACAAACTGACAGCTTTGTGCAGTTGCAGTGTCACAGATTCATCTGTTGTCAGTGAGCTATCGAGTTGATTACTGAGATAATGTCTGCAGGAAAGTGGTTTGTCAGAAGTGGGACGATTTGAGGTGGAAACCCTGTGGAACAATTGTGTGAACTTGTTGCGAGCACTATCTAGTAGTCACAATACAGATGACAGTTGCGCGCAGTCTCAGTGAACTGCTCTAGTGCAGATGTAGCAGAACAAGGGGCATGGTCGCACAGCACAAAGTTGTTTCTTTTGAGTGGTTGCAAGTTACTGCGCCAAGCCGTGGCAAGGATGTATGACACAAGCTGCTGGCCGAAGCAGTTCTGTCCAGGTGCGGTGCAATCAATCACATGGAGTTGCTGCATGGGTGCAACGCAGATGACAGTGGTTGCACAGATGAGAATGATGTGTGCTCGGCAGCATTTTGTGCAGGCCTGGTCATGAATTGGATGGTGATTACCTGTGCATGCCTGATGGAATTCTGCTCAGCTCTGGGTGTGGCGCAAATGGGGACGTACTGCACAGGCAAGGCACAGAGCATGATGTTCTGCACAGGTGTGGTTGTAGTGAGACAGCAGATTCAGAAGCGATTGTGTGAAGTCTGTCAGGCTCAGCTGTTACGTGGAAGGCAGCATACTGCTGTTGCTGTGACAGCCAACATTTTCCTCACCAACGTGAATACCATAGATAGCAGTGGTCCATGGAATGTACTTGATGTAAATGTTGATGTGCAACACCACTACTTCGCAATAAATGGTCTACAATCATAGGCCGGGTTTGAGGTTGGTCTGCACGAAGCTGAGTATCATCCATGGGCATGTGTGCAACCAGGAGCAGCAGGGGTAGATCAAACAAATTTGTGTGAAAGACCAGTGACCATGGTGAACAAATGCGAATCCCTGCAGCCAGAATGTTGAAGTTCAGTCTTTGCATAGTATTTCTGCAAGTAAGATATGGCATAGAAGCCCCACAGTAGATTTTTTTTGCTTTTAGTTTTGCAGGACTAGCATTGTGAGTTGAGTCAAACTATGTATGCACTTCACTTGGATGATTGATGTCTGTACACAATGGAAGGAATGACTGAGAAGCACTGCACTGTCCAGAACAGTAGACATTGGTACACATCCATTATGTGGGTGTCACATTGTTCGAACCTAGTAACTGCATCGGTGCAAAAATTACCTCTTAAGTGGTGTAATAAATCTTATTATGGTGAGATAATTGTACTAGTCGATTTTGGGTCATATGAAGCGACTAATTCCCAAGTTGAAGACTCAAAACCCAGAAATCCACTACCATACAGCTATATGAAAATGTATAAACGTTGTCGTAATTGTAAGCACCTAAAGTAATTACGATGATGTTGTTGGATTTATTAAAAAGATAAGCAGTGATCAACAATTATTTGTACTTTCTTTTTGAAATGTATGTTCCAAAGGTGATTTTGCACAAACAGATTGATAAATGATAGTTTTTTCTTTGCTACATGTTGTTCGAGGTAAATCCTTCTCTTTGGGCAGTTAGAAGCATGAGCTTGAAGTGCGAGGACGAAGAACAAGTTGTATTTGTTGTGATAGCATTGTGGTTGATGTTGATTTGTATTGTGCAGTGAAATGACTGCAAATAAATCTATTCAACAACAGAAATTCCACCAGTGTTCATATTATTTGACAAAATGAAGCCCAGCATCCTCTATACCTGTATACAAAGTTGCATTTCAGAGTGGACTGTGAGCCTACAACTTACAACAAAAAAGAAGAATAAAAATGAGCATTATGAAAACTGTTATTCAAATTCTACCATTGCTACCTCTCTCTGCAGTGTGTCTTTGTTTCCGCATGACAAGTGATGTGTAAATATGTACAGTCCCACAAATCATTAACTTACTTTAAAATTAATGAATCAACTTTGGGCTACAAGAGGGTAGTGGCAATCAGAGTTGTCATCACAAATTGTTGGGGTAACCAATGTGGAAGTCGGGTACTGTGTGAGGACGATATAAGTGAGGTACAATAGACTTGCACTTTATTGAACAAATGCCTACACAGGTAAAGACATCCTCACTGCATTCACTTGGTTCCAAAGTTCATCTGTAGTAGTTGGTATTTGGTCACAGTGCTGCACCTGTCATTTGATCGTATCCAACATATCTTCAATTGGCAACAAGGCTGGTGATCTGGTGAACCTGGGCAAAATGCTAACATCCTGTTACACCAAGAAGGCACATGTTCATCCAGCAACATGTTGTCATTCATTTCCTTGCTGAAAAATGGTGTCTAGGATTTTGTGCAGAAAAAGTTTGGCTATGGGTTGCAGGTAGTCATTCATGTATGTCAGATTGGTAACAGTGTTGTGGACACACCAGCTATGATTTGTGGTTGTACTCAATAGCAACTTACACCATACATACAGTCTTGAGTTGATACTGCATGTCTTGTGTGAATGCAGTCACTGTGATGCCACTTCCCTGCCTACGGCAAACCAAATAGCAGTCATCACTTTCAAACAAACAGATCCTGGATTTGTCCAAAAACAAAATCTGATTCCATTCCTGTCCTCAGTGAAATCATTCTACACACCATTTCCATCTAATATGTTTCTGTACATTCATCAAGAAGAGGATGATGTGCACATAACCTGTGCTGTAATAAACAGCAATGGACCATTACTCCTGATAGTGTATGATGTGTTACACAGTTCCACTGTAATGCCAGAGCCAAGGAGGATGCAGAATTGTCCCACAGGGGCATTCAGATGAGGTGTCATTCTTCTTGGGAGGTAGTCTGGGTGGTGCAACCTGACTCATCTAGTCATTTTCTATGGCCTTCTGTGAATCATTATGCACATGCCCATTTCGCTATCAAAACACTTCATCCCACACAAGCAGCAACTTCCTGGATGGATGCATCATGTTTTCTCATGCCAATAATGTTCCCTCTTTCAAACTCAATGATTTTATGGTACAATTCACGTATACATCTATGAGGCATCCTGCAGTCTGGAAATCCGCTAAAGTCACACTGAAGCTTTACCTTCCATTTATAGTGACAACTAGAGCTGCAGGCACATTTTACCAACAGGTGGTGTTGCACCATGATATCAATATTGGCCTTCAGTCAGCGAGCTGACATGGTTCAAATGCTAATCGTTTCTGCAGAACATACTAATGTACATGTCCTGTGAATATGAACACCCTATCTCTAGTCATTCAAGATGTTCTGTTTTTTCTGAACATGAGTGTATATGTATCACATAGATCTATATTTCATCACTTATGCATATATAAAATGCATCCACTCTGTTTGTACAAAACTTGTAAAAAGTGTTATAATCTTTGTATTGTCGGTTATAAATGTATTTTTTGAAGTGGAAGCATTTTTCCAAACTACTATGTCATTCACCAACTTATGCCATATTTTGAAACTAATAAAGAAAGCAATCTCATTGAGAATCCTCTGTTGACCAATTTATGGAGGTAGATACAATGATTACCCTCCCGTAGTTCTATTAAAATGATTTTGCATTGAAAGACTACTTGAAAAATTCAATCTGAAGTCTGATATGCATAAAAGCAAATTGAAAACTAAAGCATGCTAATGCCATGTGGCTGGGTAATGAAGCTCTTTGAACATCAGAATAGAGAACGCTTTCAAACTGTCAATACTTGACCTCACACATTCAGTACTGAGAATATTTTGAAGGTCATCAATACAGCTTCTCAGTATTTCTGGTATTGACAGTACATCAATACACACCCTGTGAATGCATTTACAGTAAGTAATCTGATGTACAGAAGGAAATATCATTGGAATAGTCCTGGAAGTGTAGAGTGACAGCTTTCAGGACAAGTCAACTGCAGCATAGTTTAATACTGTCTTTAGTACCAGTAAAAGTAATTGTGAAAATGAGTGTGGCACAAATACTGCAAATAGAGAGACTTGTAGGTTGCGAGAACCATGTTACATGGAAATTTGCTGTGGAAATGTACTTACACTTGGACAATTTATGGGACATGGTGAATGGTGCACTGAAGCCCACTGAGCAAAGCACAAATAAGGACTGGAAGGCAGGATCAAAGCTGATATTACTGACTGATCTAGTGAACTATGTACACATAGAGAAAGCTGTGATGGCAAAGAAGTGTGGGACATGTTACCAAGTGCAGCTTACAAGAAAAGTCAAATTACTCTGTGAACATATAACCACTCGATTGGATAAGTGCAAGAATATGGACAAGTATGTCAATGAGATAATACTCGCATTGAATCAACTAAGGAACATTAAGTTCAAGATTGATGATGAATAGTTAGGCTCATTATTGCTAGCAGAACTGCCAAAAAATATGAACCCATGATTATGGAGTTAGAAAGCTCATTCATACTTAATATGGGAGACAGTGTAAAAGTGAAGATCCTACAGGGTTTAAAAAGTACATCAGTATGCCAATTCAGGGAAGGAAACAGCTACAGCGCTTTAGTCTAAGAAAAAGAACAAAGCATTCAAGTGCTACAATGGACAGAAGATGGGTTACATAATGTCCAAATGCCACCAACGACCTCATCAAATAAAAAAAGGTATGATGCAAATAGTCCAGAGAGGAGATATGCTGACCAAGGTAAGGCACTATCTATTTATTACTTCAAAAAAATGGTTCAAATGGCTCTGAGCACTATGGGACTTACAGAAATGGTCATCAGTCCCCTAGAACTTAGAACTACTTAATCCTAACTAACCTAAGGACATCACACAACACCCAGTCATCACGAGGCAGAGAAAATCCCTGACTCCGCTGGGAATCAAACCCGCGAACCCGGGCGTTGGAAGCGAGAACACTACCGCACGTCCACAAGCTGCGGACTCTATTTATTACTCTTTTGTAGTAATAGAAACCAGAATGTATATTAGAGGCAGGGAGCACCAGTGCATATTATTAGAGACAAAACCGCTCTTTATGATGTTACCAATAAAACACATACGTGTATACCTACAGTGGATGGTTCCAACATACAATGTAAGCCTGTGGGAAAGTTGACCTTAAGATAACTGTAGATAGAGAACAAGAAAGTAATACGGAATGTGATGATTACGATGTAAAACGTGTTGCAACTTGAAGTAACATGCACACACACACACACACACACACACACACACACACACACATGCACTTGTTATTTGTTAGTGAGAGATAGTCAAGAAGGGAAGCAGAGTAACCTATGATATAAATGGAGCAAAAATAGTTAACCAATACAGGAAAGCTATACCTAAGATGACAAATTGAATGGAAATTTTCAAGTTAGATACTCCTAAAGACATAGTTGAAGTTGTAAAATCGTTCTATATACCTTGTAAAAGGTTTCTTATGGCATAGAAGACTTGGGCACCTAAACAGAAAAGGCATGTCATTGTTAAGGGCCACAGTGATAGCAATGGAAGACTGCATTAAATGTGAAGAAATCTGTCTAATATGCATACAAGGGAAACAGATTAGACTACCCTTTAAGCCTAGCAAAAGCATAAGTACTGACTTCATGCACTTAATACTAGTGGATGTTTGTGGACCAATGCAGAGTGAATCTATAGGAGGAAGCCATTATTTTATTACCTTTACTGATGACTATTCAAAATATAAACATGTTTATTTTTTAAATGCTAAAGATCAAGTGAGTAACATTTTTGAGAACTTTCATAACATGGTAAAAAGAGAAACAGGAAAGAAGATGTGATAACGGCACAGATTATACCAACCAAAAATTCAAGAAATGTTTGAAGGACATACGAATTAGACACCAAATTGCTTTCAGACACAACCCAGCCCAGAATAGAGTTGCAGAGAGAGCAAATAGGACTATTGTTGAAAAGCAAGAAATATGTCAACTGATGCTCAGTTACCTAAATGTTTTGGGGCAGCAGAGTTGATGTCAAAAGCTATGCATTTGATCACTCAATCGCCTACCAAAGTGATAAAAAATAGAACTCCCTATGAATTATGGACAGGGAATAAGCCAAATCTAAGTAAGTTTTTGGATGTGAGGCTATGGTACAGAGACCAAAACAATTGAGGTGAAAATGGGTCCCAAAGTCTAAGAAATATATTTTTGTAGGCCACTGCAAAGACTTGAAGGGTTACTGCCTCATGAATCTTACAAATAGAAAATACTGACTACTAGAGATGATATATTCCTTGAGAATAATAAAAACGAAATAAATGAGGACCATCAAGAAAGTACAGCTACTTCATTAACATCATCAAATTCCAAAAACACTAGTTCCAATAGGAAAAAAATTAGTTTAAGTTGTTATGAACAGAAGGACATATTTGTACCTGCATTCTGAAAAATAGAAATGTTGGGGAATTGCAAATGAAGATATTAGTCATATTAAATTGTGCCTCGGAACATTTCTGAAGCATAGTCTTCATTTTGTTGCATTTCTTCATATTCAAGCTTCCTTTTGACACTCCTTTTAACACTTCTTGCTTCTCTGACAACTTGAAGAGCGAATCTTTCAACTTCATGAATACCTAGGGAAGCAATTGGTCTTTCATACTAGAGCCACTTTTTATGCCCAAATTTCTCACAACTTCCAATCTAGTTATCACTCCAACATTGAAACATATCACTGCATCCAATACACAAACTTTCAATGTATTCAGTCACACAAAAACGTTCTTGGCTACTCTTTTGTACATGCAATGGTTAACACTTTCATTTGTATTCTGAGTGCCTCCATGAAGATATTAGGAAACAAAATTGGGTCACTCAGTTCAGTCATAACAGGATCAGGAAGGGAAAGTTTATGATGGTTTGTTTGACCACTTTCTACATTTTTTTGATAACCATGCCAAGAATCTGCTTCTTTATGGCAAAGTCCATGGACAGGGTGGTCATTTGTGGACAACTTATGAGAGAAAGTGGCCCACACAGTTTTTCTCATTGCTGTAATGTCATTCAGAGATGCAATTCATCTAATGACCAGTCCATAATAATCACTCTGCCCCTGCCAGTCAGAGATTTTCTATCAGACAGCAACTTCCCTTTCATTTCTCTCCATAGCTTCCTCAGTCTGGCACCCATCCTCTTCTGAACATGCTCCCAACACTCCAGTTTTGTTATGAAAGTATTCCCTTAAACTTTGAACTTGTTAATTTTATTGAAAGCTTTAGAATCCCCATTGCCCAGTTAGTTCATATACCTAATATTATGAAGTTTCTGGGACCTCTGAGATATTTTTAGAGCTCAATCACACTTCATACCTCCACTGTAACCATTCTAATTCTTAGAACAGTGATGTTCAGTTGTCCTTCAGTGTTAGAATGCCAGATGTGGCAGTACTCAGATAGCCACTCAGTGTCAATTACTCTTCCATCCTCCAGAGAAGTAGCACCTACTACACCACTCAAAGAAAATGTCCTATCAAGTACAACAGTGATGTCTGTAGTCCCACTAATATTTACAATTTCTTTTACCGCACATTTAATAGATGATTTAGATACAGCCTTGCTGGGAGGAGCAGAAAGGTCCATCAAAGCACAAAACATTTGAGCAGCCTGTTTTCCTTTCCCTATAGTATGCACAGGACATACCAACTTCAAATTTACATCATATGATTTTTGCAGATATTTCTAAATCATTTTGGAGGTAGATTTATTGCAGTATCTATACATAAAACTAATTTTGGTGCTTAACTCTTCCTCCCTCTCCCTCTAGCTCTCTCTCTCTCTCTCTCTCTCTCTCTCTCTCTCTCTCTCACACACACACACACACACACACACACACACACACTTTCACGTAACATTGGTTAACGGTAGGCATAACCAAACATGCCCAGTCATAAAATTTCAAAGTAAAAAACTGTTCTGCATTAAGTTATATATGGTGGCAGATGACAAACAGTGAAACAAAACAACTGCACTGAATAACATAAAATCCAGTGTTATAACATTAAAAAACACAATTTATGGAACACATTACTTTATAGAGCAACACATAAGATACAAGTTGTGTGTAGAAGTGAACACATTAATTGAACACAGTAATACAGTGTAAAGAACAGGCTGAGCAATTGTTTGCAATCACTCAAATAATGCTGTTTCTTTGGTGGCTCACCAGAGCATGCCAGGGGGCCAACTGAGTTGGCATCTATAAGTGTGCCTGTGAAGTGTATGGATGTTCACCATCGGAAATCGCGCATATCATGAGTGAAAGTACATCAATAGGAAATCTGCAAAATGTGGTAACAAGATATATACAGGGTGAGTCACTTACTATTGCCACCTAAATAACTCCAAAAGTATGATAGTAGCTGAAAAGTTTGTGGGACAAATGTTGCATGGGACAACGGCGACCATAATACGAGGTTGGTTCTTAGTTGCTAGGTGGAGTCATTTCAGAGATATGAAGGTCTACTTTTTTTTTTCAGTGTGATGCTATAGTTTGGTATTTATTTTCTGACAGTGGCTTTTGATACGAATCCAATGATGTGTAACAGTAAGGTATTTGGAGGTCAATGAAAGTCAAAAAGGTGGCATGAACGTCCATTTATAGAAGGTGTTTGAAGTAAAGACCACTGGTATAAATGCAGTGCAGCAATCTCCTTATTGTGATTTGAGTGTCATTCCTTATCACTTTGACACTTATCAAAGCACATGCTCTGACAATTCTCTCTCGTATATCGTGCAAATAATAAATATTCCCGAATACGGTGTATCCATCTAACATGTCGTTGACATGTAAACACCATTTAACAGTTTTTCAATACAACACTAATAGGAATGGTAAGATGAGTGTCATTGAATCAAGCAAATGTGAATGATGTAGTTCTTCAAAGAACAAGTCGATATGCTTCTCATTTACAGATAATGTCAACTAAATTCAGCAAGAGCTAGAGACTTATATGCTGAAAGATATCCTCAATGGACTCACCCTACATGTCATACATTTAATATGTGTATGATAATCTGAGAACAACTTGATATTTAACACATCAGCAAAGGAAAGTTACTAATGAGGAAATGGAAATCGGTACACTTGCCACTATGATTCGAGATCCTTGTGTTAGTTAGCATCAAATTGCAAGGGAATCAGGCATGAGCAGTAGTGTTGTTCATGTTCTGCATTGCCATAAATATCATCCCTACCATTTCAGTCTCCACCAAGAAGTAAATAGTACATATTGTATGCATCACATTGAATTCTGCAGATGGTCTCAACTTCAGATTCAGAGAGATGACACATTTATTAATTTAATTTTATTTACTGATGAGGCTACATTCATGAACCATGGAAATGTTAATTTGCATAACATGCATTATTCTGCAACTAAAATCCATGTAGGTTGAGGCAAGTTGCACACCAAAAAAAAATGTTGTCGGTCAATGTATGGTGTGGGATTCTGGAGGACAGAATTACAGGCCCATATTTCATTGAAGGATATCTTAATGGTAAAGAAGTACACCACATTACTGCAAGAAACATTAGGTCTATAATTGGAAGAAATACCTTTAGGAACAAGGAACAGAATGTGGTTTCAACATGATGGCCGTCTGGTGTGGCGGTTTTTTTGTATCATCAACATCCACAAGTGCAATGAATATGGATGATATGATACTAATTATTTTGCTCAAATTGCACAAGAATTCCACTAGACATAGTGTAATAATGTTGACTGTAAGGTGCGTACATGCCACTAAAATTGCAGATCGTACATCAGAGCTTTACAATTTTTTCTGTCTTCGATGGATTTAATTATTCTTAGAAAATTGATCATGAAAAGGAACCACAGAATACCACCCGCACACAACACTGACGTATGCTACCAGAAATATTTTTCTCCGTGATTCATGTGTAGTTTAATTTTGGCAACATACATCAGCAATGAAATCTTGTTCAACAATAAATACCATCAGCACTGTTCTTAGAAAATGCAGTCTGATTCGATTCATTTTTTCTTTTATAAATAGAGTTCAGTACCACCAGTGCACATTTATTTGTTACACATCGGAATATTGAAATTTGCAGTTTCAAGTAATTTAAATTTGCCACTGTAATAAAAGTTAAGATGGCAGCCAACAAAAGATAGAGGATTTCTTTTTTAATTAAGATTTTCTTTTTCCCAATAAATCATTTAAATTAATGCCACAAATAAAAACATTATTAAATTTGTTTTTCAAATTAGTTTAACACAAACCCATGCTATTTTCAACTAGAAGTACAGACTAATTTGCTATACAATCACAACTATCAATGGCTGCACTTCTTGCAGCTATGATAAAACAATTAATACAAAATTATAATTAAAGAAGGAAGTGAATTTTCAATAATTAATCATAAATAGTTTTAACGCATTTGGCTTTATTTGTTTTTACCAGCAAATGAACATATAAGTACAATAATTTTACATTAAATGTTTTTCATTTAACAGACCTCAAATCGATTCGCGTTTTGCGTCAGCGATGTACATCAGAAGAAGACGACAAAAGGGTACAAAACAAAAGAAAAAAATGACATAGATTAACAAAGAATGTGAGACAAATATTGTCTCTGTTTTACATAATTATTATCTTTTTAAGAAATAATTACATAATTGAATGAATATTATCCACATGTTCATATTCCACTCGTAATAAGAATATAGATATATCATGGATGTTATACTGGCATATTTCTGGGTGTGCTTGCACTTTTTTGTCATCCTACTACTGAATCATCTTGACTGCTTTCATTGCTATGTTTCAGCTCAGCTTCCTGTTTTTTCATGGTGGAAATTGAAGGTAAAGTGATAACATACACATTTACAAGGCTCAAATGAATTTCTATTGGTGTTAAACTTTATTTTATGAAGAATTTAATTACCACACAATATTAGATATTTCCCCCCTCCTTGAAGAGTTTTGGAGGATACCCTATCTTCAGTAATAAAATATACAGACCCTCCGTGCCAGCTGTCTCAAACAACTTGTTTAGGTTGATAAAAGCAATGAACCATGGGTTTTGGAATGTGAAGATCATATCAGTAGTAGATAACACTGCTCAAAATCCACACACTTGGCGAGTTTCTCCAGTCTGCCCAGCACCATGTGGGTAAATCCTTTTCCAATGACTCTCAACAATGAAATTCCTTGGTATCATCTGGAATCACCACAATCACTTTCACCCTTGTGTAGGGTGACAAGGGCATTGTGCATTTCCTGTGGCAAAACATCCTCATCCCAACATTATGATAAAAGGTTGCACGGCACTGGGAACAATGAGTAAGTTCGATAAGTTCAGTGTGGATGTTGTCTTTGCCATGGCACTTTTCACATTTAAGCCTGGTGACAACTCTCTCAAGCTCCTTTTTAGTTTGCAGGGCACCCAGCTTGTGGCAAGATGGCAACTGAAAAATTTCTCCTATTGCTTTTGAGCTGAAGTTGACTGGATGAGAGTGGAGGTTGGAATAGTTTTTCACTCATCATTGCAACTGTCGATTACAATTTGTGATGACTGTTCCATCGATCGCCTTAAGTGGGGCAATCTTCTTAAGGGTGGGCCTAATGGCCCTTTTGATTGCCAGATACACCCCACTGATGTTTCCCTGATTCACACCCTCCTGTACACTTGCACAAGGTTTCTCCCAGTACAAATGAATGCAGATATGGACTGTGCGCTGAGCAATAGCCTTTGCTTTTCTTAGATCCCTACAGGTTGCATTGCAAAGTTTTGAGTGCCACATGATAGTTGCCTGAAGCTTAGAATCAAGGAGGAGATTCAAGACACCAATATTCTCAAGGAACCAATCCTGGTAGTTTGCTTTCACAGTTAAGTGCCAGCTGTGATAGTAAGAAGTGACTTGATTTTCTGCTGGTCTCCAGCAGTGGCTGCATTTGGACCCCAGTTGTCAATTTCTTTCCAAACTCCATCTCCAAATATATCCATTGTTAAATGTTTCATAATTTTGCAAAGATTGATCATGGCTTGCTAGGCATTGTAGCAAAGTGAATCTCTTTAAGCAAACTAACTTTTGTCATTAGTAGCATATGATCAGTGTCAGAATCAGCGCTATGGCAGAAGCACATGTGGAGAAGATGGTGGAGTTTTTTCCTCTTACTTAAAATAATGTCTTATAGATGTCAATTTGCATGGTGCATTCACTTCACCACTTCACAGAGATGTTTGTAAAACTAAACCTCTAAGTCAGCAGTTGAGATCGGTGTTGATGTATGTAAAGCTATCAATGTCACTAGACCGCTGCTAGTTGACAGTTATAATGCATTCTGAGATCCCAATCAGGCTTTCAGTGGTGTGTAACAGATTGTTGTGAATTGAAAAGCCAACAAGATGTTGTTTGCTACTGGCAACGTCCTTGCCTTCTAGAAAAATGTGTAACTTTCCTCCTATAATGAACCATCATCTGGTAGCCTGGTTTCCTGAAGGGCTATTACAGCAACATTAAATCTGGCTAATTTCAAGTCAGTGATAGCTGTTTTGCGTAGATCTTGTGAGCTTCCACAGGTGTCTGGGAAGCCTTTTGTCGTGGTATTAATAATCCACGTTGCAAGATGGAGATAGGTATGTCTTACTGATTTCTTATTTCAGCAGGTGTTGACATTATGGCGACGACTTACAGGAAGGCTAGTGTCCTGTACACTCAAGTGGAACCATCAGCACCAGGATGGGCCAGCCTATAATGGGCCTTCACACTGTTGATAGAGATCCTGAGGACCTGCACATACATCTATTTGTAAGGATTTATAAGTGGTAAACTGCTGCTACTCATATTAATTCCACATAATTGCAGGTGGACAAAGTCTCTTCTCACTACTGCACCTGGGACGCGTTTTAGATGCCAGTGAGCTTGCCCACTACTCATGCCACCCACCCTCTCAGCCTTGCTGACTGGTACCACAGAAGCTTAAACAAGCAATGTGTGGAGTCTGGTTGTCTGCACGAATTTGGGCTCATTTTCAGTTGCACCATACTCGCGTCTAATGGAAATGACAATTCTGACATTTCCTTCAGAGTTGTCCTTCATACAAAAAGTCTGTATCTATGAAATAAAGAGGTAGGAATCAGGATAGGTTGATTTAATTGGCCAGCATTGATAGCTCATTTGATTGTTCTCCTCCAATACATGTGGTCAGACTGGGCTTTTACCTTCCCACTGAGAGCCATTCTTATCAAATTGTTTAATACAACAAGCACTGCTCTACCTTGTTGGAGATTCAATGTTAAACTTACATCAAAATATATGTTGCACCTCAGTTGCAGACTTGCTTTTATTGATCTAATGAGTGCAAGAAATTTTTTTACATAGTACCCATTTCGCTTACAACTGACATGGTATATCCTACATGTAGAGTGGTGTTGAAGCACTCTAGTAGTAGTATTCAAAACTTCGCAACATACTCTTGTAAATATACACTCCTGGAAATTGAAATAAGAACACCGTGAATTCATTGTCCCAGGAAGGGGAAACTTTATTGACACATTCCTGGGGTCAGATACATCACATGATCACACTGACAGAACCACAGGCACATTGACACAGGCAACAGAGCATGCACAATGTCGGCACTAGTACAGTGTATATCCACCCTTCGCAGCAATGCAGGCTGCTATTCTCCCATGGAGACGATCGTAGAGATGCTGGATGTAGTCCTGTGGAACGGCTTGCCATGCCATTTCCAACTGGCGCCTCAGTTGGACCAGCGTTCGTGCTGGACGTGCAGACCGTGTGAGACGACGCTTCATCCAGTCCCAAACATTCTCAATGGGGGACAGATCCGGAGATCTTGCTGGCCAGGGTAGTTGACTTACACCTTCTAGAGCACGTTGGGTGGCACGGGATACATGCGGACGTGCATTGTCCTGTTGGAACAGCAAGTTCCCTTGCCGGTCTAGGAACGGTAGAACGATGGGTTCGATGACGGTTTGGATGTACCGTGCAATATTCAGTGTCCCCTCGACGATCACCAGTGGTGTACGGCCAATGTAGGAGATCGCTCCCCACACCATGATGCCGGGTGTTGGCCCTGTGTGCCTCGGTCGTATGCAGTCCTGATTGTGGCGCTCACCTGCACGGCGCCAAACACGCATACAACCATCATTGGCACCAAGGCAGAAGCGACTCTCATCGCTGAAGACGACACGTCTCCATTCGTCCCTCCATTCACGCCTGTCGCGACACCACCGGAGGCGGGCTGCATGATATTGGGGCGTGAGCGGAAGACGGCCTAACGGTGTGCGGGACCGTAGCCCAGCTTCATGGAGATGGTGGCGAATGGTCCTCGCCGATACCCCAGGAGCAACAGTGTCGCTAATTTGCTGGGAAGTGGCGGTGCGGTCCCCTATGGCACTGCGTAGGATCCTACGGTCTTGGCGTGCATCCGTGCGTCGCTGCGGTCCGGTCCCAGGTCGACGGGCACGTGCACCTTCTGCCGACCACTGGTGACAACATCGATGTACTGTGGAGACCTCACGCCCCATGTGTTGAGCAATTCGGCGGTACATCCACCCGGCCTCCCGCATGCCCACTATACGCCCTCGCTCAAAGTCCGTCAACTGCACATACGGTTCACGTCCACGCTGTCGCGGCATGCTACCAGTGTTAAAGACTGCGATGGAGCTCCGCATGCCACGGCAAACTGGCTGACACTGACGGCGGCGGTGCACAAATGCTGCGCAGCTAGCGCCATTCGACGGCCAACACCGCGGTTCCTGGTGTGCCCGCTGTGCCATGCGTGTGATCATTGCTTGTACAGCCCTCTCGCAGTGTCCGGAGCAAGTATGGTGGGTCTGACACACCGGTGTCAATGTGTTCTTTTTTCCATTTCCAGGAGTGTACTTGACAGAATTCAAGTACAGTGTATAATGCATGAAATAAAGCCAACTGAAACCATGTCCATCTTATTAAATCGCCCTGTATTTTACCAGTAGAGATACTATTGCTATGTAAAAATCAAGCAGTTAAATATTTTACTCATAGATACAACTGCTATGCAAGTCAGTAACTAGCAACTGAGGTGCTCATATGTTAGAGACATAAGAAGGCCACTGAGTGATACTTGGAAACTGATGCCAACTGATATATGATCATAGGTTCCATTTTTTTCTTTTTGATTAAAATCTTTTATTGACATTTGTCAGTGACCAAAAATAATGTTGTCAACAACACTGGAAAGAGATTCACTACTTCTTTCACTGCACACATCCGTTTTTCTAGCTACTTGTGTCAAATTTTTCAGGGACTACAATTGCTGAAACTTTCTCATGTACTGCTATAGATCAGAGAAATGATATGTAGCTACACATCAGCACTGAGTATTGTGAACAACATCCACTAGCAAAATACTTCCTGGAATACATGAAAATTTTAGTTGGCACATTGAAGTAAAAATGTGGTTGACATTGCTAAGCAAAATCAAGTATACAATTGTGTAAAATCAGAACAAAGAACCACAGAACCTGGAACACACTTGTGATAATATTATTATTTATTCAAGTCAGAAAAAATAAAATGTAGGGTAATTATCATTAAATCAAGTAAAAGAAAGAATTGCTGAGCTACACTATTATTGAGTAAAATCTTGCAACTACAACTGCATTTGGAGTTGCAAGCAGAAGAGGGTAGGAGGGAGAGTAGTGGATGTGTCAGGTAATCCCCCATATGGGCACTCAAGCTGGCCGCCTGTTAGTGTAAGGGACCTCCCTCTTCTGTCCTGCAGTCACCAAGTCCCCAGTTGTGTAACTGCAAGCAGTACAAGTCAGACACCAAACATTCACTCCTGGCACCCTGACTTCGATGAAGTTGCACCCGACAGACAGCTGCCTCTGTTCCCAAACGACTGTTACCAGTATGAGTAGTCATTCCTCCAGCCAAAACAGATCATCATCTTTATTTAATCTTTTGTGTTGGAGCTCAAACTGTCACAGATAATGGTGGTTTTCTGGGTTTACTGGCTGACTGATAAACTTCAGTTATAATTTATTTCACCCCCCCCCCCCCCCCATGCCCCATGAACCATGGACTTTGCTGTTGGTGGGGAGGCTTGCATGCCTCAGCAATACAGATGGCCATACCGTAGGTGCAACCACAATGGAGGAGTATCTGTTGAGAGGCCAGACAAACGTGTGGGTCCTGAAGAGTTGCAGAGGCAACAGTCAGGATGATTGACTGATCTGGCTTTGTAACACTAACCAATACGGCCATGCTGTGCTGGTACTGCAAACGGCTGAAAGCAAGGGGAAACTACAGCCATAATTTTTCCCGAGGACATGCAGCTTTTCTGTATGGTTAAATGATGATGGCGTCCTCTTGGGTAAAATATTCTGGAGGTAAAATAGTCCCCCATTCGGATCTCCGGGCGGGGACTACTCAGGAGGACGTTGTTATCAGGAGAAAGAAAACTGGTGTTCTAAAGATCAGAGCGTGGAATGTCAGATCCCTTAATTGGGTAGGTGGGTTAGAAAATTAAAAAAGGGAAATGGATAGATTAAAGTTAGATATAGTGGGAATTAGTGAAGTTCGATGGCAGGAGGAACAAGACTTCTGGTCAGGTGAATACAAGGTTATAAATACAAAATCAAATAGGGGTAATGCAGGAGTAGGTTTAATAATTAATAAAAAAATAGGAGTGCAGGTAAGCTACTACAAACAGCATAGTGAACACATTATTGTGGCCAAGATAGCCACGAAACCCATGCCTACTACAGTAGTACAAGTTTATATGCCAACTAGCTCTGCAGATGATGAAGAAATTGATGAAATGTATGATGAGATGAAAGAAATTATTCAGGTAGTGAAGGGAGACGAAAATTTAATAGTCATGGGTGACTGGAATTCGAGAGTAGGAAAAGGGAGAGAAAAATACATAGTAGGTGAATATGGATTGGGGGTATGAAATGAAAGAGGAAGCCATCTGGTAGAATTTTGCACAGAGCATAACTTAATCATAGCTAACACTTGGTTCAAGAATCATAAAAGTAGGTTGTACACGTGGAAGAATCCTGGAAATATTAGAAGGTATCAGATAGATTATATAATGGTAAGACAGAGATTTAGGAACCAGGTTTTAAATTGTAACACATTTCCAGGGGCATATGTGGGGTCTGACCACAATCTATGGGTATGAACTGTAGATTAAAACTGAGGAAACTGCAAAAAGATGGGAATTTAAGGAGATGGGACCTGGATAAACTGACTAAACCAGAGGTTGTACAGAGTTGCAGGGAGAGCATAAGGGAACAATTTACAGGAATGGGGAAATAAATACAGTAGAAGAAGAATGGGTAGCTCTGAGGGATGAAGTAGTGAAGGCAGCAGAGGATTAAGTACTTAAAGAGATGAGGGCTAGTAGAAATCCTTGGGTAACAGAAGAAATATTGTATTTAATTGATGAAAGGAGAAAATATAAAAATGCAGTAAATGAAGTAGTCAAAAAGGAATACAAACATTTCAAAAATGAGATCGACAGGAAGTGCAAAATGGCTAAGCAGGGAAGGCTAGAGGACAAATGTAAGGATGTAGAGGCTTATCTCACTAGGGGTAAGATAGATACTGCCTACAGGAAAATTAAAGAGACCTTTTGAGAAAAGAGAGTCACTTGTATGAATATCGAGAGCTCAGATGGAAACTCAGTTCTAAGCAAAGAGGGGAAAGCAGAAAGGTGAAAGGAGTATATAGAGGGTCTAAACAAGGGCGATGTACTTGAGGACAATATTATGGAAATGGAAGAGGATGTAGATGAAGATGAAATGGGAGATATGATACTGTGTGAAGAGTTTGACAGAGCACTGAAAGACCTAAGCTGAAACAAGGCCCCAGGAGTAGACAACATTCCATTAGAACTACTGATAGCCTTGGGAGAGCCAGCCCTGACAAAATTCTACCATCTGGTGAGCAAGATGTGTGAGACAGGCGAAATACTCTCTGACTTCAAGAAGAATGTAATAATTCCAATCCCAAAGAAAGCAGGTGTTGACAGATGTGAAAATTACCAAACTATCAGTTTAATAAGCCACAAATGCAAAATACTAACACGAATTCTTTACAGACGAATAGCAAAACTGGTAGAAGCCAACCTCGGGGAAGTTCAGTTTGGATTCTGTAGAAATGTTGGAACACGTGAGGCAATACTGACCCTATGACTTATCCTAGAAGCTAGATTAAGGAAAGGCAAACCTGCATTTCTATCATTTGTAAACTTAGAGAAAGTTTTTGACAATGTTGACTGGAATACTCTCTTTCAAATTCTGAAGGTGGCAGGGGTAAAATGCAGGGAGCAAAAGGCTATTTACAATTTGTACAGAAACCAGATGATAGTTATGAGAGTCAAGGGGTGTGAAAGGGAAGCAGTGGTCGCGAAGGGAGTGAGACAGGGATGTAGCCTTTCCCTGATGGTATTCAACCTGTATATTGAGCAAGCAGCAAAGGAAACAAAAGAAATATTTGGAGTAGGTATTAAAATCCGTGGAGAAGAAATAAAAACTTTGAGGCTTGCCGCTGACATTGTAATTCTGTCAGAGACAGCAAAGGACTTGGAAGAGCAGTTGAACGGAATGGACAGTGTCTTGAAAGGCGAATATAAGATGAACGTCATCAAAAGAAAAACGAGGATTATGGAATGTAGTCGAATTAAGTCAGGTGATGCTGAGGGAATTAGATTAAGAAATGAGACACTTAAAGTGGTATAGGAGTTTTGCTATTTGGGGAGCAAAATAACTGATGATGGTTGAAGTAGAGAGGATTTAAAATGTAGACTGGCAATGGGAAGGAAAGCGTATCTGAAGAAGAGAAATTTGTTAACATAGAGTATACATTTAAGTGTCAGGAAGTCGTTTTTGAAAGTATTTGTATGGAGTGTAGCCATCTATGGAAGTGAAACATGGACAAAAATAGTTTGGACAAGAAGAGAATAGAAGCTTTTGAAAAGAGGTACTACAGAAGAATGCTGAAGATAAGGATAATAAGGAGGTTTTGAATAGAATTGGGGAGAAGAGGAGTTTGTGGCACAACTTGACAAGAAGAAGGGACCGGTTCGTAGGATATGTTCTGAGGCATCAAGGGATCACAAATTTAGTATTGGAGGGCTGCATGGAGAGTAAAAATCGTAGAGGGAGATCAAGAGATTAATACACTAAGCAGATTCAGAAGGATGTAGGTTGCAGTAAGTACTGGGAGTTGAAGAAGTTTGCACAGGATAGAGTAGCATGGAGAGCTGCATCAAACCAGTCTCAGGACTGAAGACCACAACAACAACAACAATTTATTTCTAAATAACTATTCTTAAAGTAACACATTAATATACACTTGTAACACTAGTAAATGCTATTGCATCTGGTTTCCTAGGAATTC
Source organism: Schistocerca piceifrons (assembly GCF_021461385.2). NCBI lineage: Eukaryota > Metazoa > Arthropoda > Insecta > Orthoptera > Acrididae > Schistocerca > Schistocerca piceifrons. The sequence continues at coordinate 126,228,233 of NC_060142.1, read as the reverse complement.
TAGTGTCTTGGACTTCCAGTCATATTCAGTGACACAATATTTTCAGAACAGTTTGGAAAAAATACTTTTTTAAAACTGAATTTTAAAGTAGAGTGAAGATCCAGTCTTCTGGGAATTTGTGGTGATCTACTGCTGCTCTCATGCTTTCTTAATGCTTGAATTAGATCTAAGACCTTATGTCTCTAAATTAATGGACACCCTCCCAACTGTTTGAACAGAACGTATTGTAAGGTATGCCATTTTACTTAAAATAAATCGGAAGCACACATGATTGCTTTCACCCTTGCAGAGCAAATAGTGAAGTAATGTGCATCTAATTGTGTTACATATTTACTGATAATATATTATTTGAACTTTTCTCTAACAGACAAGGATGACTTGGAATACAAAAAAACTTTAATACAAGCTCATCATTCCGGCATGCTGAGTTAGTGACACCCCATAGTAAGATGCTAGGCATTAGAGTTCATGTGAGTATTGCAAGTTTCCAGGGAGTGACAGCAAGTGGATTCTTGTGGCAATGAAAGTTTTCTCTCCACCTTATTGGTTTTTGGAAGCTGTAAGGTCAGCAAGGGCCCCATTGTAACAAGACTAAAAGGTCAGTATGCTAGTGTCAGAACTTATCAGCAAATTGCTTTCCTAACACCAGTTGCTTTACGATCGGAAGTCATATTTTCCACAGGGTAGGTTGGTCTGCTACAGCAGTTACACATATCAGGTAGGTTCTACCTGACGTGATGCAGTCATCTTTTAAGGAGATTCAGTTATGATGTAACTTGGTAGAGGTATGCACCGGCATTTGAACTGTAACATACAGGGTCCAGCAATAAAACCTCCATCAAATTAATAGGTTGTCAAAGAAAAACTAAATAAGATAGAGAAAAATTAATTTTATTTATGAAAAAATACGTACTTTGTCATTTTGGATTATTTGGTTTTAAAAATTATATCTGGTAAATGATGTCCTCCACTGTTGACACATTGACAAAGTCTATGCCAGAAGTTCTCCATACATCTTTGTGACATTTCTCTTGGAATGGCTGCCACCTGTTTAAGTGTTTGCAGTGTTGTGGGACAATGTTCATACAATAGACCATTTAAGTTATCCCAAAGAAAAAAATCACAGGGTGTTAAATCAGACAATCGATGCCTCCTCACAAGCAGAGAAGATGACCAGGAACCAACTTGCACAACATTTCCATAGGATTCTGATTGGTGTGGCATGTTGCTCCATCTTGCTGGAATCACACTTCTTGATCTTCATGATCTGCAATAAAATGGCTCAACATAGGTTGGAGGGAAGTCTCTAGCATGTGACAATAATGGTTTAAATTAACCATTACTGTGTGGCCACCTTCTTTGAAAAAATACAGGCCCCACACAAAACATTCAGCAATGGTGTACCTAACTCTCACAAGAGGGCCGTGTAGTAGTTGCTGATTAATTTCATGAGAGTTTTTTACACACCAGTAGCGGAAACTCTGTTTGTTTACAGTTCCTGATAAGTGGTAATGGGCCTCATCTTAAGAAATAAACAAAGCACCAGGTGGAATGTTTTGAAGAATTTCCTTCCACTTATTCCTGCGTAACCACCTTTTTGAAGGTGTGCATATGAAGTTCTCTATGAAACATTCTTCTTACTCTCCTATCAGATAATCCCAGGGCAGCTACACGTTTAAGTGCTGAATGCACTGGTGATTGTTGCACAGACGCTCTCACACATCTCACATTTTCCCGCATTGTTGCAGTTCGAAGTCAGCCAGTAAGTTTTGTTTTCAGTGCTGAACCGGTCTTTCCAAAGTTTGACACACACAGTTGAATAGTTTTTCTATCTGGGACATGATCATGTTGGCCAAGTTCAAATTGTCTTGGGAGCGTTCGTTGAGTACTAATCACAGGACCACCATTACAAATAAATTCCTCCACAACAAACACACAATTCTCACCAAGCCATGCCATGGTGCACGCTGAAAATGGCATGTACACTGCTTTGAAACAAAACACCTCCATCTCAGGAGCCTCACTACAACTAGCATGCCAGCTACATCAAATATGGGAGGTTTCATTGCCGAACCCTGTCTGAGCCAGAGACCTCATGAGTGAACCTTGTGAGAGGTTTTTGGTACTCTGCCTACAAACAAAAACAGCTCATCTGAGATGATAAACTGGAATTAATGAAACCATGCTTGGTTCTGCAGGTCTATCAATGGCCTGGGATGACACACTAGCTGAATTTCAAGGATCACAGCACTCTCCTTGATATAATAGCTTCCTACTATACACAAAGAAACACAGAAACAAATGATATAAATAATTACTCCAACACTACATACTAAATGTATAATAGTGCTGTTTAAGTAACATTTAGATAACAATATACTTCTTTAAATAATCCATAATTGTGGTGTGGTACAAGTAGCTGGCCGAAGTGGCCGTGCGGTTCTAGGCACTGCAATCTGGAACCGCGAGACAGCTACGGTCGCAGGTTCGATTCCTGCCTCGGGCATGGATGTGTGCGATGTCCTTAGGTTAGTTAGGTTTAACTAGTTCTACGTTCCAGGGGACTAATGACCTCAGAAGTTGAGTCCCATAGTGCTCTGAGCCATTTGAACCATTTGGTACAAGTACAGGATGAAAGGAGTCTCTGCTTTCGTTAATGTTTTCTTTCCCCAAATGAAAAATTTCTTCAGGCTGCTTATCTCCTGAAAATCCATTTCAGAACTGTCCTTTGGATCTTCCACAGTGTGAATGGTTACCTTCAACTTTCTTGATATTATATGGATAAAAAAAGTCTTTGCTGTTTTGTTCTCAGTCAACTTGAATGTGGATGTTGCTCAAAAAGTACAAAGTCCCCTACTTTGAAGGAATGTTTTTGACTTTGCTGTCATCCTGCACCTTTTGTACTATTTCCTTTTTGTGTATCTGAATTTAAGTGGTGCCAATCTTCTTCCAGGTCACATCAGGTGGATGGGACAAACCTGTAATTTCTGCAGTCAGCATTATAACCTGAGTGCCATATTAAATTCGGCAGGAGTGTATCCTGTGAATCATTGACCAACCTGTTAATTATGTCTTCAAACTGTGAGATTACATCTACACACATAGAATGTTGTTCATTGTCATGTGTTCTAACTAATTTCCCTACTTTTCAGAAACATTGTTCTACTGGGTTCCTGGCAGAATCATGGTAACTAATCACGTGTACTGGGATATTCTATTCCTGCACCTGACAAATGCAGGAGTGGGAGGTGAATTGGCAACCACTGTATTATTGAACTCTTTTCTATAATGTGTCATACACGTGATTAGGACTATAGTGGACATTGATTATGTGAATAAAATGGAATTCAGTTGTGAATAAATAGTTGCAACTATTTAAGTTCCAACCCTCGTATTTCACGAGTGAATGTTATCAGCCTAAGTAAAAGGATGGGGGAAGTTGCTCAACACACAGAACATTCTCCAGTTTCATATGTATAAAACTAAGCAAGTTTCTAAAAATCGGAGAGCATTCTTAGTTTTTTTTTAAGTGAGCTCTGTAGCATACTTAGAACTGAGTAACTTCTGCTGCGGTTAAGTGTTACCAAGTGTATATAGAGAAATTGGCAAAATTTATGATGGTCAAAAGGCAAAAAAATATATGTAGCCTGAAGAAGCACGGATGAAATGAACTGTAGATTTAACGGTGCAAAAATTATTTGGCTTGTGAATAACTTTCTTCCTGAAAATCACAAAAGAGGAGGAGGCGCCCACTCAAACGAATCAAAAATAAAAATATTTTTGCACTGTTTACCAGACCCACATTTTCAGACTAGTGTAAGGGAAGACTTAGGAATATACTAGACAATTGTGTTGCTGCCTTTTTCATATGCCCTTCAGCGAGTTAACAAAAAAGCACCTGGCTTGCGAAAAACATAGGCAAACTAGAAGCAGAAAAAGTTAAGTGGCAATCAACATATCAGTTTCCATGTGTGGTGGGGGGCCCCAATTTCACCTGTGCACCAATAATGAAACCTGCCGCATGGAGATGAATATGTTTATTGTAAGGGCTTTCCCAGTATAAATGTGCTGGCAACATGTGATTACAGTGAAATGTTCACTAATGTCAATGCTTCATGACCTGGGTCTGCACATGAGGCCAGGGTGTGGAGAAACTCAGAGCATACCAGACATTACAAGAGATCTGGTGCAATGCTTTAATTTTAGGAGCTGAATGGTAGGGTATTTCACCATGGTTAATGACACCATCATCTTGAAACAGTTGATAAGAGGGCATACAACAGACTTCAGTCTAAAGAAATAGTGATAATCAGATGGTGCTTTGGACAGCTGAAAAGGTGTTCCCCAGTTCTGCAAAACAAAATAAGGCTTGAGCAAATAAAAATCCACAATGTAATCACAGACTGTTTTCCATTGCACAACACAGCAAAAGAAATAGGAGATGAGGATTTTGAGTCACCAAGTGACTATGAAAATAATCTTCCAGTACTGGGAGAAGAGAATGCAACACACATATATGTACACGGTGCAAACAGAAGATGGGAAATTATTAATGTAATACGTCAAATATAATGTGTGGGAGTTTGTTACTGACATCCTGTAAACAAACCTAATTCATGTATTTTTTGTAATGAAAACAATTTTTAATCTCTTCCGACATAACAAAATTCTATTTTGATGAAGAAAAAGCAGCCCTGTTGCCACAGAAGAAAATGCAGTTTAGTATTTTTCTTCCTCCTCTCTCATCAATTTTACTTTTATCAAAAATTGTTTCAAGGATGTGTTGGAGGTACTTGCCAGATACTACAGTAAATAAGAACACAAATTTTTTAACCTTCAGCTTTTTAAACTAGAATGTGTTACAGAAATTTGTACTGAATCATTTATTTAAGAGGATATGGAGTTAGGCAAATGTAAAATGTAAACAAACATTTAATCTATAGAATAATTTTTAATTAATAGCAAAACATGCTGTACTGTGACATTACAAAATTCAGTTTATTGTGTTTCTTTCTCTTCTCTTTTGAATTTCTGCTGCTTCCTGTCCAGGACATCTAACTAGTATAGTAATACTAGTCTCCACATTCAGCATTAGACAAATTCATAGTCTCATATGTCTCCATGCTTAACCTCTGTTGTTTCAGTGCACTTTGGGGCACCAAAACTGCTGAGTAAGTGGCTAATGTTATTTCTGCAGTGTCATCCATTAACATTTGCGTTTGTTGTAAAATCTCTTGCAGCTCAAAGGAAGTACAGTTGGAATCAAGGAACTCTGAACTAGCTTCTGGGGAAGAGATGCTGGCAGAGGAGTACACTCCTACTGCAGAAGCTCCTAAAACAAATTAAAAAAAAAACAATAATACTAATGTTTAGTGTGGCACCATTTTTTGAAGGAGTCTATAAGCAAGCAGGGTTATGCAGAAATGCAGGAAGAGTTTGTCCAACTTTATGCATGCTACACTATGCTAGATTTATGGAACAATGGTCTAATAACAAATATATTTTATCAAAAATTGTTTCATCTTTGCAGAATAAAATGTTTTGCTACCTCACAGTTTCAAAGCGTCTAGCACAAAATAAAAAAAATGGAGAGTAGCTGACTTACCAGGAATTCTGTGGATCATAGTGTTGCAGTCATCTCCATCTAAAAACTTCAGAAACATTTCTTCCCATTTTTTAACATGACCTTAATTTCCCCGTCTTTTACCTGTCAGTCTTACATTTTCAGCATTACTCTATGATCTGAAGTTTTTCATTATCTGCCCATTGGAAATTTCTTTACCAAAATTAGCCCTGTAATGTGTTGAATTGCTTTTAGACTGTTTGCCTTCTTCCTCCTTGCGGCCAGAGTATGCGATTTGCCAATAATAGCCGGACAGTCTTTTATAGTATTCATTAAAGTTAATCCTAAATCTTCCAAGTGAACACACACACACACACACACACACACACACACACACATACACACATACACTCACACACACAAATGAAAACCAGCTGAGAACCAAAGATGTTAGATTTTAACCTCTTTGCTGAGAACTTCCTGAAAGAGGAGAGGTGATAATGAGAAAGCACTCCCTGGTCAGAGAAAATGCTACTTATAATACAAAATCCAGAACTTTCTCTGATAAAATTCTTTTTCTCTGTGAATTTTCTCCAGAGGATATTCTCTTTTTTATTCATATGACCTGTTGGGGTGTATGAACAAAATGGAGAATGTAAGTATTTGTGAAATTTTGGCAAAAATTTTCATATTTGTTTGAATTCAATGGAGAATATACTTAAACTGAGAATGTACTCAGCTTGAGTGAATGGGTGGGGCAAGTTGCTCAACATGAAAAAGATTTCTCTGATTTCATATGAATAAAACTAGAGAAGTTTCTCACAAGCACATGTTCTCAGTATTTTGAAGTGAGCTCTGTAGTATACTTTGAGCTGAGTAAGTTCTACTGAAGTTAAGTTTTGCCCAGCGTTTTTAGTGAAAATGGCAGATTTATAGCCCAAAGAAATGCTGAAGTTAGAAACTGTAGAAGTTTACACAGGTTTAACAATAAAACATATTATCTGACTGGTCAGTCTCTTTCTTCCTGAAAATTATGAAAGGGAGGAAGCACCTTTTCAAAGGATATAAAATGAGAACATTTTTGCACTATTTAGCGGTTTTCAGACTAGTGGTGTAAGAGGGGACTTAGGAATGCAACATTCTGCGTATCTAATGCAGTAAACTGCTATGTAATGACCAGTCTTTCTACAAAGATAGATGTATCATTTTTATATGTATATGAATATTTTTAAAAAGATTTAAATAAAAACAATGTTAAAACTCCTTACTGTGGTTTCTGTGGTTATGCTATTAGCTACTGTATTGTCTTTTATCTGGTACACTATTCAGAATTCTTTTTGTTTATCTATTACATGAGAATTACATTCATATTTTATTTGAAGTAATATGTGAGTCTGAACACACTTTATGACCCTTTCTTGTGTTCTTGTTACCTGAGGAGTTGCCTGTTCAGTATATTCTACTATGTGATCTCTAGAGTAAAATCTCATTGCATGCTCTTGTCAACTTGTGTGGAACCTCTCTTCTCCAAATCAATCTTCCCCTTGGCTGTCAGGTAAGTCTATTCAGCTTTATAACTAATTTGGAGAAAACCTCCAGACTGTAACCATCAGTTACTATACAACATCATACTTGTGTATTAACAGTACTTAGACTCTTTCTGAGGGCAGACACTGTGTCAAATTCCATATTGTGACCATCAGTTGCTACACATCATACTTTAATATTAACCATACTTTGACTCTTTATATGGGCAGACACTGTGTCGTGGAAGGAGTGATAGCAAATGATATTACTTTATTAAAAGATAACAGGATAACTGAACAAAAAAGAAATTGTCACCGGGAAAACTAAAAAGACAAATACCAAATCAATTTAACCAGTACAGCAAGTGGTTGTCAATCCACTGAATTCACAAATGATGTGAACTTTCCAGAGCCTATGTATGCAGATTCTCCTGCACCCTTTCTTGGAAGTTTTGTAAGTCAGTATCTGGCTATAATGGCCAGGTAAACTTATCCACAAGTGTTATCCTATGAATGTTTCATTCATAATCTGTCATTATCATCAGGATTTCTTCCATCGAGGCAGCAGGAAATTTGTGAATGATATGCCTCAATTGGTTTCTGTCCCAGTACATCTTTTCCCTCTCTACTACATCCCATGTTACTCCTCTCCCCTTGAGATCTTCCTTAACATGGTCTGTCCATCTCTTTATAGGACACCCGATTGGTCTTCTTCCTGGTACTTCCATTTCCAAATACTGGCATGGAGTTTGAGTCAGGTGCATTTGCTTCACATGACAGAACCACTTCAGTCTCAAATCACTCATCCTCTCCTCTGTAGTCAATGTCACCTGCAGGTCTCTCCTTAGATAACCATTCCTGACTCTGCCTCTCCTAGTTTTTTTGTAGAGCTGACCTAAGGAACTTCATTTCACGTGATTGTTTTTGACTCTCTTATTTATGACAAAGGTCTCTAGACTACACATCATGATTGGCAGGAGATAAGTTTTATACATGGTCTCTTTGGCTCTTTGAGGGACTTCCTTGTCCCAGATTAGATTTCATTCTTGGTGGAAAAAGCTTGTTCCTTCTGTTTAAGACTTCTAGTTTGGAACTTCCATTGTGTAATATAATGCTACCCAGATAATTGAAGCTTTTCAAACAATCAACCTTCTCCCTCTCCAGTATGATGTGACGAGGTGTTGGTGTCCTGCTCATCTTCATTGCCACTGTCTTGTTCCTACTCATGGTTAAGTTGAATTTTTTAAATTTTGTGTTCCAGTAATCTGGTCTCCTCTGAACCTCCATTTCTGTCTCTCCCCAAATGGTGATGTCATCAGCAAGACCGTATGAATTGAGATCTTCATTTTCTTTTTCTTTGATTTCTTTCATGATTGTGCCCATAAGTGTAATGAAGAGTAAAGGGGAGAGCAAACTGCCTTGCTGAACATCTATCTTTGTCTTAAACCCTTTTGATCTTCCACCTCCTACTTGTACACTGCTCTCACAACCATTGTACAGCATCTGGATCTTTTTAATTAATGAATCAGAAACATAATGTTTTCTCAAGCATTCCCACATTTTATCCCTTGGTACATTGTCATATGCTTTTTCCAAATCCATGAATACTACTATCAAGTCCTTTCCTTTTCCCAAAACTTCTCCATTAACTGACGGAGGGAGAAAATGAGATCTATTATTCCCCTGTTACTTCTGAACCTATGCTGTTTTTCCTCTAATTGGTGTTCTAGAATTTCCTGCAATCTTTTTTCTATGACTTTTCCATTATCTTAAGGTAGTGTGATAACAGTGTGATTCTTCAATAGTTGGTGCATTCCCTTCTACTACTTTTCTTCAACAATGATGTTACAATTCCTATTTTCCATTCATCCGGGACTTTGTTTTCTTTCCATATCACCCCTAACACCTTGTGTAATCACTGTGTTCCATAGATTCCTGCGTTTTTAATCATATTTGCTGTCAGCTCATCCACTCCAGCCGCCTTCCCACTTTTCATCTGTTTGAGGGAAATCTCAGTTTCTAACCAAGAGATTGGATTCTGCTCCTCCTCCAATCCAATGACTTCAGTGTCACTTTCTTGTGCACATTCCCCATTCAGTAAGATTTCAAAATAATTCTTCATCTTTTCTCTGATACCTTCCATGTCCCTGCTAATATCCCCATCCTCTGTTTCAATTGCTTTTATGACTTCTCTATCAGATCTTTTGCTTTTCAATAACCCATATAGCAGTTTTTGGTCCCCTTTGCTATCCTGCTCTAGTTTCTGGGTGAATTTTTCCCAACTCTTCTGCTTTTCTTCTTTCATGATTGTCTTTTGCTTGGAGTTTCTTTTGTTGGTATTCCTTGTCCGGTGTTGTCACTTTGTGCTCATCTTTTGGTACCAGCCCCTGGTTCTGATTTCTTTTTTCAAATTCCATGTTTTTCGTTGCCATATTACTTATTAGCATCTTTTACTCTGTCATTCCACCAACTGGTTTCTTTGTCTTTCACTTTACCCTTTGTTTTGCCACATATCTGCACAGCAGTGTTAACTATTGAAGTTTTAAATAGGTTACACTCTTCCCCTACACTACCACTTTCAGTTTTTAGCAATTTTTGAGCAACTATATTTTGGAAAAATTTTGTATTTTCTTGTTCTTTCAACTTCCACTCCTTAATTTTTGGCATTCCTTGTACACAGCATCAAACTTTACATCTTATAACTTGGATCAGCTACTAGTAACATGAATTTACTATCCAAGTGCTCACTTGGCATGACTTTAGTGTTCCTTACTCTTCCTCCAATTACTTTGTCTGTTAATATATAGCTTACGACTGTCTTAGATTTGCCATCCCAGCCATATCTAGTAATCTTATGGTTATCACAGATTTAGAATTTCTTCACCCTCTACATTTCGTCGTCCATATCCAAAAGGGCCCATCACCTCATATCCATTTCTATCCCTGTCAATCTGAACATTCACATCCCCAATTATCATAATTTGATCTTGTTTTACTTGGTCTTCCAGCTCTTCAAGGAATTTTGTTTTCTCTTCCTCACTTTACCGTTGCTGAGATGGGTAAACTTTGAGTATAGCAAAAATATTCTTTCCCAAGTTCACTCTTGCTCTAATTATCCTTTCACTTACAAAGCTCACATTTGTAACTGGGTCAATGTCTTTGTGAAACACTAAACCTTCTCCATTTTTTGCCTCTTTAATATGACCCTGCCAGAATTATTTGTACCCACCTCTCAGCAGTTTTTCCCTTCCACTTGGTCTCACTCAATCCAAGGATATGAATATTTCTCCTCTCCATCATGTCTACAATCTCTTCAGTCTTTCCTGGCAAGGTTGCTGTTGTTGTTGTGGTCTTCAGTCCTGAGACTGGTTTGATGCAGCTCTCCATGCTACTCTATCCTGTGCAAGCTGCTTCATCTCCCAGTAACAACTGCAACCTAAACCCTTCTGAATCTGCTTAGTATATTCATCTCTTGGTCTCCCTCTACGATTTTTACCCTCCAATGCTAAATTTGTGATCCCCTGATGCCTCAGAACATGTCCTACCAACCGATCCCTTCTACTAGTCAAGTTGTGCCACAAATTCCTCTTCTCCCCAATCCTATTCAATACCTCCTCATTATTTGTGTGATCAACCCATCTAATCTTCAGCATTCTTCTGTAGCACCACATTTCAAAAGCTTCTATTCTCTTCTTGTCCAAACTATTTATCGTCCATGTTTCACTTCGATACATGGCTACACTCCATACAAATACTTTCAGACACGAATTCCTGACATTTAAATCTATACTCGATGTTCACAAATTTCTCTTCTTCAGATACGCTTTCCTTCCCATTGCCAGTCTATATTTTATATCCTCTCTACTTTGACCATCATCAGTTATTTTGCTCCCCAAATAGCAAAACTCCTGTACCACTTTAAGTGTCTCATTTCCTAATCTAATTCCCTCAGCATCACCCGATTTAATTCGACTACATTCCATTATCCTCGTTTTACTTTTGTTGATGTTCATCTTATATCCTCCTTTCAAGACACTATCCATTCTGTTCAACTGCTCTTCCAAGTCCTTTGCTGTCTCTGACAGAATTACAATGTCATCGGCAAACCTCAAAGTTTTTATTTCTTCTCCATGGATTTTAATACCTTCTCCAAATTTTTCTTTTGTTTCCTTCACTGCTTGCTCAATATACAGATTGAATAACACCGGGGAGAGGCTACAACCCTGTCTCACTCCCTTCCCAATCACTGCTTCCCTTTCATGTCCCTCGACTCTTATAACTGCCATCTGGTTTCTGTACAAGTTGTAAATAGCCTTTCACTCCCTGTATTTTACCCCTGCCACCTTCAGAATTTGAAAGAGAGTATTCCAGTCAACATTCTCAAAAGCTTTCTCTAAGTCTACAAAATGCTAGAAACGTATGTTTGCCTTTCCTTAATCTAGCTTCTAAGATAAGTCGTAGGGTCAATATTGCCTCATGTGCTCCTATATTTCTACGGAATCCAAACTGGTCTTCCCCGAGGTCGGCTTCTACTAGTTTTTTCATTCGTCTGTAAAGAATTCATGTTAGTATTTTGCAGCCGTGACTTATTAAACTGATAGTTCGGTAATTTGCACATCTGTCAACACCTGCTTTCTTTGGGATTGGAATTATTATATTCTTCTTTAAGTCTAAGGGTATTTCGCCTGTCTCATATATCTTGCTCACCAGATGGTAGTTTTGTCAGGACTGGCTCTCCCAAGGCTGTCAGTAGTTCTAATGGAATGTTGTCTACTCCCGGGGCCTTGTTTCGACTCAGGTCTCTCAGTGCTCTGTCAAACTCTTCACGCAGTATCGTATCTCCCACTTCATCTTCATCTACATCCTCTTCCATTTCCATAATATTGTCCTCAAGTACATCGCCCTTGTATAGACCCTCTATATATTCCTTCCACCTTTCTGCTTTCCCTTCTTTGCTTAGAAATGGGTTTCCATCTGAGCTCTTGATATTCATACAAGTGGTTCTCTTCTCTCCAAAAGTCTCTTTAATTTTCCTGTAGGCAGTATCTATCTTACCCCTGGTGAGACAAGCCTCTACATCCTTACATTTGTCCTCTAGCCATCCCTGCTTAGCCATTTTGCACTTCCTGTCGATCTCATTTTTGAGACGTTTGTATTCCCTTTTGCCTGCTTCATTTACTGCATTTTTATATTTTCTCCTTTGGTCAATTAAGTTCAATATTTCTTCTGTTACCCAAGGACTTCTACTAGCCTTCGTCTTTTTACCTACTTTATCCTCTGCTGCCTTCACTACTTCATCCCTCAAAGCTACCCATTCTTCTTCTACTGTATTTTTCCCCCATTCCTGTCAATTGTTCCCTTATGCTGTCCCTGAAACTCTGTACAACCTCTGGTTCTTTCAGTTTATCCGGGTCCCATCTCATTAAATTCCCACCTTTTTGCAGTTTCTTCAGTTTTAATCTACAGTTCATAACCAATAGATTGTGGTCAGAGTCCACATCTGCCCCTGGAAACGTCTAACAATTTAAAACCTGGTTCCTAAATCTCTGTCTTACCATTATGTAATCTATCTGAAACCTGTCAGTATCTCCAGGATTCTTCCATGTATACAACCTTCTTTTATGACTCTTGAACCAAGTCATTATCATTAAGTTGTGCTCTGTGCAAAATTCTACCAGATGGCTTCCTCTTTCATTTCTTCCCCCCAATCCATATTCATCTACTATGTTTCCTTCTCTTCCTTTTCCTACTACCGAATTCCAGTCACCCATGACTATTAAATTTTCATCTCCCTTCACTATCTTCACTCCATCCCTTGGACCTTCACATTGACGATGAAACACAGAAATTGGATGGGGATTGAATACAAAAGTCACAATGCCGACTTAACTACAAGAAAAGTAACTCTTCTAAGAGTTTGTGCTTTGATCCTTTCCAGGGAGAGCAGTATTAAATTCTGATGCACCACTCCATCATGACTGTATCCCTTGGACCTTCACAAGGTTATTACATTTAATGTTCCCACTCTCAACTTGTTTTTGTCTTTTTGTTGGGTTCTAGTTTTCTGTTCTTGTTTAGTGTATTTCTTGTGTTCCTTGGTTTTTTTTTCAGGCTGTGAAGAGCCATCAATCTTCCCAGGGGAACAAGAAGTGCTGTCTACATTAGGTATTCATAATCCGAGGCTCGTTCTTTGATTGAAGGCAATAACAAATTTTTCTCATCTGCTGGCCTGCTAAGCTTAACGGATCTGAGGATTTTCTTTCAGGGTTTACTCCCTCAGCCTTGAGGATTCCTCTTCACCACAAGGCAGGAGTTACACTCCTCATTTGCCCTTAGGAGGGAGAGGGTGCCTCCTCCACCAGCTGCTCCCTATCAAAGATGATATTGTCCACCGTAGCTGTCGTTAAGGACTTTGCCATATCCCTGGCAAGGGTTGATAATGGTAAGGAAAAAGGAGAGGAAGGAAAGGTTTAGGATAGCATAGGATAGGAGACAGGCTAATGATACGTCATTGTGGGACACACCTCATCTGGCTCTTCCCCTTTGGTATGTCCGGCATGGGTGAACCTGCTGGTAACTATGCTACTGCCAGCATAGCACTCCTGATCCAGAATACACAAACCTAGTGGCCCACATGGATAGTGCTACATTAGGGAAGTGTGCCCTGAGGAGGATTCATAATCTGTACTGGAGCTTATCCTGTTGACTTATGTGGTACTTCATTTAGGATTACCTGAAATTCTGGAAGGAGTTGTGCCCATGTAATATGTTTCATAGAACAGTAATTCCTCTATAATGCACTCACATAGATTAGTTTGTGGATAATGTATCCTTTATTATCATCCACTGAGGTTGCTCTTTCTGAGGTAGTTCTTTACATCTATTATAACTGAAATAATGATCTACCTTCACCTCGTGTTTTATTCTTAAAGCTTAATCCCTTACGTCATTGTTGATATAGCTGATACTCAAAAAAATTATTGCAAAAATCATTCCTGGACCCTCAGTTCATTTTTCTTTACTAATACCTAGAGGTGATTGTGATAATGCATTAGACACTACAATCTGTGGTCCCTTTACATAATTAATATCTATATTGTATTTCTGTAAGAGTACATCCCAATGCTTGAGTCATTGATGTACTCGTAATAACTGACTGTCCATCAAAAATGACAGAGCTTGATGGCCTGTATGCATAATAATCTGTGAACCATATATCAGTATTTTAAATTTTCGGATACACCATACAGTCATGAAGAACCCTTTCTCTGTGACCATGTAATGCTTTTGTACTTCTGCTAGTGAAAGCTATTGTCCCATGTTCCCCCACTTAACTGTGAGATTCTGTTTGTTGTTCCTAACTGCGACTTAGTATCTCTGCTATATGGTGAGTGGCAACTTTCCTTCTCATAATATTGTTACATCCCATCCTGGATTTTCCATTGTTTGATATATAATAAGTTGTGTGAATCACTCTTATTAAATTCAGAGCAATGACAAGATTTATATAATATCCTATCTAAACGTAAAGAAGTATTTTCTGGCAGACCAGGAACATTATAGACGATGTATGCAAATTTAGGGTAAAGGATCCAAACCCATTTTTTTGTAAAACATACCCAATGCCTATAAATATAAGAACAGCAGTCCTTGCAAAAATTGACAAAATGGTAGACAACCAAGTTATTGAGTGATCCTTGGGTGTATGTAACAACCCACTACTTGTTGTGAAAAAAGCTACAAGAGAGACATGCTTGGTGTTGGATGTTTATAAATAAAATGAACATATTGAAATAGAAAGGGGCAGACCCATTTGTGTTGAATAATTACTAGCGAGATTCAAATGGGCCAATTACTTCAGCTTAATGGATCTGAGACTGGTTACTGCCAAGACAAGTTACACAAAGACTCCAAAAAAGATACTGTGTTTCTATTTGCTGCACAATCTTACTAATTTTCAGTGTTGCGTTCTAGGTTAAACATTTCTGTGTTTTTATATGAGCACTCGATGAAGCATCTGTTACAGGAACTGATTATCTATTTAGATGACATACTTGTAGTATGAAAAGCTTGTGAAGAACATTGTCATTTACTAATGAAATTCTTTAAAATGTTCTGTGAAAAGGGGACAACAATCAAGTTGTCGAAATCACTTTTTGCAAGGAAGGAATTAAAATTTCTAGGACGTTTGGTTGGGTTGAATGGTATAAAAACAGACCCAGAGTGAATAATAGTTATCAAGGAGTGTCCAGAACCATAGAATGTAAAACACTTGAGTTTATTTTCAGGATTAGTGGGATTCTACTGTTGGAATGTTCAAGGGCACACCTTATACAATCCATGGTTTCTAAATCTCTTAAAACAACAGTCTGTGTGGGCATGGGATGATGATAAGGTGAAATATTTTCAAATATTAAGCAGGCACTAGTAGATGCACCCATTTTAAAGCATCCTGTAATGAAAGATCCATTTAACTTGGCAACAGATGTCTCAGAATATGGAGTCACTGCAGGTTTGTTGGAAGGGGAATGGAATCCACTCCTACAGACACGACTCACACACATGACTGCAGTCTCAGGCAACTGAAACCATACTGCAGGGTGGTTTCAGATGCCTGAGACTGCAGTAGTGTGTGTGTGTGTGTGTGTGTGTGTGTGTGTGTGTGTGTGTGTGTGTGTGTGTTTTGTTGACAAAGGCATTAACGGCCCAAAGCTTTAATTGTGAGAGTCTTTCTCATAATATTACTATATATTACATTTTCGCTAGTTAATTTCTCATTTGAAGTTACTTCTTGACATGCTATCTGAACATCTGCAACTGAAGATATTTTAATACTTACAAGAGCTGGATTTACCTTGGCAACTAGCTGAAATGGTATTTTACTACTATTTCCATTAAAATTACAGAATAGTGTTTTGGTATCAAAATTTACAACTACTTCATACTTTAGTAACCAATCCATACCAAGTAACATTGGTAAATTTACATAAAATTCTACTAAACAATGCCTGTTCTCCTCAGGGTATAGGTATTCTTGTTCCATGCTTAACTGTCTTACCTGTAATTCCTACTATATATGTTCCTGTAACAGCTAGTATCAGAAACATAGGTTTATTTTCCATAGCATGTATTAGTTGTTGGGCAATTAATGGTATTTTACTACTGATATCAATGTAAATATCTACTTTCTTTCGATAAATTTTTACTATCACTACGTGTTTTGGTTGAATATCATCTCGATGTCCTTTCTCTTCTAGTACCCATTCCTCTGCGGGTATTTTATGAGTAAAGGAAAGTACATCTTCTATGAACTGGCCTAATATCTGTTCATTATATCCTGGATCTTGGCCCCATTCCAGGACGTTCCTCTTTTCCATAACTATTATAGGGTAATTAGTCGTAATTATGGTGTTCTCTGTTCCTGTTCGATTTACTGGTGCTATTTTGTCTTCCCTATTCGCTACTGCTTTGGGCATGAATACCTGTGAGGGTATGTTAGTGATTTGATAAATCTCAGATGCTCTTCTAGTTTTACTTAGCCTACATATTTGGCTGTTTGCTAAGAAATTTGTTTGGGAATCATTTATTGTCTCAGTTATTATTTCCTCCATTATATTCTTGAATATGTTCATTTCTTTCTGTACAGAAAATATCTAATCCCTCAGCATAATATGGTAACCTTCATACCTATGTTTTGACTAAGTCCGATTCTATCAGATTATCTAAATACATAAAATTCTGTGTACTCTTATAACTTCTACAAGACTGCTGAAATAAGAGCCAACTGATTATTAGCTAGTCAAGACTTTGAATGAAAACTTTGAAGCTCTTGCTTCCAACCTGAAACAAGTAACTTAAAATCAGCTGTACTGACTATTACAATTTCTCAATTTTCAGGCAGAGAGGAACCTTTAAGTACACCAAACGTTGATTCATAAATGTGCAATATAGATGCAGGAACCACAGCAAGCCTTAGTACTAGTACATAGCCACCAGTGGTGAGGAAAAACACGAAGTTTTGTGGCCACATGTAGTAAGTGTTGCTTCACGCAGCGAAGAATGGCAAAACAGAGGCACCTCGGCGACTGAGGCATTGTGAAGTAGGCAAGAACAGATAGCCTTGCTGACAGCAGCAGTCTACCAACAGGTTGACGCAAGGACGCACACAGACCGAGCGCCGAGTGAAGCCTGGAGAGTGCTGAGTAAGGGGAAGTGAGGCCAGCACGCTAAGTTACGCTGCAATATACTGCAGGAGTAATAACAAAGAGCTACCACTGAGGGTAAAAAATGTCCTCCTGCCAGATATAAATAGTGGAGCACAGGCAGAAACAGACAGAAGCCATTAGGAAGCAGTTCAGATCTGAGGACTAACGTGGTCTGTGTCCAAAAGTTCAATCTTCGTAGGTGAGGATTCCGGAAGTCTGTTCCAGCTCGCAGGAGCCATCCGTTCACTGCCAGATGTCAACTTCAGCTCTGGAGGTCAGCCCAAGTCTGGTCGGCACCATGGCTGACTAACTACAGTGAGAACTTCCAGCAGGACTGGCCGTAGTGCAGTCATGGTCACAGGCGCCACCGGGGACTGACGCCCGGACTTCATGGCAACCTGGTCCCACGGTGCATGGTCCGTCCATGACGGGACCTTGCGAACATCATGACTGACGGCTTCCCGCCACCGGTGCAGCAGGCATCGGCAGCTGACCTCACAGTGATGCAGCTGTGTGGGCATGCCCGTACTGGAGTGCCTAGTGGCGACGAGTTTGTCTCAACCACAGGGCATCCTGGCTTCAGCGGAGCACTGGTGGCCTGAGGCTCCCGAGTGCAATCAGCGGCACATGTTGCGCGCATTGTCGGATAATCTACACAGCAGCAGCCAGGGGGAGGTACCCACAGGGCGGGGTAGCGATGATGAGGGAATAATTGTAAAGAAAGTTCAATAAATAATTGTAAAACTCCACGTCGTCTCAGTCTTTGGTGCAGCCACTCTGTCTGCTGCTAACAAGTGGTGCAGAAGTTGTAACAAGTGGTGTCAGGTACACCCACGCCCTGACTTTGACTAGCACTGTGCGGAGCAAAAAAGAAACACCGAATAGGGTGAGTCCAGCAACTGCCTTCTCTCTATGTTTTCTGTGTAGCTAGACATGTTGAGGGTAACATTAAAAGATGTGAGAGTGTCATTTGAAAGGCCTAGCAGCCCTGGAGACTTAACGCAGTTTCATGGGAATGATAGTCACATTAACTTAGCACCATCTAAATGTGTAGTGTGTGGATTAACAGGTCACATTGCTCCTTGGGATAAATTTGTAACAAGCACTTGTGATGTGTGTGGCTTCTATGGTCATGTAACGGGGCAATGTGGTAAGTCTAGATGGCTTACCATTAGATGTGCTGGGAATTAACTTGCTTCTGGGTAATACAATTTTATTTTTGAGAGGTGAGGTATACCACACAGAAAATGCCAGACACACGTGAAACCAGGACAAGCGCCGCCATAGTCGCATTGACAGAGCAAGTTAAGAAACTGACTGAAGAAAATAAGTTGCAAAAGCAGCAGATGCAGAGGATGGAGCAACAATTGTTGCAAAATACTCAATCAGGCTGGGGAAGTGATAGTGTAGAATGCAAGGGTACTGTCTTTTCCAGTATGGCAGATTGTTCAGCAGCTAATTTGATACCTTCCTTCTTGGGTAAAACATCAGAGGATGTGAATGTTTTCATTGGTGATGTACGTAGTACTGTGTGGCTGGTTGGATGAAATGGGTTTGCAAATGGCGAGGTTACGGTCAGTAGGTGATGCAAAGACTTATGTGGCATACCATGAAGGGTTAAAGGATGCTACTATGTTCACAGAGTTGGCTGAGGGACTATTGCAAAGGTTTAGGAAACAAAACAGTGCCAGATTTTTTAGAGAAAACTTGGGGAGGATGATGCAAAAAATGGGTGAAATGGTAGAAGAATTTTCAGACAGAATTAAGAGAAAGAATGCGCACACATATGAGTTAACACAAGATGTGAGTGCAAATGAACTTCTATTGAAAGAAGCAGAGAATAGAACTTTAGACGCATTTTTGTGAGGGGTCTCGCTGGATTTTTCACGCTGGATACGGATGGAAAATCCAAGAGACTTAGCAGCAGCATTGCGTGTAGCTACACATTTGCAGGAAGT
The DNA here is from genome assembly GCF_021461385.2 of Schistocerca piceifrons. Classification (NCBI taxonomy): domain Eukaryota; kingdom Metazoa; phylum Arthropoda; class Insecta; order Orthoptera; family Acrididae; genus Schistocerca; species Schistocerca piceifrons. The sequence goes on along the minus strand of NC_060142.1, from coordinate 126,208,981 downwards.
GGATAGCGCCACTAGAAGTTGCAATGGCAAGAAAATTTTTTCGTCTTCCAAAGAGTGTTACCATTGTAGGAAGCAAGGTCATTTTAAGGGACAATGTTGGGAACCGCAGTGTTTCAGTTGTCAGCAAGTAGGACATAGGGCACGGCAGTGTAAAGTCAAGAAACGGGTTAATGATACAGCAGGTAAAAAACTGTTAAACGAAAAAGGGAGTGTTCCTGCCATCGGGAGGCATTCCCAGTAAAAAGAGGTAATCAGAGAGTGCACAAAGAGGTGGACTGTAGTTTGATGGTTTGGATAGAAGATAAGTGGCTAAGAGTTTTATTGGATACTGGAGCGCATGTATCAGTTGTCAGTGTGGACCTCGTGGGCCAGAAAGGATTGGAAGCTCCGAGATACAGATTGTGTGCAGTAGGTGATAAAAAATTAGATGCACTAGGGACAGCACAGCTCAAGTTTAATATAGGGAACGTGTGGTTCTGGGAGCAAGTGGAGGTGTTGCCAACATTGGGACAGGGATTTTCAGCGATAATTGGGTTGGACTTTCTGATTAAACATCACACCAAAATTGACCTTTCACAACATACACTGGAACTCAATGGGAACTTGTTCTCAATGGGTACAGCTGTTTCAAATGTTTCAGAGTCACAAGGTGCACCGATAGCTAAGGTGAGACCAACTAAACTGCGTACAAGTGCATTAAAGGTGATTTCGTGTGACAAAGTTTGAACAGGTACAGGGAAGTTGATCCGGGTACCGGTGGATGTCGATGTGCCACAGCAGGGATTATTCTTGGTAGATCCACTACCGGGTAATGAGGTTTTAGATTAAAAGCATTGCTTTATTTGTAGGAGTGATCATGGGTAATGGACATAAACGGCCAGTTTATGGTTCTGGTGAGTTTAGATAACTTCGGGCAGGATGATGTCAATCTGCCAAAGGGATTAGTAGTAGCCACAGTAGAGTTAATGGATGAAGAGGACATCGATAGTTTGAGGCTGGACTATTATGTAAAGCAAACTGTCAGTACGTCTGCACTTCGTGACAAGGTAAATCATTTGAGAGGAAATGATCGTTTGGGTATGGAAGCATTATTACTAAAGTATAAAGCATTGTTTGAAGCACAGGGTACGTTACCTGCTACACCGACAACACAGCATCGTATTCCGACAGGGAATCATGCTCCGGTGTATCATAAGCCATACAGACTACTGAAACAATTACAACCAGTAGTAGAGCAATTAATGGAGAACAACTGAAAGATGCGATAATCCAACACAGTAAAAGTCCTTGGTCTAGTAGCGTGGTCCTAGTTCCGAAGAAGACACCGGACGGTCGAAAAAATTTCGCTTTTGTCGCGATTACAGACATTTGAATGAATGGACAGTGGCAGATGTATGTCTGATTCCAAATATCACAGAAACGTTAGAGAACCTAGGGTAGTGTAAATTTTTCTCCATTATGGATTTGCAAAGCGGTTATAACCAGATTGAAGTATGTCCGGAGGACAGGCCAAAAACAGCATTTATGAAACATTGTGGTCACTTCGAGTATAAAAGAATGCTGTTTGGACTAAAAAACGCTCCAGCAACATTTCAGAGGTTGTTGGATGGAGTTCTTTGTGGGTTGAAACCGAAAAATGCATGGTGTATCTGGATGACATTACAGTTTATTCAGGAGATATAGAGCAGCATGTGGAATGGTTAGAGGAGGTTTTTAAAGGATTAGAGGTAGCACAGCTAACATTAAGTTTGGACAAATGCCATTCTGCACAAGCACAAGTAAATTATCTCGGGCATGTTATCAGTCAGGACGGGGTACGGACAGATCCTCGTCTCACTTCTGCAGTTCGAGATTTTCCGGTTTGGCAAACGGTTAAACAACTGCAATCATATATTGGTGTTGTGAACTATTATTGAAAATTCATACAGGGGTTCATAGAAATAGTGAGGCCACTTACTAAGTTGGTAAGGAAAGGTGTTACCTTCCAGTGGACGTAAGAGTGTGAGAAAGGATTTCAAGAGTTGAAACGGATACTGACATCAGATCCAGTTTTGAAGTTTCCAGACTTTTCGAAGGAGTTTATACTACGATGTGACGTGTCTAATCATGCTCTTGGGGTTGTACTTGGGCAAGAAATTGATGGCAAAGAACATCCGATTGTGTTCACATCTCGTCAACTTAACAAGGCGGAACAAAATTACTCCACGAAGGAGAAGGAATTGTTAGCATTAATATATGGGATTTCGTACTTTTGATGTTATCTGTAAGGTAGAAAGTTTAAGGTTGTGACGGATCATTCAGCTCTGAAATGGTTATTAGGTCTGAAAGACCCAGAGAGTAGGCTAGTGAGATGGGCGCTGAAACTCAGTGAGTTCGATTATGAGGTAATACACAAGCCAGGTGTGAAACATGCCAATGCTCACGCATTGAGCAGGAAAGTGGCAGTATTACAAGTAACACGGGTGACTGAAGATGAGTGGAAAAGAGCACAAGCCGCGGATAGTGATTGCCAATTGTTCAGAAAGCAACCGCAGTTCCTAGTACAGGACGGGTTACTTTGCGGGTCGACAAAATGCAGCGTGCGCATCGTCATACCAGTAGCGTTAAGATCTGAAGTTTTGCAACAGGTGCATGACCATTTTCTATCAGGACATGGTGGGAGAAGAGCTACGAATAAGTGGACAGCGGAGAAGTTTTGGTGGAGGGCACGACATCAAGACGTGGACCAGTACGTCAGGAATTGTGTGCCATGCGCACAGCGTGTGGACTTGAGCCATCAAAATATCCAGCTTCAAAGATTACCAGAGGCAGACAGACCTTTCCAACAAATCAGAATTGATGTATTAGGCCCATTTAATAGGAGTGCAGCAGGGAATAAGTATGTGTTAACAGTGATTGACCACATTTCTAGGTATTTAGTTATGGTCGCATTACCAGATCAGAAAGCAAGTACGGTGGCACAAGCTTTATTTAATAATTGGTTACTTAGGTATGGGATACCTCAGTCCTTAATCTCAGATTAAGGTACTAATTTCACGTCTGATCTGATGAAGCAACTGTGTAAGTTACTGAAGGTAAAGAAACTACGGACTAGTCCATTCCATCCGCAAGCAAACGGACGAACAGAGAGAGTGCATCACACGATTGCTAAGATGTTGAGTCACTACGTAAACAGTCAATACACCGACTGGGATATGTACTTGCAATCTGTAACCAGTGCATATAATAGTAAGGTACATATGTCGACAGGATTGTCGCCGTACGAAGTGGTATATGGGTGGAAGATGCCATCACCTTTTGACATGCTTCGTCCAAGGCTGGGAGTAGAGGGCGAGCATGTAAGGCAATTTGCGAAAACCATTAAGGAAGAATGGCAGAGAGTTAGACAAGGTAACACAAAAGCATTGGAATGACAAGAACGGATGGGAGGTACAACGAGGAAGTTGCCACAGTACAGAGTAAGCCAATGGGTGCTACTAGCTAATCTGTATGTTCCAAAAGGGAGAACCAAGAAGTTCACAAACAAGTTTCAGGGACTGTACCAGGTAGTGGAAATGACATCACCTGTCAATGTAAAATTACAATTGCCTACCAAGACAATGGTGGTTCACGTTAGTAGAGTTAAGCCGCTCCAGAGGTAGTAGATCCATGTATATGTACTTCTCCTTCTGGCAGAAAGCGACAAGGAGCGCCAGAAGCAGACAGTAAACCAGGTATTAAGTATAAGTTGCATTTGAGGGATGTGTAGTTAGCAGTAATTATCATGTGTGTATTATTATCGTGCACAGGCTAGGGTTATTTTATTGGTATTAAGGGCCAGTGATGGGAGTTTTTTCCTTCTCTCTCCATTCTGTAGGTGATGCAGGATGGGGTAGAAGTGGATAGTATGGGGCGTAGTCCCCTCTCAGCTGACACAAGCTGGCCAGGTACAGGAAATGCCGTTGCAAAGTGGGGTGTTGTTCGGGAAACAACCGGATGTGGTCCTCACGAGTCATGAGTGGACACTTTGGTTGGCACTCAGCATCCTGCAGGTAAGGAATGAGATGCGGCAGCTACAGGAGGCAGCATCGAGTGTGGAAACGGTTGCATCTAAGAACGGAATATTACGGTACGTGCAAGAAGAGTACGAGGCTTTGGATAGGTCATGTAAGGAAATAAGGGAACAACTGCGCCAAGTCGTGAGCATGATTCCAGGGAAGAGAGAGGGTAAAGAGGGGTTGGTTGAATGCAGGTGGGAAGTTGCTGAAAAAAATTTTTGGAACAGCGGATAGAGATGATATTGAGAGTTTGTACAACAATTATTTAACAGTTATTTGCGACAGGGAGGAAAGCATAGGGAAGTTAGTGGATAGACACACAACAGAGATACGGGGATTAGGTACAGAGTTGTTGAATGTGACACGCTTGGTGCGTGGGATGGCTACAAGGTTATGAGCATATATAGAACAAACACAGAAATTATTGAATACGGATCTGGAACAGGTACAAACGCGATTGGATATTGTGGAATGGAAGCTGGAAATGGCTAAATTGCTGCGGGAACTGGTTAACAGCATTGGTGATGTACGAGTGAGGATGGATGAATTGCAAGAGGCAGTACATCACTCATTGCACGGGCAGGTGAGTGTGACGTTGATGTCACCAGAAAAATTCAGACAGAGTCTGAAGAAGGAAGAGAGTTTCCAGAGGGGGTAGAGCACGTAGTGCCGATAATTGAAGTGAGTGTGCCACTTTTTTATCATATGTCTAGGATTAAGGTAACAACAGATCTAGTTAAGATGTATATAGAGATTAGATTTCCAGTAACTAGTGTGGGGAGACAGTACCACTGTTACACAGTGCATTTTTATCCGGTCAGATGGGAGAGCATGGGGAAGGGCGTACAGTTCAGGACACAGGAGGTTTTATTAATTTCTAAGGAGGGGGATACTCATGCTACTATGTCGAGTTTAGAGTTGAGTAGATGTTTAACAGAGTCAGTTTCCATTTGTCCATCATGGGTAGTTTTCACAGGAAAGGGGTCGTGTTTGATCCAGTTATTTAGGGCAGAAGCAAAAGCTTCAGGGTGTCGGAGAATAATAGTGAAGCATATGCCACATTTTCAGCAAATTGGGAGGCATTGGTTGTATTCAGTATTCACTACAGAGAGGATATCAGTCATGTGTTATGACAATGGGAATTAGACAGCAACCACAGAGATGGAATTACGGGACAGTGGTTTGCTAATCAATGGGACAAATTGTGAAATAGTAGGGGATCGTTTCAGCTTACTAGCAACAGTCACGGAAGTCACCAAAGTTACAGATACTCATATGACATAGTACTGGCCAGATGCGTCATTCAGCATCGCTCCAGGAGAAAATTTGACATATATTAACAACACATTGGATGCTACACTATTGCAAACGATAGATGAACTAGTACATTTGGAGAAATGTCAAATTTCAATGCAGCAATTATTAAGACATATGGAGGAGTATGATACCAGGCAGAAATATAGCATAGTGACTATTGGTGTTTCAACCAGTACTATTACCGTGTTGATTGTATTTATCGGTGTGAAATATTTTTTATTAAAACGGAGGATTCAGCATGTTAATGCAAGACCGCTCCATGAGATTCCTGTAGAATGGATTTCCAGTAGGGCATGAGTCAGGGCAACCTGGATCTACATGGAGAAGAAGTAGACTATAGGATAGAGCAAGAGTTAACGTATAGGGTAAATTCGGGGACGAATTTAATTTTTAGGAGGAGGCAGTGTTGCAGCCACATGTAGTAAGCGTTGCTTCATGCAGTGGAGAATGGCAAAACAGAGAGCACGGCTGAGTCCAGTCGGCACCACGGCTGACTAACTACAGCGAAAACTTCCAGCAGGACCGGCCGCAGCGCAGTCTCGGTCACAGGCACTGCCAGGGACTGAAGCCCGGACTACACAGCAACCCGGCCCCACGACGCGTGGTCCGTCCTTGACAGGACCTCGCAGACATCGTGACTGACAGCTTCCCAGCCGCCGGTGCAGCAGGTGTTGGCAGCTGACCTCACGGTGACACAGCTCTGTGGGTGTGCCTGTACTGGGGACGCCGAGCGGCGACGAGTTCATCTCAACCACAGGGCATCTTGGCTTCAGCGGAGCACTGGTGGCCTGAGGCTCCCGAGTGCAATCAGCGGCATGTGTTGCGCGCATTGTCGGATATTTTATACAGCAGCAGCCAGGTGGAGGAATCCGCAGGGCTGGGAAGCGACGACGAGGGAGAAATTGTAAAGAAAGTTCAATAAATAATTGTAAAACTCCACGCCGTCTCAGTCTTTGGTGCAGCCACTGTGTCTGCTACTAACAAGTGGTGCAGAAGTCACAACACAAGGCAAAAGATTCTTATGAAGAATGTCTCTTGCAAATATTGGACAGAAACACCAATGAAGTTGTCAATGAAGAGACACATTTTATGTGGTTTTTGTCGTTTCCATTGAAAAGTAAAAGAAAAAATGAAATTCCTGCAAGCTGTTGCTGATGCTAACTATTTCTTAAATGTATTTGGCTTATGGTAAGTAAACGCCTTTCAGTACTTGTAATATCATCATGGACAGCATTCTGGTAGGTAATATGAGGTGAAATAATTACAAGTAATGTATTAATCCTGTTGATCGACATTCTAGTGTACTACCAAAATTCCGAAGGGTGATGTCAATTATTCTTCATACAACATACTGACTGTGTTTTTACTTGCCTCACACTTATTACTGTATTCACCCAATCTTTTGGCAATCATTTCTTGTCACCACTTTATAAGAAAAGCACAAAAACTTGCAACCATTAGGAAGTCCATGCTCATATCAACCGTTTACCATTTACTAAATCATCCACATGTGAGCAGTCATCGACCGATTTGCAAGATATGCCAATGCTCGCTGTTGGCGGAGTAAAATTGGACAATCGAAAAATCGTTCATTGAGTCTAGCCAACCCCCCCCCCCCCCCCCCCTCCCGCCCAGTTCTGAACAGTGTTTTCTCACTGTCTCTGTCACACACACACACACACACACACACACACACACACACACACACAGGCTCACACTGTCCTTCACCTTCTCTGGACGTGCATCAAGAGCACCAAGATTATTTAATATAGCCTCGGATGTGGAAGCAGTTTGGCTTATAATTCGTGGCATACATTGGTCAGTTTTGTAGTACAAAACTCTCATGCTAAGAAGTGAATTTCCAGAGCTTGTTACACGGCAAGAGCTATGGGTATTTTTGCTATTCTTTTGAGCTTTTGAGTAGCCACAGCAAATAGCCACAGCCACCACTTTCTTCTGAAATTATCAGTTGAATATGTGTAATGGTATGGACCAGTTATTTGGTTTCTCATCCAAATAATAATGCTATTTTGTTTAAACTTTGAGTCGAAGACCCGTATTCAATCCCTAGTAATTTACAGAGACAGGGCCCTTTGCCAACTACTGCAATGTTTCCAAGAATTCTATTTTACTGAGCTGAAAAATACATATTTTCTATAACAAATTTAATAACTCTCGTGCAGTAGCAAATTTCATAATTATTCGATGAACCTTGGCTGTGAAGTACTCCACATGTGTTTTGTTCCACAAACGGTTAGTTCATGCTTCACCAAAAGCCAATGGCAAGGAGATGATCTGAAGTGTTTTGCTTAATTGTTGTTCTTATAGAAATTCAAGTAGAGTATTAAAGTTACATGAATAAAACTGGGTTTATTCGGAATAGTTATTGGGTAGTAAAATTGAAGGGCCAGTATTAAGAATAATTACTGTACAGGTCTGCAATAGTGTTTATATTTTCATGAGCATGTAGTTAAAAGGTGGTTTTCATATCGCGTCTTGATCGAAATATTCTGTCTTGATCTGATTCTACTGACAGATTAGCTTCTGGATCCCCATGCTAGTTGTTCAGCCAGCTTTTCTTTCCTCTTAACGAAGAGCAACTACCAATTTTATAACACGTGTGTGTTATAATAATTAACTGTCTACAATTATTTAGACTGTAACACATCAAGGGACCAAAGATCTGATTTGAGCCACATAGTGTGATGAAGGGAATGCTGCTTGAGAATACAAATTGTAATGGGAATAGAGAAAGTAATTATCAGAAAACCATTTCAGTGACTGCATTTCTCCAATAATTAAGCTGACAAAAGAACCTGACACCCAAGTTACTAGTGCACCATCATTAATAATCATTTACCTGGAACCATCATTAGCTTTTTGCTTTGATATATGGATAGTAAGTGTTACTGACAGCCAGTTTAAAAAAAATGTTTTAATACTCCTCCTGCATTATCCCTGACAAACCACTGGTGTACTGCTTGCTAAAGTTGACTACTGTCTTGAGTCCTAAAATACAATTCCAGTGTCAAGTAAAATAAATACCAGCACTTAACTTTCTTTATGAACAGTGCTACTACTTGATACAATTTTCCCTAACTAGTCTGATGACTATTTCCTTTCACATAACTGCAGTTATGAATCTTGGTTCGAATCCTGTTCATTCTGCTATTAATTCTTTCAATAGATATCTTTATAAAAACAAAACTTAGTCAGACATGTTATTCATACTGCACAGTCATGGTCAAATAAATCCTTAGACAGTAGTATCATAATCATTGAACTGTTAATTTTGTAACACCCAGTAATGTTATATTTGTTTCTTTCCTGTGGCAGGATTAATACTACTACTAGGGGGAGAAGTTTTACAAGGTGACTGCCCATTGATACAGACAGTGCACCTGTTAAGAGATCCGCTTCCATCCCCTTTAACACCATGCGCAACATGTTGTGTGAGTATATCCGTGTCCATCAGCTTAGCTCCAGTCTCTAAAGAGAACCTCAAGACCAGTTTCATGTTCGTTTCATCCTCTTGCAGATGAAGTATAAAAAAGCATATTTTCCTCTGATAGTTTAAAACCCATTTCAGTTCTACAGACACTGTCTGAAGCCATCCCGAAGTTACAGATCTAAGCGTCTAGCAAAGAAACGCCAGAGTGTAGGAAAAAAGTAACTATACTGCTGTGTAGGTCTCTCTTTGCGCTCGATTTACAGGAAAAAATAGTGATATACCTTTCGAAGTTACAGAATTATAACCATTTTTGTGCAGCATGATAAAAATAAGCACTTTGCTACTGCTCTGTTACCTTGATAGAATTTTTGAGTGCCCAGCTTGTAGGTTGCTTGAGACCCTTTCAGAATATCTCTCCAGTAACCATGTGTGTACTCCGGTGTAAGAAATCTATTTGCTAAGGCAAATTCGTGTGTGCGACGTGGCTGGCGGTCGCGCCTATCTATACCGAGTTCGTGCGTGCTGGAAGATACCAGCTGTTCCCTACTGCCCGTTTGCTCAGTCAAAATTGTGGTTGTTTTTTGTAGGTCGTTTCATGCTTTTTCATACAATGTCTCTTCCGTACCTTTTATTTTTGTTAGTTTAAGAAATAAAATTGTTAAAGTGATGTCGGGCGTGTACGTAGTTGCTGTTGGTCAGGCTTACAAAAATGGTGTGTGTTTTATTTCATGCAGCTCTTTTCACACCCTTCCATAGCGTGTCCTTACTATCATTGTATGTTTGTTATTTAGGAAATCTTTTTGCTAAAGTGAAATCTTGAGTGGACAGTACTTGGTGGATGTGCACTGATGTGCAGTGACAGAAAACAGAGGTTACCTGGCTGTGGTCTAAGCTCCTAAAAATTGGAGGCTATTATTCTTGTAGGTCGTTTCATGCCCTTTTATAACACGTCTTTACCTTTCTTGTACGTTTGCTGGTTTCGAAAGTCGTTTGTGCAACGTAGCTGGTGGCAAGGCCTGGTAACGAACGTAAGTGTGGAAACCAGCGCTTGGTGCTTTTTAGGCCGACAGGGACTGTGAAAATATTTGTCTTCGCAGATCGTTTCCAGTCCCTAAACACGTTTTCACCACTGCTGTACGTCACAGCCGTAAGTGACTGAGCTGTCCTACGAGATCACTTCAGACTGGGTCCTAGTTAGGAGAATGTAGAGAAGGCGAATGAACGTGGTCGAAATTCGATGTGTCCTACTGACAAGGACTGTTCAAAAACACGTACCGTCGTTTAGTCAGTGGTTAACATAACATCGGAAATGGAGGCTTTTCTGTTTAAGGAAAACAATAAAATGAACAGCGCCCAGAAAAGATTCGTCTCCAGCAAATTATCGGTGTACAAACACATATCATAGAAGAACGATATGGAAAATGTTCAAATGTGTGTGAAATCTTATGGGACTTAACTGCTAAGGTCATCAGTTCCTAAGCTTACACACTACTTAACCTAAATTATCCTAAAGACATAGACACACACACCCATGCCCGAGGGAGGACTCGAACCTCCGACGGGACCAGCCGCACAGTCCATGACTGCAGCGCCTTAGAACGCACGGCTAATCCCGCGCGGCAACGATATGGAAATTCTGCAACTGGAAACAGAGGTAAGGTATGTTAAGAGCACTCAAACACCCCTGCACTGGTCGAGGACTACGCCAGTAAGACAGCTACAAAACCATTAGCACCCAAACAGGAAACTGAGAAAATATAGCAACAAAGGTCCTCGTCATAGCAGTGCAGAAAACTGAGTAGAAACTTGAAGAAATACTAATGAACCTTATTTCCACTTCATTGAAACCCTTAAGGATGTCCAAATGCAAGGCAACAAAAGTCGGAGACGTTGTTCTTGAAGTCCTATGCGCGAAGCACTGCTGTCTTACTCTAACAACATTCTTTTAGTTTATACAGCTATCACCAGTTGTTCTGTATATTAATTATGTCGCACCTTGTATATCATTGTTCAGTCTTGTTACCTGTTGAGTTATGAGAGGCTCTTTTCGTTTCTATTCAGAGGTTTATGAATGAAGTCACATTCGTGTTACTTGGATCAGCCTGTGTATTACTTAGTCACTACACGATTGGCGACTAGTTTGTAACAGTTTTCACGTGTGCACTCCTCAATGCGTCTTCATCAGATTTAGTCATTACGTATTGTAGCTGGCCTTTCGCCATTTTTCGGTAGTGTCGAATCGATATGTTTGCACTGCTCGCTTTGCTTCTTCGCCAGAGAACTCTTCCATGGTGATCTGGCAGCTGCAGAAGTCGCGTGGATTATCCTAATGCAGTTGCCGCGGTTTGGGCAGGATTTCTGAATGACTGATAGCAGCGAGCAGCGTCCACTGACCTGCTCTAAACGCCCTGAAAAATGTTGTGAACTGATCCGTGACCATTTTCACATTTGCCACTGTCGTCTGGATTGTCTGCCTTCGAGCAGCAGATCTGCCGTTTCTTTTGCGATATCCGGCTCTTCACGGGGAGTTGGTCTGTAGCTTCATTCTTCGTGATTCAGACTTGTTTGACTTCGCTAGAAGCGTATACGCCATTTAATGACTGTTTCGTAAGATGCTACATCCATGCAATAGTCTTCCGCCAACTCAGCACGGATTATTGTAGTGTTGTCCCCCCTTGAAATGCAGAAAACGGATTGCTGCAGCGTGCTGCACTTCACGGACTGACCCAGTCATTATATTTGTGTGCCTCTACCGAAGTGCTGTAGGTGGGACTTTTGTGCTGAGATTTTATCCTGTTAGTGGACTACAAACAAACAGCCAACGTAAAAATTTCTTCGTAGTGATTTTAAAAACTTTGTGACTAACCTTGTACAATTATTCTGTTCAAAATAACCGTCATTGTTACGAAGGAAGGGAACAAGTAAAATGATAAACTATGCGAGAAAGTTCGTTGGAATTGCAGTCGTTTACAGTAATTGTAAAACAATGGCGAGCCACAATAGTTGGTGCTGTTGCAACAATGTGTCTGTAGGTCATTAGTTTCCGCGGAAACGGCATTTCTCTTGTGACTTTTCACGAGAGCTGATTGCTATGTTCTGGGACGTTTTGAGATACGTTCTAGGGGACGTGGTTGACCGCGCCTTCCGGCCGACGGTCAGCCACGTCCGGGGCGACGTGTTGTCGCTTGCGTGGTCGCACCGTGACGTGATCCTGGGGCGGGGGGGTGGGGGGGCGGGTCACCACGGTGCGGTTCACCGCGCAAGCGAGCCGTGCGCGTACAACTTCGCCGCGCACGCGGGGGCCAAATACGTCCGTCCCCTGAGGACGGAACTGTAGGCGGCCCCAACACCTCGCCCCCTTCGGCGCCGCTTCGGCGGCCCCCGGTACAGTATTCCAGTTGCTTCCATTCTCCTTTCCAGAGGTCTGGGAGCGGCAGCGGGCCAAATCTCAGTACTTGCCCGAATGGAAGTTAAGTTGGGGCAGCAAACGAGGACTGTGGCAGCGCCTCTTCCGGACCATCTGCAAACTAGTTTCTTGTAGTAGCTATTCATAACAACAGTTCTATACAAGTTGTTGTAGTTAGCAAGAAGAAACGACTTTCTGCATGCTCCTCGTGATTTCACGTGTGTAGTTCCTGTCATTAGTAGCAGTAGCCACAAGTGGTTCAGATGCTACACGGCGTTGTTAGCCCTGATGTGTTTTGTTTACATGCCGGCGCCGCTGGCGCCCCCCCGACCGCCGACGGCGCCCAGAGGAACAACGCAGACCGCCCCCAACCGCCTCCCAGTCTGCCTCCTGGTGCTGACGTCACGGCAGGACGCAGAGAGAGGGCGGCGAGTCTCTTCTTGTCTCTGGTGTTTCCTACAAATAAAATGCTGAGGTAAGGTGTGCTGCCCACTTGCTGGTTACTGGTGAACGAGGTTAGAACAGCTGGTAGCGTTTCAGTGATCTGGTCAGCAGCTGTTACATTTCTTATGTAGCTATGCCCTATCTTTTTTCCTGAGCTCAATACGAATCGACACCCGGTTGGGTTCGAGCTGGTGTTTGCCGCTAGATGTGACTGCTGTGTGTACTCAACCTCTCCCACTTTATACCATCGAATCACCAACAAATTTGATCATGTATTTTTCGTAGCATACAGTGGACACAAAAAGTATAATTTCATAATTGGTTATCCTTAATGGAGTGAAATTTAAACGGCCAGAAATGTATATAGGCTGTACAAAAGAATGTGTCATAACCTTTAGGTATGAGTAGTCGGCATCAAAACGTCTCAAATAGTTCATATGAAATAGGTCTGAAAACCCTTCATTTGGGAGGTATGATAGGAATTTGCTGTAGTGATTCCTCGTTGCATAATTTATTCAAATGCTTAGTTTTACTCACTTACATTTAGTCATGGCATTTCGTTTTTTTATATGATTGCCGTTTGTTCTGTCCTTAACTTCCATCACAGCTCATCACAATGATTCATTATTCGGCGTCTGAAACGACGTATATCCACTACATGAACAGTCCACCTAGTAGTACAAGGAGAACTGAAAGAACCGATCGAGTTAGTCACATGACAATTTTGAAAATTCTACATGACAAACTTCTGTACTCAGATCACCTTCAACATGTATTCAGAATACATCGAATGACACATTTTGGATAAAATATGCAGCTCAGAGTCACTACAGGGAATTCCCTTCATACCCCCATAACGAAGGGTTCTCGAACCCATGTTCATCTGAAGTTCTTGTAATATTTTTATGTCAAGAATAAATCTCTTAAGCTTCTGAGAGACGTTATTATACTCCATGTTCGTAACCAGTTTTTCAGCGCATCACACATCCAATTCGCGCATTGCCTGAATGCTCCTGTGTCAATTACACAGTAACTCAACTTTTTTTTTTTTTCTTTTTTACTTTATTGTTAGTTTAAAACCTGTACAAACTCAGGTAGGCTGGCAGCGGCACACTACGCCGCTCTTCAGCCATAGCGTTTTACAAGAGCATAAAACATGGTGAATGACAATGAACAAAGTGACGGGCAAAAGAGAGAGGTCACAGAGACATAAAAAACACGGAGTCGTTCACATGTGACGATAACAACACTGAAAACACGTCGGCACGGCGCACAAAACACTGATGAGTCCGACGGCACAAGTGAACGGAGGAGTGGGACGGCGGACACCAAAAACACTATACGAGGTCACACACACGAGACACAAAAGGCGACGATCTCCGGCGCGCGAATGTTCACTATATGTGTGCGAGTCCGGGGACCTGCCAAGAGAGGAGGAGGAGGAAGGGGAGTGGGAGAGCGAGAGGGGAGAGCAGAGATGCCACGGGCAGGGGAGATAGGGGGGAGGGAGGAAGGGGGAGAGGAAGCCCGGGGGAAGAGGGGGAAGGGAGGGGACAGGGAGACGGAGAAAGAAGAGAAGGGAGGGAGGGTGCCGAAAGGAAAGGACACGGGAAGTGGGGGGCGGGGCAGGGTCAAAGTTGATAGGAGGGGTAGATGGAGGGGACGAGGACATCATCAGGGAGAGGGAGCTGGCGGAAGCCACCTTGGGAGAGGGTATGGAGGGTGGAGAGATGGAGACCGGGTGGGACGTGGGAATACAGGCGCGGCAGCGGGCGGGGGTGGGAGAGGATCGGGGAAATGAGCGGGTGAGGAGGATCAAGTTTACGTGAGGTGTACAGGATACGTATCCTTTCAAGGAAAAGGAGGAGGTGGGGGAAGGGGATGAGATCATACAGGATCCGCGTGGGGGAGGGGAGACGGATGCGATAGGCAAGGCGGAGAGCATGGCGTTCAAGGATTTGGAGGGATTTATAGAAGGTAGGGGGGGCGGAGATCCAGGCTGGATGGGCGTAACAAACGATAGGGCGGATGAGGGATTGATAGGTGTGGAGGATTGTGGAGGGGTCCAGACCCCACATGCGGCCGGAAAGGAGCTTGAGGAGACGGAGTCGGGAACGTGCCTTGGCTTGGATTGTCTGGAGATGGGGAGTCCAGGAGAGGCGACGGTCGAGGGTGACGCCAAGGTACTTAAGGGTGGGAGTGAGGGCGATAGGACGGCCATAGACGGTGAGATAGAAATCAAGGAGGCGGAAGGAAGGGGTGGTTTTGCCTACAATGATCGCCTGGGTTTTGGAGGGATTGACCTTGAGCAACCACTGGTTGCACCAAGCGGTGAACCGGTCAAGATGGGATTGGAGAAGGCGTTGGGAGCGTTGCAGGGTGGGGGCAAGGGCGAGGAAGGCGGTGTCATCGGCAAACTGGAGGAGGTGGACGGGGGGCGACGGCGGCGGCATGTCCGCCGTGTACAAAAGGTACAGAAGGGGGGAGAGGACGGAGCCTTGGGGCACACCGGCGGAGGGGAAAAAGGTGTAGGAATCGGTGTTATGGATGGTGACATAGGAAGGACGGCGGGAGAGAAAGGAACCGATCAGACGGACGTAGTTAATGGGAAGGGCAAAGGTTCGGAGCTTGAAGAGGAGACCAGAATGCCAGACGCGGTCATAAGCGCGTTCGAGGTCAAGTGAGAGGAAGATGGCGGAGCGACGGGAATTAAGCTGTTCGGAAAGGAGATGAGTGAGGTGAAGGAGAAGATCGTCGGAAGAGAAGGATGGCCGAAAGCCACACTGGGTGACGGGAAGGAGGCGGTGCTGGCGGAGATGCTGGTGGATGCGGCGGGTGAGGATAGATTCTAGGACCTTGCTGAAGACCGAGGTAAGGCTGATGGGACAGTAGGAGGAGACGGCGGACGGCGGTTTGCCAGGTTTAAGGAACATGAGGATACGGGAGGTTTTCCACAGGTCGGGGTAGTAACCGGTGGACAGGACTACATTGTAGAGCCTGGCCAGGGTGGAGAGGAAAGAGACAGGAGCTTCACGAAGGTGACGGTAGGTGGCACGATCGTGACCAGGAGCGGTGTTGCGTTTTGTGCGGAGGGTAGCAATGAGATCCTGTGTAGTGATAGGGGCATTGAGTTCCGTGTGTGTAATGTTGTCCAAGTACTGGAAGCCAGGAGCGAGGGGAGGGGAAGAGGTGTCAGTTCGATCGCGGATATCCGGGAAGAGGGAGTAATCGAACTGGGGATCATCGGGGACGGAAAATACATCGGAGAGGTAGGAGGCAAAGTGATTGGCCTTACTAAGGGAGTCAGGGAAAGGGTGATCATCATGGAGAAGAGGATAATAGGGGGAGGGTTTAGTTCCGGTAAGGCGACGGAAGGCCGACCAGAACTTGGACGAGTTGATTGGTAGGGTTGCATTTAAACGGGTGCATGTCTGTCGCCAGTTTCGGCGTTTCTTAGCCGCAGTAACTCAACCTCACCAGTTAGGTTTTGTTATGCTATATAGGCCACCTAATTGCTAAGGTCGCAAACACTACAGGTCAAGTACATTTAATTGAAGCTGGAGGTCCGTATAATATTAGTGCCAACGTTTTCCTGTGGGCATTAGACTCATTGATACATAATAACATCGCTAATTCTCCCCTATGATCATACTTAGTTTGTGTCATATGTACATAATTCGATGTATTTTTTAGTGTTATACACGGTGCATCCTCATTAATGTGGTCACCGCCTATGTTCGATGTCAACGTCCGATAACCACACACAGGTGGCAGCACGAGCAGCGGAGGTCTGCTAAAGTGTGTCTCGAGGACGCGGAAAAACAGTGCCGTTATTCTCGTAATATAGAAATCGAGTAATTTCTCTGACATTCAAAAGGGCACAATCATTTGGCTTACTGACCAAGGTGGAAGCACTTCCGTAATGAGTAATTTGTAAACTGCTCGCATGACGCCGTGGTTAAAGTATTCCCTGAGTGGGGAAGCGGCGCAATCCAAAACCAGCGCCGAAGCTGCTGTGGTGCACCATGGGGTATAGATGACAGGGATGTATGACGGCTGCAGAGATGTGTACGGGCGAACAGGCATGCGGCTAGTGAGCAAGCGACCGCCCAGGGGAACCGAGTGGCTACCAACAGTGTCTGCCCAACGACCGTTCAGAGAACGTTCCAGCGTATGGGCCTCCGCAGCTGGAGCGTGGTTCGTGAGCCCGTGGTTACTGCCGTTCATCGGCGACGAAAGCCGGAATTTGCACGCCTAAACTGCAACTGGACGTCCACTTACAGGTCCGGTCACACAGGTCTGGGCCTCGTTAGCACCGAACATCTGTCGGCTAATGTCTGTGCTCCACTCCATTCTTCCAGGAACCACAAACAATCGAGGTCCATCTGTGTTTCTGATGTTCCTTGTACTGGCTCAGATGTGGTGGTCTGAGTTACTGTATGTGAGAGTTGTAAATACGTTCGCTGATTTTCGTAACTGTGAATGAGGATTTAAAGAGCTTGCTTTTACAAGAAAAATAAAAAGAAGCAAGGCAAAAAAAAGAGGAAATACGTGGATCCACAGTGCCTGGAAAACAAGACCAGTTCCAGAGGTATTCGCACGTTATTTCCTCATCTCATGGACGATGAAACAAAGTTGTATGAATATTTTGAGATGACGCAGCACATCTTCTGTCAACTTTCGAAAAGACTACATGCAAAATTCAGAAAATAAATTACACCCAAAGAACGCCTGGCTCTTTTTTTTTAATGTAGGCTCAAAAGAGATTAAACAAAAGGTAAACAAAGAAGATAACGATCTTACTGACTCCTCTATTCTTTATTTTATTTATTTATTTACACGTCTAGTTCCGTAGGACCAAATTGAGGACCAAATCTCCAAGGTAATGCAACGTGTCAGTACATAAAATTACAACATAAAAGTAATAACAGATAAAAAATGTTTATAAACCCAAAAAAAGTCAACCCATAATTTTAAGTAAACGCAATCAACAATATAACATAAGAATCAGCTAAATTTTTCAAGGAACTCCTCAACAGAATAGAAGAAGTGACCCATTAGGAAACTCTTCAGTTTCGATTTGTAAGCGCGTGAATTATTGCACGTTTCACCGCGATCTGTGCTGCAAAAGCCAGTTACTCAAGCTCTCGACAGGTGACCACATTAATTTCACTGGACAGTACAACACAGCTTACAGAACTGCGAGATACACCTCATCTTTAGTGTCACATCCTATACAACTGAGAGTGTATGGCGACGTGCACTGTTTGCAGAGCTATGTTTTCGCAGATGCTTGGTAATACCACCCGTGAAATTTCATACTGACTGTGCTATGCCCTCAACTCAATGTTATCCTTTTGATGCAAGCACTTTGCCCTTAACGTCTGTCTGGCCTTCATTGTTCGCCTGGAATTAGTGTGGTTGTCATATGCGTCTTTTTCACAGCATGTACTGCCTTACATGTACACTTGACAGCCAAAAAAGTGAGCCAGTGATGATTGAAACCAGCATAATGTAGCGGTGTCGCAGGTCCTCTATACGCCAAAACCCTGTTTGGTACAGTCGTCTGACTATACGCAGTGGGTACCGCTAGAGAACACTGCTCTTTATTCCAGTCAGTCCAGATGTAAACTTAATACCGCCATACAACAAATATTTAAAAAAAAACAAGTATTTAGAGATGAGACGGTCCCTAACGCTTGTAAATTAAACTTCATTATAATAAGTGACACTGGAGAAGTCATATCATACTCTTTACGTGACGTGATGAGTTTTTATTCGTTATCCGAATTTGAGCCAACTGTTAAGCAAATAACTGGCACTGCAGAAGTCTTATCACACTCATTACATGACATGATGACTTGTCTTTCATGATCCGAATTTGAAGCCACTGTTAAACAAACAAAGATGAACCAGGCATAAAGAGATGCAAAGCATCAAAGTATTCACCAGTAGCAGTTTACAAGGCCGAATGTCCGAACCTGGAAATAATGACGATACGTTTAGCACTGCACCGGGAACCCAATAGAGCTTATATTGCCCCTGAGAAGTAACCACGAAACGTATGTAGTAAAGTCCAACGCAAAAATGTGAAACGCCATGTAGTGAAGTTGTGGTGATGGACGGGGAGTAGAGCCTAGTACCTATCTGAATTGTCAACTAAGCACAATCAGATGCCAGATATTAAATATGTTTACCAACAGCGTGATAGTGGAACCTGAAACGACGATACAAATGATTTTCCCTTGGTAGGGATTCGAACACAGCACCTTTCGCTATTGTCTTATAGCTATGAATTGAAATGAGGTATATATTATTTCTTCGCAAGTAGCGAGATGTTCACATGTTCAGCTAGAGGTAATGCAGTCACTAGTTCTGTGCTGTCTGGGACTCCAACCACGCGCATGTCGTCGTTATTGACCCCACATGAAGAGATGTCAACTATCAAATACTCTTTCACTAGTAGTTAGGATCGCGCCATTCGTAGAGACCTGGAGGGGTTTGGTATCGTGAATAAACAGCGAAATGACGGGGTTCAAATCTAGAGAAAATTTTGAATTGGAGCTAGAATCCCAGTCCAGTGTCAATATTTTCAAAATGCCAAGGCCACTTAAAATAAGAAATGAAGGTCCTGCGACCTTCCATGACGACTGGTTCGCGAACTTAAATGGCATTACTAGTTAAGAAAGCTTACTAGCAGCAACTTCCGCTTCTGACGGCCAAAACTAATCCAACTCTGTTCCAGTCAATGGCAGTCGGACTTATTTGATGTTGATTTGGAACCACCGCACAGTCCCGCATTCTTTGCTTGGCGTTACTGGAGATAACGAGGGTATGTTTGTGGTTGCTAAAAACTGGTACTCCCAGCGGGAATCGGACCCCTACCTTAGCCATTACAAGCTAGCCTGTCAACCAGCCACTAAATTTAACATGTGTCAGAGTCATGTTTTCGTCGTAATGGAGTACGCTGCACGTGGTACGAAGAGTGTTGACTACCACTTGGGCTGTTGTGAATGACCTACTGGTGGTCTAGTAGTCAACCTCATGCACTGCGAATGCAAAGCTGTGATATCAAACCCTTTTCCTTTCTTTTTTAAGCTGTATTCTGTCTCTCTACTTAGAGCATCAGTCTGACAGAAGATCAGAGACAGTTTCGTTCATTTTCTAATCAGCCAGCAATAGAAAAATTTTGCAGAAACATTTTTGTGAAAGGTCTCGTGGGTGTCTGTCATGGTAAGACCAATTTCAGGGCCATCAGTCAGCGGCGGATTGATACAGACCGACGTCCGTCCAAGTGATTGGGACGAATTGAACACAGAGCATATGATCTCCAGCGGACTTTCCTGCACTTCAGTAGTATTATTTAATATTGCATATGATAAAATACTATGTTTCAGCATGTTCCGTGGCGATTTTGTACGGCATGTTCCTATAACCGGATTTAACCATGGTCTTATTTTGTTCAAGTTTGTAGTGCAGCTCGTGCCATGACAGCTTGAATTGTTTTCATTTTCGATGTGCATTAGAAAACAGAGTCCAAAACGGAGTAAAGTCTAACATTCGTGAAATTGTGTTCTGTTTGTGTTTAATAAAAGAGTAGAAGCAATGGAGGCAATCCAAAACATCTATGCCCTGTATGGAGTGAGTGCTATCGAGAAATTCAAGTTGTATCTATTCAAGTAGGACAGTTCTGAGATAATTTAAGAAGACGGAAAGCCGTTCATGAAGGACATTACTGCTATTTAGTGGGTAAGCCATTACAAACATTGTCACAAATGATGGCCTGTATACGTCCACAAAATGTACTGTTAATTATAGACATTTGTTGGCACAAAGAAGGTGTTTTCTGTTACGAACTGCTTCACAGGGATGTGGCGTTCGCAGTTGGCATTTCTTGCCAACAAATGAGATGACGTAATTGCAGATTAAGAAATGCAACCTAGTACACAGCACCGAGGAGCTTGGTTGCAAACACGCCTAGCGCACTTATTCTTTTCTAGCACCCGCGTCTTGCCCCTTATCGATCAGCCACCAAGAAAGTAAGTTTTTGTTTTCTTGTGTCTCTTATTGTTTGTTGTGTTTTCGCTAGTGCGCTTTAAACGTGGCTTAAGTCAAAATCTGCAAGTTGCTACATGCATGGGATCGAAAAACCGCCTGCGCATCATCAGACGGTTTTCGATAACGAAGTGGAATTTACTGTTGACAAGTTCTCTGATATTTGTGTCTGCAACACTACGAATGGCTATCTTAATTAAACATGAATTATTTTGACATACTCCAATAGCTGTACTGACTGCAACGTAAATACGACAGTGCGGCTGTGAGAGTAGTTGAAGAATGGAACATAGTTAACAGATTATTTAGTGATACGATTTCATTAACAGATTTGTGTGTTTTCAGCAGCAGTTCCACAATATTTTATGTTTCTTGACTCTAGATCTACTGGTTACTGAACGTAGCGAGACGTCTTATGATGACAAAATTTCTAACGATGTTTGGAGTTTCATACAGCGTTATCTCCCATGTCTGTAAACATATATCTCATAATTCGACGACACGACAAAGTGGAATTCATTCAGAATGCCTCACTGGTATAACACGATTATTACAAGCCTATCTTGGCAAGATACTCCTCTGTTTTTCAAGGAAGTATCAAAACTGTCACAGCGTCACCAGACATGTTCTCTTTCTAATGGCAATGTCTTTCTTGAGTCAGTCAACAATTGTGTATCAACGATGGAGCAGCTTAATCACTTTTACTATGACGTCACGAGGAGTATTCTAGTATTCATCGTGAGAGAGAAGAATGGAAAGTTGCACAGACCAGCACAATACATACGAAAGAAAATAAACGTAATCCATTTCTTGGCATCGACATGTAGCAGGATGTGTGAAGAAACATTTTGTTCCAACATTATGAAAGACCACGAAATATATTACCTATTGACATTAAACTATCCTGGATTTGGAAAACATCACTCTTGTAAGACGCACCTGGCACTTTATTCCCATGATGTACTGCGTACGGGGGCTACCAGATCGATTCCATATTCAGAGAGTTCTGGGAAAGCTTTTGACATCATTCGTCATAAGCGGCTTCCAACTACATTGTTTTCCTATGGACTATAGTCTGAGCTGTGCGACTGGATTCGTGATCGCGTTTCTGAAAGGTCACAGTTAGTGATAACTGACGGGAAGTAACCTAGTGAAACGGAAGTGATGGTTGTGATTTCGCAGGTAAAGTGATGTAGACCTTCTGCTTTTTCTAATATATGTAAACTATTTAGCAGACAATCAGAACATTTCTCTTAGATTTGTGGCAGGTAATGCTGCCGTCTAGTAAACTCCTCAGAAGAGCAAAGCGAATAGGAAAATGATGAAAATATATCTTTACAGTGAATCACGTGACAATTGACTCTAAACAACAAAGTGTGTGAGGTTCTCCACTTGAGTAGCAAAACAATTCCGTTAAAGTTCGATTTCACGATATATCAGTCACATTTAAAAGTTGTCACGTCAACTAAATATCTAGGAGGTATGATCACGAACAACTTAAGTTGGTACTTGCACATGGAAAATACTGTGGGGAAGAAAACGTAAAGACCGCGTTTTATTGGGAGAATACGTAGAAGATGCAACAAATTAATTAAAGTAACCACCTACAACACACCTGTGCTTCCTCTTGGTGAGTATTCTTGTGCGATTGGCACCTACATCTACATCCATACTCCGCAAGCCATCTGACGGTGTGTGGCGGAGGGTACTTTGAGTACCTCTATCGGTTCTCCCTTCTATTCCAGTCTCGTATTGTTCGTGGAAAGAAAGGTTGGCGGTATGCCTCTGTGTGGGCTTTAATCTCACTGATTTTATCCTCATGGTCTCCTCGCGAGATATACGTAGGAAGGAGCAATATATTGCTTAACTCCTCGGTGAAGGTATGTTCTCGAAACTTCAACAAAAGCCCGTACTGAGCTACTGAGAGTCTCTCCTGCAAAGTCTTCCACTGCAGTTTATCTATCATCTCTGTAACGCTTTCTCGATTACTAAATGATCCTGTACCGAAGCGCACTGCTCTCCGTTGGATCTTCTCTATCTCTTCTATAAACCCTATCCGGTACGGATCCCACACTGGTGAGCAATATTCAAGCAGTGGGCGAACAAGTGTACTGTAACCTACTTCTTTTGTTTTCAGATTGCATTTCCTTAGGATTCTTCCAATGAATCTCAGTCTGGCATCTGCTTTACCGACGATCAACTTTATATGATCATTCCATTTTAAATAACTCCTAATGCCTACTCCCAGATAATTTATGGAATTAACTGCTTCCAGTTGCTGACCTGCTATATTGTAGCTAAATGATAAGGTATCTTTCTTTCTATGTATTTGCAGCACATTACACTTGTCTACATTGAGATTCAATTGCCATTCCCTGCACCATGCGTCAATTCGTTGCAGATCCTCCCGCATTTCAGTACAATTTTCCATTGTTACAACCTCTCGATATACCACAGCATCATCCGCAAAGAGCCTCAGTGAACTTCCGATGTTATTCACAAGGCCATTTATGTATATTGTGAATAGCAACGGTCCTACGACACTTACCTACGGCGCACATGAAATCACTCTTACTTCGGAGGACTTCTCCCCATTGAGAATGACATGCTGCGTTCTGTTATCTAGGAACTCTTCAATCCGATCACACAATTGGTCTGATAGTCCATATGCTCTTAGTTTGTTCATCAAACGACTGTGGGGAACTGTATCGAACGCCTTGCGAAAGTCAAGAAACACGGCATCTACCTGGGAACCCGTGCCTATGGCCCTTTGAGTCTCGTGGACGAATAGCGCGAGCTGGGTTTCACACTATCGTCTTTTTCGAAACCCATGCTGATTCCTAGAGAGTAGATTTCTAGTCTCCAGAACAGTCATTATACTCGAACATAATGCGTGTTCCAAAATTCTACAACTGATCGACGTTAGAGATATAGGTCTATAGTTCTGCACATCTGTTCGACGTCCCATCTTGAAAACGGGGATGACCTGTGCCCTTTTCCAATCCTTTGGAACGCTACGCTCTTCTAGAGAGCTACGGAACACCGCTGCAAGAAGGGGGGCAAGTTCCTTCGCGTACTCTGTGTAAAATCGAACTGGTGTCCCATCAGGTCCAGCGGCCTTTCCTCTTTTGATCGATTTTAATTGTTTGTTTTAATTGTTTCTCTATCCCTCCCCCGCGAGGTAGGACAGACTCAAGACATCGAAAGAGTTCAAAGAAGGGCAGCTCGTTTTGTATTACCATGAAACAGGGGAGATTTTGTCACGGATATGGTAAACGAATCAGGATGGAAATAATTGAAACGTAGGCGTTTTAAATTGTGACGAGCTGTTTTCATGATATTTTGTTTACCCCGACATTCGTACGAGACATGGGCATTGTGATAAGAGACGTCAGTTACTGCACAGTAAGGATGAGTTGTTTATTATTTTCATGCGCTTTTTGAATGTGGAATGGTAGAAAGATAATGTCACAGTGGTTCAAGGACCCCTCCCCCCCCCCCTCCCCCAAGCACTTACTGTGAATTGCAGGGTATTCACGTAGATATGGATGCAGATATCGAGGGAGGGGTAGCAAGAAGGACGGAGGGATCTAGGAATGGACAGGAGCGTAGAAGTACAAAAGAAAAGAATGAAAACCTTGCAAAGCATTCCTTACTTGGACGTATGCCTCAGTTCGTTTTATCTTCGGACAGAGAGAGAAGAAAGCAATGGATTATAAGGTAAGAGGATATAAAAAAATACGCTTTCATAAATTTTGAGAGGAATGATATAGGGTAGTAAAAAAACCGAAAACTGAACAAGAAGGTATAGTTTCTATGAAAACCGCTAGAGTTGTTCATAACATTTTGGGAGAAAGGAGTAGAAGGGCAATTGAGGTGATAGTGTAAGAGAGGCGAGTTAGAGTGAGAGACAGAATGAAGGAGAAATTAACAACGAATAAATGTAAGATGAAATCGTTTGCATAATTTTTGGAGGACGAAGGGTATATTAATGGAAGGAGTGGGAGAGAGAGATGTATTTGAAATATCTCAAAATACTTCTGAAGCGTCCATCTTCTGAAGCGTCCATCTTCTGAAGCGTCCATCTCAACTGATTACTTTATAAGTACCTAGACAGGGTGTAAATGAAATGAAAACACAATATTTAAAAAACCGTATATTCAAAAGAAACTCACTTCAATTAAAAAGGCAACTTAAAGGAAAATTAACTCAAATTTTATTTTATCTGTAGCCAAGTGATCTTCCACCGGTTCACAGTGAGGAAAAATGAAGAAAAAACGGCATAACAAAAGGACGGATATTTTATCCAGAATCCTACATTATTTTGTACTTCTATGATGCGTCTTGGCATAGAATCTGTAACCCATCGGGTGTAACAACCTGAAGAAGCAGCTTCCTTCCCGGCTTCAAGAACACAGTTCCAAAGAGCGTCAGCTGTAGTTGGATGGTTTCGTGGCCAATTCTCCGATAACGCTCTGGTGACCTCAGCCCACATGCAGGAGATAGACAAAATAATGGGAACGCCTTACTTACTTGGACCCCATTTGCCTGTAATACAGCTGCGATTCTTCTTGGATTACTGGCATATAATGATTGTATAGTCTCCAGTAGAAAGTTATGCCACTCTTGGATCAGAACCTCTTGTAACTCCTGTTGTGACGAGGGAGTTGGACAACTGTTCCGGAGTCTGCACTCCAATACAGACTATGTGAGTTTGATAACGTTCAAGTCTAGGTACTGTGCTGGCCAGGCAAGATGCTGCAGTTCAGTTGCATGCTCCTCATACCGCGATAGTACTGTCCTGGCTGTGTGAATGGGTGAGTTATTGTCCTGAAATATGGCATCATTGTTGGGAACAACATATGAATCATGTGGTGCACCTGATCACCTAAAATGTTCACATAAACGTTGGCTGTAACACGGCCTTTGAGAGTAATGATGGGACCAGCAGAATACCATGATGTGGCTGCCCACAGCATCACACCTCCACCAGCACACTTAACCGTTGGAATCAAGCAATCAGGACTGTAGGCTTCTTTTGGTGTTCTCCAGACATAAACCCAGCGCGATGCTGGAAACAATGAAAACGTTGACTCGTCGGACCATATAACATGTTTCAATGATCGGCCGTCCAGGATTTATGCTGCTGACACCATGTTTTACGCTTGTTTGCGGTGGTTGTCGTCACTAGTGGTTTCGGTAAGGTAGCTCATCCATGAATATTCGCTTTATGGTGTTCTCGGCGGACAGTGTCGGTAGATACGGGGTCTCGAAGATGGCTACTGAGCTATGCAGTCACTTTAGCCGCTGAAGTTTTGTGCTCTTTTGGCACAATTCATGTCAGCATACAACGATCTCTGTCATTTAGTTTAGAAAAAAAAATGTTCAAATGTGTGTGAAATCTTATGGGACTTAACTGCTAAGATCACCAGTCCCTAAGCTTACACACTACTTAACCTAAATTATCCTAAGGACAAACACACACACACACATGCCTGAGGGAGGACTCGAACCTGTGCTGGGACTAGCCGCACAGTCCAGGACTGCAGCGCCCTAGACCACTCGGCTAATTCCGTGCGGCTTTAGTTTAGATTTACGCCCATTGTTACATTTACACGATGATGCTTTTCCATGTTTTGTGTAGGCTGTCATGGCTATTGAAACAGTTGCTCTTGAAACATTCAGTAAGTTGGCTGTCTTGGTTACTGATGCTCCACCTAATCGGGCCCCCACAATCTCCCCTCCTTGGAACTCTGTTAGGTCTTTCATTGCACGTCGACCTCGGCCTCTGAATGCAAATACGAAGTGCGCGCTATTCGTGAACAACTTGCCCTGGTGCCTAGTCCGTACTGAACACGCATAGTCCAGCGCGACACATGCCTTACCTGCGTTGTTGACCGTCAAACACAACCATCCCATTACTACCACTGTTCACATTATTTTGCCTATCCCCTGTATTTTCCATACAGTTCATATCAACAGCCTGTGGGTGCCAGTCTATGATGTTGACGCAAGCCGTGGAGAGCTGTTGCTGAACGAATGTAGACTGTGAATGTGAACTCCCCTCCTCCATTCAGCATTCGAACTGACGGAAGCATGGCATTGTCCAATATGTGGGTGTTGTGATCGCTGTCAAGAGTTCTTTCCGTCCTGTGAACAACTCATGCTGCTGTCGCAGAAATCTATCCCCAGCAGGAAACAGATAGCCACCCACTTCTTCTCATCGAGGTTACATATTTGCTTCGATGGTGAGCCCCTTGTGGCCTGTAAACGATTCTTGGACCGTCGTTACTGATGGAAAACACCTTCTCGGCAGTGAAAATGACGTTTCCCCACGATGCACTCAGATGGATTTCCGCACATGCCAGCCAGTATAAAACATTGTCTTTCCTGAGCTCTCCTTTCACGGTGTATCATCTTGCGTGCAGTCCAGCATCCCTAAGCTTTCGCCGAATCGTGTCACTGGAGCCGTCGAAGCTGGTCGCCTGCCGCAACTGTTCATGTTCACAGAGGGGTTTTCTCTGCTCTTGAGATGCTAGCGCCCTTTCTTTTGGGTGTCAGAGTCACTCTCTTGCTGCCTGAGCTACGAGCTCTGTTGGTAGTGTCTCTTTCAAGGTAGTTCCTTCACCATTTTCTCTGATGCAAAATCCACCTTCTTCACAGAGAGCAACGACTCTTGTCTCGAGTTCATGTGTCCTAGCGAGCCATTGCAGCAGACGGCCTGATGTGTATATGTGATTGGTGCTCTTATTCTGATGCCAGGGGAGGAAGTAAACATATTTACATTGAAAGGAGCAGCAGAGGCAGAACCATGTTCTGCTGCCGTACTCACCCATCCCATTCAGGGTTTACGAGGGGGGGGGGGGGGGGGGGGCTCTTTGCCTGTCACTGCTGGGGCACCAGTCAGCCGTAGCTCGTAGCTCGCGAGCCGCATGTGGTGCAGGCCCGGACTGCAGAGCCATGCTCATCCCAAGATGGATCAAACATTCCGTCAACCCTTTCTGCATCTGTTGAGTAAACTATTGAGTGGTACTTAAGATAGGTAAATAAATTAGTGAAATCAATGTGAAGTGAAGTAGAAATTAGAAAATACATGAAAAACTTAGTTTAGTTTAGAAGAGTTACACACTGGCAAACCGCGGGCAGAGCAGCAGTGGAAACGGCCGGCACTTGCAAGCCAACACGTTCAGGAGAAGCCATCGCCCTCCCCACATAAGCAGAAGCTGTCGATTCAGCCGTCAGGGCATCGTCCGACCGGCTCACGTGTTTCTCAATTGTCACATGTGATCAAAGGCGCTCGCCTACATTCCAAGAGCCAGTGACCGACATTAAGAAGACTCTTCGAGAAGCTTTTCAACGACACAGAAGAGGCAAAGACCTTGACGTCATTCACTTCCAGTGAACTGAAGTAAATAAATACGTGAGACGCAGTGGGCCCAACAGTAGATATCAGTTCAGTTCCGGTTCAAGTTCAGTTCCAGTACAGTTCAGTCGGTGCTGAAGACCGTCATGCAGGAAGAGACTACATTGTACACAGAAGCACCAAGTCCACCACTGTAATGGAATAGCAAGTAGCAGCCTCGCCGCCAGAAGACAGAAGTTAGAAGGTATTTGAAGACTGATTTTTATGTACCTGGGTGACGTGACTCGTGAGGATGGGAAGGAGACGGCCTCACATCAGCAGTCACCTGTGAGCTGGTGATGAAGATCTGACAGCCGAAGACTGGCAAGCTGGAGTCCGTTGTTCGAGTCCGGGACACTGGCCTTCCCCCACTGCGCCGCTCCGCTGGCCGACGCACGACACACGCGGCTGCTTAGAGAAGAGAAACACTGGGACGTCACATCCAAGGTATCACCATCCGATGCACGACTTCGTTCTCAATAATTAAACAGGCCACCTCACGATGCGCATCTCCAGTCAACTTGGCGAAACAGCGACACGAGATGCGGCAGGAGACTTCGCAAACGACACAGCTACCGCTCTCCCAGCCAGAACAATCCAGTAAGGAAACCATTGTATAAGTCTTTCAATAAAATTTATCTTATATTGAAATGCTGTTTCATTCTACCTCATACCCACCCTGCTCACATGTTGTTAAGGGAGAAAAAGTAATTTATTTAGTGTTTTTCAACCTGACATAATCCTTTAGAATCAAATGCTCTTTGCAGTACTGCTCATCCTGACAATTGACTAGCATCAAAAGAGGTTACCCAGTTACATTTGGTGTCAGAGAAAAAACCCTTGGCTCAATATGAGGCGTGAATGACAGTCACTAAAGGTCCACAGTTAGTATTGTTTAATGTGTGAAAGGATAGAGGTTTGCATAGCAATCGTAATATTTTCTTTATTTAGAAGTGTATTTTATCTCATAATTTTAAGAGTTTGTCGAAAATATTTAAACATCTTTTTAATTCAGTGTAGTAAGAGTGTGTAACTAATAGTTTGTAAAATCATGACACGAAATCGTACAAAGTCCGAGTCAGCACCACAAGCGGTTTCTACTGAGGAAGCTATTCAGAGCTTAGTTAATCAAACAGCACAGCTTAATAATGATAATAATGCATTATTTAAACAGTTGTGTGAGGTTAAGCAAACCGGTTCAATCCCTCCCACCCTAGATTCCTCAGCAGCAGACTTGGTAACTCCTTTTTCAGGTAAACCTGGCGAGGACAAACAGCTGCTAAGTTAGGATCCTGGTCAGATGAACAGCTCTTACAAATGACAAAGTTAAGATTGATAGGAGAGGCTAAAGCACACGTATTATACCATGAAGAATTACGGAATGCTCCAACATTTGAGGAATTGAAGAAAGGATTACTTAAACGTTTTCAAAAACAGAACAGCTGTAGATTTTATAGGGAAAAATTAAACACTATCACTCAGAGACGAAACGAGTCGTTAGAAAGCTTCGTAGATAGGATTAGAAAAGTTAATATTAACACCTATCAGTTGACAACTAGTGATGAAGCAAATAAAGTTATTTTACAAGAGGTAGAAGATAGAGCTCTGGATACATTTTTATGTGGGTTACCTCCTGAAACGTCCCGTCGTATCAGGGCAGAGTTTCCTAAAAATTTTGCGGAAGCTGTATCTGTGGCGATGGCTTTCGAAGAAATAGACATTGCCACCAGATTCAAGGAGAAGCGAAATGTATTTTCAGCAGGAGTACGATGTTTTAGGTGCGATCGACAGGGACTTATAGCAAAAAACTGCAGACAACCCCAACGCACTAATTGTCAAAGAATAGGTCACACATTCAAGGAATGCAGGTCTAAGAAAGTTTTTGGAAATAGAAATCAGTTAAACTCAAACGGGAATTTCGGAGCCGCCTCCAGGCGTTCCCAATAAAATTTCATGCCATTAAGGCGAATATGAAGACGGAATGCAGGTTATCTGCTACCATAAAGGATAAAGAGGCAAGGAAACTGGTGGATACAGGCTCAAGCGTATCTATAGTGAGTAATGAATGCATTGGAGAAAAGAAATCTGACCCTCCAAGGTATAGATTGAGTGGGGTAGAAGGAGGTACAGCGAAGTCATTAGGATGTACATCACTGATTTTCTATATTCACGGTGTACAATTTCAAGAAGATGTAGAAGTGGTAACAAAGGTAACTGACAGGTACGACGCGATCCTAGGGCTGGATTTCCTGAATAAACATCACGCTAAAATCGACCTCAGACAGCGAACTGTAGAACTTTACGGAATAGTGTTTCAGCTTGGTGACACCGCTGCAAAGTGCCCGTCGCCGCAAGATTTCCCCAACGGCAAGGCGAAATCAACTACACTGTGTGCAACGTCCTTGAAGGTTGATTCGTGGGATAAGATACCGTTTGGCTCAGAAAAACTTTTCTGGATGACCGTTGACCCCGAGGTAACTACAGATACAATGAGTCTAATAGAGCCATTAGAGGAAAATGAGGAATTAGGTGTATCACATTGTTTTGTATGTAGAGGTGTTGTATGGGTTCAAGACGTTGAGGGAGAAAGAAAAGTACCGGTACGTATTGACAACTTCAGAGTGGAGGACAAAGAGTTGCATAAGGGAATATTAGTAGCTACAGTCAGTACTTTTGAAGAAGAAGATTTCATTTGGTCGGATATTACTGATGGTCAGAAACCAGACGCCTATAAAACCGCATTTGAAAGGAAATGATAGAGACGTGATAGAAGCAGTTTTAGTTGAGTTCCAAGATTTATTTAATGCAGATGGTCCACTGCCAGCAACAGATATCACACAGCATAGGATTCCAACAGGAAATAGCCCCCCCCCTCCCCCAGTTTATAGGAAGCCTTATAGAGTTCCACATCACGTACAGCCAGTACTGGATGAATTTTTAGAACAGCATCTAAAATATGGAATTATAGAATATTCTGATTCGCCTTATAATTCAAATATTGTAATTATTCCAAAGAAGTCTCCACACGGTATGAAACGATATAGATTTTGTTGTGGCTACAGACGCCTTAACAAACAAACTATCTCAGATGTTTATCCTCTTCCAAACATTACAGATATCATTGACAGTTTGGATAACAGGAAATACATTTCAACAATCGATTTACGTAGAGGATATCATCAGTTGGAAGTTACACCTGAAGATAGGCATAAAACAGCATTTTCTACCCCTGGAGGCCACTGGCAATTTAAAAGAATGCCTTTCGGTTTTAAAAACGCACCAGCAACTTTTCAAAGACTACTCGATGGAGTATTGCGAGGACTCAAAACTCAGCAATGTTGTGTATATCTAGACGATATTATTGTATTCTCCAAAGACATTAATTAACATGCTGTTCGTCTGCGTAACGTTTTTCAGAGACTTAGAAAGGCTAGATTAACATTAAGTATGGAAAAATGTAGTTTTGCATTGACAGAAGTTACTTACCTAGGGCATGTCATTAGTGAAAATGGAATTAAAACAGAGCCTCGATTAATTTCGGCAGTTAAAGACTTCCCAACACCATAATGCGTTAAGGAAGTACAAAGTTTCATTGGTCTCGTATCGTATTACCGAAAATATGTTCAAAATTTTGCTCAAATTGCCCGACCCTTAACCTAATTATTGAAAAAGGGTGCAAAATTTCATTGGTCTGAAGATTGTGAATCAGCATTTCAAACCCTTAAAGATAAGTTAATACACAGTCCAGTATTAGCCTACCCAGATTATAATAAAGAATTTATTTTATCCTGTGACGCAAGTGGTCATTCGGTAGGAGTTGTTTTGAGTCAGAATATTAATGGCGCGGAACACCCCATAGCCTACGCTTCGAGACAACTAACAGCGGCAGAAAGAAATTATTCCACAATGGAGAAAGAATTGTTAAGCGTTATTTATGGCATCAAATACTTTAAATGCTACTTGTATGGTAGGAAATTCAAGGTTATTACAGAAAACGCAGCTTTAAAATGGTTGCTTGGGTTAAAGGATCTGTCTAGTCATCTAACCCGTTGGGCCCTATGTCTTTTTTCGAAATGGATTTCGAAGTTATCCATAAACCAGGCAAAAAACACACGAATGCAGATTGCCTAAGTCGGAAAATAGCACTTTTGGAAGCAACAGGCCGAGATACTGAGGACTGGAGAAAGGCACAAGATGAGGATACAGAATGCAAAAAATACGCAACTCAAAAACAATTTTGCTTTCAAGATGGTGTATTATGCCGTAAAACAAAACTTGGACCGCAAATTGTTGTTCCCCAACACCTTAGACAAGAATTAATGGCGATCATATCCTTGCAGGACACGGTGGACAGAGGACAACCGAAAAATGCGTAGCAAAGCGATTTTGGTGGCAAACCAGAAAGCAGGATGTTGCGCAGTACGTTTGTAATTGCATTGCGTGTGCATAACGAGCTGAACTTTCTCGTTTAAAAATACCCTTACAGAGGCTCCCTGAGGCTTCATGTCCATTTCAAATCTGCGGAGTAGATATCTATGGACCATTTCATAAAACACCTGCTGGTAATAAGTATGTTCTTACGATTATAGATCACTTTTCACGCTATCTAGCTATGGTGAGTC
Organism: Schistocerca piceifrons; assembly: GCF_021461385.2. Classification (NCBI taxonomy): domain Eukaryota; kingdom Metazoa; phylum Arthropoda; class Insecta; order Orthoptera; family Acrididae; genus Schistocerca; species Schistocerca piceifrons. The sequence goes on along the minus strand of NC_060142.1, from coordinate 126,176,247 downwards.
TCCCAGATCAGCAAGCAAATACAGTTGCCCAAGCTTTAGTTAACAACTGGATACTTAAATTTGGCGTACCTGAAGCTATTATCACAGATCAGGGCTCTAATTTTATGTCTGAATTAATGAGACGGCTATGCCACTTACTAAAAATACGTAAATTACGCACAACTCCATTACACCCTCAGTGCAACGGACGAACAGAAAGAGTTCATCGGACAATTGGCAAGATGCTTAGTTATTATATTAACGAACAACATTCTAATTGGGATATGAATTTACCAACCATGGACCTTGCCGTTGGTGGGGAGGCTTGCATGCCTCAGCGATACAGATGGCCGTACCGTAGGTGCAACCACAACGGAGGGGTATCTGTTGAGAGGCCAGACAAACATGTGGTTCCCGAAGAGGGGCAGCAGCCTTTTCAGTAGTTGCAGGGGCAACAGTCTGGATGATTGACTGATCTGGCCTTGCAACATTAACCAAAACGGCCTTGCTGTGCTGGTACTGCGAACAGCTGAAAGCAAGGGGAAACTACAGCCGTAATTTTTCCCGAGGATATGCAGCTTTACTGTATGATTAAATGATGATGGCGTCCTCTTGGGTAAAATATTCCGGAGGTAAAATAGTCCCCCATTCGGATCTGCGGGCAGGGACTACTCAAGAGGACATCGTTATCAGGAGAAAGAAAACTGGCATTCTACAGATCGGAGTGTGGAATGTCAGATCCCTTAATCGGGCAGGTAGGTTAGAAAATTGAAAAAGGGAAATGGATAGGTTAAAGTTAGATATAGTGGGAATTAGTGAAGTTCGGTGGCAGGAGGAACAAGACTTTTGGTCAGGTGATTACAGGGTTATAAATACAAAATCAAATAGGGTTAATGCAGGAGTAGGTTTAATAATGAATAAAAAAATAGGAGTGCGGGTTAGCTACTACAAACAGCATAGTGAACGCATTATTGTGGCCAAGATAGACACAAAGCCCATGCCTACTACAGTAGTACAAGTTTATATGCCAACTAGCTCTGCAGATGATGAAGAAATTGATGAAATGTATGACGAGATAAAAGAAATTATTCAGGTAGTGAAGGGAGACGAAAATTTAATAGTCATGGGTGACTACAATTCGTCAGTAGGAAAAGGGAGAGAAGGAAACATAGTAGGTGAATATGGATTGGGGGGAAGAAATGAAAGAGGAAGCCGCCTTGTAGAATTTTGCACAGAGCATAACTTAATCATAGCTAACACTTGGTTCAAGAATCATGAAAGAAGGATGTATACCTGGAAGAATCCTGGAGATACTAAAAGGTATCAGATAGATTATATAATGGTAAGACAGAGATTTAGGAACCAGGTTTTAAATTGTAAGACATTTCCAGGGGCAGATGTGGCTTCTGACCACAATCTATTGGTTATGAACTGCAGATTGAAACTGAAGAAATTGCAAAAAGGTGGGAATTTAAGGAGATGGGACCTGCATAAACTGAAAGAACCAGAGGTTGTACAGAGTTTCAGGGAGAGCATAAGGGAACAATTGACATGAATGGGGGAAAGAAATACAGTAGAAGAAGAATGGGTAGCTCTGAGGGATGAAGTAGTGAAGGCAGCAGAGGATCAAGTAGGTAAAAAGACGAAGGCTAATAGAAATCCTTGGGTAACAGAAGAATTATTGAGTTTAATTGATGAAAGGAGATAATATAATAATGCAGTAAATGAAGCAGGCAAAAAGGAATACAAACGTCTCAAAAATGAGATCAACAGGAAGTGCAAAATGGCTAAGCAGGGATGGCTCGAGGACAAATGTAAGGATGTAGAGGCTTGTCTCACTAGGGGTAAGATAGATACTGCCTACAGGAAAATTAAAGAGACTTTTGGAGAGAAGAGAACCACTTGTATGAATATCAAGAGCTCAGATGGCAACCAAGTTGTAAGCAAAGAAGGGAAGGCAGAAAGGTGGAAGGAGTATATAGAGGGTTTATACAAGGGCGATGTACTTGAGGACAATATTATGGAAATGGAAGAGGATGTAGATGAAGATGAAATGGGAGATAAGATACTGTGTGAAGAGTTTGACAGAGCGCTGAAAGACCTGAGTCGAAACAAGGCCCCGGGAGTAGACAACATTCCATTAGAACTACTGATGGCCTTGGGAGAGCCAGTCATGACAAAACTCTACCATCTGGTGAACAAGATGTATGAGACAGGCGAAATACCCACAGACTTCAAGAAGAATATAATAATTCCAATCCCAAAGAAAGCAGGTGTTGACAGATGTGAAAATTACCGAACTATCAGTTTAATAAATCACAGCTGTAAAATACTAACGCGAATTCTTTACAGACGAATGGAAAAATTGGTAGAAGCGGACCTCGGGGAAGATCAGTTTGGATTCTGTAGAAATGTTGGAACACGTGAGGCAATACTAACCTTACGACTTATCTTAGAAGAAAGATTAAGAAAAGGCAAACCAACGTTTCTAGCAGAATGAGATTTTCACTCTGCAGCGGAGTGTGCGCTGATATGAAACTTCCTGGCAGATTAAAACTGTGTGCCCGACCGAGACTCGAACTCGGGACCTTTGCCTTTCGCGGGCAAGTGCTCTACCATCTGAGCTACCGAAGCACGACTCACGCCCGGTACTCACAGCTTTACTTCTGCCAGTATCTCGTCTCCTACCTTCCAAACTTTATAGAAGCTCTTCTGCGAACCTAGCAGAACTAGCACTCCTGAAAGAAAGGATATAGCGGAGACATGGCTTAGCCACAGCCCGGGGGATGTTTCCAGAATGAGATTTTCACTCTGCAGTGGAGTGTGCGCTGATATGAAACTTCCTGGCAGATTAAAACTGTGTGCCCGACCGAGACTCGAACTCGGGACCTTTGCCTTTCGCGGGCAAGTGCTCTACCATCTGAGCTACCGAAGCACGACTCACGCCCGGTTCTCACAGCTTTACTTCTGCCAGTATCTCGTCTCCTACCTTCCAAACTTTACAGAAGCTCTTCTGCGAACCTAGCAGAACTAGCACTCCTGAAAGAAAGGATATAGCGGAGACATGGCTTAGCCACAGCCCGGGGGATGTTTCCAGAATGAGATTTTCACTCTGCAGTGGAGTGTGCGCTGATATGAAACTTCCTGGCAGATTAAAACTGTGTGCCCGACCGAGACTCGAACTCGGGACCTTTGCCTTTCGCGGGCAAGTGCTCTACCATCTGAGCTACCGAAGCACGACTCACGCCCGGTACTCACAGTTTTACTTCTGCCAGTATCTCGTCTCCTACCTTCCAAACTTTACAGAAGCTCTTCTGGTTCGCAGAAGTTGCAGTAGGTACTGGGAGATGAAGAAGCTTGCACAGGATAGAGTAGCATGGAGAGCTGCATCAAACCAGTCTCAGGACTGAAGACCACAACAACAATTTACCAAAAATCGTGTCGGTATACAACGCCAAAAAGCATGAAGCGACTGGCATGTCACCTTATGAAGTGGTCTATGGGAGAAAAATGCGGTCCCCATTTGATGTAATCAGGAAGAAAAACGGAAAAGTCGTATAAACAGTAAAAGATTTCTGTCGAATGATGAACGATGTATGGAAAAAGGTTCAAAAATCTAATACAAAGACGATGGAACGACAGTAGAGATTAGGTAATGCCCAAGCTAAATATCCAAATTACAAAATTAGTCAGTGGGTGATACTATCAACCCCATACATTGCAAAAGGAAAAACGAAGAAATTAGTAACAAACTACAGAGGTCCTTATCAAATTATTGAGATCACATCACCAGTCAACGTTAAACTGCAAGTGCCCACATGAACTACTACTGTCCATGCAAGTCATTTAAAACCTTTTAAGGGTGCTCCAGATGTAATTCCTTCAACAATAGTGTCTGCTTTTCCGAAGGGTGGAGGAAGTGCCCGAAAAGGAAAAAGAGTGGTCACGCCAGCACAACATACAGACATGGCACCATACAATCTTCGACCAAGGGTGCGAATGTCCTAGTTGAATCATAGTAGACTGTGGATAGTATACAAATGTAAATAATTAATAAATGATAATGGTTTACTTTTAAGGGAAAAAAGTTGAACGTAGAACCATGTAGATCTTGTAGTTAACAATGTATTCCTTCTTTTCTTTGTTTTTGTTAATTACTAGGTTGGTAGGTCCATAACCATGTTGTTTGCTTTTTTCAGAAAATCCCATGCAAGCATTTCCTACACAAAACCTATCCTACCTCAATGACTCCCTTGACAGTTCCCTTCTGAAGTCATTAGATACGTTCATAAACTCACAGCAAGGCAAATTTGATGCCAATGTTACGATGCAACACGTCTTAAAGTTAAAAAGTGAACACAAAACTAAAATTATAATGCTAGGAATGGGTATACCTGGAACCTTTGTGTCAGTGTTTCTGCTTTGTACAGTTTTGTTTTATTTAAGACGAAAAAATAAGCCAAATAATAATATACCACTTCATCAAACCCCTGTTAACTGGATACCACACTCTTAACTGGTGTACTTCAGTGGTTACTTTTGAGCATTAGTGTATTAATTTTGTTTATTGTACTTCAGTCTTTATTAAACAGTCTCATGTAAAATAAACAATACTGTAGAATAGATATTCTTGCATTAATATAGGGTAGATTAAACAGGTGTTACTATGTAACTTTCTAAATGAAAAATCTATTTTTGTCTATTCATTGTCATCAAGATTTGTTACACTTCTTATAACGGTTTATGTGTGAACTATGTGATTCATGAGCGTACAGTGCTTTAGTAAAGTGATAAAGTAATTTCAACATACTTAATGTGAAACATGCGTAATCGTCTAAGTCGAGAGTTTTCATTGCTTGTGTTAGTGCTTTTGCCATGTGAAGTGTGGAGGAATGTCGAGTGGTAAATTCGAGGGCGAATTTCTCTGAAGAGTGGAGGAATGTTGAGTGGTTCTTAAGATAGGTAAATAAATTAGTGAAATAAATGTGAAGTGAAGTAGAAATTAGAAAATAAATGAAAAACTTGGTTTAGTTTAGAAGAGTTACACACTGGCAAACAGCAGGCAGAGCAGCAGTGGCAACAGCCGGCACTTGCAAGTCAACACGTTCAGGAGAAGTCATCGCCCTCCCTACATAAGCATAAGCTGTCGATTCAGCTGTCAAAGGCCCTCGTCTACATTCCAAGAGCCAATGACTGACGTTAAAAAGATTCTTCGAGAAGCTTTTCAACGTGACAGTAGAGGCAATGACCATGAACTCGTTCGCCGCGAGGGATTAGCCGAGCGGTGTAAGGTGCTACAGTCATGCACTGTGTGGCTGGTCCTGGCGGAGGTTCGAGTCCTCCCTCAGGCATGGGTGTGTGTATTTGTCCTTAGGATAATTTAGGTTAAGTAGTGTGTAAGCTTAGGGACTGATGACCTTAGCAGTTAAGTCCCATAAGATTTCAAACACACATGAAGTCGTTCACTTCCAGTGAACTGAAGTAAATAAATACGCGAGACACAGTGGGCCCAACAGTAGTTTTCAGTTCAGTTCCAGTTAGAGTTCAGTTCCAGTACAGTTCAGTCGGTGCTGAATACCGTCATGCAGGAAGAGACTACTTCATACACAGAAGCACCAAGTCCGCCGCTGCAATGGAATAGCAAGCAGCAGCCTCGACGTCAGAAGACAGAAGTTAGAAGGTATTTGAAGACTGATTTTTACGTACCTGGGTGACTCGTGAGGATGGGAAGGAGACGGCCTCACATCAGCAGTCACCTGTGAGCTGGTGATGAAGATCTGACAGCCGAAAACTGGCAAGTTGGAGTCTGTTGTTCGAATCCGGGACACTGGCCTTCCCCCACTGCGCCACTCCGCTGGCCAACGTACAATACTGACACACGCAGAGGCATAGAGAAGAGAAACACCGGGATGCCACATCCAAGGTATCACCATCCGATTCAAGACTTCATTCTCAATAATTAAATGGGCCACCTCACGATGCACATCTCCAGTCAACTAGGTGAAACAACGACACGAGATATACATCACCGGGCGTAATCAGACGACGCCGCCCACGCAGAAGGAGGCTTCGCAAACGACACAGCTGCCGCTCTCCCAGCCTGAACAATCCAGTAAGGATACCATTGTACAAATCTTTCAATAAAAGTTATGTAAAAATGCTGTTTCATTCTACCTCATACCCACCCTGCTCACATGTTGTTAAGAGAGAAAAAGTAATTTATTTAGTGTTTTTCACTCTGACATAATGCTTTAGAATCAAATGCCCTTTGCAGTAATGCTCATCCTGACAACTGACTAGCATCAAAGAGGTTACCCAGTTACAAAACTAACACAGCTAGAGCTATTTTGCTATAACACAAGCAGGCACATCTAATTTGATGTTTCATTCAAATGCTTAAGGAGAAGTAAGTTAAAGAGTTAAACATGGCTACCGCAAAATATCTCCACTAGATAGCAGTTGCACGGTGGGGGAAACTATTCTTTCTTGCAAGTGCTCTGCTTTAGACCTCGCCTTAAGCAAATACGTATTCTACCAAGATAACCAAGTAGCTTGTAAAAGTAAACAGTTTTGGTGGCAACCTTGCCAAATAATGGTGTATATGTAGTATATCATTCACATTTTAATACTAATAAGGCGTACTCAGTGTGTGTGAAACAACAAGTGCAGCATGACGAAAATGATGTACTCATGAGGCACTTCATTTACATTGCAGTAATTCCCACTTAACTGTTTTGTCCAGGATTAACAGAATCGCTTCAATTTCTTGATCGTTCTTCTCACGTTCGAAGCTCGAGGAAAACGATAACCAAATCTTCATGTGCGAGTTATAATTTCTGTTATGTTATTACAGTTGTAATATCATACTTTGTACAGCGGTGGCAACAAAAACTGTTTGCAATCCGAGGAGAAAGATGGTGGTTGAAATGTCATGGAAATAATGTGCCGCGGTGGAGAACCGTTTCTTTTAATACTGCGTCCCCAACTCATCTTCCCGCCCACTCCACCATTCCATCCTTCAAGGGAAAAAAAAGAAAAACATCTGCGACACTTGCTCCCCTACTTCGCTATACTACAAAATCAGATGCCTTCTTTCAACGTTTTCAATGTCCTCCGTCAATCCCGTCAGGTAATGATCGCACAGTGTCCAGCAGTATTCTAGAAAAGGTCGAACACTCGTAGTGCTGCCAGTCTCTTTGGTAGACTTCTTGGGTTGTGCCAATAACCCAACATTAGTTTCACCTTCGCCACAACATGTGATGTTTCCCAGTTACGTTGTTTATATTTGTAACCCCTAGGACTAGATCTATAACCTTCAGAATTGTTTTACTTATCAGTTTCTCCAAGTTTGACGAAACCTTATTAGTTATCATCTGGAGAACCTCACGCATTATATTTTGCACTGTGAAAATATAACAATTTCAACATCATTTTGCAATTCGCTACTGGGGAGTTTACTAGAAGGCAGCATTACCTGCCACAAATCTAAGAGAAATGTTGTGATTGTCTGCTAAATAGTTTACATATAATACAAACAGCAGAAGGTCCGCATCATTTTACTTGCTGAATCACACTCATTATTTGCGTTTCACTAGGTGTCGTTCCGTCAGTTACTGCGAACTGTGACTTTGCAGACAGAGATCACAAATCCAGTTGCACAACTTAGCCGATAGTCTATACGAAAGCAATGTAGTCAGAAGCCGCTTATGAGGAGTAGTACCAAAAGCCCTTCTGGAACACACTAAATACGCAATCAATTTGATAGTCCCTGTATGCAGTACGTCATGAAAATAAAGCGCAGGCAGTGTCTCACAAGTGATACTTTCCAAATCCCTCCTGGTTTCATATCAACTGTTAATATATTTCGGGGTCTTTCAGAACATTGAAACAAAATATTTGGTTGGTTCAAATGGCTCTGAGCACTATGGGACTCATCTGCTTAGGTCATTAGTCCCCTAGAACTTAGAACTAGTTAAACCTAACTAACCTAAGGACATCACAAACATCCATGCCCGAGGCAGGATTCGAACCTGCGACCGCAGCGGTCTTGCGGTTCCAGACTGCAGCGCCTTTAACCGCACGGCCACGTCGGCCGGCAAAACAAAATATTTCTTCAAACGTCCTGCTACATGTCGATGTCAATGAAATGGATCTGTAACTCAGCAAATTACGTTTATTTTCTTTTGAATGTATTGTGGTGGTCTCTGTAACTTTCAACCTTTCTCCCTCACGATAAATATAGGATACTCGTCGTGATGTCATACACTCAAGAGCTAAAGAAACTGGTACACCGGCCAAATATCGTGTAGTGCCCCTGCAGGCACGCAGAAGGACTGCAACACGACGTGTCATGGATTCGACTAATGTCTAAAGTAGTGCTGGAGGGATCTGACACCATCAATCCTGCAGGGCTGTCCATAAATCTGTAAGAGTACGAGGGGTGGAGATCTCTTCTGAACAGCATGTTGCAAGGCATATCAGATATGCTCAACAATGTTCATGTCTGGGGAGTTGGGTGGTCAGCGGAAGTGTTTAATCTCAGAAGAGAGTTCCTGGTGCCACTCTGTAGCAAGTCCTGCTGTAATTTCCCAAGTTATCGGAATGCACAATGGACGTGAATGGATTCAGGTGATAACATAGGACGCTTTCGTATGCATCACCTGTCAGAGTCCTATCTAGCCGTATAAGGGGTCCCATATCACTTCAACTGCACCCACCCGCAACATTACAGACCCTCCACCAGGTTGAACAGTCCCCGGCTGACATGCAGGGTCCATGGATTCATGAGGTTGTCGCCATACCTGTACAAGTCCACCCGCTCGATACAATTTGAAACGAGCCTCGTCCAACCAGGCAACATGTTTCCAGTCATCAACAGTCCAACGTTGGTGATGATGGGCCCAGGCGAGGCGTAAAGCTTAGTGTTGTGCAGTCATCAAGGGAACACGAGTGGACTTTCAGCTCCGAAACCACATATCGATGGTGTTTCTTCGAATGGTTCGCATGCTGACACTTGCAGCATTGAAATCTGCAGCATTTTGTGGAAGAGTTGCACTTGCGTCAGGTTGAATGATTCTCTTCATTCATTGCTGGTCCCGTTCTTGCAGGATCTTTTTCCAGCCTCAGCAATGTCGGAAATTTGATGTTTTACCGAATCCTGATATTCACGGTACACTCGTGAAATGGTCATACGAGAATAACCCAACTTTGACACTTCCTCGGAGATGCTGTGTCTCATCACTCGTACGCCAACTATAACACCATGTTCAAACTCGCTAAAATCTTGATAACCTGCCCTTGTAGCAACAGTAAACAATCTAACAACTGCGCCAGACACTTGTTGTCTTCTATGGGCGTTGCCGACCGCAGCACCATATTCCTCCTGTTTACACATCTCTGTATTTGAATACCCATGCCTATACCAGTTTCTTTGGCGCTTCAGTCTAGGAAAAGCAATTAAGCTGCTACATCACTGATGCACGAGATGCACACCTAAATTGTTATCCAATCAAAGAAGACATTGCCTGCAGAAATGTAGTCGTCCTGCTACGACTATGATAGTGTCATGACAACATAGTGAAACATGGCTTGTGATGCTGTGTCAGTTTTGTCACTTCCTGGAATTACAGAGAATTATCTTGCAAGATTCACTTGACATGCTGGTGATATACAAATCAAACATTCTGAATGCATCCCACTTCGGTGTGTCATCGACTTATCAGATACATGTTTGCAGACAGAGGAGATTACTTCCACGTGGCAACTGTAACTAATCTCGTTGTCTACATTGCGAATTATCAATGTCAGCCATCAGAGGGGCGATGAGGAGACGATGTATGCTGCAGTCGGTCGCTTGCTCTATAAAAATGTCAAAGCACTGTACAAAGAAAGAGGCAGTGGCTCAGTTCCAAACTGGCACTAGGGTAACTTTTCACCTTCTCTGGTACAGAGCTTTGAACAGCTATATGGAACTCACAATGACATCCTTAGAAATTCTGACATAAGACATCTAGCTACCTTCAATAACCAGTAAATCTAGAGGTAAGAAACATAAAATATTGCGAAACTGCTACTGAAAATACACGAATCTGTTAATGAAATAGTATCACTGAATACTCTGTTAACTACGTTTCATTCTTCAACTACTCTAACAGCCACACTGTCGTATTTACGTCGCAGTCCGATGGAGCTATTTGCGTATGCCAAAAGACTTCATGTTTAATTAAGACAGCCATTCGTTGTGTGATATTATGATGAGACAGACTGACAGAAAACCCTAAGAGATTCTGGTCATACATAATGCACACCAGTGGCAAGACGCAATCAATATCTTCACAGCAGCTGGCCGGGGTGGCCAGGCGGTTCTAGGCACTACAGTCTGGAACCGCGTGACCGCTATGGTCGCAGGTTCGAATCCTGCCTCGGGCATGGATGTGTGTGATGTCATTAGGTTAGTTAGGTTTAAATAGTACTAAGTTCTAGGGGACTGATGACCTTAGAAGTTAAGTCCCATAGTGCTCAGAGCCATTTGAACCATTTTGAACCTTCACAGCGCGATAACAACTGTGAAGTCACTGATGACAGTGACACTAAATCAGTGTTATTAAAAAAGGTTCCCTGAAACTGCTTCACCAAAGAGGACGAAGTAAATATTCCTGGATTCCAATCAAGAACAGCTGCCAAGATAAGAAACATAGAAATAGATATCCTCAGTGTAACAAAGCAGCTTAAATCACTTAATAAAGCCAAGGCCTCAGGTTCAGATTGAATACCAGTCAGGTTCCTCTCAGAGTATGCTGATGCAATAATTCCATATTTAACAGTTATATACAACCGCTCACTCACAGAAAGATCCGTACCTACTGACTGGAAAATTGCTCATCTCACACCAATAACCAAAAAGGAAGTAGGAGGAATCCACTGAATTACAAGCCTGTACCACTAGCATCAACTTGCAGTAGGGTTTTGGAACATATACTGTATTCGAACTTCATGAAGTACCTCAAAGAAAACGATATATTGACACATAGCACGGATTCAGAAAATATCATTCTTGCGAAACACAACAAGCACTTTATACTCAAGAAGTAATGAGTGCTATCGACAGGGGATGTCAAATTGATTACATATTTTTAGATTTCCAGAAGGCTTTCGACACCATTCCTCACAAGAGTCTTCTAACCAAACTGCGTACATACGGAATATCACCTCTGTTGTGCGGTGCGACTGGATTCATGATTTCCTGTCAGAGAGGTCACATTTCGTAGTAATGGACGGAAAGTCATTGAGTAAAATAGCGCGCACTGTTTTATGTCTATGGTGATCTCTTTTAATCTATTTAAATCTATTATGGCCAATGCCAGCATCAATGCTTTGAAATGGCACAGACGACTTCATTCTCCACCCTTCTCGGTTCAAGGTTCTGCTTCGCGTCTAATTTTCTTTTCAATTTGACGTTTGTCCTCCTTACTTTCTTTTAACTCAATATGAGTACTACAGTCAAGTGTCGCACAAAGGTTAATCACTCATTATACTTGCCAGATATCAGCTACACTGTCATTGACCATAGTAGGAAGGCGCAGAAACGACTTTCATCTATGCCTTTTTGTCTTTCTGAATGTGGTGATTAATTTATCTCAAAACTGTCCTACTTGAAACGATACAACTTGACTTACTTGATAGCACTCTGTTAATGCTGGCACAAATAGTATCAAAATGTTGTCTTACAACACTCCGAAGTCAGCTTCCCCCATTCCTGACGATTGTTCCTTATGCTCTCCCTGAAACTCTGTACAACCTCTGGTCCTTTCATTTCATCCAGGTCCCATCTCCTTAAATTCCCACCTTTTTGCAGTTTCTTCAGTTTTAATCTGCAGTTCATAACCAATAGATTGTGGTCAGAGTCCACATCTGCCGCTGGAAATGTCTTACAATTTAAATCCTGGTTCCTAAATCTCTGTCTTACCATTATATACTCTATCTTCCAGTATCTCCAGACTTTGTCCATGTATACAACCTTCTTTTATGATTCTTGAAACAAGTGTTAGCTATGATTAAGTTATGCTCTGTGCAAAATTCTACCAGGCAGCTTCCTTTTTCATTCCTTAGCCCCATTCCATATTCACCTACTACGTTTCCTTCTCTTCCTTTTCCTACTATGGAATTCCAGTCATCCATGACTATTAAATTTTCGTCTCCCTTCAGATACCAAATAATTCAGATATCTGGGTATAATCCTCATTGAGTCAAGTCTGTTCTCAGCGCACATCGAAATCGTGTGTCACAAAAGCCGAGCCCTATTCTACAAAACAGCCGGTATCGCCAACAAGCAGTACCATCTGCAGTTGCATACACTTTGGCTCTGTCATTCCAGCCTCCTCATGGCCACAATGGCCTATGGGCAGCACCGGCTTTAGGGTGGGGCAACTCGGGCGGTCGCCCAGGGCGCCGGGGCCCAAGGGGCGCCACGTACTAAACGCATGTAAAAAAAAAATTACAATTTACAATCACCCATTTCACGAAACTAAAATATTATTCAGTCTCATTCAACATACGTCGCTAATCTCACGAATGCGCGATGAATTCGGGGTAGCAGAAGAGAAATCATGCTGAATGCAATCTTCGTATTGTTTGCAACCATCCATGTTTGACGCGGGCTAGCACGGGCTCTACCAAAGCGCCTCTCTTATTTGTTTCAAGAACTGCAACAAGAAAGAGCCCATGCAGCCACACCATCTCTCGTTTACAACAGAAACTACCGGTCGCTCCAAATAAAAGAAAATACAGACTGTGAAATATATATTACATTATGATTAAATTAATACGAATGTATTTATATCGAATATTTGTGACTTAATGACTCATGTACATTAATTAATAGATCATGCAATGCGTGCACTGCATTCATAGAGAATTCTCCCCTAACTTACTGAAATAACTACTGAAATAACACTAAGAAAAGACTTAAAAAACAGTATTTATAAAGAAGTGACATTTAAAAATTGAATAATAAGTGGACACCAGCCACTCAGGCGAACACACATTTTTCTCATGTATCCGTATTATAATAACTTCTCTCTGTAAGTTTCAAGGGCAAAGAAATATAACAAAATGATCTAAAGACATGACAAGATATGCTCTTTTGTTAAATTTTTAGTCATCTTCACTTCGACTTCTTCTCTTGTCTTGGTTGCATGTAGATGGACATCTTGCGATTGCTGGCAAATGTAAGCATATTTGTACTAATTAAGCAGATAATATATTCATTTAATGTTATTGTTCACTTTTAATTTGTAAGAGGTGATCCCCATTTCATGTCTGCCTTCCTTAAATTAACCTGCATTCGAATAATTTACAATGCAACAATCACAGCAGCCAATGCAGCCAATGACACCATTATGGGGTGATATTAGCTTCTAAAAATTAGTGGAAGAGAAAAACATAATATACATTTTTCTCCACAGCCGCCTGATGTTGCAGTAAATACATAACTTTAATATTCTTATTAATATTGTTAAAAAAGAGAACTTCACAAAAGCCTTTAATTGTAAATCAGAATTGAATAACACATCATTTTGATTAAGGCCCACCATGTAATTCGTCAACAACCACCATTACCAATCAATTTCTGTAGTAAATAATAAATTAAATTACGACTGCTGACAGACACGAGAAATCCAAATAAAACTAACATAGTGTAATATATACATTTGTGCCATATTTAGTCACTTGTCATTATAAAAATTAAAACTGAGAAAGCCTAAATTGGATAATAGGATTTTGAACTTTTGGAGACATAGACATTGATGTAACTTAAAAACAGCAAAACAGTTTTATTTTCATAGGATGCCAAGATCATATGAGACATACTGCATTAATAAATCAAGTAGACAGTTCTCCTGACTTGTTAAAGTAGTTACAAATATTCAGAAAAATCAGTAAGAACTTGAATTGTTCCATAAGGGTTTTGATGGTCCATCCCCTCTCCCTGATATCTAGGTTTTAGTGACAGATTGATCTGCAGTGCATTTGGAAAGTCTAGGTTTGGTTGGAAGACAACAGTTTGCTTGTGAGTGCAAGGAGGCTCCATTATACACTCCTGAAAATTGAAATAAGAACACCGTGAATTCATTGTCCCAGGAAGGGGAAACTTTATTGACACATTCCTGGGGTCAGATACATCACATGATCACACTGACAGAACCACAGGCACATAGACACAGGCAACAGAGTATGCACAATGTCGGCACTAGTACAGTGTATATCCACCTTTCGCAGCAATGCAGGCTGCTATTCTCCCATGGAGACGATCGTAGAGATGCTGGATGTAGTCCTGTGGAACGGCTTGCCATGCCATTTCCACCTGGCGCCTCAGTTGGACCAGCGTTCGTGCTGGACGTGCAGACCGCGTGAGACGACGCTTCATCCAGTCCCAAACATGCTCAATGGGGGACAGATCCGGAGATCTTGCTGGCCATAGTTGACTTACACCTTCTAGAGCACGTTGGGTGGCACGGGATACATGCGGATGTGCATTGTCCTGTTGGAACAGCAAGTTCCCTTGCTGGTCTAGGAATGGTAGAACGATGGGTTCGATGACGGTTTGGATGTACCGTGCACTATTCAGTGTCCCCTCGACGATCACCAGTGGTGTACGGCCAGTGTAGGAGATCGCTCCCCACACCATGATGCCGGGTGTTGGCCCTGTGTGCCTCGGTCGTATGCAGTCCTGATTGTGGCGCTCACCTGCACGGCGCCAAACACGCATACGACCATCATTGGCACCAAGGCAGAAGCGACTCTCATCGCTGAAGATGACACGTCTCCATTCGTCCCTCCATTCACGCCTGTCGCGACACCACTGGAGGCGGGCTGCACGATGTTGGGGCATGAGCGGAAGACGGCCTAACGGTGTGCGGAACCATAGCCCAGCTTCATGGAGACGGTTGTGAATGGTCCTCGCCGATACCCCAGGAGCAACAGTGTCCCTAATTTGCTGGGAAGTGGTGGTGCGGTCCCCTACGGCACTGCGTAGGATCCTAGGTCTTGGCGTGCATCCGTGCGTCGCTGCGGTCCGGTCCCAGGTCGACGGGCACGTGCACCTTCCGCCGACCACTGGCGACAACATCGATGTACTGTGGAGACCTCACGCCCCACGTGTTGAGCAATTCGGCGGTACGTCCACCCGGCCTCCCGCATGCCCACTATACGCCCTCGCTCAAAGTCCGTCAACTGCACATACGGTTCACGTCCACGCTGTCGCGGCATGCTACGAGTGTTAAAGACTGCGATGGAGCTCCGTATGCCACGGCAAACTGGCTGACACTGACGGCGGCGGTGCACAAATGCTGCGCAGCTAGCGCCATTTGACGGCCAACACCGCGGTTCCTGGTGTGTCCGCTGTGCCGTGCGTGTGATCATTGCTTGTACAGCCCTCTCGCAGTGTCCGGAGCAAGTATGGTGGGTCTGACACACCGGTGTCAATGTGTTCTTTTTTCCATTTCCAGGAGTGTATAACTTTCACCAATTAAAAGTTAAAATGCCTGAATAACATTACAAAAATGTATATATTAGACTTCTGACTGATGAGATTATGTAAAATTGTAGTATACAGTTAAGGATGAGAAGAAAGAATCACATCCTTGAAAATTCTAATCTTGGGGATGCATTTCCATTATTTATCAATACACTTAAAAACCTGGTGTCCAAAGATAGTAAAAAATAAATAAAGCTTCTTATAGGATACATGATCTCACACCTGTGCATAAAGGTTCACACCTGACCTGCAAAGTCTTAGAATTCTGTTCATAATTTCTCATGAAAAGTCAAAAAATAATGATGCATAGAAATTCAACTAAATAAGGTTAAAGTGTAAGTACAGGGGGAAATCAAATTGGCAAATGCAAACTAAGTGATAATGATGAGTACATCTGTATCTCTCAAAACAATGCAAAGATGCATGAAGTATTATTAAGATCGAACTGGGGTAGAAGTAAGAATACCAAAAAACTTTCTCTGGGGATGGTATCACTCTAGACAATTTAAAAAGTTGTATTTTTTTCATTAAAGCTTGTGTTTCAAATAACGTTATTGCAAATGAACAATGTCCAGAACTCAAATAATGTTAACAACATACTGAAACATTTTGATCTCATTTTTCTTGCCTTTAAATGCTAAGATGTTATAGTAAATTAGCACAGAAGTAGCGAAGTTAAGTGACTAAAATTCAGGGGACCTTCATTGCCCCTCTAATTTTGCAATAACAAATATGGGTATTATAGCACACCCACTATGTTAACAGATTCATTGGACATTTAGAAATGTCTGTTACCTTCCATCCTTAAACATTATGGTTGGTAAACCTCTCCTACAAATGTGATGAGTCACATTATAATAATTATTGTAAATGTTACTTGTAGCCATCCTTTCAAAAGCACTAGAGTCCTGCTTACAGCTCCAAATCTCTGAACATCTATCAACAAATAACATTTTCAGTGACTCGTACGATGGTTTCAGGGTTGGTTTGTCAATGGAGAAAGGAGTTGAAGACATTTTTTCATTTGCACTATACTCATTTGAATCACAAATATCTGTTAATGGTGTGCTAATGGATCTTGTGGCAATGCACTACTGTATGCTGCCAGCACAACTGCAGAATTCATGTTCAGGGCTGGTGGCGAGAAGGCGAAATGAGAGCACCTGCTTCACTTACTGACAGCGCCACCAACAGACAAGTGGGCCTGGAGGCATGCCACTGGCATGGCCTCAACATCTCTTTCTTCAGGTGTGCTTGGTGAAGGTTCCACTTCCAGATTAGGACAGTTCCATGACTTTGTTGACAAGCATTACATATTATTGGGCTCTACCTGGACTAATAGTCTTCTGTTAATGTTCTCACATTCCAATGTAATTATGGTGCTCCGCTCACTTCCATTGTATTTCTTATGTTGTCAAGAAGAAAGAAAGAAAGAACTGCAGATAACGCAGATTTCAGCAAGGCATCTTAATGTGTTAGCCAAAAGAAAAAAGAGAAAACTCCATTTGCTCAGCTCCTACCTGAGTGAGAGGAAATATATACTACAGTTCAATGATAGAACTAATGTTCTGGACATCATGTGGTGTGTGCCAAAAAAGTACTGTGTTTGGAACTCTGCTATTCACAATTCATGTAAATGATTTGTCATGTATTTTGTGACATAAGTCCACACTGTGTGCTGATACCACCATGTTTCTTACAGCTGCAAAAGATTTACCTGAATTAAGGCATCAAATTAAAACTCAACTGAGAGCAGTCAGTACATGGTTTAGAAACAATGATTCATATGTTAATAATAAGAAAACTGTAAATATTTTCTTCAATTTATATAGTAAATATCACAGTGATTGTGTTTCTGTTGAACTTCTCAGCATTCATCTTGCTTCAAAATGAACTTTGAGAAATCATGTGGAATATCTGTCTACAAAGTTAGCATGTTATGTATTTATTAAGTACACTCAGGTCCTGTTTTAGTGAAAATGTTGCTGGTGCTTAATGTCTACTATGCCTTTTTTGTTCTATGAGTTGACATGTGGAGTCCTGTTATAGAGCGATTTGTCGACATTGTACAAAGAAAATAAATAACTCTATGGAAGTTGGGTGCTGTGCAGGTATGATATAACTGAGGTATGACATGGTACAGTAGACTTATACTTTACTGAATGAAAATATACATATGTACAGACACACAACTGCACATCATGGATGATAATGTCAAACTGAAATCTCAAGTCAAGTAACAGATATTGCACTCACAGCATGTCAGCAATTTATATTGTAGTGTGTGTCTCCCACAAGGGGCATAGTTGCACAGCACAAAGTTGTTTCTTTTGAGTGGTTGCAAGTCACTGCGCCAAGCCATGGCAAGGATGTATGACACAAGCTTCCGGCTGAAGCAGTTCTGTCCAGGTGCAGTGCAATCAAACACATGGAGTTGCCGCATGGGTGCAGTGCAGATGACAGTGCTTGCACAGATGAGAATGATGTGTGCTCAGCAGCGATTTGTGCAGGCGTGGGCATGAATTGGATGGTGATTGTCTGTGCAGGCGCAGCATGCCTGACGGAATTCTGCTCAGCTCTGGGTGTGGCGCAAATGGGGACGTACTGCACAGGCAAGGCACAGATCATGATGTGCTGTGCAGGTGTGGTTGTAGTGAGACAGCAGATTCAGAAGCAATTGCGGGAAGTCTGTCAGGCTCAACTCTTATGTGGAAGGCAGCATACTGCTGTTGCTGTGACAGCCAACATTTTCCTCACCAACGTGAATACCATAGATAGCAGTGGTCCATGGCATGTACTTGATGTAAATGTTGATGTGCAGCACCACTACTCCACAATAAATGGTCTCCAATCATAGGCCGGGTTTGAGGTTGGTCTGCATGAAGCTGAGTATCATCCATGGGCATGTGTGCAACCAGCAGCAGCAGGGGTGGATCAAACAAATTTGTGTGAAAGACCAGTGACCATGGTGAACAAATGCGAATCCCTGCAGCCAGAATGTTGAAGTTCAGTCTTTGCATAGTATTTCTGCAAGTAAGGTATGGCAAAGAGGCCCCACAGTAGATCTTTTTTGCTTTTAGTTTTGCAGGACTAGCATTGTGAGTTAAGTCACACTATGTATGCACTTCACTTGGACGATTGATGTCCATACACAATGGAAGAAATGACTGAGAAGCACTGCACTGTCCAGAACAGTAGACATTGGCACACATCCGTTATGTGGGTGTCACATTGTTCGAACCTAGTAACTGCATCAGTGCAAAAATTACCTCTTAAGTGGTGTAATAAATCTTATTATGGTGAGATAATTGTACTAGTCAATTTTGGATTATATGAAACGACTAATCCCCAAGGTGAAGACTCAAAACCCAGAAATCCTCTACCATACAGCTACGAAAATGTATAAACGTTGTCGCAATTGTAAGCACCTAAAGTAATTACGATGATGTTGTTGGATTTATTAAAAAGATAAGCAGTGATCAACAATTATTTGTACTTTCTTTTTGAAATGTATGTTCCAAAGATGATTTTGCACAAACAGATTGATAAATGATAGTTTTTTCTTTGCTACATGTTGTTCGAGGTAAATCCTTCTCTTTGGGCAGTTAGAAGCATGAGCTTGAAGTGCAAGGATGAAGAACAAGTTGTATTTGTTGTGATAGCATTGTTGTTGATGTTGATTTGTATTGTGCAGTGAAATGACTGCAAACAAATCTATTCAACAACAGAAATTCCACCAGTGTTCATATTATTTGACAAAATGAAGCCCAGCATCCTCTAGACCTGTATACAAAGTTGCATTTCAGAGTGGACTGTGAGCCTACAACTTACAACAAAGAAGAAGAATAAAAAATGAGCATTATGAAAACTGTTATTCAAATTCTACCATTGCTACCTCTCTCTGCAGTGTGTCTTTGTCTCCGCATGACAAGTGATGTGTAAATATGACCAGCCCCACAAATCATTAACTTACTTTAAAATTAATGAATCAACTTTGGGCTACAAGAGGGTAGTGGCAGTCAGAGTTGTCATCACAAATTGTTGGGGTAACCAATGTGGAAGTCGGGTACTGTGTGAGGACGATATAAGTGAGGTACAATAGACTTGCACTTATTGAACAAATGCCTACACAGGTAAAGACATACAACTATCAACATGTATGCTAAGATCGAACTACTGAAGTCTCTGGTCAAGTCAACGATATTTCACTCACAGCATGTCAGCAATGTATACCTGCAGTGGGGGGTCTTTTCATCTCCAATGTATGTGTGAGGATATGATAGGTGGTGTGTGTGTGTGTGTGTGTGTGTGTGTGTGTGTGTATCGCAGACCTTTTGGCCAGAAGCTTACTTGCTTAGCAGTCTTTTTGTTGTGCCTGTCTGTGATTCGACATCTCCACTGTATGGTGAGTAGCACTCTATCCTTTCCATGAGATCGTCTTGAATATATACATTATTTTCACATACCTGGGAGTAAGCACACAATATGAGGCTCAACTGATCTTCCTGATACCAGATGTTGGCTTTGTCCTGTGACATAATGTTGTCACATATGATGCAATGCATGTGAAAACATGGAGAGTACTTATTACTATCAGTTTCTTTATTATTTTTAGACTGTAGGTTGTGGTGGCTGATCTCTAGTATAGCCCAAGGTAGAAATTTGGTTGCAAGGTGACAATTGAATTAGTGAAACTAGTAAATGTTTATACAATTTCTTAAACGTGGTGGCATACTGATCTGTAGCATACCGCCAGTGCCTACATTAGGCCAAAAAGTGATACTGTTAGTTTATTGAGAGTGTTGGAAGCTGTATTAAATTACATTTATATTCTTAAAGGTGGAGATCATGTATAATTAAAGCATCATAATACAGAGGTAAGTTCATAATTACATGTTTCCTGAAAATAAATTATTCATAAGTGACTTTGGGCAGAAAGGAATTAGAGACAATGACAGCATACCCATTAGTTTACTGGCTGCACTGATTACCTGCACCACAATACATGTTATGAATCAGCCTGTCAACTAATAACTCATAGTCACATTCAGTGGCTTCAGACTGTTATCTTCAAACCCAATTTATAACTACACTACAGCTCAGTCTGTCACTGTATTTGAGTTTTATGAAACTTAAGGTTTGTTTCTTAACACATTTCAGCTATACATGCCTGAAGTTCCATGGAGTGCTCTATAGAATATTTATGCACTCAAGATTACATTATAGATTACAAGGCTTTGGCCAATAGGTGAGTGACATTGCTTGCATCAAAATTGTGAATGATTTCTTTATGACATCTTGAACATTTGCAAATCTGCACACTTGTGATATTGATGTACATTCTTGTTGTAACTAGGAATAACACAATAAGTATATACCCTTTCTATGACTTATTGACACAACACTGATACAAACAATTCTGTTACCAAGCATCAAGTTGTAGATGAACACATTATGGAAAATTATATAATTGATGGTGATTATACCAACATCGAGAAAGTGCGACTGAAATACAGGATTCCAGAGAAAATCACATGTCTGATGACACCCTAACTCTAGTGAACATCGAAGGCCAAGATCTAGTATAGCATTTCGATTCTAAGTTCAGAGTGCAGCCAAATCAACATCAAACAGCAAGTTCTCTGCAGTGTAGCACTTCCGAGTTGTGGAGTAGAAACATAGCATGATGAGAACCGGCTTGTAAATGTCAGTAGCAACGCTAAATAAGGCTCTGTAGTTAATAGAGCCAGTGGCTGGCATTGCTGTATATTCTGGGCAGCCAATCACTAAGTGTTATGGGTGGCCAATCACTGTGTTTTGAAACGCGCACATGTGCTAAGGTGGCCTGCAATGTTAGCATCGGGTCGCGCACAGAGTGCAGCCAATGATGCATTTCTCAGCCACGCATAACAAGTCATGAAGTCATGCCACATGCCACTGTTCAGTGCAGGGATTTAATAGTGGTGGCTACCACACATTGCTTCCCTTGGGGGAGCATCTGCTGTGAATAAACGCCACATCGGTGGGGTCCTCATCTGAGTCATCAGTGGCATTGGTGATTCAGGGCACAGGAGCATACAGACAAAAGCGTCCTGGCTGGGGGAGAAAGTTTTATGATGCGGACCTCAGCAGCAGAGTCAATGGAGTAGTAGAAGCCAGCAGTATGTCTTCATCTTCAGCCAGAATTACTCGTGATTGATCACTGGCTGACATCTCATAGTGCATGAAGGGCAGCCATTGGTTCTGGGCGACATTTGTGGTAAGCTGCTCTTGTTGAGGTGTGGTGTTGGTCAGCTGGCTGTGGGCAAAAGGCATGTATAAGTCTGGTATTACACTGACTGGATGGCTTGGGGTAGGATCAGAATTAGGTGACATGTAATGGTGGTGCAGAGACAGGGACAAAAACTGGTCAGGGATGAAGATGGCCGCCCAGGGTGGCCGAGCAGTTCTAGGCACTACAGTCTGGAACCGCACGACCCCTATGGTTGCAGGTTCAAATCCTGCCTTGGGCTTGGATGTGGGTGATTTCCTTAGGTTAGTTAGGTTTAAGTAGTTCTAAGTTCTAGGGGACTGATGACCTCAGAAGTTAAGTCCCATAGTGCTCGGAGCCATTTGATGAAGATAATTAACATGTGCAGAACCTAATGGTCCAGAAGCTGCACACTGAAGACCTTCTGGCTCCAGTGCTGGATGATTGTTCCAGAATCCAGGCTGGCTGCCAGCCAAGTCCTTTTGCCCACACCAAGGTTCCAGGTTCCAGGGCGGAACTTGGAAGCAGGCAGTGGGGGTGCTGGCCATGGCATTGGCACAAGTGGGCTCAAGAGGATCTGGGACTGCTGTCTGTGGAGAAGTCCCACAGAATTTTTGTCTCTGATGGATGTGAACTTGGGTGAGTTGTTCAATCTCATGGTTCATGATGGCCAGCCAGTAACTGAACCTGCAAGCCAAGAGTTTAGTTCGGGGTTCTCCCCAGTGACCTTGGTGCAATAGTTGCAGGATGTGCCAATGTAAAGACTGCCCATGGGTGTGCCATGTTGGAAATGAGTTGAATTACTCCATCGATTAACATCAACTGATGGTGGGCATTAAAGAACTGACAGAATGCTGTGGAAGCCTTCCAAGGCTGTTGTCTGGACCATCCACAAAGTATGTGACTCCAGACTTGTTGGAGTACCTCATCGCTACCAGTTGCGTCTGTGACCCGGGAGCTGGTAACTACAGGGGCTTATGCTTCTTCATTGATGTGAAAACTCAGAATTTCTTCTTTTTTGAACTGTGGATCAGGTGTGCATGGAAGGCAGGAGAGGGCATCAGCATTAGCATGCTCAGTCGTGTTGTGGAAATGAATCTCATAGTGGTAGCATGCCAAAAACAAAGCCCAGCACTGCAGGTGGTGAGCAGTCATCTTTGCTGCTGGATTGAATAAGGAGATCAGCGGTTTAAGTTCTGTGAAGAGGTGAAACATTGGGTCTTAAACAAGAACGTGAAAATTCTTTAATGAGAAGATGATAGCCAGCACTTCTTTTTCTATTTGGGAATACCTGCGTTGGGTGTCAGTCAATGTTTTCGATGTGTAGGCCATGAGGTGTTCAGAGCCATCTGCCTGCCTGTGTGCCAGGACTGCTCCAACACCTGTATCAGATGTGTCTGTTCCAATAACTATCTGCTTTGTTGGATCAAAATGTGTGAGGCACGAGGCTGTCAATAACTGGGATGTTAACATGTGGAGGGTGCACTTGCAAACTGGTGTCCACTGGAAAGGCACCCCTTTTTTGCATAACTGGGACAAGGGGGCAGTTTCTGTTTCTGCTGCAGATAAGAATTCCAGTAATATGATATATTCCCCAGAAAGAAATGAAGTTACTTAAGTGTTGTTGATCTGGGAAGTTTGATTATAGCTTTAATATGTTTATCCAGAGGGAAAATGTCTGAACTGGAAATGATGTGGTCGAGGTAGTGAATCTCAGCCTGGAAATAACAACATTTTTCTTTTCTGCACTTAGGGGCCAGCCATCTTCAAGACGCTGAATAAACATTTCAGATTGTGAAGGTGTTCCACCATAGCTCTCCCTGTTACAATGATATCATCTAAATAGTTAATACATCTGTCCACTCTGAGTACAAATTGTTCCATAAGCCATTGAAAAATGGTGGGGACACTTGCTATACCAAAGATTAAGCATTTAAAACAATAAAGTCCATGTGGTGTGTTAAGTATAAGAAACTGCTGAGATTCTGCATGAAGGGGAAGTTGGAGGTATGCATCCGTTAGGTCTATTTTAGAGAAGAAGATTCCACCATTTAATTCTGACAGTAATTCTTCTGGCTTCAGAATAGGCTGTGTCTCTCAATCTCTGCTGGGAATTAACATATGGATCTTTGCCAATAGCTTTTTTACTATGACTAGTGGGGTAGCCCATTAACTAGAAGGAATAGGTTCTACAACTCCAGTTGCAGTTAGCCGATCTAATTCTTACTTTACTTGGTATCTGGGAGCTAACAGAACAGTATGTTTCAGTGTGATGTGTCCCTCAAAATCATTTGTGATACAGATTTCTGTGGTGAACAGGTCCTCATAATCTTGGCAAAGTGTCTGTAAGTCTGAGTGTAGAACATCTTTGGATACCAAATGCACAGAATCATCTATTGAAAACCAAAATTTCTGGGAAGAGTCAAGTCCAAACAAGTTCCATGTGGTATCACGGTTAACAACAAAAAAAGGAATGAGGTGAGTGACATTATGGTATGTCATTGGCAGTGTGACCAGACCATGTGCTGGGGTGGTATGTTTATTATATGCCATTAGACGTCTCTTTGTTTCTTGCAAGGGAGGAGCTCCAAGTTTCAAATAGGTACTGTAATTCAGAATTCTCATGGCTGTGCTGGTATCTATGTGTAATTGAACTGGTTCCTCTGCAATTTGCACTTCTACAAAAATCTTACTGGAGCTCTCTTGATGGTCTATAGTGGCTACCAGATCTATTGGCCAGAGGGCTGACTTGCCTGATGTGACTTGCGACATGCAGAAGCTAGGTGGCTGTTGGCAGAACAGTTTTGCAATAGGCCCATCTGTCAGGAGAGTCTTCATGTTGATGTTTCTTAAAACAGTCTGGA
This sequence comes from Schistocerca piceifrons, assembly GCF_021461385.2. Classification (NCBI taxonomy): domain Eukaryota; kingdom Metazoa; phylum Arthropoda; class Insecta; order Orthoptera; family Acrididae; genus Schistocerca; species Schistocerca piceifrons. The sequence continues at coordinate 126,151,619 of NC_060142.1, read as the reverse complement.
CATGACAGTAATTGTTTTGGTACCCAAGACTGGTTTGATCAGCTCAAGTGGGGTGTAGGACATTGTTTGTTAATGGTACGGCATCCCCCCTGTACAGCTGCAACATCCAAATTGCGACTATTGTGACCATTGGCTGCTGGCTCCTATGTGTTTACATTAACAGCTGTTACCTTGATCCATGACTCCAGTTTCTGCCTGCTGCTTAGATCACTTTGAGGTTTTGTACTAAATCCAAAACTTTGGCTAATCATGGATCTGCATGTTGAAGTGCGTCATACTTAAAATCCCTGTCTGGAGTACCCTGGATGATCATGTCCCTTATCATTTTTTCTGTATATGACTCCTTACTTTTAGGAGTAACAAAATGACAGTTTCACCCTGAACCTGCAACTCTGCAGCCCATTCTCTCTATGAGTCTGCTTTCACTATTTCTTGCATTGGTAAAATGCTTCCCGGAAGGAAATAACATGGGTATGCCACTGGTAATACTTAGTCAGTAAAGAACAAATAATTGAAATGGTAAGCTCTGAAGGCTTAGATAAGGGGGTCAGTTTGCAGAGTAGTCACTAAATCTCAGGTTTTGACCATGACAAAGATTTCATGAGGCTTATGTCAGTTACCTTGAATGCATGGAAATGCACCAGTAATGTTGATTCATAGGCTTCCCAATCCTCTAAAGCCTCAGAAAAGGAAGGAAAAGCAGGTGCTTTCTGAGTTGCTTGAATCTGCAGTAAGCTTTGAAGAAGTGGTTGGAGGGTGTTCAGTAGCAGCTTCTGGTTCCCATTTTGCTGATGGATAAGTTGCATGTGTAGAGCATCCAGTTAGATGGTTGTTGGCTCATCACCGTTTTTATTGTGTTATAATTAGGAATTACACTATAAATATATCAGCATTGAACAGTGTATGGGCAAAAAATTTATACAAATAACTCTGTTACCAAGCACCTAGTTGTAAATGAACACTTTATAGAAAATTATGTAAACTGATGGTGATTATATTAACGTTCAGGAAGTGCAAGTGAATTGCAGAATTCCAGAAGAAATCACAAGTCTGTTGACATACTAAGGCTACTAAATGTTGAGGTTCCAGTTCCGGTATAGCATTCGGTTTCCAGGTCCAGAGCACAGCTAAATCATTGTGGAATAGCAGGTCCATCATAGCGTAGCACTTCTTAGTTGTGGAGTAGAAGCACAGCATGATTAGAGCTGGCTTTTAGACATCAGTAGTGGCATTAAATAAGTCTCCATAGTTAATAGAGCTGGGGGCTGGGGTCGCTGTATATTCTGGGTCACCAATCACTGAGTGTTATGGTTTTTAAGCATAAACGTGTGAAGACAGCCTGTAATGTTAGCAGCAGGCCACACATGGAGAACTACAACCAATGTTGCATTTCTCTGCCACACATAATGGAGTGCACCACTGCTCGGTGTCGAGATTTAATAGTGGTGGGTACCACAAGCCTTCCATGATTGAGCATCACTTCTCTTTGGCTGATAAAAACAGTGAGAATCTTTACTCAGAAAGAATTTGTTGCTTGAGAAATAAGAGCTCATACAACAAACAGCTTATTCACAGTTTACTTTGAAATCATTTTTGACTGAAGTGCTTAAACTGTTTGACTGAATATTAATTTTAATCTAAATTGTAATCTGTGTATATTTTGTTATGTAAAATCTGATCATATGTAATATTAATTGTAATATCTACAATCTGTTGTCTTTATTAAGTATACTGGTATTTGCACCCTGCGTATATATAGAATGTATCTGCCCTCTATTTGTACAAAACTTGTATACTCTGTTGTCTTACAAAGTATGCATATACACTCATGTTCAAAAAATACAGAACACCTTGAATGACTAGAGACAGAATGTTCATGATCACAGGAGATGTACATTAGTAGGTTCTGCTGAAATGATCAGCATTTCAATCACCTCAGTTCAGCATGTGTCCTGTTGCCCAGTAGGCACAGGGTACACTGTTGTTCTTGTTGTGGTCTTCAGTCCTGAGACTGGTTTGATGCAGCTTTCCATGCTACTCTATCCTGTGCAAGCTTCTTCATCTCCCAGTACCTACTGCAACTTACGTCCTTCCGAAACTGCTTAGTGTATTCATCTCTTGGTCTCCCTCTACAATTTCTACTCTCCACACTGCCCTCCAACACTAAATTGGTGATCCCCTGATGCCTCAGAACATGTCCTACCAACCTATCCCTTCTTCCAGTCAAGTTGTGCAACAGACGTCTCTTCTACTCAATCCTATTCAGTACCTCCTCATTAGTTATGTGATCTACCCATCTAATCTTCAGTATTCTTCTGTAGCACTACATTTTGAAAGCTTCTTTTCTCTTCTTGTCCAAACTATTTATTGTCCATGTTTCACTTCCATACATGGCTACACTCCATACAAATACTTTCAGAAACGACTTCCTGACACTTAATCTATACTCGATGTTAACAAATTCCCTTCTTCAGAAACACTTTCCTTGCCATTGCCAGTCTACATTTTATATCCTCTCTACTTTGACCATTATCAGTTAATTTGCTCTCCAAATAGCAAAACTCCTTTACTACTTTAAGTGTCTTATTTCTTAATCTAATTGCCTCAGCATCACCCGACTTAATTCCACTATATTCCATTATCCTCATTTTGCTTTTGTTGATGTTCATCTTATATCCTCCTTTCAAGACACTATCCATTCTGTTCAACTGCTCTTCCAAGTCCTTTGCTGTCTCTGACAGAATTACAATGTCAGCGGCAAACCTAAAAGTTTTTATTTCTTCTCCATGGATTTTAATACCTACTCCAAATTTTTCTTTTGTTTCCTTTACTGCTTGCTCAGTATACAGATTGAATAACATTTGGGAGAGGCTACAACCCTGTCTCACTCCCTTCCCAACCACTGCATCCCTTTCATGTCCCTCGACTCTTATAACTGCCATCTGCTTTCTGAACAAATTGTAAATAGCCCTTCGCTCCCTGTATTTTACCCCTGACACCTTCAGAATTTGAAAGAGAGTATTCCAGATAACATTGTCAAAAGCCGTCTCTAAGTCTACAAATGCTAGAAATGTAGGTTTGCCTTTCCTTAATCTAGCTTTTAAGATAAGTTGTAGGGTCAGTATTGCCTCACATGTTATAACATTTCTACGGAACCCAAACTGATCTTCCCGGAGGTCGGCTTCTACTAGTTTTTCCATTCGTCTGTAAAGAATTCATGTTAGTATTTTGCAGCCGTGACCTATTAAACTGATAGTTCGGTAATTTTCGCATCTGTCAACCCCTGCTTTCTTTGGGATTAGAATTATTATATTCTTCTTGAAGTCTGAGGTTATTTCACTTGTCTCATACATTTTGCTCACCAGATGGTAGAGTTACGTCAGGAATGGCTCTCCCAAGGCTGTCAGTAGTTCTAACAGAATGTTGTCTACTCCTGGGGCCTTGTTTCGACTCAGGTCTTTCAGTGCTCTGTCAAACTCTATTCGCAGTATCATATCTCCCATTTCATCTCCATCTATATCCTCTTCCATTTCCATAATATTGTCCTCAAGTACATCGCCCTTATATAGACCCTCTATATACTCCTTCCACCTTTCTGCTTTTCCTTCTTTGCTTAGAACTGGTTTTCCTTCTGAGCTCTTGATATCCACGCAAGTGGTTCTCTTTTCTCCAAAGGTCCCTCTAATTTTCTTGTAGGCAGTATCTATCTTACCCCTAGCAAGATAAGACTCTACATCCTTACATTTGTCCTCTAGCCATCCCTGTTTAGCCATTTTGCACTTACTGTAGATCTCATTTTTGAGATGTTTGTATTCCTTTTTGCCTGCTACAGTTCATAACCAATAGATTGTGGTCAGAGTTCACATCTGCCACTGAAAATGTCTTACAATTTAAAACCTGGTTCCTAAATCTCTGTCTTATCATTATATAATCTATCTGAAAACTGTCCGTATCTCCAGGCTTCTTCCATGTATACAGCCTTCTTTTATGATTCTTGAACCAAGTGTTAGCTATGATTAAGTTATGCTCTGTGCAAAATTCTACCAGGCAGCTTCCTCATTGATTTCTTACCCCCAATCCATATTCACCTGCTATGTTTCCTTGTCTCCCTTTTCCTACTCTTGAATTCCAGTCACCCATGACTATTAAATTTTCGTCTCCCTTCACTACGTGAATAATTTCTTTTATTTCATCATGCATTTCTTCAATTTCTTCGTCATCTGCAGGGTACACTATTGGTCATGATAACATATTCCATGTGAGTTGTCATCAATGTGTGTAAGGTGTAAATGGTGTCCTGTGATACATCCATCCTCACTGCATTCACTTGGTTCCAAAGTTCATCTGTAGTGGTTGGTATTTGGTCACAGTGCTGCACCTGTCATTTGATCGTATCCAACACATCTTCAACTGGCGACATGGCTGGTGATCTGGTGAACCTAGGCAAAATGCTAACATCCTGTTACACCAAGAATGCACATGTTCATCCAGCAACATGTCGTCATTCATTTCCTTGCTGAAAAATGGTGTCTAGGATTTTGTGCAGAAAAAGTTTGGCTATGGGTTGCAGGATGTCATTCATGTATGTCAGATTGGTAACAGTGTTGTGGACACACCAGCTATGATTTGTGGTTGTACTCAATAGCAACTTACACCATACATACAGTCTTGAGTTGATACTGCATGTCTTGCAGGATGTCATTCATGTATGTCAGATTGGTAACAGTGTTGTGGACACACCAGCTATGATTTGTGGTTGTACTCAATAGCAACTTACACCATACATACAGTCTTGAGTTGATACTGCATGTCTTGTGTGAATGCAGTCACTGTGATGCCACTTCCCTGCCTACGGCAAACCAAATAGCAGTCATCACTTTCAAACAAACAGATCCTGGATTTGTCCAAAAACAAAATCTGATTCCATTCCTGTCCTCAGTGAAATCATTCTACACACCATTTCCATCTAATATGTTTCCATACATTCATCAAGAAGAAGATGATGTGCACATAACCTGTGCTGTAATAAACAGCAATGGACTGTTACTCCTGATAGTGTATGATGTGTTACACAGTTCCACTGTAATGCCAGAGCCAAGGAGTATGCAGAATTGTCCCACAGGGGCATTCAGATGAGGTGTCATTCATCTTGGGAGGTAGTCTGGGTGATGCAACCTGACTCATCTAGTCATTTGCTATGGCCTTCTGTGAATCATTATGCACATGCCCATTTCACTATCAAAACACTTTGTCCCACACAAGCAGCAACTTCCTGAATGGATGCATCACGTTTTCTCATGCCAATAATGTTCCCTCTTTCAAACTCTCTGATTTTATGGTACAATTCACGTATACATCTATGAGGCATCCTGCAGTCTGGACATCCGCTAAAGTCACACTGAAGCTTTACCTACCATTTATAGTGACAACTAGAGCTGCAGGCACATTTTACCAACAGGTGGTGTTGCACCATGATATCAATATTGGCCTTCAGTCAGCGAGCTGACATGGTTCAAATGCTAATCGTTTCTGCAGAACATACTAATGTACATGTCCTATGAATATGAACATCCTATCTCTAGTCATTCAAGATCTTCTGTTTTTTTCTGAACATGAGTGTATATGTATCACGTAGATCTATATTTCATCACTTATGCATATATAAAATGCATCTACTCTGTTTGTACAAAACTTGTAAAAAGTGTTATAATCTTTGTATCATCGGTTATAAATGTATTTTTTGAAATGGAAGCATTTTTCCAAACTACTATGTCATTCACCAACTTATGCCATATTTTGAAACTAATAAAGAAAGCAATCTCATTGAGAATCCTCTGTTGAACAACTTATGAAGGTAGATACAATGATTACCCTCCCGTAGGTCTATTAAAATGATTTTGCATTGAAAGACTACTTGAAAAATTCAATCTGAAGTCTGATATGCATAAAAGCAAATTGAAAACTAAAGTGTGCTAATGCCATGTGGCTGGGTAATGAAGCTCTTTGAACATCAGAATAGAGAACGCTTTCAAACTGTCAATACTAGCCATCCCTGTTTAGCCATTTTGCCCTTACTGTAGATCTCATTTTTGAGATGTTTGTATTCCTTTTTGCCTGCTACAGTTCATAACCAAAAGATGGTGGTCAGAGTTCACATCTGCCACTGAAAATGTCTTACAATTTAAAACCTGGTTCCTAAATCTCTGTCTTACCATTATATAATCTATCTGAAACCTGTCAGTACCTCCAGGCTTCTTCCATGTATACAGCCTTCTTTTATGATTCTTGAACCAAGAATGCTTCCACTTCAAAAAATACATTTATAACCGATGATACAAAGATTATAACACTTTTTACAAGTTTTGTACAAACAGAGTAGATTCAGTTTATACACTCCTGGAAATTGAAATAAGAACACCGTGAATTCATTGTCCCAGGAAGGGGAAACTTTATTGACACATTCCTGGGGTCAGATACATCACATGATCACACTGACAGAACCACAGGCACATAGACACAGGCAACAGAGCATGCACAATGTCGGCACTAGTACAGTGTATATCCACCTTTTGCAGCAATGCAGGCTGCTATTCTCCCATGGAGACGATCGTAGAGATGCTGGATGTAGTCCTGTGGAATGGCTTGCCATGCCATTTCCACCTGGCGCCTCAGTTGGACCAGCGTTCGTGCTGGACGTGCAGACCGCGTGAGACGACGCTTCATCCAGTCCCAAACATGCTCAATGGGGGACAGATCCGGAGATCTTGCTGGCCAGGGTAGTTGACTTACACCTTCTAGAGCACGTTGGGTGGCACGGGATACATGCGGATGTGCATTGTCCTGTTGGAACAGCAAGTTCCCTTGCTGTTCTAGGAATGGTAGAGCGATGGGTTCGATGACGGTTTGGATGTACCGTGCACTATTCAGTGTCCCCTCGACGATCACCAGTGGTGTACGGCCAGTGTAGGAGATCGCTCCCCACACCATGATGCCGGGTGTTGGCCCTGTGTGCCTCGGTCGTATGCAGTCCTGATTGTGGCGCTCACCTGCACGGCGCCAAACACGCATACGACCATCATTGGCACCAAGGCAGAAGCAACTCTCATCGCTGAAGACGACACGTCTCCATTCGTCCCTCCATTCACGCCTGTCGCGACACCACTGGAGGCGGGCTGCACGATGTTGGGGCGTGAGCGGAAGACGGCCTAACGGTGTGCGGGACCGTAGCCCAGCTTCATGGAGACGGTTGCGAATGGTCCTCGCCGATACCCCAGGAGCAACAGTGTCCCTAATTTGCTGGGAAGTGGCGGTGCGGTCCCCTACGGCACTGCGTAGGATCCTACGGTCTTGGCGTGCATCCGTGCGTCGCTGCGGTCCGGTCCCAGGTCGATGGGCACGTGCACCTTCCGCCGACCACTGGCGACAACATCAATGTACTGTGGAGACCTCACGCCCCACGTGTTGAGCAATTCGGCGGTACGTCCACCCGGCCTCCCGCATGCCCACTATACGCCCTCGCTCAAAGTCCGTCAACTGCACATAAGGTTCACGTCCACGCTGTCGCGGCATGCTACCAGTGTTAAAGACTCCGATGGAGCTCCGTATGCCACGGCAAACTGGCTGACACTGACGGCGGCGGCGCACAAATGCTGCGCAGCTAGCGCCATTCGACGGCCAACACCGCGGTTCCTTGTGTGTCCGCTGTGCCGTGCGTGTGATCATTGCTTGTACAGCCCTCTCGCAGTGTCCGGAGCAAGTATGGTGGGTCTGACACACCGGTGTCAATGTGTTCTTTTTTCCATTTCCAGGAGTGTATATGCATAAGTGATGACATATAGATCTACGTGATACATATACACTCATGTTCAGAAAAAACAGAACATCTTGAATGACTAGAGATAGGGTGTTCATATTCACAGGACATGTACATTAGTATGTTCTGCAGAAACGATTAGCATTTGAACCATGTCAGCTCGCTGACTGAAGGCCAATATTGATATCAGTACACATTCTGTACTGAGAATATTTTGAAGGTCATCAATACAGCTTCTCAGTATTTCCGGTATTGACAGTACATCAATACACACCCTGTGAATGCATTTACAGTAAGTAATCTGATGTACAGAAGGAAATATCATTTGAATAGTCCTGGAAGTGTAGAGTGACAGCTTTCAGGACAAGTCAACTGCAGCATAGTTTAATACTGTCTTTAGTGCCAGTAAAAGTAATTGTGAAAATGAGTGTGGCACAAATACTGCAAATAGAAAGACTTGTAGGTTGCGAGAACCATGTTACATGGAAATTTGCTGTGAAAATGTACTTACACTTGGACAATTTATGGGACATGATGAATGGTGCACAGAAGTCCACTGACAAGGGAACCTCACCATCGCACCCCCCTCAGATGTAGTTATAAGTTGGCACAGTGGATAGGCCTTGAAAAACTGAACACAGATCAATCGAGAAAACAGGAAGAAGTTGTATGGAAGTATGAAAAAATAAGCAAAATACACAAACTGAGTGGTCTATGCATATGATATACAACATCTTGGAGAATATAAGCTCCTGAGCGCCGTGGTCTTGTGGTTAGCATGAGCAACTGCCGTGCAAGAGGTCCTTGGATCAAGTCTTCCCTCGAGTGAAAATTTTAATTTTTTATTTTCAGACAATTATTATCTATCCGTTCGTTCATTGATGTCTCTGTTCACTGTAATAAGTTTAGTGCCTGTGTTTTGCGACCGCACTGCTAAACCGTGCGATTAGTAGACGAAAGGACGTGCCTATCCACAGGGAACCGAAAAAGTTTGATCGCAAGGTCATAGGTCAACCGATTCCTCCACAGAAAAACACGTCTGATATATTCTATACGACACTGGTGATGGCATATGTTGTCGACCCACCTAACTTGTACACTTGGCGAATGGGTAAAAAGATTCTTCTACCTTGCACGATTTAGGTTTTCTTGTGGAAATTTTAATTTTTTATTTTCAGACAATTATTATCTGTCCGTTCGTTCATTGATGTCTCTGTTCACTGTAATAAGTTTAGTGCCTGTGTTTTGCGGATGCACCGCTAAACCGTGCGATTAGTAGACGAAAGGACGTGCCTATACACTGGGAACCGAAAAAGTTTGATCGCAAGGTCATAGGTCAACCGATTCCTCCACAGGAAAACATGTCTGACATATTCTATACGACACTGGTGACGGCATATGTTGTCGAACCGCCTAACTTGTACACTTGGCGAATGGGTAAAAAGATTCTTCTACCTTGCACGATTTAGGTTTTCTTGTGGATGTGATAATCACTCCCAAAAAAGTGATCGCATCAGACGGACGGACGGACAGATAATAATTGTCTGAAAATAAAAAATTAAAAGTTTTCAGTCGAGGGAAGACTCGAACCAAGGACCTCTTGTACTGCAGCTGCTCACGCTAACCACGGGACCATGGCGCTCGTGCGCTTGGGCTGTCCTTGATGAGGCATATGATATGCATAGACTACTCAGTTTGTATATTTTGCTTATTTTTTTCATACTTCCACACAACTTCTTCCTGTTTTCTTGATTGATCTGTGTTCAGTTTTTCAAGGCCTATCCACAGTGCCAACTTAAAACTAAATCTGAGGGGGGTGTGATGGGGAGGTTCCCTTGTGAGCAAAGCACAAATAAGGACTGGAAGGCAGGATCAAAGCTGATATTATTGATTGATTCAGTGAACTATGTACATGTAGAGAAAGCTGTGATGGCAAAGAAGTGTGGGACATGTTACCAAGTGCAGCTGAAGATGGTGGCCTTACAAGAAAAGTCAAATTACTCTATGAACATATAACCACTCGACTGGATAAGTGAAAGAATATGGACAAGTATGTCAATGAGATAATACTCACATTGAATCAACTAAGGAACATTAAGTTCAAGATTGCTGATGAATAGTTAGGCTCATTATTGCTAGCAGAACTGCCAAAAAATATGCACCCATGATTATGGAGTTAGAAAGCTCATTCATACTTAATATGGGAGACAATGTAAAAGTGAAGATCCTACAGGGTTTAAAAAGTACATCAGTATGCCAATTCAGGGAAGGAAATAGCTACAGCGGTTTAGTATAAGAAAAAGAACAAAGCAGTCAAGTGCTCCAATGGACAGAAGATGGGTTACATAATGTCCAAATGCCACCAACGACCTCATCAAATAGAAAAAGGTATGATGCAAATAGTCCAGAGAGGAGATATGCTGACCAAGGTAAGGCACTCTCTATTTATTACTCTTTTGTAGTAATGAGTAATAGAAACCAGAATGTATATTAGAGTCAGGGAGCACCAGTGCATATTATTAGAGACAAAACCGCTCTTTATGATGTTACCAATAAAACACATATGTGTATACCTACAGTGGATGGTTCCAAGTTACAATGTAAGCCTGTGGGCAAGTTGACCTTAAGATAACTGTAGATAAAGAACAAGAAAATAATACGGAATGTGATGATTACGATGTAAAACGTGTCACAACTTGAAGTAACATGCACACACACACACACACACACACACACACACACATGCACTTGTTATTTGTTAGTGAGATAGTCAAGAAGGGAAGCAGAGCAAAAATAGTTGACCAATACAGGAAAGCTATACCTAAGATGACAAATTAAATGGAAATTTTCAAGTTATATACTCCTAAAGACATATTTGAAGTTGTAAAATCATTCTATATACCTTGTAAAAGGTTTCTTATGGCATAGAAGACTTGGGCACCTAAACAGAAAAGGCATGTCATTGTTAAGGGCCACAGTGATAGCAATGGAAGATTGCAGTAAATGTTAAGAAATCTGTGTAATATGCATACAAGGGAAACAGACTAGACTACCCTTTAAGCCTAGCAAAAGCATAAGTACAGACTTCTTGCACTTAATACTAGTGGATGTTTGTGGACCAATGCAGAGTGAATCTGTAGGAGGAAGCCATTATTTTATTACCTTTACTGATGACTAGTCAAAATATAAACATGTTTATTTTTTAAGTGCTAAAGATCAAGTGAGTAATATTTTTGAGAACCTTCATAATATGGTAAAAAGAGAAACAGGAAAGAAGATCTGATAATGGCACAGATTATACCAATCAAAAATTCAAGAAACATTTGAAGGACATACGAATTAGACACCAAATCGCCATCAGACACAACCCAGCCCAGAATAGAGTTGCAGAGAGAGCAAATAGGACTATTGTTGAAAAGCAAGAAATATGTCAACTGATGCTCACATACCTAAATGTTTTGGGGCAGCAGAGGTGATGTCAAAAGCTATGTATTTGATCACTCAATCGCCTACCAAAGCGATAAAAAATAGACCTCCCTATGAATTATGGACAGGGAATATGCCAAATATAAGTAGTTTTTGGATGTGAGGCTATGGTACAGAGACCAAACCAATTGAGGTGAAAATGGGTCCCAAAGTCTAAGAAATATATTTTGTAGGCCACTGCAAAGACTTGAAGGGTTGCTGCCTCATGAATCTTACAAATAGAAAATACTGACTAGTAGAGATGATGTATTCCTTGAGAATAATAAAAACGAAATAAATTAGGACCATCAAGAAAGTACAGCTACTTCATTAACATCATCAAATTCCAAAAACACTAGTTCCAATAGGAAAAAAATTAGTTTCAGTTGTTATGAACTGAAGGACATATTTGTACCTGCATTCTGAAAAATAAAAATGTTGGGGAATTGCAAATGAAGATATTAGTCATATTAAATTGTGCCTCGGAACATTTCTGAAGCATAGTCTTCATTTTGTTGCATTTCTTCATATTCAAGCTTCCTTTTGACACTCCTTTTAACACTTCTTGCTTCTCTGACAACTTGAAGAGCGAATCTTTCAACTTCATGAATACCTAGGGAAGCAACTGGTCTTTCATACTAGAGCCACTTTTTATGCCCAAATTTCTCACAACTTCCAATCTGGCTATCACTCCAACATTGAAACATATCACTGCATCCAATACACAAACTTTCAATGTATTCAGTCACACAAAAACGTTCTTGGCTACTCTTTTGCACATGCAATGGTTAATACTTTCATTTGTATTCTGAGTGCCTCCATGAAGATATTTAGTAAACAAAACTGGGTCACTCAGTTCAGTCATAACAGGATCAGGAAGGGAAAGTTTATGATGGTTTGTTTGACCACTTTCTACATTTTTTTGATAATCACGTCAAGAATCTGCTTCTTTATGGCAAAGTCCATGGACAGGGTGGTCATTTGTGGACAACTTATGAGAGAAAGTGGCCCACACAGTTTTTCTCATTGCTGTAACGTCATTCAGAGATACAATTCATCTAATGACCAGTCCATAATAATCACTCTGCCCCTGCCAGTCAGAGATTTTCTACCAGACAGCAACTTCCCTTTCATTTCTCTCCATAGCTTCCTCAGTCTGGCACCCATCCTCTTCTGAACATGCTCCCAACACTCCAGTTTTGTTATGAAAGTATTCCCTTAAACTTTGAACTTGTTAATTTTATTGAAAGCTTTAGAATCCCCATTACCCAGTTAGTTCATATACCTAATATTATGAAGTTTCTGAGACCTCTGAGATATTTTTAGAGCTCAATCACACTCCATATCTCCACTGTAACCATTCTAATTCTTAGAACAGTGATGTTCAGTTGTCCTTCAGTGTTAGAATGCCAGGTGTGGCAGTACTCAGATAGCCACTCAGTGTCAATTACTCTTCCATCCTCCAGAGAAGTAGCACCTACTACACCACTCAAAGAAAATGTCCTATCAAGTACAACAGTAATGCCTGTAGTCCCACTAATATTTACCGCACATTTAATAGATGATTTAGATACAGCCTTGCTGGGATGAGCAGGAAGGTCCATCAAAGCACAAAACATTTGAGCAGCCTGTTTTCCTTTCCCTATAGTATGCATTCGACACACCAACTTCAAATTTACATCATATGATTTTTGCAGATATTTCTAAATCATTTTGGAGGTAGATTTATTGCAGTATCTATACATAAAACTAATTTGGGTGCTTAACTCTTCCTCCCTCTCCCTCTAGCTCTCTCTCTCTCTCTCTCTCTCTCTCTCTCTCTCTCTCTCTCTCTCTCTCTCACACACACACACACACACACACACACACTTTCACGTAACATTGGTTAACGGTAGGTATGCCCAGTCATAAAATTTCAAAGTAAAAAACTGTTCTGCATTAAGTTATATATGGTGGCAGATGACAAACAGTGAAACAAAACAACTGCACTGAATAACGTAAAATCCAGTGTTATAACATTAAAAACCACAACTTATGGAACACATTACTTTATAGAGCAACACCTAAGATACAAGTTGTGTGTAGAAGTGAACACATTAATTGAACACAATAATACAGTGTAAAGAACAGGCTGAGCAATTGTTTGCAATCACTCAAATAATGCTGTTTCTTTGCTGGCTCACCAGAGCATCCCAGGGGGCCAACTGAGTTGGCATCTATAAGTGTGCCTGTGAAATGTATGGATGTTCACCATCTGAAATCGCGCATATCATGAGTGAAAGTACATCAATAGGAAATCTGCAAAATGTGGTAACAAGATATATACAGGGTGAGTCACTTACTATTGCCACCTAGAATAACTCCAAAAGTATGATAGTAGCTGAAAATTTTGTGGGACAAATGTTGCATGGGACAACGGGGACCATAATACGAGGTTGATTCTTAGTTGCTGGGTGGAGTCTCTTCAGAGATATGAAGGTCTACTTTGTTTTTGTTTTTTTCAATGGGATGCTATAGTTTGGTATTTATTTTCTGACAGTGGCTTTTGATACGAATCCAATGATGTGTAACAGTAAGGTATTTGGAGGTCAATGAAAGTCAAAAAGGTGGCATGAATGTCCATTTATAGAAGGTGTTTGAAGTAATCATCTTGTGGAGCAATAAAATGCTCAAACCATGACCACTGGTATTAATGCAGTGCAGCAATCTCCTTATTGTGATTTGAGTGTCATTCCTTATCACTTTGACACTTATCAAAGCACATGCTCTGACAATTCTCTCTCGTATATCGTGCAAATAATAAATATTCCCAAAAACGGCGTATCCATCTAACATGTCGTTGACATGTAAACACCATTTAACAGTTTTTCAATACAACACTAATAGGAATGGTAAGATGAGTGTCATTGAATCAAGCAAATGTGAATGATGTAGTTCTTCAAAGAACAAGTCGATATGCTTCTCATTAACAGAGAATGTCAACTAAATTCAGCGAGAGCTAGAGACTTATATGCTGAAAGATATCCTTAATAGACTCACCCTACATGTCATACAATTAAATATGTGTATGATAAACTGAGAACAACTTGATATTTAACACATCAGCAAAGGAAAGTTACTAATGAGGAAATGGAAATTGGTACACTTGCCACTATGAATCGAGATTCTTGTGTTAGTTAGCATCAAATTGCAAGGGAATCTGGCATGAGCAGTAGTGTTGTTCACGTTCTGCATTGCCATAAATATCATCCTTACCATTTCAGTCTCCACCAAGAAGTAAATAGTACATATTGTATGCATCACATTGAATTCTGCAGATGGTCTCAACTTCAGATTCAGAGGGATGACACATTTATTAATTTAATTTTATTTACCGATGAGGCTACATTCATGAACCATGGAAACGTTAATTTGCATAACATGCATTATTCTGCAACTAAAATCCATGTAGGTTGAGGCAAGTTGCACACCAAAAAAAAAATGTTGTCGGTCAATGTATGGTGTGGGATTCTGGAGGACAGAATTCTAGGCCCATATTTCATTGAAGGAAATCTTAATGGTAAAGAAGTACACCACATTACTGCAAGAAACATTAGGTCTGTAATTGGAAGAAATACCTTTAGGAACAAGGAACAGAATGTGGTATCAACACGATGGCCATCGGGTGTGGCGGTTTTTTTGTATCATCAACATCGACAAGTGCAATGAATGTGGATGATATGATACTCTATGGTATTCTGCGGTTTGAATTCACTCTGTGGTTTTTTTTTTTTTTTTTTTTTTTTTTTTTTTTTTTTTTTTTTTTTTTTTTGTTTTTTTTTTTTTAGCAGTTGCATTGATTTGATTTTGTAAATGACACTGACAATATTGTACACATGTATAAAGCATTATTCAATCTACAACTTCTCTCGGATAATTATTTTGTTCAAATTGCGCAAGAATTCCACTAGACGTAGTGTAAAATTGCAGATCGTACATCAGAGCTTTACAATTTTTTCTGTCTTCGATGGATTTAATTATTCTTAGAAAATTGATCATGAAAAGGATTCACAGAATACCACCCGCACACAACACTGACGTATGCTACCAGAAATATTTTTCTCCGTGATTCGTGCGTAGTTTAATTTTGGCAACATACATCAGCAATGAAATCTTGTTCAACAATAAATACCATCAGCACTGTTATTAGAAAATGCAGTCTGATTCGATTCATTTTTTCTTTTATAAATAGAGTTCAGTACCACCAGTGCACATTTATTTCTTACACATCGGAATATTGAAATTTGCAGTTTCAAGTAATTTAAATTTGCCGCTGTAATAAAAGTTAAGATGGCGGCCAACAAAAGATAGAGGATTTCTTTTTTAATTAAGATTTTCTTTATCCCAATAAATCATTTAAATTAATGCCACAAATAAAAAATTATTAAATTTGTTTTTCAAATTAGTTTAACACAAACCCATGCTATTTTCAACTAGAAGTAAAGACTAAGTTGCTATACAATTACAACTAACAATGGCTGCACTTCTTGCAGCTATGATAAAACAATTAATACAAAATTGTAATGAAAGGAGGAAGTGAATTTTCAATAATTAATCATAAATAGTTTTAACGCATTTGGCTCTATTTGTTTTTATCAGCAAATGAACGTATAAGTACAATAATTTTACATTAAATGTTTTTCACTTAACAGACCTCAAATCGATTCGCGTTTTGCATCGGCGATGTACATCAGAAGAAGACGACAAAAGGGTACAAAACAAAAGAAAAAATTACATAGATTAACAAAGAATGTGAGACAAATATTGTCTCTGTTTTGCATAATTATCATCTTTTTAAGAAGTAATTACATAATTGAATGAATATTATCCAAACATTCATATTCCACTCGTAATAAAAATATAGATATATCGTGGATGTTATACTGGCATATTTTTGGGTGTGCTTGCACTTTTTTGTCATCCTACTACTGAATCATCTTGACTGCTTTCATTGCTATGTTTCAGCTCAGCTTCCTGTTTTTTCATGGTGGAAATTGAAGGTAAAGTGATAACATACACATTTACAAGGCTCAAATGAATTTCTATTGGTGTTAAACCTTATTTTATGAAGAATTTAATCACCACACAATATTAGATATTTCCCCCCTCCTTGAAGAGTTTTGGAGGATACCCTATCTTCAGTAATAAAATATACAGACCCTCCATGCTAGCTGTCTCAAACAACTTGTTTAGGTTGATAAAAGCAATGAACCATGGGATTTGGAATGTGAAGATCATATCAGTAGTAGATAACACTGCTCAAAATCCACACACTTGGCGAGTTTCTCCAGTCTGCCCAGTCTGCCCAGCACCATGTGCATTTCCTGTGGCAAAACATCCTCAGCCCAACATTATGATAAAAGGTTGCACGGCACTGGGAACAATGAGTAAGTTCGATAAGTTCAGTGTGGATGTTGTCTTTGCCATGGCACTTTTCGCATTTAAGCCTGGTGACAACTCTCTCAAGCTCCTTTTTAGTATGCAGGGCACCCAGCTTGTGGCAAGATGGCAACTGAAAAATTTCTCCTATTGCTTTTGAGCTGAAGTTGACTGGATGAGAGTGGAGGTTGGAATAGTTTTTCACTCATCATTGCAACTGTCGATTACAATTTGTGATGACTGTTCCATCGATCGCCTTAAGTGGGACAATCTTCTTAAGGGTGGGCCTAATGGCCCTTTTGATTGCCAGATACACCCCACTGATGTTTCTCCCATTCACACCATCCTGTACACTTGCACAAGGTTTCTCCCAGTACAAATGAATGCAGATATGGACTGTGCGCTGAGCAATAGCCTTTGCTTTTCTTAGATCCCTGCAGGTTGCATTGCAAAGTTTTGAGTGCCACATGATAGTTGCCTGAAGCTTAGAATCAAGGAGGAGATTCAAGACACCAATTTTCTCAAGGAACCAATCCTGGTAGTTTGCTTTCACAGTTAAGTGCCAGCTGTGATAGTAAGAAGTGACTTGATTTTCTGCTGGTCTCCAGCAGTGGCTGCATTTGGGCCCCAGTTGTCAATTTCTTTCCAAACTCCATCTCCAAATATATCCACTGTTAAATGTTTCATAATTTTGCAAAGATTGATCATGGCTTGCTAGACATTGTAGCTAAGTAAATCTCTTTAAGCAAACTAACTTTTGACACTAGTAGCATATGATCAGTGTCAGAATCAGCACTATGGAAGAAGCACATGTGGAGAAGATGGCGGAGTTTTTTCCTCTTACTTAAAATAATATCTAATAGATGTCAATTTGCATGGTGCATTCACTTCACCACTTCACAGAGATGTTTGTAAAACTAAACCTCTAAGTCAGCAGTTGAGATCAGTGTTGATGTATGTAAAGCTATCAATGTCACTAGACCGCTGCTAGTTGACAGTCATAATGCATTCTGAGATCTCAATCAGGCTTTCGGTGGTGTGTAACAGATTGTTGTGAATCGAAAAGCCAACAAGATGTTGTTTGCTACTGGCAACGTCCTTGCCTTCTAGAAAAATGTGTAACTTTCCTCCTATAATGAACCATCATCTGGTAGCCTGGTTTCCTGAAGGGCTATTACAGCAACATTAAATCTGGCTAATTTCAAGTCAGTGACAGCTGTTTTGCATAGATCTTGTGAGCTTCCACAGGTGTCTGGGAAGCCTTTTGTCGTGATACTAATAATCCATGTTGCAAGATGGAGATAGGTACGTTTTACTGATTTCTTATTTCAGCAGGTGTTGACATTATGGCGACGACTTACAGGAAGGCTAGTGTTCTGTACACTCAAGTGGAACCATCGGCACCAGGATGGGCCAGCCTATAATGGGCCTTCACACTGTTGATAGAGATCCTGAGGACCTGCACATACATCTGTTTGTAAGGATTTATAAATGGTAAACTGCTGCTACTCATGTTAATTCCACATAATTGCAGGTGGACAAAGTCTCTTCTCACTACGGCACCTGGGACGTGTTTTAGGTGCCAGTGAGCTTGCCCACTACTCATGCCACCCACCCTCTCAGCCTTGCTGACTGGTACCACAGAAGCTTAAACAAGCAATGTGTGGAGTCTGGTTGTCTGCACTAATTTGGGCTCATTTTCAGTTGCACCATACTCACGTCTAATGGAAATGACAATTCTGACATTTCCTTCGGAGTTGTCCTTCCCCTATCATACAAAAAGTCTGTATCTCTGAAATAAAGAGGTAGGAATCAGGATAGGTTGATTTCATTGGCCAGCATTGAAAGCTCATTTGATTGTTCTCCTCCAATACATGTGGTCAGACTGGGCTTTTACCTTCCCACTGAGAGCCATTCTTATCAAATTGTTTAATACAACAATCACTGCTCTACCTTGTTGGAGATTCAATGTTAAACTTACATCAAAATATATGTTGCACCTCAGTTGCAGACTTGCTTTTATTGATCTAATGAGTGCAAAATTTTTTTTACATAGTACCCATTTCGCTTACAACTGTCACGGTATATCCTACATGTAGTGTGGTGTTGAAGCACTCTAGTAGTAGTATTCAAAACTTTGCAACATACTCTTGTAAATATACTTGACAGAATTCAATTACAGTGTATAGTGCATGAAATAAAGCCAACTGAAACCATGTCCATCTTATTAAATCGCCCTGTATTTTACCAGTAGAGATACTATTGCTATGTAAAAGTCAAGCAATTAAATATTTTACTCATAGATACAACTGCTATGCAAGTCAGTAACTAGCAACTGAGGTGCTCACATGTTAGAGACATAAGAAGGCCACTGAGTGATACTTGGAAACTGATGCCAACTGATATATGATCATAGGTTCCATTTTTTTCTTTTTGATTAAAATCTTTTATTGACATTTGTCAGTGACCAAGAATAATGTTGTCAACAACACTGGAAAGAGATTCACTACTTCTTTCACTGCACACACCCGTTTTTCTAGCTACTTGTGTCAAATTTTTCAGGGACTACAATTGCTGAAACTTTCTCATGTACTGCTATAGATCAGAGAAATGATATTTGGTACACATCAGCACTGAATATTGTGAACAACATCCACCAGCAAAATACTTCCTGGAATACATGAAAATTTTAGTTGGCACAATGAAGTAAAAATGTGGCTGACATTGCTAAGCAAAATCAAGTATACAATTGTTTAAAATCAGAACAAAGAACCACAGAACCTGGAACACACTTGTGATAGTATTGTTATTTATTCAAGTCAGAACAAATAAAATATATGGTAATTATCATTAAATCAAGTAAAAGAAAGAATTGCTGAGCTACACTACTACTGAGTAAAATCTTGCAACTACAACTGCACTTGGAGTTGCAAGCAGAAGAGGGTAGGAGGGAGAGTAGTGGATGTGTCAGGTAATCCCCCATATGGGCACTCAAGCTGGCCACCTGTTAATATAAGGGACCTCCCTCTTCTGTCCTGCAGTCACCAAGTCCCCAGTTGTGTAACTGCAAGCAGTACAAGTCAGACACCAAACATTCACTCCTGGCACCCTGACTTCGATAAAGTTGCACCCGACAGACAGCTGCCTCTGTTCCCAAAAGACTGTTACCAGTATGAGTAGTCATTCCTCCAGTCAAAACAGATCATCATCTTTATTTAATCTTTTGTGTTGGAGCTCAAACTGTCACAGATAATGGTGGTTTTCTGGGTTTACTGCCTGACTGATGAACTTCAGTTATAATTTATTTCACCCCGCCCCCCCCCCCCCCGCCGCCCCCCCATGAACCATGGACTTTGCTGTTGGTGGGGAGGCTTGCATGCCTCAGCGATACAACACAAAAGATACCACAATGGAGGAGTATCTGTTGAGAGCCCAGACAAACGTGTGGGTCCTGAAGAGCTGCAGAGGCGACAGTCAGGATGATTGACTGATCTGGCTTTGTAACACTAACCAAAACAGCCTTGCTGTGCTGGTACTGCAAACGGCTGAAAGCAAGGGGAAACTACAGCCATAATTTTTCCCGAGGACATGCAGCTTTACTGTATGGTTAAATGATGATGGCGTCCTCTTGGGTAAAATATTCTGGAGGTAAAATAGTCCCCCATTCGGATCTCCGGGCAGGGACTACTCAGGAGGATGTTGTTATCAGGAGAAAGAAAACTGGTGTTCTAAAGATCAGAGCGTGGAATGTCAGATCCCTTAATTGGATAGGTAGGTTAGAAAATTTAAAAAGGGAAATGGATAGGTTAAAGTTAGATATAGTGGGAATTAGTGAAGTTCGGTGGCAGGAGGAACAAGACTTCTGGTCAGGTGAATACAGGGTTATAAATACATAGGAGTGCGGGTAAGCTACTACAAACAACATAGTGAACGCATTATTGTGGCCAAGATAGCCACGAAACCCATGCCTACTACAGTAGTACAAGTGTATATGCCAACTAGCTCTGCAGATGATGAAGAAATTGATGAAATGTATGATGAGATGAAAGAAATTATTCAGGTAGTGAAGGGAGACGAAAATTTAATAGTCATGGGTGACTGGAATTCGAGAGTAGGAAAAGGGAGAGAAAAATACATAGTAGGTGAATATGGATTGGGGGTATGAAATAAAAGAGGAAGCCATCTGGTAGAATTTTTCACAGAGCATAACTTAATCATAGCTAACACTTGGCTCAAGAATCATAAAAGAAGGTTGTACACATGGAAGAATCCTGGAAATACCAGAAGGTATCAGATAGATTATATAGTGGTAAGACAGAGACTTAGGAACCAGGTTTTAAATTGTAACACATTTCCAGGGGCATATATGGGCTCTGACCACAATCTATGGGTATGAACTGAAGAAACTGCAAAAAGATGGGAATTTAAGGAGATGGGGCCTGAATAAACTGACTAAACCAGAGGTTGTACAGAGTTGCAGGGAGAGCATAAGGGAACAATTGACAGGAATGGGGAAAGAAATACAGTAGACGAAGAATTGGTAGCTCTGAGGGATGAAGTAGTGAAGGCAGCAGAGGATCAAGTACTTAAAAAGATGAGGGCTAGTAGAAATCCTTGGGTAACAGAAGAAATATTGAATTTAATTGATGAAAGGAGAAAATATAAAAATGCAGTAAATGAAGTAGTCAAAAAGGAATACAAACATTTCAAAAATGAGATCGACAGGAAGTGCAAAATGGCTAAGCAGGGAAGGCTAGAGGACAAATCTAAGGATGTAGAGGCTTATCTCACTAGGGGTAAGATATAGATACTGTCTACACGAAAATTAAAGAGACCTTTCGAGAAAAGAGAGTCACTTGTATGAATATCGAGAGCTCAGATGGAAACTCAGTTCTAAGCAAAGAGGGGAAAGCAGAAAGGTGAATGGAGTATATAGAGGGTCTAAACAAGGGCGATGTACTTGAGGACAATATTATGGAAATGGAAGAGGATGTAGATGAAGATGAAATGGGAGATATGATACTGTGTGAAGAGTTTGACAGAGCACTGAAAGACCTATGCTGAAACAAGGCCCCAGGAGTAGACAACATTCCATTAGAACTACTGATAGCCTTGGGAGAGCCAGCCCTGACAAGACTCTACCATCTGGTGAGCAAGATGTGTGAGACAGGCAAAATACTCTCAGACTTCAAGAAGAATGTAATAATTCCAATCCCAAATAAAGCAGGTGTTGACAGATGTGAAAATTACCGAACTATCAGTTTAATAAGCCACAAATGCAAAATACTAACATGAATTCTTTACAGATGAATAGCAAAACTGGTAGAAGCCAACCTCGTGGGAGTTCAGTTTGGATTCCGTAGAAATGTTGGAGCACGTGAGGCAATACTGACCCTATGACTTATCCTAGGAGCTAGATTAAGGAAAGGCAAACCTGCATTTCTATCATTTGTAAACTTAGAGAAAGCTTTTGACAATGTTGCCTGGAATACTCTCTTTCAAATTCTGAAGGTGGCAGGGGTAAAATGCAGGGAGCAAAAGGCTATTTACAATTTGTACAGAGACCAGATGATAGTTACGAGAGTCAAGGGGTGTGAAAGGGAAGCAGTGGTCGGGAAGGGAGTGAGACAGGGTTGTAGCCTCTCCCTGATGTTATTAAACCTGTATATTGAGCAAGCAGTAAAGGAACCAAAAGAAATATTTGGAGTTGGTATTAAAATCCGTGGAGAAGAAATAAAAACTTTGAGGTTTGCCACTGACATTGTAATTCTGTCAGAGACAGCAAAGGACTTGGAAGAGCAGTTGAACGGAATGGACAGTGTCTTGAAAGGAGGATATAAGATGAACATCAACAAAAGCAAAACAAGGATAATGGAATGTAGTCAAATTAAATCAGGTGATGCTGAGGGAATTAGATTAGGAAATGAGACACTTAAAGTAGTAAAGGAGTTTTGCTATTTGTGGAGCAAAGTAACTGATGATGGTCAAAGTAGAGAGGATATAAAATGTTGACTGGCAATGGCAAGGAAAGCGTTTCAGAAGAAGAGAAATTTGTTAACATAGAGTATAGATTTAACTGTCAGGAAGTCGTTTCTGAAAGTATTTGTATGGAGTGTAGCCATGTATGGAAGTGAAACATGGACGATAAATAGTTTGGACAAGAAGAGAATAGAAGCTTTTGAAATGTGGTGCTACAGAAGAATGCTGAAGATTAGATGGGTAGATCACATAACTAATGAGGAGGTTTTGGATAGAATTGCAGAGAAGAGGAGTTTGTGGCACAACTTGACAAGAAGAAGGGACAGGTTGGTAGGACATATTCTGAGGCATCAAGGGATCACAAATTTAGTATTGGAGGGCAGCATGGAGAGTAAAAATCGTAAAGAGAGGAATACAATAAGCAGATTCAGAAGGATGTAGGTTGCAGTAAGTACTGGGAGATGAAGTTTGCACAGGATAGAGTAGCATGAAGAGCTGCATCAAACCAGTCTCAGGACTGAAGACCACAACAACAACAACAACAATTTATTTCTAAATAACTATTCTTAAATTAACACATTAATATACACTTCTAACACTAGTAAATGCTATTGCATCTGGTTTCCTAGGAATTCTAGTGTCTTGGACATCCAATCATATTAAGTGACACAATATTTTCAGAACAGTTTGGAAAAAGTGTTTTTTAAAAACTGAATTTTAAAGGAGAGTGAAGATCCAGTCTTCTGGGAATTTGTGGTGATCTACTGCTGCTCTCATCCATTCTTAATGCTTGAATTAGATCTAAGACCTTATGTCTCTAAATTAATGTACACCCTCCCAACTGTTTGAACTGAACGTATTTTAAGGTATGCCATTTTACTCAAAATAAACCGGAAGCACACATGAGTGCTTTCACCCTTGCAGAGCAAATGGTGAAGAAATGTGCTTCTAATTGTGTTACATATTTACTGATAATATATTATTTGAACTTTTCTATAACAGGCAAGGATGACTTGGAACACAAAAAAACTTTAATACAAGCTCATCATTCCGGTATGCTGAGTTAGTGACACCCCCTAGTAAGATGCTAGGCATCAAAATTCATGTGAGTATTGCAAGTTTCCAGGGAGTGGCAGCAAGTGGATTCTTGTGGCAATGAAAGTTTTCTCTCCACCTTATTGGTTTTTGGAAGCTGTAAGTTCAGCAAGGGCCCCATTGTAACAAGACTAAAAGGTCTGTATGCTAGTGTCAGAACTTATCAGCAAGTTGCTTTCCTAACACCAGTTGCTTTACGATCGGAAGTAATATTTTCCACAGGGTAGGTTGGTCTGCTACAGCAGTTACACACATCAGGTAGGTTCTACCTGAAGCGATGCAGTCATCTTTTAAGGAGATTCAGTTATGATATAACTTTGTAGAGGTGTGCACCAGCATTTGAAGAGTAACATACAGGGTCTGGCAATAAAACCTCCATCAAATTAATAGGTTGTCAAAGAAAAACTAAATAAGATAGAAAAAAAATTACTTTTAATTATGAAAAAATACGTACTTTGTCATTTTGGATTATTTGGTGTTAAAAATTATATCTGGTAAATGATGTCCTCCACTGTTGACACATTGACAAAGTCTATGCCAGAAGTTCTCCATACATCTTCATGTCATTTCTCTTGGAATGGCTGCCACCTGTCTAAGTGTTTGCAGTGTTGTGGGACAATGTTCACACAATAGACCATTTAAGTGTTCCCAAAGAAAAAATCACAGGGTGTTAAATCAGACAATCGATGCCTCCTCACAAGCAGAGAAGATGACCAGGAACCAACTCGCACAACATTTCCATAGGATTCTGAGAGGTGTGGCATATTGCTCCATCTTGCTGGAATCACACTTCTTGATCTTCATGATCTGCAGTAAAATGGTTCAACATAGTTTGGAGGGAAGTCTCTAGCATGTGACAATAATGTTTTAAATTAACCATTACTTTGTGGCCACTGTCTTTGAAAAAATACAGGCCCCACACAAAACATTCAGCAATGGTGTACCTAACTGTCACAAGAGGGCTGTGTAGTAGTCGCTGATTAATTTCATGAGAGTTTTTTACACACCAGTAGCGGAATTTCTGTTTGTTTACAGTTCCTGATAAGTGGTAATGGGCCTCATCTTAAGAACTAAACAAAGCACCAGGTGGAATGTTTTGAAGAATTTCCTTCCACTTAATTCCTGCGTAACCACCTTTTTGAAGGTGTGCATATGAAGTTCTCTATGAAAAATTCTTCTTACACTCCTATCAGATAATCCCAGGGCAGCTGCACATTTAAGTGCTGAATGCACTGGTGATTGTTGCACAGACACTCTCACACATCCCGCATTTTCCCGCATTGTTGCAGTTCGAAGTCAGCCAGTAAGTTTTCTTTTCAGTGCTGAACCGGTCTTTCCAAAGTTTGACACACACACAGTTGAATAGTTTTTCTATCCGGGACACGATCATGTTGGCCAAGTTCAAATTGTCTTGAAAACGTTCGTTGAGTACTAATCACAGGACCACCATTACAAATAAATTCCTCCACAACAAACACACAATTCTCACCAAGCCATGCCATGATGCATGCTGAAAATGGCATGTACACTGCTTTGAAACAAAACACCTCCACCTCAGGATCCTCACTACAACTAGCATGCCAGCTACATCAAATACGGGAGGTTTCATTGCCGGACCCTGTCTGAACCAGAGACCTCATGAGTGAACCTTGTGAGAGGTTTTTGGTACTCTGCATACAAACAAAAACAACTCAGCTGAGATGATAAAGTGGAATTAATGAAACCATGCTTGGTTCTGCAGATCTACCAATGGCCTGGGACGACACACTAGCTGAACTTCAAGGCTCACAGCACTCTCCTTGATATAGTAGCTTCCTACTATACATAAAGAAACACATAAACAACTGATATAAATAATTACTCCAACACTACATACTAAATGCATAATAGTGCTGTTTAAGTAACATTTAGATAACAATAAACTTCTTTAAATAATCCATAATTGTGGTATGGTACAAGTACAGGATGAAAGGAGTCTCTGCTTTCGTTAATGCTTTCTTTCCCCAAATGAAAAATTTCTTCAGGCTGCTTATCTCCTGAAAATCCATTTCAGAACTGTTCTCTGGATCTTCCACAGTGTGAATGGTTACCTTCAACTTTCTTGATATTATATGGATAAAAAAAAGTCTTTGCTGTTTTTGTCTCAGTCAACTTGAATGTGGATGTTGCTCAAAAAGTACAAAGTCCCCTACTTTGAAGAAATGTGTTTTGACTTTGCTGTCATCCTGCACCTTTTGTACTATTTCCTTTTTGTGTATCTGAATTTAAGTGGTGCCAATCTTCTCCCATGTCTCATCAGGTGGATGGGACAAACCTGTAATTTCTGCAGTCAGCATTATAACCTGAGTGCCACATTAAATTCGGCAGGAGTGTACCCTGTGAATCACTGACCAACCTGTTAATCATGTCTTCAAACTGTGAGATGACATCTACACACCTAGAATGTTGTTCATTGTCATGTGTTCTGATTAATTTCCCTACTTTTCAGAAACATTGTTCTACTGGGTTCCTGGCAGAATCATAGTAACTAATCACGTGTACTGGGATATTCTATTCCTGCACCTGACAAATGCAGGAGTTGGAGGCAAATTGGCAACCACTGTATTATTGAACTCATTTCTATAATGTCTCATACACGTGATTAGGACTATAGTGGACATTGATCATGTGAATGAAATAGAATTCTGGATAACACTCTCATGTTCTCATGAATAAAATGAGTTGGAGAATATACTAGGGTTGGAACTTAAATAGTGGCAACTATTTATTCACAACTGATACAAAAGTGTTGCAAGTTTGCACCTGTTACTGTCTTTCAAAGTAGTCACCAGCATTGTGTAGAACCCATTGCCTGTGATGTGAAAGACATAGTATACCATTAGCAGAGCTTGTTCTGTTGATGGTGCAAAAGGAGCAGTCTACTGCCTCTCGAATCTCTGGAACAGTTCTGAAGCGAATGCCATGAAGGGGTTCCTTCATCTTCAGAATCAAATCAAAGTCTCAAGGACTTAGGTCCAGGGAGTATGGTGGGTGGTACAGTACTTAACAGACCCACCGACTGAACAAAGCAGCCACAGCTTGCACTGTATGCACCCATGCATTGTCATGCAAAATGATGGGTGGGTTGTGCAGAAAGTGTCTTCACTTCTTTTGCAAAGCTGGTCGCAGGTAATGCTCCAAAAATGAATAGTAATACTGTGCACTGCCTGTCCACCACGGAGGAACATAACGCGTTAGGATAACACCATCAGAGTCATACACGAGAATCACTGATCCATTTGCACCACCAACAGAACAGGCTCTGCTAATGGAATACTACTCCTTCCACATCACTGGAAATGGGTTCTACATAATGCTGGTGACTACTTTGAAGGAGAGTAGCAGGTGAAAACATGTAACTCTTTTGTAACAGTTGTGAATAAATAGTTGCAATTATTTAAGTTCCAACCCTCGTATGTCACGAGTGAATGTTATCAGCCTAAGTAAAAGGATGGGGGAAGTTGCTCAACACACAGAACATTCTACAGATTCATATGTATAAAACTAAGCAAGTTTCTCAAAATCGGAGAGCATTCTTAGTTTTTTTTTAAGTGAGCTCTGTAGCATACTTAGAACTGAGTAACTTCTGCTGCGGTTAAGTGTTACCAAGTGTATATAGAGAAATTGGCAAAATTTATGATGGTAAAAAGGCAAAAAAATATATGTAGCCTAAAGAAACACGGATGAGATGAACTGTAGAATTTTATGTAGATTTAACAGTGCAAAAATTATTTGGCTGGTGAGTAACTTTATTCCTGAAAATCACAAAAGAGGAGTAGGCGCCCACTCAAACAAATGAAAAATGAAAATATTTTTGCACTGTTTACCAGACCCACATTTTCAGACTACTATAAGGGAAGACTTAGGAATACACTAGACAATTGTGTTGCTGCCGTTTTCATATGCCCTTCAGCAAGTTAACAAAAAAAGCACCTGGCTTGCGAAAAACATAGGCAAACTAGAAGCAGAAAAAGTTAAGTGGCAATCAACATATCAGTTTCCATGTGTGGTGGGGGGCCCCAATTTCACCTGTGTACCAGTAATGAGACCTGCTGCATGGAGATGAATATGTTTATTGAAAGGGCTTTCCCAGTATAAATGTGCTGGCAACATGTGATTACAGTGAAATGTTCACTAATGTCAATGCTCATGACCTGGGTCTGCACATGAGGCCAGGATGTGGAGAACCTCAGAGCATACCAGACATTACAAGAGAACTGGTGCAATGCTTTAATTTTAGGGGCTGAAGGGTAGGGTATTTCACCATGGTTAATGACACCATCATCTTGAAACAGCTGATAAGAGGGCATACAACAGACTTCAGTCTAAGGAAATGGTGATAATCAAATGGTGCTTCGGACAGCTGAAAAGGTGTTTTCCAGTTCTGCAAAACAAAATAAGGCTTGTGCAAATAAAAATCCACAATGTAATCACAGACTGTTTTCCTTTGCACAACACAGCAAAAGAAACAGGAGATGAGGATTTTGAGTCACCAAGTGACTATGCAAATAATCTTCCAGTACTGGGAGAAGAGAAAGCAACAAACATATATGTACACGGTACAAACAGAAGATGGGAAATTATTAATGTAATATGTCAAATATAATGTGTGGGAGTTTGTTACCAACATCCTGTAAACAAACCTAATTCATGTATTTTTTGTAATGAAAATAATTTTTAATCTCTTCAGACATAACAAAATTCTATTTTGATGAAAAAAAAAGCAGCCCTGTTGCCACGGAAGAAAATGCAATTTAGTATTTTTCTTCCTCCTCTCTCATCAATTTTACTTTTATCAAAAATTGTTTCAAGGATGTGTTGGAGGCACTTGCCAGATACTACAGTAAATAAGCACACAAATTTTTTAACCTTCAGCTTTTTAAACTAGAATGTGTTACAGTAATTTCTACTGAATCATTTATTTAAGAGGATATGGAGCTAGGCAAATGTAGAATGTAAACAAACATTTAATCTAAAGAATAATTTTTAATTAATAACAAAACATGCTGTACTGTGACATTACAAAATTCAGTTTATTGTGTTTCTTTCTCTTCTCTTTTGAATTTCTGCTGCTTCCTGTCCAGGACATCTAACTAGTATAGTAATACTAGTCTCCACATTCAGCATTAGACAAATTCATAGTCTCATATGTCTCCATGCTTAACCTCTGTTGTTTCAGTGCACTTTGGGGCACCAAAACTGCTGAGTAAGTGGCTAATGTTATTTCTGCAGTGTCATCCATTAACATTTGCGTTTGTTGTAAAATCTCTTGCAGCTCAGAGGAAGTACAGTTGGAATCAAGGAACTCTGAACTAGCTTCTGGGGAAGAGATGCTGGCAGAGGAGTACACCCCTACTGCAGAAGCTCCTAAAGCAAATTAAAAAAAAAAACAATAATACTAATATTTAGTGTGGCACCATTTTTTGAAGGAGTCTATAGGCAAGCAGGGTTATGCAGAAACACAGGAAGAGTTTGTCCAACTTTATGCATGCTACACTATGCTAGATTTATGGAACAATGGTCTAATAACATATACATTTTATCAAAAATTGTTTCATGTTTGCAGAATAAAATATTTTGCTACCTCACAGTTTCAAAGCGTCTAGCACAAAATTAAAAATGGAGAGAAGCTGACTTACCAGGAATTCTGTGGATCATAGTGTTGCAGTCATCTCCATCTAAAAACTTCAGAAACATTTCTTCCCATTTTTTTT
Organism: Schistocerca piceifrons; assembly: GCF_021461385.2. Lineage (NCBI taxonomy): Eukaryota > Metazoa > Arthropoda > Insecta > Orthoptera > Acrididae > Schistocerca > Schistocerca piceifrons. The sequence goes on along the minus strand of NC_060142.1, from coordinate 126,122,096 downwards.
AACATGACCTTAATTTCCCCGTCGTATATCTGTCAGTCTTACATTTTCTGCATTACTCTATGGTCTGAAGTTTTTCATTATCTGCCCATTGGAAATTTCTTTACCAAAATTAGCTCTGCCAATAATAGCCGGACAATCTTTTATAGTATTCATTGAAGTTAATCCTAAATCTTCCAAGTGAACACACACGCACACACACAAATGAAAACCAGCTGAGAACCAAAGATGTTAGATTTTAACCTCTTTGCTGAGAACTTCCTGAAAGAGGAGAGGTGGTAATGAGAAAGCACTCCCTGGTCAGAGAATATGCTACTTATAATACAAAATCCAGAACTTTCTCTGATAAAGTTCTTTTTCTCTGAGAATTTTCTCCAGAGTATATTCTCTTTTTTATTCATATGACCTATTGGGGTGTATGAACAAAATGGAGAATGTAAGTATTTGTGAAATTTCGGTGAACATTTTCAGATTTGCTTGAATTCAATGGAGAATATACTTAAACTGAGAATGTACTCAGCCTGAGTTTAATGGGTGGGGCAAGTTGCTCAGCATGAAAAAGATTTCTCTGATTTCATATGAATAAAACTAGAGAAGTTTCTCACAAGCGCATGTTCTCAGTATTTTGATGTGAGCTCTGAAGTATACTTTGAGCTGAGTAAGTTCTACTGAAGTTAAGTTTTGCCCAGCAGTTTTAGTGAAAATGGCAGATTTATAGCCCAAAGAAATGCTGAAGTTAGAAACTGTAGAAGTTTACACAGGTTTAACAATAAAACATATTGTTTGACTGGTCAGTCTCTTTCTTCCTGAAAATTATGAAATGGAGGAAGTACCTTTTCAAAGGATATAAAATGAGAACATTTTTGCACTATTTAGCAGTTTTCAGACTGGTGGTGTAAGAGGGGACTTAGGAATGCAACATTCTGCGTATCTAATGCAGTAAACTGCTATGTAATGACCAGTCTTTCTACAAAGATAGATGTATCATTTTTATATGTATACGAATATTTTTAAAAAGATTTAAATAAAAAGAATGTTAAAACTCATTACTGTGGTTTCTGTGGTTATGCTATTAGCTACTGTATTGTCTTTTATCTGGTACACTATTCAGAATTCTTTTTGTTTATCTATTACATGAGAATTACATTCATATTTTATTTGAAGTAATATGTGAGTCTGAACACACTTTATGACCCTTTCTTGTGTTCTTGTTACCTGAGGAGTTGCCTGTTCAGTATATTCTACTATGTGATCTCTAGAGTAAAATCTCATTGCATGCTCTTGTCAACTTGTGTGGAACCTCTCTTCTCCAAATCAATCTTCCCCTTGGCTGTCAGGTAAGTCTATTCAGCTTTATAACTAATTTGGAGAAAACCTCCAGACTGTAACCATCATACTTGTGTATTAACAGTACTTAGACTCTTTCTGAGGGCAGACACTGTGTCAAATTCCATATTGTGACCATCAGTTGTTACACATCATACTTTAATATTAACCATACTTTGACTCTTTATAATGGCAGACACTGTGTCGTGGAAGGAGTGATAGCAAATGATATTACTTTATTAAAAGATAACAGGATAACTGAATAAGAAAGAAATTGTCACCGGGAAAACTAAAAAGACAAGTACCAAATCAATTTAACCAGTACAGCAAGTGGTTGTCAATCCACTGAATTCACAAATGATGTGAACTTTCCAGAGCCTTGATTATTTTCTGTGCCTATGTATGCAGATTCTCCTGCACACTTTCTTGGAAGTTTTGTAAGTCAGTATCTGGCTATAATGGCCAGGTAAACTTATCCACAAGTGTTATCCTATGAATGTTTCATTCATAATCTGTCATTATCATCAGGATTTCTTCCATCGAGGCAGCAGGAAATTTGTGAATGATATGCCTCAATTGGTTTCTGTCCCGGTACAGCTTTTCCCTCTCTACTACATCCCATGTTACTCCTCACCCCTTGAGATCTTCCTTAACATGGTCTGTCCATCTCTTTATAGGACACCCGATTGGTCTTCTTCCTGGTACTTCCATCTCCAAATACTGGCGTGGAGTTTGAGTCAGGTGCATTTGCTTCACATGACCGAACCACTTCAGTCTCAAATCACTCATCCTCTCCTCTGTAGTCAATGTCACCTGCAGGTCTCTCCTTAGATAACCATTCCTAACTCTGCCTCTCCTAGTTTTTTTGTAGAGCTGACCTAAGGAACTTCATTTCACGTGATCGAATTTGACTCTCTTCTCTCTTATTTATGACAAAGGTCTCTAGACTACACATCATGATTGGCAGGAGATAAGTTTTATACATGGTCTCTTTGGCTCTTTGAGGGACTTCCTTGTCCCAGATTAGATTTCATTCTTGATGGATAAAGCTTGATCCTTTTGTCATTCTGTTTAAGACTTCTAGTTTGGAACTTCCATTGTGTAATATGATGCTACCCAGATAATTGAAGCTTTTCAAACAATCAACCTTCTCCCTCTCCAGTATGATGTGACGAGGTGTGGGTGTCCTGCTCATCTTCATTGCCACTGTCTTGTTCCTACTCACAGTTAAGTTGAATTTTTTAAATTTTGTGTTCCAATAATCTGGTCTCCTCTGAACCTCCATTTCTGCCTCTCTCCAAATGGTGATGTCATCAGCAAAAACATATGAATTGAGATCTTCATTTTCTTTTTCTTTGATTTCTTTCATGATTGTGTCCATAAGTGTAATGAAGAGTAAAGGGGAGAGCCAACTGCCTTGCTGAACACCTATCTTTGTCTTAAACCATTTTGATCTTCCACCTCCTACTTGTACACTGCTCTCACAACCATTGTACAGCATCTAGATCTTTTTAATTAATGAATCAGAAACATAATGTTTTCTCAAGCATTCCCACATTTTATCCCTTGGTACATTGTCATATGCTTTTTCCAAATCCATGAATACTACTATCAAGTCCTTTCCTTTTTCCCAAAACTTCTCCATTAACTGACGGAGGCAGAAAATGAGATCTATTATTCCCCTGTTACTTCTGAACCTATGCTGTTGTTCCTCAAATTGGTGTTCTAGAATTTCCTACAATCTTTTTTCTATGAATTTTCCATTATCTTAAGGTAGTGTGATAACAGTGTGATTCCTCAGTAGTTGGTGCATTCCCTTCTACTACTTTTCTTCATCAATGGTATTATAATTCCTTTTTTCCATTCATCCGGGCTTTTGTTTTCTTTCCATATCACACTCAACACCTTGTGTAATCACTGTGTTCCATGGATTCCTGCGTTTTTAATCATATTTGCTGTCAGCTCATCAACTCCAGCCGCCTTCCCACTTTTAATCTGTTTGAGGGAAATCTCAGTTTCTAACCAAGAGATTGGATTCTGTTCCTCCTCCAATCCAATGACTTCAGTATCACTTTCTTGTGCACATTCCCCATTCAGTAAGATTTCAAAATAATTCTTCATCTTTTCTCTGATACCTTCCATGTCCCTGCTAATATCCCCATCCTCTGTTTCAATTGCTTTTATGACTTCTCTATCAGATCTTTTGCTTTCCAATAACCCATATAGCAGTTTTTGGTCCGCTTTGCTATCCTGCTCTAGTTTCTGGGTGAATATTTCCCAACTCTTCTCCTTTTCTTCTTTCACGATTGTCTTTTGCTTGGAGTTTCTTTTGTTGGTATTCCTTGTTCGGTGTTGTCACTTTGTGCTCATCTTTTGGTACCAGCCCCTGGTTCTGATTTCTTTTTTCAAATTCCATGTTTTTCATTGCCATATTACTTTTTTTATTTGCATCTTTTACTCTGTCATTCCACCAACTGGTTTCTTTGTCTTTCACTTTACCCTTTGTTTTGCCACAAATCTGCACAGCAGTGTTAACTACTGAAGTTTTAAATAGGTTACACTCTTCCTCTACACTACCACTTTCAGTTTTTAGCAATTTTTGAGCAACTATAATTTGGAAAAATTTTGTATTTTCTTGTTCTTTCAACTTCCACTCCTTAATTTTTGGCATTCTTTGTACACAGCATTCAAACTATACATCTTATAACTTTGATGAGCTACTAGTAACATGTAGTAACTATCCAAGTGCTCACTTGGCATGACTTTAGTGTTCCTTACTTTCCCTCCAATTACTTTGTCCGTTAATATATAGCCTATGATTGTCTTAGAGTTGCCATCCCAGCCATATCTAGTAATCTTACGGCTATCACAGATTTAGAATTTCTTCACCCTCTACATTTCGTCGTCCATATCCAAAAGGGCCCATCACCTCATATCCATTTCTATCAATGTCAATCTGAGCATTCACATCCCCAATTATCATAATTTTATCTTGTATTACTTGGTCTTCCAGTTCTTCAAGGAATTTTGTTTTTTCTTCCTCACTTTACCCTTGCCGAGATGGGTAAATTTTGAGTATAGCAAAAATATTCTTTCCCAAGTTCACTCTTGCGCTAATTATCCTTCCACATACAAAGCTCACATCTGTAACTGGGTCAATGTCCTTGTGAAACATTAAACCCTCTAAATTTTTTGCCTCTTTATTATGACCCTGCCAGTATAATTTGTACCCACCTCTCAGCAGTTTTTCCCTTCCACTTGGTCTCACTCAATCCAAGAATATGAATATTTCTCCTCTCCATTGTGTCTACAATCTCTTCAGTCTTTACTGTCAAGGTTATTGTTGTTGTTGCGGTATTCAGTCCTGAGACTGGTTTGATGCAGCTCTCCATGCTACATCATCTCCCAGTAACAACTGCAACCTAAATCCTTCTGAATCTGTTTAGTGTATTCATCTCTTGGTCTCCCTCTGCTATTTTTACCCTCCACACTGCCCTCCAATACTAAATTGGTGATCCCTTGATGCCTCAGAATATGTGCTACCAACCTATCCCTTCTACTAGTCAAGTTGTGCCACAAATTTCTCTTCTCCCCAATCCTATTCAATACCTCCTCATTAGTTATGTGATCTACCCATCTAATCTTCAGCATTCTTCTGTAGCACCACATTTCAAAAGCTTCTATTCTCTTCTTGTCCAAACTATTTATCGTCCATGTTTCACTTCCATACATGGCTACACTCCATACAAATACTTTCAGAAACGACTTCCTGACAGTTAAATCTATACTCTATGTTAACAAATTTCTCTTCTTCTGAAACGCTTTCCTTGCCATTGCCAGTCAACATTTTATATCCTCTCTACTTTGACCATCATCAGTTACTTTGCTCCACAAATAGCAAAACTCCTTTACTACTTTAAGTGTCTCATTTCCTAATCTAATTCCCTCAGCATCACCTGACTTAATTCGACTACATTCCATTATCCTTGTTTTACTTTTGTTGATGTTCATCTTATATCCTCCTTTCAAGACACTATCCATTCCGTTCAACTGCTCTTCCAAGTCCTTTGCTGTCTCTGACAGAATTACAATGTCAGTGGCAAACCTAAAAGTTTTTATTTCTTCTCCATGGATTTTAATACCTACTCTGAATTTTTCTTTTGTTTCCTTCACTGCTTGCTCAATATACAGATTGAATAACATTGGGGAGAGGCTACAACCCTGCCTCACTCCCTTTCCAATCACTGCTTCCCTTTCATGTCCCTCAACTCTTATAAATCCGATCTGGTTTCTGTACAAGTTGTAAATAGCCTTTCACTCCCTGTATTTTACCCCTGCCACCTTCCGAATTTGAAAGAGAGTATTCCAGTCAACATTGTCAAAAGCTTTCTCTAAGTTTACAAATGCTAGAAACGTAGGTTTGCCTTTCCTTAATCTAGCTTCTAAGATAAGTCGTAGGGTCAATATTGCCTCACGTGCTCCTATATTTGTACGGAATCCAAACTGATCTTCCCCGAGGTCAGCTTCTACTAGTTTTTCCATTCATCTGTAAAGAATTCGTGTTAGTATTTTGCAGCCGTGACTTATTAAACTGATAGTTCAGTAATTTTCACATCTGTCAACACCTGCTTTCTTTGGGATTGGAATTATTATATTCTTCTTTAAGTCTGAGGGTATTTCGCCTGTCTCATATATCTTGCTCACCAGATGGTAGAGTTTTGTCAGGACTGGCTCTCCCAAGGCTGTCAGTAGCTCTAATGGAATGTTGTCTACTCCCGGGGCCTTGTTTCGACTCAGGTCTCTCAGTGCTCTGTCAAACTCTTCACGCAGTATCATATCTCCCATTTCATCTTCATCTACATCCTCTTCTATTTCCATAATATTGTCCTCAAGTACATCGCCCTTGTATAGACCCTCTATATACTCCTTTCACCTTTCTGCTTTCCCTTCTTTGCTTAGAACTGGTTTCCATCTGAGCTCTTGATATTCATACAAGTGGTTCTCTTTTCTACAAAGATCTCTTTAATTTTCCTGTGGGCAGTATCTATCTTACCCCTGGTGAGACAAGGCTCTACATCCTTACATTTCTCCTCTAGCCATCCCTGCTTAGCCATTTTGCACTTCCTGTTGATCTCATTTTTGGGACGTTTGTATTCCCTTTTGCCTGCTTCATTTACTGCATTTTTATATTTTCTCCTTTGATCAATTAAGTTCAATATTTCTTCTGTTACCCAAGGACTTCTACTAGCCCTCGTCTTTTTACCTACTTTATCCTCTGCTGCCTTCACTACTTCATCCCTCAAAGCTACCCATTCTTCTTCTACTGTATTTCTTTCCCCCATTCCTGTCAATTGTTCCCTTATGCTCTCCTTGAAACTTTGTACAACCTCTGGTTCTTTCAGTTTATCCAGGTCCCATCTCCTTAAATTCCCACCTTTTTGCAGTTTCTTCAGTTTTAATCTACAGTTCATAACCAATAGATTGTGGTCAGAGTCCACATCTGCCCCTGGAAACGTCTTACAATTTAAAACCTGGTTCCTAAATCTCTGTCTTACCATTATATAATCTATATGAAACCTGTCAGTATCTCCAGGCTTCTTCCATGTATACAACCTTCTTTTATGATTCTTGAACCAAGTGTTAGCTATCATTAAGTTGTGCTCTGTGCAAAATTCTACCAGACGGCTTTCTGTTTCATTTCTTCCCCCCAACCCATATTCACCTAGTATGTTTCCTTTTCTTCCTTTTCCTACTACCAAATTCGAGTCACCCATGACTATTAAATTTTCATCTCCCTTCACTATCTTCACTGCATCCCTTGGACCTTCACATTGATGATGAAACACAGAAATTGGATCGAGATTCAATACAAAAGGCACAATGCCGACTTAACTACAAGAAAAGTGACTCTTCTAAGAGTTTGTGCTTTGAGCCTTTCCTGGGAGAGCAGTATTAAATTCTGATGCATCACTCCATCATGACTGTATCCCTTGGATCTTCACAAGGTTATTACATTTAATGTTCCCACTCTCAACTTGTTTTTGCCTTTTTGTTGGGTTCTAGTTTTCTGTTCTTGTTTAGTGTATTTCTTGTGTTCCTTGGGTTTTTTTCAGACTGTGAAGAGCTATCAATCTTCCCAGGGGAACAAGAAGTGCTGTCTACATTAGGTACTCATAATCTGAGGCTCGTTCTTTGATTGAAAGCAATAACAAATTTTTCTCATTTGCTGGCCTGCTAAGCTTAACGAATCTGAGGATTTTCTTTCAGGGTTTACTCCCTCAGCCTTGAGGATTCCTTTTCACCACAAGGCAGGAGTTACACTACTCATTTGCCCTTAGGAGGGAGAGGGTGCCTCCTCCACCAGCTGCTCCCTACTAAAGATGATATTGTCCACCGTAGCTGCCGTTAAGGACTTTGCCATATCCCTGGCAAGGGTTGAGAATGGTAAGGAAAAAGGAGAGGAAGGATAGGTAGGATAGCATAGGATAGGAGACCGGCTAATGTGGGACACACCTCATCTGGCTCTTCCCCTTTGGCCTGTCCGGCATGGGTGACCCTGCTGGTAACTATGCTACTGCCGGCATAGCACTCCAGATCCAGAATACACAAACCTAGTTGCCCACATGGATAGTGCTACATTAGGGAAGTGTGCCCTGAGGAGGATTCATAATCTGTACTGGAGCTAATCCTGTTGACTTATGTGGTACTTCATTTAGGATTACCTGAAATTCTGGAAGGAGTTGTGCCCATGTAATATATTTCATAGAATAGTAATTCCTCTTTAATGCATTCACATAGATTAGTATGTGGATAATGTATCCTTTATTATCATCCACTGAGATTGCTCTTTCTGAGGTAGTTCTTTACATCTATTATAACTGAAATAATGATCTACCTTCACCTCTTGTTTTATTCTTAAAGCTTAATGCCTTACGTCATTGTTGATATAGCTGAAACAAAAAAATTATTGCAAAAATCATTCCTGGATCCTGAGTTCATTTTTCTTTACTAATACATAGAGGTGATTGTGATAATGCATTAGACACTACATTCTGTGGTCCCTTTACATAATTAATTTCTATATTGTATTTCTGTAAGAGTACATCCCAATGCTTGAGTCATTGATGTACTCATAATAACTGACAGTCCATCAAAAATGACAGAGCTTGATGGCCTGTATGCATAATAATCTGTGAACCATAGATCAGTATTTGAAATTTTCAGATACACCATACAGTCATGAAGAACCCTTTCTCTGTGACCATGTAATGCTTTTGTACTTCTGCTAGTGAAAGCTATTGTCCCATGTTCCCCCACTGAACTGTGAGAGTCTGTTTGTTGTTCCATACTGCGGCTCAGTATCTCTGCTATATGGTGAGTGGCAACTTTCCTTCTCATAATATTGTTACATCCCATCCTCGATTTTCCATTGTTTGATATATAATAAGTTGCGTGAATCACTCTTATTAAATTCAGAGCAATGACAAGATTTATATAATATCCTATCTAAATATAAAGAAGTATTTTCTGGCAAACCAGGAATCATTATAGATGATGTATGCAAATTTAGGGTAAAGGATCCAAACCCATTTTTTTTGTAAAACATACCCAATGCCTATAAGTTTAAGAACAGCAGTCCTTGCAAAAATTAACAAAATGGTAGACAACCAAGTTATTGAGTGATCCCTGAGTGTATATAACAACCCACTACTTGTTGTGAAAAAAGCTACAAGAGAGACATGCTTGGTGTTGGATGTATATAAATTAAATGAACATATTGAAATAGAAAGGGGCAGATCCATGTGGACATTTGGTTGGGTTGAATGGTATAAAAACAGACCCAGAGTGAATAAGAGTTATCAAGGAGTGTCCAGAACCGTAGAATGTAAAACACTTGAGTTTATTTTCAGGATTAGTGGGATTCTACTATTGGAATGTTCAAGAGCACACCTTATACATTCCATGGTTTCTAAATCTTTTAAAACAACAGTCTGTGTGGGCATGGGGTGATGATACAGGTGAAGTATTTTCAAATATTAAGCAGGCACTAGTAGATGCACCCATTTTAAAGCATCCTGTGATGAAAGATCCATTTAAATTGGCAACAGATGTCTCAGGTTTGTTGGAAGGGGAATGGAATCCACTCCCACAGACACGACTCACACACGGCTGCAGTCTCAGGCAACTGAAATCATACTGCAGGGTGGTTTCAGATGCCCGAGACTGCAGTAGGGTGTGTGTGTGTGTGTGTGTGTGTGTGTGTGTGTGTGTGTGTGTGTGTGTGTGTGTGTGTGCGTGTGTGTGTTTGTGTTTTGTTGACAAAGGCTTTAATGGCCCAAAGCTTTAATTGTGAGAGTCTTTCTCATAATATTACTATATATTACATTTTCACTAGTTAATTTCTCATTTGAAGTTACTTCTTGACATGCTATCTGAACATTTGCAACTGAAGATATTTTAATACTTACAAGAGCTGGATTTACCTTGGCAACTAGCTGAAATGGTATTATACTACTATTTCCATTAAAATTACAGAATAGCGTTTTGGTATCAAAATTTACAACTACTTCATACTTAAGTAACCAATCCATACCAAGTAACATTGGTAAATTTACATAAAATTCTACTAAACAGTGCCTGCTCTCCTCAGGGTTTAGGTATTCTTGTTCCATGCTTAACTGTCTTACCTGTAATCCCTACTATATACAATCCTGTAACAGCTAGTATCAGAAACATAGGTTTATTTTCCATAGCATGTATTAGTTGTTGGGCAATTAATGATATTTCACTACCGGTATCAATGTAAATATCTGCTTTCTTTCGATAAACTTTTGCTATCACTACATGTTTTGGTTGAATATCATCTCGATGTCCTTTCTCTTCTAGTAACCATTCCTCTGCGGGTATTTTATGAGTAAAGGAAAGTACATCTTCTATGAACTGGCCTAATATCTGTTCATTATATCTTGGATCTTGGCCCCATTCCAGGACGTTCCTCTTTTCCATAACTATTATAGGGTAATTAGTCATAATTATGGCGTTCTCTGTTCCTGTTCGATTTACTGGTGCTATTTTGTCTTCCCTATTCACTACTGCTTTGGGCATGAATACCTGTGAGGGTATGTTAGTGATCTGATAAATCTCAGATGCGCTTCTAGTTTTACTTAGCCTACGTATTTGGCAAAGACTTGTATTCTGTTTGCTAAGAAATTTGTTTGGAAATCATTTATTGTCTCAGTTATTATTTTCTCTATTATATTCTTGAATATGTTCTGTGGTATACACCACTTCTAGCAAACACCGAACAACGCGCTCCAGTACGCGGCCGCCAAATACATCGCTGGCCGCACTTCTCTGGGCGGCCCGCTGCTTCCATCGCTGGCCGTCTTCACACGCACGCTCCCTTACGTGGCTGAGAAATACGTCGCTGGCCGCACTTCTCCGGGCGGCTCGCGGCTACCATCACTGGCCGCCTTCGCGCGCGAGCGTTTGTCAGCACCCAGCAATTGGCTACGCCAGGAAACATTGCGATTGGTTTTCCCTGGAAAACAGCGACCCCAGCTGACGTCTCCATTAACTAGCAAGCCTTATATAAACCCGGCCGCCGCCGCAAACGACAGTTCTCATCGGGAAGTGCAGTATGCTGTGTTCCAGCTGCTTGTGGAGGACTCACCGCACCACTCGAGGTTACCTGGCTGCTCGGCGGAAATCTTGCGACTTCGCTTGGAGAGACTGAACTTCACTGGACTTGGGAATAATTACGGGACGTACACCCCACCATGCACATTTGGACACTGGTATAACCAAACTTTAATTATGCATTACTTCTGAGTGTGAGCCTGGGTAGAGGCTTGGCTAACATAATTGTTAAAAAGTGATTTGTGATTTAATAAACCAGACTGAAGAGGTTATTGTGTTATTCCTGGTTATAACACAATAAAATGGCGACGAGCATGCACCAGGGGACGTTGGAAGATCTCCTCAAGAAACTTCTCCAGCAGCAGGACGAGAACCACAAGCTGCTCCTCAACACCCTCCAGCCACTTATACAAGGGTTCATGCAGACGCAGGCCACGCAGCAAGTACCGCCGTTTCCGTCTTTTGAAGAAACGTTAGAGGACTGGGAAGCCTACGAATCCCGATTGCTGGAACATTTCCATGCTTTCAAGGTAACTTTGGCCTCATGAAATCTTTGTTTTTGTCTTGGTCTAAACCTGAGATTTATCGGCTCTTGTGCAAGCTGGCCCCCTTATCAAAACCTTCGGAGCTGACTTTTGCCGAGATTCGCTCGTTGCTCACTAAATATTACCAGCGCCATACCCATGTTATTTGATCTCGAGTCGCCTTTTACCAATGCAAGAAACAGCCGAATCAGACACAGAGAGTGGGCAGCGGAATTGCAAGGCTTGGGGCGACGATGTCACTTTGTTACCTCTAAAAATAAGGACTCCTACGCCGAAGAAATGATCCGGGACATGATAATCAGGGGTACGCCAGACAGGGAGTTCCAACATGAGGCCCTTCAGTTCGTCGACCCCTCATTGGATAAAGTCTTGGACTTGGCACAAAGCTTCGAGGTGACCTGTGCAGCAGGCAAGAAACTAGAATCATGGGTCGACATTGCAGCAGTCAATGTAAACACATCAGAGCCGGCGGCTAAGGCCCACCCGAGTGATGATTCTGAAATAGCGATAGTGCGGGCAGGCCGCCGGTCCACTTAGCAGAACCGTCCGCCACCTCGCTCCAACCGGTCGTGGGTGCCAAAACGTTTGCCATCATGTCCTGATTGTTTTAAAAAACATCAACGAGATGACTGTCCTGATTGATGGGCCTTTTGCTACAAATGTTCTTCCGAGGGCCATTTAGCTTCTGTGTGTCGAAAGTCCCGCCGGCCGCAGCAACCTTCGGATCTTCCAATGGATGTTAATCTGATCGGCGCTATTGATCATCAGGAGACCACCAATAGGCTTTTTATTGAAGTCCTGATTGCGGAAAAACCGATTCAATTACAGGTCGACAGTGGCGCAGCCGTGAGCATTCTAAATTACGCCACATATTTGAGACTTGGCGCTCCTCCCTTGCACGACATGCAGCGGCGCCTCATGGCGTATGGTAAACATTCCATTCCAGTCTGCGGTCAAGTCGATTTGCCGACGACATACCGGAATGTCACCCGCCAGGTCACCTTCTTAGTCGTTAACAGGGATAACTCTGAGAATTTATTTGGGCTGGACACATTTCGGAATTTTGGTTTTTCAATCGACGATTCTGTGAATTTGGTGTCGGACGAGGTTCCGTACTCGGATCTGGACAGGCTTTGCCAAAATTATGCAGACCTGTTCACCCCCAGCCTCGGTTCCCCAAAGAATTTTGAGGCACACATCACACTGAAAGGGAATGCGCGGCCTCGGTATTTTCGCGCCCGTGCCGTTCCTTTAGCTCTCAGAGATCAAGTGAAGAAGGAGTTGGACCGCCTCACGGCAAGTGGCGTTCTTGAGCCTATTCCTTCTAGTCAGTGCGCTACTCCCCTCGTCGTTGTTCGGAAGCCGTCAGGGCAGCTCCGTCTCTGCGGCGACTTTAAAGTAACCGTTAACGCCCAATCAGAGATCGAGACATATCCTATTCCAAAGCCGGAGGAGTTGCTGTCCAAATTGAAGGGTGGAAAATTCTTCTCGAAAATAGACCTCGCTGAGGCATACCTACAACTCCCACTTGATGCCGCATCTCAGCAGTTCCTGACCCTCAACACACCGCACGGGTTATATCGTCCGAAACGCCTTATGTTTGGGATTGCCAGTGCCCCTGCTGTTTTCCAGCGGTTTTTGGAACAATTAGTCCTTAAAGTGGATGGATGCATTAACTATTTGGACGACATCGTGGTGGCGGGTCATACGATGGAGGAACACCTTCACAACCTGCAATCTTTATTCCATGTCTTACGGGAGGCTGGCCTAAAATGTAGGAAAGAAAAATGTTGTTTTTTTCCAACCTGAAATTGAATACCTGGTTTTGTGGCGGCATTCGTAGCGACAAACAATTCGCTGTAGAAACGGCTTACGAAGTCACCGCCACACTTTTAATAGCGGGCCGACCGGTCCGCTGGAACAGTGAACAGAAAGATGAAAACCCAAACACTCTGATTAAATAAAAGTCGGTACTTATCTTTATTAACAAAGATACAGAAACACAGTAGTGAACTCCGTGTCTACAGAGATCTGTCTAGTTCGAGTCGGAGCGGCTAGGTCAGCGTCGGCTGACGACAAACAACAACTCTGCTGCGATGAACACACAACTGACTAGCAAGTACACAATTCGGTGGCGAGTATACAACTGAGCGGCGAATACAGAACTGTCCTAGCGCTCGCGACTCCAGCGCTTAAGAACCCTCGAAGCCAGCGGTGGCGCGCGCAGACTTGCGGCGATTTCCTGTCTCGCTGGCGCTGCTTATGCGGACGGCGTCCGGACTTTGATGCTGCCAACCTTTTGGCAGCGGGCTCGGGTGGCATTACTGGCTAGGATATAACACCTGGGCCACGTCATTTCCTGTTCAGGCGTTCGTCCGTTAGAAAAACATATAAAATCCATCATCAAGCTGCCACGACCTACAACGCTGACACACATTCGTTCCTTTCTGGGGAAGATTTCATATTACCGAAAATTCTTACCCACGGCTGCGACGGCAACTGCCCCCTTGTCTCAGTTATGCAAAAAAGGGGTTCCTTTCGAGTGGACGCCGGCATGCCACCGCGCCTTCCACAGGTTGAAATCCCAATTACTGCAGGCCCCGTGCCTCGCACGTTTTGACCCTACTAAGTAAATCGTCATTGCAACGGATGCCTTGGATACAGGCATCGGGGCGGTCCTGGCTCACAGGGAGGCAGATGGGTCGGAGCACCCTGTGGCCTATGCACCGAAAACATTAACCGATACGCAACGCGGGTATTCCCAGATTGAAAGTGAGGCACTGGCCATTGTCTTCGCCTTAAAGAAGTTCCATGTTTTTGTGTATGGTACAAAGTTTCACCTCATTACGGATCATAAACCCCTCATATCATTATTCAATCCTGCAGCAAAGATCCCTGACCGGACTGCTCACCGTCTTCAGCGCTGGGCTTTGTTTTTGGCACGATACCAGTATGAAATCCACTTTCGCAACACAATCAAGCATGCCAACGCTGATGCCCTCTCCCGCCTTCCATGGGGACCGGATTTGGATTTCGACAAAGAGGAAATTCTGTGTTTTCACGTAGACGAAGAAGCACAGGCCGCAGTAGAGGCGTTTCCCATTACCAGCTCTCGCGTAGCAGACGCAGCCAGTAACGACGAGATGCTCCGACAAGTCTGTCGTCACATGCGTAATGGATGGCCCGAACGACCGCCTCCCATGGCTTCTGCGGCGTTTCGTCAGTTCTTTACTGTCCGCCGTCAGCTTCAGTTGGTTGACGGGATCCTTCTACTTCTTTCGGACGATGGACACCCACGGGTCGTCATTCTGCAGTCTTTACGTCAGCACGTTCTGCACCTGTTACACCAAGGTCATTGGGGGATATCCCGGACGAAGATTTTGGCTCGCCGGTTCACATACTGGCCCGCTATGACTCAGGAGATTGAACGCCTCACGCAGACGTGTCCCTCCTGCCAACGCCAGCAGACAGCTCCATGACATTCAAATGGCTCTGAGCACTATGGGGCTTAACATCTGCGGTCATCAGTCCCCTAGAACTTAGAACTACTTAAACCTAACTAACCGAAGGACATCACACACATCCATGCCCGAGGCAGGATTCGAACCTGCGACCCCAGCAGTCACGCGGTTCCGGATTGCGCGCCTAGAACCGCGAGACCACCGCAGCCAGACCATGACATTCCTTTGCCTCTTGGCCACCATGTGCTCGCCCTTGGGAACGGGTGCACGTTGATTTCGCTGGGCTGTGTTTAATGCCATGTTTTTTATTGTCATCGACGCATATTCCAGGTTTCCATATATTGTCCGCTGCAACTCCATTTCCACCTCCACCACTATAGCAGCCTTAGAAAAAATATTTGCCATTGAAGGTCTGCCAGAGGTTCTCGTCTCGGATAACGGTCCGCAGTTCCGCAGTGAGGATTTTCGGGTTTTCTGTGCCCGGCATGGCATTCGCCACATTCCGACGCCCCCCTTCCATCCTCAATCTAATGGCGAGGCGGAGAGGATGGTCCGCACCTTCAAAATGCAGATGAAGAAATACCTCCAGGATCACTCCCTCGACGCATCTCTTAGTTTTTTCTTGAGCAGTTAGAGGTCCACGCCCATCAGAGATAAAAGCCCGGCGGAACTTCTTCACGGACGGCAGCCCCGGACCCTCTTGAATCTCCTTCTGTCGACACCTCGGTTGGCTCCGTCGCTGTCTGCTTCTCGTTTCCGCCTGGGTACTCTGGTGTGGGCGAAGGGATTCGGCCGACAACCAGCCTGGATTCCGGCCATCATCATCCAGGGCAGGGGCAGGAAAATCTTCCGGGTTCAACTTCCCAACCGGGAGGTTCTTCGACATGCCAACCAGCTTCGCCCTCGCCTGCCTTCCCAATCGTTTTTCTCCTCCCCCCTTCGGCATATTCTCCTCCCGTCCCCTGCTTCCCCTGATTCCCGACGCAAACCAGGGGAGGACACGCCTGGGTGGTCCTCACAGTTGGCCCCCAGTCGGCTCACGGACGACGCCTCCCAGCCAGAGCGAGCTTCTTTCCCCAAACGTGGACCAGACCCAGCCACAGCCAGCCGGGGACTCCGAGGTCTCCCCCGATCGCCACACCCAGGTCACTCCAGATGCCGATGAAGACATGCCACTGGTTTCTCCTGCACTGCCTCCTCTGCTGCCGCGGTCTGCACGCTATAACCTTCGCCCCCGGCCGGGGCGTTTTCGCCTGTTTGCTCCTGTGCCCAGTCTCACCGCCGACGCCGAGGTTTCGGAGGAGGAGGACGCCATGGACGTGGCGTTCATTCGCAGCCAATGTTTCCACGCTTCCCCACGGGGGAAGGGGGGTGGTACACACCACTTCTAACAAACACCGAACAACGCGCTCCAGTACGCGGCCGCCAAATACATCGCTGGCCGCACTTCTCTGGGTGGCCCGCTGCTTCCATCGCTGGCCGTCTTCACACGCACACTCCCTTACGTGGCCGAGAAATACATCGCTGGCCGCACTTCTCCGGGCGGCTCGCGGCTACCATCACTGGCCGCCTTCGCGCGCGCGCGTTTGTCAGCACCCAGCAATTGGCTACGCCAGGAAACATTGCGATTGGTTTTCCCTGGAAAACAGCGACCCCAGCTGACGTCTCCATTAACTAGCAAGCCTTATATAAACCCGGCCGCCGCCGCAAACGACAGTTCTCATCGGGAAGTGCAGTACGCCGTGTTCCAGCTGCTTGTGGAGGACTCGCCGCAACACTCGAGGTTACCTGGCTGCTCGGCGGAAATCTTGCGACTTCACTTGGAGAGACTGAACTTCACTGGACTTGGGAATAATTACGGGACATACACCCCACCATGCACATTTGGACATTGGTATAACCAAACTTTAATTATGCGTTACTTCTGAGTGTGAGCCTGGGTAGACGCTTGGCTAACATAATTGTTAAAAAGTGATTTGTGATTTAATAAACCAGACTGAAGAGGTTATTGTGTTATTCCTCGTTATAACATGTTCATTTCTTTCTGTACAGAAAATATCTAATCCCTTAGCATAATATGGTAACCTTCATACCTATGTTTTGACTAGGTCCGATTCTATCAGATTATCTAAATACATAAAATTCTGTGTACTCTTATAACTTCTACAAGACTGCTGAAATAAGAGCCAACTGATTATTAGCTAGTCAAGACTTTGAATGAAAACTTTGAAGCTCTTGCTTCCAACCTGAAACAAGTAACTTAAAATCAGCTGTACTGACTATTACAATTTCTCAATTTTCAGGCAGAGAGGAACCTTTAAGTACACCAAACGTTGATTCATAAATGTGCAATATAGATGCAGGAACCACAGCAAGCCTTAGTACTAGTACATAGCCACCAGTGGTGAGGAAAAACACGAAGTTTTGTGGCCACATGTAGTAAGTGTTGCTTCACGCAGCGAAGAATGGCAAAACAGAGGCACGCCAGCGGCTGAGGCATTGTGAAGTAGGCAAGAACAGATAGCCTTGCTGACAGCAGCAGTCTACCAACAGGTTGACGCAAGGACGCACACAGACCGAGCGCCGAGTGAAGCCTGGAGAGTGCTGAGTAAGGGGAAGTGAGGCCAGCACGCTAAGTTACGCTGCAATATACTGCAGGAGTAATAACAAAGAGCTACCACTGAGGGTAAAAAATGTCCTCCTGCTGATATAAATAGTGGAGCACATACAGCAACAGACAGAAGCCATTAGGAAGCAGTTTGGTTCTGAGGATGGACGTGCTCCACGTCCGAATGTTCAATCGTCGTAGGTGATGATTCCGGAAGTCTGTTCCAACTCGCAGGAGTCATCCATTCACCGCCAGATGTCAACTTCAGCTCTGTAGGTCGGCTCGAGTCCAGTCGGCACCACGGCTGACTAACTACAGCGAAAACTTCCAGCAGGACCGGCCGCAGCGCAGTCTCGGTCACAGGCACTGCCGAGGACTGAAGCCCGGACTACACGGCAACCCGGCCCCACGACGCGTGGTCCGTCCTTGACAGGACCTCGCAGACATCGTGACTGACAGCTTCCCAGCTGCCGGTGCAGCAGGTGTTGGCAGCTGACCTCACAGTGACACGGCTCTGTGGGTGTGCCTGTACTGGGGACGCCGAGCGGCGACGAGTTCATCTCAACCACAGGGCATCTTGGCTTCAGCGGAGCTCTTGTGGCCTGAGGCTCCCGAGTGCAATCAGCGGCACGTGTTGCACGCATTGTCGGATATTTTATACAGCAGCAGCCAGGTGGAGGGATCCGCAGGGCTGGGAAGCGACGACGAGGGAGAAATTGTAAAGAAAGTTCAATAAATAATTGTAAAACTCCACGCCGTCTCAGTCTTTGGTGCAGCCACTGTGTCTGCTGCTAACAAGTGGTGCAGAAGTCGTAACACAAGGCAAAAGATTCTTATGAAGAATGTCTCTTGCAAATATTGGAAAGAAACACCAATGAAGTTGTCAATGAAGAGACACATTTTATGTGGTTTTTGTCGTTTCCATTGAAAAGTAAAAGAAAAAATGAAATTCCTGCAAGCTGTTGCTGATGCTAAGCATTTCTTAAATGTATTTGGCTTATGGTAAATAAACGCCTTTCAGTACTTGTAATATCATCATGGACAGCATTCTGGTAGGTAATATGAGGTGAAATAATTACAAGTAATGTATTAATCCTGTTGATAGACATTCTGGTGTACTACCGTTTACCATTTACTAAATCATCCACATGTGCGCAGTCATCGACCGATTTGCAAGATACGCCAATGCTCGCTGTTGGCAGAGTAAAATTGCTCATCATAAGCTGGAATTTATATCAGCTTGCGAGAGCTGTGAATAAGTATCAGTTTAACTCTGCCAGATCTTGAAAAATAAATCAGTTCAGATTAGTGCTTTTATTAAGGCCGTTTCACACCGCAGTCACACTGTGTCACATTACGTAAGATAAAAGATTTTCAGTAGTTTTAAATGGTGTAATTCACACTGACCTCATATAGCCTCACAGACGCCAAACCATGTGTCGACGTCTGTGACCTCGCGCATGCGCAGTGGTCTATACTACACTGCCATGAGCATGACCACACCTGTCATGCAGTTTCGTGCTGAACTCGTTACAAGAAGCTGTATTGCTATTTTAATTATTCGATGAACCTTGGCTGTGAAGTACTCCACATGTGTTTCGTTCCACAAACGGTTAGTTCATGCTTCACCAAAAGCCAATGGCAAGGAGATGATCTGAAGTGTTTTGCTTAATTGTTGTTCTTATAGAAATTCAAGTAGAGTATTAAAGTTACATGAATAAAACTGGGTTTATTCGGAATAGTTATTGGGTAGTAAAATTGAAGGGCCAGTATTAAGAATAATTACTGTACAGGTCTGCAATAGTGTTTATATTTTCGTGAGCATGTAGTTAAAAGGTGGTTTTCATATCGTGTCTTGATCGAAATATTCTGTCTTGATCTGATTCTACTGACAGATTAGCTTCTGGATCCCCATGCTACTTGTTCAGCCAGCTTTTCTTTCCTCTTAACGAAGAGCAACTACCAATTTTATAACACGTGTGTGTTATAATAATTAACTGTCTACAATTATTTAGACTGTAACACATCAAGGGACCAAAGATCTGATTTGAGGCACATAGTGTGATGAAGGGATTGCTGCTTGAGAATAGAAATTGTAATGGGAATAGAGAAAGTAATTATCAGAAAACCATTTCAGTGACTGCATTTCTCCAATAATTAAGCTGACAAAAGAACCTGACACCCAAGTTACTAGTGCACCATCATTAATAATCATTTACCTGGAACCATCATTAGCTTTTTGCTTTAATATATGGATAGTAAGTGTTACTGACAGCCAGTTTTAAAAAAAAATTTTAATACTCCTCCCGCACTATCCCTGACAAACCACTGGTGTACTGCTTGCTAAAGTTGACTACTGTCTTGAGTCCTAAAATACAATTCCAGTGTCAAGTAAAATAAATACCAGCACATAACTTTCTTTATGAACAGTGCTACTGCTTGATACAATTTTCCCTAACTAGTCTGATGACTATTTCCTTTTACATAACTGCAGTTACGAATCTTGGTTCGAATCCTGTTCATTCTGCTATTAATTCTTTCAATAGATATCTTTATAAAAACAAAACTTAGTCAGATATGTTATTCATACTGCACAGTCATGGTCAAATAAATCCTTAGACAGTAGTATCATAATCATTGAACTGTTAATTTTGTAACACCCAGTAATGTTATATTTGTTTTTTTCCTGTGGCAGGACTAATACTACTACTAGGGGGAGAAGTTTTACAAGGTGACTGCCCATTGATACAGACAGTGCACCTGTTAAGAGATCCACTTCCATCCCCTTTAACACCAGTCCGTTGGGAGTTCCAAGCAATTATTGGTGTTTCTTGTGTCTTTCTCTCCTCGATCGTGTGCAAAGAAACACACCTTCCCTTCATAGTTTAAAAAGATACCGAAGCCACCACGTGGTGACTTGGGATTCAGCCCTGATCAGCTAAACCCTGTGTCTAGAAAATATGAAAGCACACTAACGTATAGATTTTTTCTCCCATCTTCAGATGCTGTAAGGAAATAGCCATCTTCTTTGCATAACATATTAGATAATCATTTTTTCGCTACAGGCGACACTCACATGCTGCCAATCCACCGTGCGCACCATGTTGTGTGAGTATATCCGTGTCAATCAGCTTAGCTCCAGTCTCTAAAGAGAACCTCAAGACCAGTATCATGTTTGTTTCATCCTCTTGCAGATGAAGTACAAAAAAGCATATTTTCCTCTGATAGTTTAAAACACATTTCAGTTCTACAGACACTGTCTGAAGCCATCCCGAAGTTACAGATCTAAGCGTCTAGCAAAGAAACGCCAGAGTGTAGGAAAAAATTAACTATACTGCTGTGTAGGTCTCTCTTTGCTCTCGATTTACAGGAAAAAATAGTGATATACCTTTCGAAGTTACAGAATTATAACCATTTTTGTGCAGCATGATAAAAATAAGCACTTTGCTACTGCTCTGTTACCTTGATAGAATTTTTGGGTGCCCAGCTTGTAGGTTGCTTGAGATCCTTTCAGAATATCTCTCCAGTAACCATGTGTGTACTCCAGTGTAGGAAATCTATTTGCTAAGGCAAATTCGTGTGTGCAACGTGGCTGGCGGTCGCGCCTATCTGCACCGAGTTCGTGCATGCTGGAAGATACCAGCTGTTCCCTATTGCCCGTTTGCTCGGTCAAAATTGTGGTTGTTTTTTGTAGGTCGTTTCATGCTTTTTCATAAAATCTCTCTTCCGTACCTTTTATTTTTGTTAGTTTAAGAAATAAAATTGTTAAAGAGATGTCGGGCGTGTACGTGGTTGCTGTTGGTCAGGCTTACAAAAATTGTGTGTGTATTATTTCATGCAGTTCTTTTCACACCCTTCCATAGCGTGTCCTTACTATCACTGTATGTTTCTTATTTAGGAAATCTTTTTGCTAAAGTGAAATCTTGAGTGAACAGTACTTGGTGGATGTGCACTGTTGTGCAGTGACAGAAAACAGAGGTTACCTGGCTGTGGTCTAAGCTCCTAAAAATTGGAGGCTATTATTCTTGTAGGTCGTTTCATGCCCTTTTATAACACGTCTTTACCTTTCTTGTATGTTTACTGGTTTCGAAAGTCGTTTGTGCCACGTAGCTGGTGGCAAGGCCTGGTAACGAACGTAAGTGTGGAAACCAGCGCCTGGTGCTTTTTAGGCCGACAGGGACTGTGAAAATATTTGTCTTCGCAGATCGTTTCCAGTCCCTAAACACGTTTTCACCACTGCTGTACGTCACAGCCGTAAGTGACTGAGCTGCCCTACGAGATCACTTCAGAATGGGTCCTAGTAAGGAGAATGTAGAAAAGGCGAATGAACGTGGCCGAAATTCGATGCATTCTAATGACAAGGACTGTTCAAAAACACGTACCGACGTTTAGGCAGTGGTTAACGTAACATCGGAAATGGAGGCTTTTCTGTTTAAGGAAAACAATAAAATAAACAGCGCCAAGAAAAGATTCGTCTCCAGCAAATTATCGGTGTACAGACACATATCAAAGAAGAACGATATGGAAAATGTTCAAATGTGTGTGAAATCTTATGGGACTTAACTGCTAAAGTCATCAGTCCCTAAGTTTACACACTACTTAACCTAAATTATCCTAAAGACATACACACACACACACACACACACCCTTGCCCGAAGGAGGACTCGAACCTCCGACGGGACCAGCCGCACAGTCCATGACAGCAGCGCCTTAGAACGCACGGCTAATCCCGCGCGGCAACGATATGGAAATTCTGCAACTGGAAACAGAGGTAAGGTGTGTTAAGAGCACTCAAACACCCATGCACTGGTCGAGGACTACGCCAGTAAGACAGCTACAAAACCATTAGCACCCGAACAGGAAACTGATAAAATATAGCAACAAAGGTCCTCGTCATAGGAGTGCAGAAAACTGAGTAGAAACTTGAAGAAATACTAATGAACCTTATTTCCACTTCATTGAAACCCTTGAGGATGTCCAAATGCAAGGCAACAAAAGTCGGAGACTTTGTTCTTGAAGTCCTATGCGTGAAGCACTGCTGTCTTACTCTCACAATGTTCTTTTAATCTGTACAGCTATCACCAGTTGTTCTGTATATTAATTATGTCGCACCTTCTATATGATTGTTTAGTCTTGTTACCTGTTGAGTTATGAGAGGCTCTTTTCGTTTCTATTCAGAGGTTTATGAATGAAGTCACATTCGTGTTACTTGGATCGGCCTGTGTATTACTTAGTCACTACACGATTGGCGACTAGTTTGTAACAGTTTTCACGTGTGCGCTCCTTAACTGCGTCTTCATCAGATTTAGTCATTACGTATTGTAGCTGGCCTTTCGCCATTTTTCGGTAGTGTCGAATTGATATGTTTGCACTGCTCGCTTTGCTTCTTCGCCAGAGAACTCTTCCATGGCGATCTGGCAGCTGCAGAAGTCGCGTGGATTATCCTAATGCAGTTGCCACGGTTTGGGCAGGATTTCTGAATGACTGATAGCAGTGAGCAGCGTCCACTGACCTGCTCTAAACGCCCTGAAAAATGTTGTGAACTGATCCGTGACAATTTTCACATTTGCCACTGTCGTCTGGATTGTCTGCCTTCGAGCAGCAGATCTGCCGTTTCTTTTGCGATATCCGGCTCTTCACGGGGAGTTGGTCTGTAGCTGCATTCTTCGTGATTCAGACTTGTTTGACTTCGCTAGAAGCGTATACGCCATTTAATGACTGTTTCGTAAGATGCTACATCCATGCAATAGTCTTCCGCCAACTCAGCACGGATTATTGGAATGTTGTCCCCCCTTGAAATGCAGAAAACGGATTGCTGCAGCGTGCTGCACTTCACGGACTGACCCAGTCATTATATTTGTGTGCCTCTACCGAAGTGCTGTGGGTGGTACTTTTGTGCTGAGATTTTATCCTGTCAGCCGACTACAAACAAACAGCCAACGTAAAAATTTCTTCGTAGTGATTTTAAAAACTTTGTGACTAACCTTGTACAATTATTCTGTTCAAAATAACCGTCATTGTTACGAAGGAAGGGAACAAGTAAAATGATAAACTATGCGAGAAAGTTCGTTGGAATTGCAGTCGTTTACAGTAATTGTAAAACGATGGCGAGCCACAATAGTTGGTGCTGTTGCAACAATGTGTCTGTAGGTCATTAGTTTCCGCGGAAACGGCATTTCTCTTGTGAATCTTCACGAGAGCTGATTGCTATGTTCTGGGACGTTTTGAGATGCGTTCTAGGGGACGTGGTTGACCGCGCCTTCCGGCCGACGGTCAGCCACGTCCGGGGCGACGTGTTGTCGCTTGCGTGGTCGCACCGTGACGTGATCCTGGGGCGGGGGGGTGGGGGGGCGGGTCACCACGGTGCGGTTCACCACGCAAGCGAGCCGTGCGCGTACAACTTTGCCGCGCACGCGCGGGCCAAATACGTCCGTCCCCTGAGGACGGAACTGTAGGCGGCCCCAACACCTCGCCCCCTTCGGCGCCGCTTCGGCGGCCCCCGGTACAGTATTCCAGTTGCTTCCATTCTCCTTTCCAGAGGTCCGGGAGCGGCAGCGGCCCAAACCTCAGTACTTGCCCGAATGGAAGTTAAGTTGGGGCAACAAACGAGGACTGTGGTAGCGCCTCTTCCGGACCATCTGCAAACTAGTTTCTTGTAGTAGCTATTCATAACAACAGTTCTATACAAGTTGTTGTAGTTAGCAAGAAAGAAACGACTTTCTGCATGCTCCTCGTGATTTCACGTGTGTAGTTCCTGTCATTAGTAGCAGTAGCCACAAGTGGTTCAGATGCTACACGGCGTTGTTAGCCCTGATGTGTTTTGTTTACATGCCGGCGCCGCTGGCGCCCCCCCGACCGCCGACGGCGCCCAGAGGAACCACGCAGACCGCCCCCAACCGCCTCCCAGTCTGCCTCCTGGTGCTGACGTCACGGCAGGACGCAGAGAGAGGGCAGCGAGTCTCTTCTTGTCTCTGGTGTTTCCTACAAATAAAATGCTGAGGTAAGGTGTGCTGCCCACTTGCTGGATACTGGTGAACGAGGTTAGAACAGGTGGTAGCATGTCAGTGATCTGGTCAGCAGCTGTTACATTTCTTACGTAGCTGTGCCCTATCTTCTTTCCTGAGCTCAATACGAATCGACACTCGGTTGGGTTCGAGCTGGTGTTTGCCGCTAGATGTGACTGCTGTGTGTACTCAACCTCTCCCACTTTATACCATCGAATCACCAACAAATTTGATCATGTATTTTTCGTAGCATACAGTGGACACAAAAAGTATAATTTCATAATTGGTTATCCTTAATGGAGTGAAATTTAAAAGGCCAGAAATGTATATAGGCTGTACAAAAGAATGTGTCATATCCTTTAGGTATGAGAAGTCGGCATCAAAACGTCTCAAATAGTTCATATGAAATAGGTCTGATAACCCTTCATTTGGGAGGTATGAGATGAATTTGCTGTAGTGATTAATCGTTGCATAATTTATTCAAATGCTTAGTTTTACTCACTTACATATAGTCATGGCATTTCGTTTTTTTATATGATTGCCGTTTGTTCTGTCCTTAACTTCCATCACAGCTCATCACAATGATTCATTATTCGGTGTCTGAAACGACATATATCCACTACATGAACAGTCCCTGTAGTAGTACAAGGAGAACTGCAAGAACCGATCGAGTTAGTCACATGACGATTTTGAAAGTTCTACATGACAAACTTCTGTACTCAGATCACCTTCAACATGTATTCAGAATATATCGTTGTGATTTTTTATGACGGAGGTTACCATAGAATGGCACATTTTGGATAAAATATGCAGCTCAGAGTCACTACAGGGAATTCCCTTCATACCCCCATAACGAAGGGTTCTCGAACCCATGTTCATCTGAAGTTCTTGTAATATTTTTATGTCAAGAATAAATCTCTTAAGCTTCTGAGAGACGTTATTATACGCCATGTTCGTAACCAGTTTTTCAGCACATCACACATCCAATTCGCGCATTGCGTGAATGCTCCTGTGTCAATTACACAGTAACTCAACCTCATCAGTTAGGTTTTGTTATGCTATATAGGCCACCTAATTGCTAAGGTCGCACACACTACAGGTCAAGTACATTTAATTGAAGCTGGAGGTCCGTATAATATTAGTGTCAACGTTTTCCTGTGGGCATTAGACTCATTGATACATAATAACATCGCTAATTCTCCCCTATGATCATACTTAGTTTGTGTCATATGTACGTAATTCGATGTATTTTTTAGTGTTATACACGGTGCATCCTCATTAATGTGGTCACCGCGTATCTTCGACGTCAACGTCCGATAACCACACACAGGTGGCAGCACGAGCAGCGGAGGTATGCTAAAGTGTGTCTCGAGGACGCGGAAAAACAGTGCCGTTATTCTCGTAATATGGAAATCGAGTAATTTCTCTGACATTCAAAAGGGCACAATCATTGGCTTACTGACCAAGGGGGAAGCACTTCCGTAATGAGTAATTTGTAAACTGCTCGCATGACGCCGTGGTTAAAGTATTCCCTGAATGGCGAAGCGGCGCAATCCAAAACCAGCGCCGAAGCTGCTGTGGTGCACCATGGGGTATAGATGACAGGGGTGTATGACGGCTGCAGAGATGTGCACGTGCGAACAGACATGCGGCTAGTGAGCAAGCGACTGCCCAGGTGAACCGAGTGGCTACCAACAGTGTCTGCTCAACGACCGTTCAGAGAACGTTCCAGCGTATGGGCCACCGCAGCTGGAGCGTGGTTCGTGAGCCCGTGGTTACTGCCGGTCATCGGCGACGAAAGCCGGAATTTGCACGCCTAAACCGCAACTGGACGTCCACTTACAGGTCCGGTCACACAGGTCTGGGCCTCGTTAGCACCGAACATCTGTCGGCTAATGTCTGTGCTCCACTCCATTCTTCCAGGAACCACAAACAATCGAGGTCCATCTGTGTTTCTGATGTTCCTTGTAGTGGCTCAGATGTGGTGGTCTGAGTTACTGTATGTGAGAGTTGTAAATACTTTCGCTGATTTTCGTAACTGTGAATGAGGATTTAAAGAGCTTGCTTTTACAAGAAAAATAATAAGAAGCAAGGCCAAAAAAAAAAAGAGGAAACACGTGGATCCACAGTGCCTGGAAAACAAGACCAGTTCCAGAGGTATTCGCACGTTATTTCCTCATCTCATGGACGATGAAACAAAGTTGAATGAATATTTTGAGATGACGCAGCACATCTTCTGTCAACTTTCGGAAAGACTACATCCAAAATTCAGAAAATAAATTACACCCAAAGAACGCCTGGCTCTTTTTTTTTAAAATGTAGGCTCAAAAGAGATTAAACAGAAGGTAAACAAAGAAGATAACGAATCTTACTGACTCCTCTCTTCTTTATTTTATTTATTTATTTACACGTCTAGTTCCGTAGGACCAAATTGAGGACCAAATCTCCAAGGTAATGCAACGTGTCAGTACATAAAATTAAAACATAAAAGTAATAACAGATAAAAAATGTTTATAAACCCAAAAAAAGTCAACCCATAATTTCAAGTAAACGCAATCAACAATATAACATAAGAATCAGCTAAATTTTTCAAGGAACTCCTCAACAGAATAGAAGTGACCCATTAGGAAACTCTTCAGTTTCGATTTGTAAGCGCATGAATTATTGCACATTTCACCGCGATCTGTGCTGCAAAACCCAGTTATTCAAGCTCTCGACAGGGGGCCACATTAATTTCACTGGACAGTACAACACAGCTTACAGAACTGCGAGATACACCTCATCTTTAGTGTCACATCCTATACAACTGAGAGTGTATGGCGACGTGCACTGTTTGCAGAGCTACGTTTTCGCAGATGCTTGGTAATACCGCCCGTGCAATTTCATACTGACTGTGCTATGCCCTCAACTCAATGTTACCCTTTTGATGCAAGCACTTTGCCCTTAACATCTGCCTGGCCTTCATTGTTCGCCTGGAATTAGTGTGGTTGTCATATGTGTCTTTTTCACAGCATGTACTGCCTTACATGTACACTTGACAGCCTAAAAAGTGAGCCAGTGATGATTGAAACCAGCATAATGTAGCGGTGTCGCAGGTCCTCTATACGCCAAAACCCTGTTTGGTACAGTCGTCTGACTATACGCAGTGGGTACCGCTAGAGAACACTGCTCTTTATTCCAGTCAGTCCAGATATAAACTTAATACCGCCATACAACAAATATTTACAAAAAACAAGTATTTAGAGACGAGACGGTCCCTAACGCTTGTAAATTAAACTTCATTATAATAAGTGACACTGGAGAAGTCATATCATACTCTTTACGTGACGTGATGAGTTTTTATTCGTCATCCGAATTTGAGCCAACTGTTAAGCAAATAACTGGCACTGCAGAAGTCTTATCACACTCATTACATGACATGATGACTTGTCTTTCATGATCCGAATTTGAAGCCACTGTTAAACAAACAAAGATGAACCAGGCATAAAGAGATGTAAAGCATCAAAGTGTTCACCAGTAGCAGTTTACAAGGCCGAATGTCCGAACCTGGAAATAATGACGATACGTTTAGCACTGCACCGGGAACCCAATAGAGCTTATATTGCCCCTGAGAAGTAACCACGAAACGTATGTAGTAAAGTCCAACGCACAAATGTGAAACGCCATGTAGTGAAGTTGTGGTGATGGACGGGGAGTAGAGCCTAGTACCTGTCTGAATTGTCAACTAAGCACAATCAGATGCCAGATATTAAATATGTTTACCAACAGCGTGATAGTGGAACCTGAAACGACGATACAAATGATTTTCCCTTGGCAGGGATTCGAACACAGCACCTTTCGCTATTGTCTTATAGCTATGAATTGAAATGAGGTATATATTATTTCTCCGCCAGTAGCGAGATGTTCACATGTTCAGCTAGAGGTAATGCAGTGACTAGTTCTGTGCTGCCTGGGACTCGAACCAAGCGCATGTCGTCGTTATTGACCCCACATGAAGAGATGTCAACTATCAAATACTCTTTCACTAGTAGTTAGGATCGCGCCATTCGTAGAGACCTGGAGGAGTTTGGTATCGTGAATAAACAACGAAATGACGGGGTTCAAATCTAGAGAAAATTTTGAATTGGAGCTAGAATCCCAGTCCAGTGTCAATATTTTCAAAATGCCAAGGCCACTTAAAATAAGAAATGAAGGTCCTGCGACCTTCCATGACGACTGGTTCGCGAACTTAAATGGCATTACTAGTTAAGAAAGCTTACTAGAGATAGAGTTTCTTCAAGCAGCAACTTCCGCTTCTGACGGCCAAAACTAATCCAACTCTGTTCCAGTCAATGGCAGTCGGACTTATTTAATGTTTATTTGGAACCACCGCACAGTCCCGCATTCTTTGCTTGGCGTTACTGGAGATAACGAGGGTATGGTTGTGGTTGCTAAAAACTGGTACTCCCAGCGGGAATCGAACCCCTACCTTAGCCATTACAAGCTAGCCTGTCAACCAGCCACTAAATTTAACATGTGTCAGAGTCATGTTTTCGTCGTAATGGAGTACGCTGCACATGGTACGAAGAGTGTTGACTACCACTTGGGCTGTTGTGAATGACCTACTGGTGGTCTAGTAGTCAACGTCATGCACTGCGAATGCAAAGCTGTGATATCAAACCCTTTTCCTTTCTTTTTTAAGCTGTATTCTGTCTCTCTGCTTAGAGCATCAGTCTGACAGAAGATCAGAGACAGTTTCGTTCATTTTCTAATCAGCCAGCAATAGAAAAATTTTGCAGAAACATTTTTGTGAAAGGTCTCGTGGGTGTCTGTCATGGTAAGACCAATTTCAGGGCCATCAGTCAGCGGCGGATTGATACAGACCGACGTCCGTCCAAGTGATTGGGACGAATTGAACACAGAGCATATGATCTCTAGCGGACTTTCCTGCACTTCAGTAGCATTATTTAATATTGCATATGATAAAATACTATGTTTCAGCATGTTCCGTGGCGATTTTGTACGGCATGTTGCTATAAGCGGATTTAACTATGGTCTTATTTTGTTCAAGTTTGTAGTGCAGCTCGTGCCATGACAGCTTGAATCGTTTTCATTTTCGATGTGCATTAGAAAACAGAGTCTAAAACGGAGTAAAGTCTAACATTCGTGAAATTGCGTTCTGTTTGTGTTTAATAAAAGAGTAGAAGCAATGGAGGCAATCCAAAACATCTATGCCCTGTATGGAGTGAGTGCAATCGAGAAATTCAAGTTGTATCTATTCAAGTAGGACAGTTCTGAGATAATTTAATCACCACATTCAGGAAGACGGAAAGCCGTTCATGAAGGACATTACTGCTATTTAGTGGGTAAGCCATTACAAACATTGTGTCAAATGATGGCCTGTATACGTCCACAAAATGTACTGTTAATTATAGACATTTGTTGGCACAAAGAAGGTGTTTTCTTTACAAACTGCTTCACAGGGATGTGGCGTGCGCAGTTGGCATTTCTTGCCAACAAATGAGATGACGTAATTGCAGATTAAGAAATGCAACCTAGTACACAGCACCGAGGAGCTTGGTTGCAAACACGCCTAGCGCACTTATTCTTTTCTAGCACCCGCGTCTTGCCCCTTATCGATCAGCCACCAAGAAAGTAAGTTTTTGTTTTCTTGTGTCTCTTATTGTTTGTTGTGTTTTCGCTAGTGCGCTTTAAACGTGGCTTAAGTCAAAATCTGCAAGTTGCTACATGCATGGGATCGAAAAACCGCCTGCGCATCATCAGACGGTTTTTGATAACGAAGTGGAATTTACTGTTGACAAGTTCTCTGATATTTGTGTCTGCAACACAACGAATGGCTATCTTAATTAAACATGAATTCTTTTGACATACTCCAATAGCTGTACTGACTGCAACGTAAATACGACAGTGCGGCTGTGAGAGTAGTTGAAGAATGGAACATGGTTAACAGAGTATTTAGTGATACGATTTCATTAACAGATTTGTGTGTTTTCAGCAGCAGTTCAACAATATTTTATGTTTCTTGACTCTAGATCTACTGGTTACTGAACGTAGCGAGACGTCTTATGATGACAAAATTTCTAACAATGTTCGGAGTTTCATACAGCGTTATCTCCCATGTCCGTAAACATATATCTCATAATTCGACGACACGACAAAGTGGAATTCATTCAGAATGCCTCACTGGTATAACACGATTATTACAAGCCTATCTTGGCAAGATACTCCTCTGTTTTTCAAGGAAGTATCAAAACTGTCACAGCGTCACCAGACATGTTCACTTTCTAATGGCAATGTCTTTCTTGAGTCAGTCAACAATTGTGTATCAACGATGGAGCAGCTTAATCACTTTTACTATGACGTCACGAGGAGTATTCTAGTATTTATCATGAGAGAGAAGAATGGAAAGTTGCACAGACCAGCACAATACATACGAAAGAAAATAAACGTAATCCATTTCTTTGGCATCGACATGTAGCAGGATGTGTGAAGAAATATTTTGTTCCAACGTTATGAAAGACCACGAAATATATTACCTATTGACATTAAACTATCCTGGATTTGGAAAACATCAATCTTATAAGACGCACCTGGCACTTTATTCCCATGATGTACTGCGTACGGGGGCTATCAGATCGATTCCATATTCAGAGAGTTCTGGAAAAACTTTTGACATCATTCGTCATAAGCGGCTTCCAACTACATTGCTTTCCTATGGACTATAGTCTGAGCTGTGCGACTGGATTCGTGATCGCGTTTCTGAAAGGTCACAGTTAGTGATAACTGACGGGAAGTAACCTAGTGAAACGGAAGTGATGGTTGTGATTTCACAGGTAAAGTGATGTAGACCTTCTGCTTCCTCTAATATATGTAAACTATTTAGCAGACAATCAGAACATTTCTCTTAGATTTGTGGCAGGTAATGCTGCCGTCTAGTAAACTCCTCAGAAGAGCAAAGCGAATAGGAAAATGATGAAAATATATCTTTACAGTGAATCACGTGACAATTGACCCTAAACAACAAAGTGTGTGAGGTTCTCCACTTGAGTAGCAAAACAATTCCGTTAAAGTTCGATTTCACGATATATCAGTCACATTTAAAAGTTGTCACGTCAACTAAATATCTAGGAGGTATGATCACGAACAACTTAAGTTGGTACTTGCACATGGAAAATGCTGTGGGGAAGAAAACGTAAAGACCGCGTTTTATTGGGAGAATACGTAGAAGATGCAACAAATTAATTAAAGTAACCACCTACAACACACCTGTGCTTCCTCTTGGTGAGTATTCTTGTGCGATATGGCACCTACATCTACATCCATACTCCGCAAGCCATCTGACAGTGTGTGGCGGAGGGTACTTTGAGTACCTCTATCGGTTCTCCCTTCTATTCCAGTCTCGTATTGTTCGTGGAAAGAGAGATTGTCGGTATGCCTCTGTGTGGGCTTTAATCTCACTGATTTTATCCTCATGGTCTCCTCGCGAGATATACGTAGGAAGGAGCAATATATTGCTTAACTCCTCGGTGAAGGTATGTTCTCGAAACTTCAACAAAAGCCCGTACTGAGCTACTGAGAGTCTCTCCCGCAAAGTCTTCCACTACAGTTTATCTATCATCTCTGTAACGCTTTCTCGATTACTAAATGATCCTGTAACGAAGCGCACTGCTCTCCGTTGGATCTTCTCTATCTCTATAAACCCACACTGTACGGATCCCACACTGGTGAGCAATATTCAAGCAGTGGGCGAACAAGTGTACTGTAACCTACTTCCCTTGTTTTCAGATTGCATTTCCTTAGGATTCTTCCAATGAATCTCAGTCTGGCATTTGCTTTACCGACGATCAACTTTATATGATCATTCCATTTTAAATAACTCCTAATGCCTACTCCCAGATAATTTATGGAATTAACTGCTTCCAGTTGCTGACCTGCTATATTGTAGCTAAATGATAAGGGATCTTTCTTTCTATGCATTCGCAGCACATTACACTTGTCTACATTGAGATTCAATTGCCATTCCCTGCACCATGCGTCAATTCGTTGCAGATCCTCCCGCATTTCAGTACAATTTTCCATTGTTACAACCTCTCGATATACCACAGCATCATCCGCAAAGAGCCTCAGTGAACTTCCGATGTTATTCAGAACGTCATTTATGTATATTGTGAATAGCAGCGGTCCTACGACACTCCCCTACGGCGCACATGAAATCACTCTTACTTCGGAGGACTTCTCCCCATTGAGAATGACATGCTGCGTTCTGTTATCTAGGAACTCTTCAATCCGATCACACAATTGGTCTGATAGTCCATATGCTCTTAGTTTGTTCATCAAACGACTGTGGGGAACTGCATCGAACGCCTTGCGAAAGTCAAGAAACACGGCATCTACCTGGGAACCCGTGCCTATGGCCCTTTGAGTCTCGTGGACGAATAGCGCGAGCTGGGTTTCACACTATCGTCTTTTTCGAAACCCATGCTGATTCCTAGAGAGTAGATTTCTAGTCTCCAGAACAGTCATTATACTCGAACGTAATGCGTGTTCCAAAATTCTACAACTGATCGACGTTAGAGATATAGGTCTATAGTTCTGCACATCTGTTCGACGTCCCATCTTGAAAACGGGGATGACCTGTGCCCTTTTCCAATCCTTTGGAACGCTACGCTCTTCTAGAGAGCTACGGAACACCGCTGCAAGAAGGGGGGCAAGTTCCTTCGCGTACTCTGTGTAAAATCGAACTGGTATCCCATCAGGTCCAGCGGTCTTTCCTCTTTTGAGCGATTTTAATTGTTTGTTTTAATTGTTTCTCTATCCCTCCCCCGCGAGGTAGGACAGACTCAAGACATCGAAAGAGTTCAAAGAAGGGCAGCTCGTTTTGTATTACCATGAAACAGGGGAGATTTTGTCACGGATATGGTAAACGAATCAGGATGGAAATAATTGAAACGTAGGCGTTTTAAATTGTGACGAGCTGTTTTCATGATATTTTGTTTACCCCGACATTCATACGAGACATGGGCATTGTGATAAGAGACGTCAGTTACTGCACAGTAAGGATGAGTTGCTTATTATTTTCATGCGCTTTTTGAATGTGGAATGGTAGAAAGATAATGTCACAGTGGTTCAAGGACCCCTCCCCCAAGCACTTACTGTGAATTGCAGGGTATTCACGTAGACATGGATGCAGATGTCGAGGGAGGGGTAGCAAGAAGGACGGAGGGATCTAGGAATGGACAGGAGCGTAGAAGTACAAAAGAAAAGAATGAAAAGCTTGCAAAGCATTCCTTACTTGGACGTATGCCTCAGTTCGTTTTATCTTCGGACAGAGAGAGAGAAGAAAGCAATGGATTATAAGGTAAGAGGATATAAAAAAATACGCTTTCATAAGTTTTGAGAGGAATGATATAGGGTAGTAAAAAAACCGAAAACTGAACAAGAAGGTATAGTTTCTATGAAAACCGCTAGAGTTGTTCATAACATTTTGGGAGAAAGGAGTAGAAGGGCAATTGAGGTGATAGTGTAAGAGAGGCGAGTTAGAGTGAGAGACAGAATGAAGGAGAAATTAACAATGAATAAATGTAAGATGAAATCGTTTGCATAATTTTTGGAGAACGAAGGGTATATTAATGGAAGGAGTGGGAGAGTGAGATGTATTTGAAATATCTCAAAATACTTCTGAAGCGTCCATCTTCTGAAGCGTCCATCTTCTGAAGCGTCCATCTCAACTGATTACTTTATAAGTACCTAGACAGGGTGTAAATGAAATGAAAACACAATATTTAAAAAACCGTATATTCAAAAGAAACTCACTTCAATTAAAAAGGCAACTTAAAGGAAAATTAACTCAAATTTTATTTTATCTGTAGCCAAGTGATCTTCCACCGGTTCACAGTGAGGAAAAATGAAGAAAAAACGGCATAACAAAAGGACGGATATTTTATCCAGAATCCTACATTATTTTGTACTTCTATGATGCGTCTTGGCATAGAATCTGTAACCCATCGGGTGTAACAACCTGAAGAAGCAGCTTCCTTCCCGGCTTCAAGAACACAGTCCCAAAGAGCGTCAGCTGTAGTTGGATGGTTTCGTGGCCAATTCTCCGATAACGCTCTGGTGACCTCAGCCCACATGCAGGAGATAGACAAAATAATGGGAACGCCTTACTTACTTGGACCCCATTTGCCTTTAATACAGCTGCGATTCTTCTTGGATTACTGGCATATAATGATTGTATAGTCTCCAGTAGAAAGTTATGCCACTCTTGGATCAGAACCTCTTGTAACTCCTGTTGTGACGAGGGAGTTGGACAACCGTTCCGGCGTCTGCAC
The DNA here is from genome assembly GCF_021461385.2 of Schistocerca piceifrons. Taxonomy (NCBI): domain Eukaryota; kingdom Metazoa; phylum Arthropoda; class Insecta; order Orthoptera; family Acrididae; genus Schistocerca; species Schistocerca piceifrons. Next base: position 126,087,185 of record NC_060142.1, on the reverse strand, counting down.
TCCAATACAGACTATGTGAGTTTGATAACGTTCAAGTCTAGGGACTGCGCTGGCCAGGCAAGATGCTGCAGTTCAGTTGCATGCTCCTCATACCGCGATAGTACTGTCCTGGCTGTGTGAATGGGTGAGTTATCGTCCTGAAATATGGCATCACTGTTGGGAACAACATATGAATCATGTGGTGCACCTGATCACCTAAACTGTTCACATAAACGTTGGCTGTAACACGGCCTTTGAGAGTAATGATGGGATCAGCAGAATACCATGATGTGGCTGCCCACAACATCACACCTCCACCAGCACACTTAACCGTTGGAATCAAGCAATCAGGACTGTAGGCATCTTTTGGTGTTTTCCAGACATAAACCCGGCGCGATGCTGGAAACAACGAAAACGTTGACTCGTCGGACCATATAACATGTTTCAATGATCAGCCGTCCAGGATTTATGCTGCTGTCACCATGTTTTACGCTTGTTTGCTGTGGTTGTCGTCACTAATGGTTTCGGTAAGGTAGCTCGTCCATGAATATTCGCTTTATGGTGTTCTCAGCGGACAGTGTCGGCAGATACGGGGTCTCGAAGATGGCTACTGAGCTATGCAGTCACTTTAGCCGCTGAAGTTTTGTGCTCTTTTGGCACAATTCATGTCAGCGTACGACGATCTCTGTCATTTAGTTTAGAAGAAAAAAATGTTCAAATGTGTGTGAAATCTTATGGGACTTAACTGCTAAGATCACCAGTCCCTAAGCTTACACACTACTTAACCTAAATTATCCTAAGGACAAACACACACACACATGCCTGAGGGAGGACTCGAACCTCTGCTAGGACTAGCCGCACAGTCCAGGACTGCAGCGCCTTAGACCACTTGGCTAATCCCGTGCGGCTTTAGTTTAGATTTACGTCCATTGTTACATTTACACGATGATGCCTTTCCATGTATTGTGTAGGCTGTCATGGCTATTGAAACAGTTGGCTGCCTTGGTTACTGATGCTCCACCTAATCGGGCCCCCACAATCTCCCCTCCTTGGAACTCTGTTAGGTCTTTCATTGCACGTTGACCTCGGCCTCTGAATGCAAATACGAAGTGTGCACTATTCATAAACAACTTGCCTTGATGCCTAGTCCGTACTGAACACGCATAGTCCAGCGCGACACATGCCTTACCAGCGTTGTTGACCGTCAAACACAACCATCCCATTACTACCACTGATCACGTTATTTTGCCTATCCCCCGTATTTTCCATACAGTTCATATCAACAGCCTGTGGGTGCCAGTCCATGATGTTGACGCAAGCCGTGGAGAGCTGTTGCTGAACGAATGCAGACTGTGAATGTGAACTCCCCTCCTCCATTCAGCATTCAAACTGACGGAAGCATGGCATTGTCCAATATGTGGGTGTAGTGATCGCTGTCAAGAGTTCCTTCCATCCTGTGAAGAACTCATGCTGCTGTCGCAGAAATCTATCCCCAGCAGGAAACAGATAGCCACCCACTTCTTCTCATCGAGGTTACATATTCGCGTCGATGGTGAGCCCCTTGTGGCCTGTAAACGATTCTTGGACCGTCGTTACTGGTGGAAAACACCTTCTCGGCAGTGAAAATGACGTTTCCCCACGATGCACTCAGATGGATCTCCGCACAAGCCAGCCAGTATAAAACATTGTCTTTCCTGAGCTCTCCTTTCATGGTGTATCGTCTTGCGTGCAGTCCAGCATCCCTAAACTTTCGCCGAATCGTGTCACTGGAGCCGTCGAAGCTGGACGCCTGCCGCAACTGTTCATTTTCACAGAGGGGTTTTCTCTGCTCTTGAGATGCTAGCGCCCTTTCTTTTGGGTGTCAGGTCACTCTCTTCCTGCCTGAGCCACGAGCTCTGTTGGTAGTGTCTCTTTCAAGGTAGTTCCTTCACCATCTTCTCTGATGCAAAATCCACCTTCTTCACAGAGAGCAATGACTCTTGTCTCGAGTTCATGTGTCCTAGTGAGCCATTGCAACAAACGGCCTGATGTGTATCTGTGCTTGGTGCTCTTATTCTGATGCCAGGGGAGGAAGTAAACATATTTACATTGAAAGGAGCAGCAGAGGCAGAACCATGTTCTGCTGCCGTACTGGCCCATCCCATTCAGGGTTTACGAGGGAGGGGGGGGGGGGGGAGGGGCCTCTTGACCTGCCACTGCTGGGGCACCAGTCAGCCGTAGCTCGTAGCTCGCGAGCCGCATGTGGTGCAGGCCCGGGCCGCAGAGCCATGCTCATCCCAAGATTGATCAAACATTCCGTCAACCCTTTCTGCATCTGTTGCGTAAACTGTTGAGTGGTACTTAAGATAGGTAAATAAATTAGTGAAATCAATGTGAAGTGAAGTAGAAATTAGAAAAAACATGAAAAAATTTAGTTTAGTTTAGAAGAGTTACACAATGGCAAACCATGGGCGGAGCAGCGGTGGCAACGGCCGGCACTTGCAAGTCAGCACGTTCAGGAGAAGCCATCGCCCTCCCCACATAAGCAGAAGCTGTCGATTCAGCCGTCAGGGCATCGCCCGACCGGCTCACGTGTTTCTCAATTGTCACATGTGACCAAAGACCCTCGCCTACATTCCAAGAGCCAATAACCAACATTAAGAAGATTCTTCGAGAAGCTTTTCAACGTCACAGAAGAGGCAAAGACCTTGACATCATTCACCTCCAGTGAACTGAAGTAAATAAATACGTGAGACGCAGTGGGCCCAACAGTAGATTTCAGTTCAGTTACAGTTCGAGTTCAGCTCCAGTACAGTTCATTCGGTGCTGAAAACCATCATGCAGGAAGAGACTACATTGTACACAGAAGCACCAAGTCCACCGCTGTAATGGAATAGCAAGCAGCAGTCTCGCCACCAGAAGACAGAAGTTAGAAGGTATTTGAAGACTGATTTTTATGTACCTGGGTGACTCGTGAGGATGGGAAGGAGACGGCCTCACATCAGCAGTCACCTGTGAGCTGGTGATGAAGATCTGACAGCCAAAGACTGGCAAGCTGGAGTCCGTTGTTCGAGTTCGGGACACTGGCCTTCCCCTGCCGTGCCGCTCCGCTGGCCGACGCACGACACACGAGGCCGCTTAGAGAAGATAAACACTGGGACGCCACATCCAGGCCGTTTGTTGCAACTAGGACACATGAACTCGAGACAAGAGTCATTGCTCTCTGTGAAGAAGGTGGATTTTGCATCAGAGAAGATGGTGAAGGAACTACCTTTAAACCGATGCACGACTTCGTTCTCAATAATTAAACAGGCCACCTCACGATGTGTATCTCCAGTCAATTGGGCAAAACAGCAACACGAGATACACACCACCGTGCGTAATCAGACGCCACCGCTCATGCGGCAGGAGGCTTCGCAAACGACACAGCTACCGCTCTCCCAGCCAGAACAATCCAGTAGGGAAACCACTGTATAAATCTTTCAATAAAATTTATCTTATATTGAAATGCTGTTTCGTTCTACCTCATACCCACCCTGCTCGCAAGTTGTTAAGGGAGAAAAAGTAATTTATTTAGTCTTTTTGAACCGGACATAATCCTTTAGAATCAATTGCCCTTTGCAGTACTGCTCATCCTGACAATTGACTAGCATCAAAAGAGGTTACCCAGTTACATTTGGTGTCAGAGAAAAAACCCTTGGCTCAATATGAGGCGTGAATGACAGTCACTAAAGGTCCACAGTTAGTATTGTTTAATGTGTGAAAGGATAGAGGTTTGCATAGCAATCGTAATATTTTCTTTATTTAGAAGTGTATTTTATCTCATAATTTTAAGAGTTTGTCAAAAATATTTAAACATCCTTTTAATTCAGTGTAGTAAGAGTGTGTAACTAATAGTTTGTAAAATCATGACACGAAATCGTACAAAGTCAGAGTCAGCTCCACAAGCGGTTTCTACTGAGGAAGCTATTCAGAGCTTAGTTAATCAAATAGCACAGCTTAATAATGATAATAATGTATTATTTAAACAGTTGTGTGAGGTTAGGCAAACCGGTTCAGTCCCTCCCACCCTAGATTCCTCAGCAGCAGACTTGGTAACTCCTTTTTCCGGTAAACCTGGCGAGGACAAACAGCTTTTTTTGATGATTTAGTAGCAGCTGCAAAGTTAGGATCATGGTCAGATGAACAGCTCTTACAAATGACAAAGTTAAGATTGATAGGAGAGGCTAAAGCACACGTATTATACCATGAAGAATTACGGAATGCTCCAACATTTGATGAATTGAAGAAAGGATTACTTAAACGTTTTCAAAAACAGAACAGCTGTAGATTTTATAGGGAAAAATTAAACACTATCACTCAGAGGCGAAACGAGTCGTTAGAAAGCTTCGTAGATAGGATTAGAAAAGTTAACATTAACACCTATCAGTTGACAACTAGTGATGAAGCAAATAAAGTTATTTTACAAGAGGCAGAAGATAGAGCTCTGGATACATTTTTATGTGGGTAACCTCCTGATACGTCCCGTCGCGTCAGGGCAGAGTTTCCTAAAAATTTTGCAGAAGCTGTATCTGTGGTGATGGCTTTCGAAGAAATAGACATTGCCACCAGATTCAAGGAGAAGCGAAATGTATTTTCAGCAGGAGTACGATGTTTTAGGTGCGATCGACAGGGACTTATAGCAAAAAACTGCAGACAACCCCAACGCACTAATTGTCAAAGAATAGGTCACACATTCAAGGAATGCAGGTCTAAGAAAGTTTTTGGAAATAGAAATCAGTTAAACTCAAACGGAAATTTCGGAGCCGCCTCCAGGCGTTCCCAATAAAATTTCATGCCAAAAAGGCGAATATGAAGACGGAATGCAGGTTATCTGCTACCATAAAGGATAAAGAGGCAAGGAAACTGGTGGATACAGGTTCAAGCGTATCTATAGTGAGTAATGACTGCATTGGAGAAAAGAAATCTGACCCTCCAAGGTATAGATTGAGTGGGGTAGAAGGAGGTACAGCGAAGTCATTAGGATGTACATCACTGATTTTCTATATTCACGGTGTACAATTTCAAGAAGATGTAGAAGTGGTAACAAAGGTAACTGACAGGTATGACGAGATCCTAGGGCTGGATTTCCTGAATAAACATCACGCTAAAATCGACCTCAGACAGCGAAATGTAGAACTTTACGGAATAGTGTTTCAGCTAGGTGACATTGCTGCAAAGTGCCCGCTGCCGCAAGATTTCCCCAACCGCAAGGCGAAATCAACTACACTGCATGCAACGTCCTTGAAGGTTGAATCGTGGGTTAAGATACCGTTTGGCTCAGGAAAACTTTTCTGGATGACGGTTGACCTCGAGGTAACTACAGATACAATCAGTCTAATAGAGCCATTAGCGGAAAATGAGGAATTAGGTGTATCACATTGTTTTGTATGTAGAGGTGTTGTATGGGTTCAAGACGTTGAGGGAGAAAGAAAAGTACCGGTGCGTATTGACAACTTCAGAGTGGAGGACAAAGAGTTGCATAAGGGAATATTAGTAGCTACAGTCAGTACTTTTGAAGAAGAAGATTTCATTTGGTCGGATATTACTGATGGTCAGAAACCAGACGCCTATAAAACCGCATTACGCCAGAAGATTGAGCATTTGAAAGGAAATGATAGAGACGTGATAGAAGCAGTTTTAGTTGAGTTCCAAGATTTATTTAATGCAGATGGTCTACTGCCAGCAACAGATATCACACAGCATAGGATCCCAACAGGAAATAGCCCCCCCCCCCCCCTCCCCCACTTTATAGGAAGCCTTATAGAGTTCCACATCACGTACATCCAGTATTGGATGAATTTTTAGAACAGCATCTAAAATATGGAATTATAGAATATTCTGATTCGCCTTATAATTCAAATATTGTAATTATTCCAAAGAAGTCTCCACACGGTATGAAACGATATAGATTTTGTTGTGGCTACAGACGCCTTAACAAACAAACTATCTCAGATGTTTATCCTCTTCCAAACATTACAGATATCATTGACAGTTTGGATAACAGGAAATACATTTCAACAATCGATTTACGTAGAGGATATCATCAATTGGAAGTTACACCTGAAGATAGGCATAAAACAGCATTTTCTACCCCTGGAGGCCACTGGCGATTTAAAAGAATGCCTTTCGGTTTTAAAAACGCACCAGCAACTTTTCAAAGACTACTCGATGGAGTATTGCGAGGACTCAAAACTCAGCAATGTTGTGTATATCTAGACGATATTATTGTATTCTCCAAAGACATTAATTAACATGCTGTTCGTCTGCGTAACGTTTTTCAGAGACTTAGAAAGGCTAGATTAACATTAAATATGGAAAAATGTAGTTTTACATTGACAGAAGTTACTTACCTAGGGCATGTCATTAGTGAAAATGGAATTAAAACAGATCCTCGATTAATTTCGGGAGTTAAAGACTTCCCAACACCATAATGCGTTAAGGAAGTAAAAAGTTTCATTGGTCTCGTATCGTATTACCGAAAATATGTTCAAAATTTTGCTGAAATTGCCCGACCCTTAACCTAATTATTGAAAAAGGGTGCAAAATTTCATTGGTCTGAAGATTGTGAATCAGCATTTCAAACCCTTAAAGATAAGTTAATACACAGTCCAGTATTAGCCTACCCAGATTATAATAAAGAATTTATTTTATCCTGTGACGCAAGTGGTCATTCGGTAGGAGTTGTTTTGAGTCAGAATATTAATGGCGCGGAACACCCCATAGCCTACGCTTCGAGACAACTGACAGCGGCAGAAAGAAATTATTCCACAATGGAGAAAGAATTGTTAAGCGTTATTTATGGCATCAAATACTTTAAATGCTACTTGTATGGTAGGAAATTCAAGGTTATTACAGAAAACGCAGCTTTAAAATGGTTGCTTGGGTTAAAGGATCTGTCTAGTCATCTAACCCGTTGGGCCCTATGTCTTTTTTCGAAATGGATTTCGAAGTTATCCATAAACCAGGCAAAAAACACACTAATGCAGATTGCCTAAGTCGGAAAATAGCACTTTTGGAAGCAACAGGCCGAGATACTGAGGACTGGAGAAAGGCACAAGATGAGGATACAGAATGCAAAAAATACGCAACTCAAAAACAATTTTGCTTTCAAGATGGTGTATTATGCCGTAAAACAAAACTTGGACCGCAAATTGTTGTTCCCCAACACCTTAGACAAGAATTAATGGCGATCATATCCTTGCAGGACACGGTGGACAGAGGACAACCGAAAAATGCGTAGCAAAGCGATTTTGGTGGCAAACCAGAAAGCAGGATGTTGCGCAGTACGTTTGTAATTGCATTGCGTGTGCATAACGAGCTGAACTTTCTCGTTTAAAAATACCCTTACAGAGGCTCCCTGAGGCTTCATGTCCATTTCAAATCTGCGGAGTAGATATCTATGGACCATTTCATAAAACACCTGCTGGTAATAAGTATGTTCTTACGATTATAGATCACTTTTCACGCTATCTAGCTATGGTGAGTCTCCCAGATCAGCAAGCAAATACAGTTGCCCAAGCTTTAGTTAACAACTGTATACTTAAATTTGGCGTACCTGAAGCTATTATCACAGATCAGGGCTCTAATTTTATGTCTGAATTAATGAGACGGCTATGCCACTTACTAAAAATACGTAAATTACGCACAACTCCATTACACCCTCAGTGCAACGGACGAACAGAAAGAGTTCATCGGACTATTGGCAAGATGCTTAGTTATTATATTAACGAACAACATTCTAATTGGGATACGTATTTACCAACCATGGACCTTGCCGTTGGTGGGGAGGCTTGCATGCCTCAGCGATACAGATGGCCGTACCGTAGGTGCAACCACAACGGAGGGGTATCTGTTGAGAGGCCAGACAAACATGTGGTTCCTGAAGAAGGGGAACAGCCTTTTCGGTAGTTGCAGGGGCAACAGTCTGGATGATTGACTGATCTGGCCTTGCAACATTAACCAAAACGGCCTTGCTGTGCTGGTACTGCGAACGGCTGAAAGCAAGGGGAAACTACAGCCGTAATTTTTCCCGAGGATATGCAGCTTTACTGTATGATTAAATGATGATGGCGTCCTCTTGGGTAAAATATTCCGGAGGTAAAATAGTCCCCCATTCGGATCTGCGGGCAGGGACTACTCAAGAGGACATCGTTATCAGGAAAAAGAAAACTGGCATTCTACAGATCGGAGCGTGGAATGTCAGATCCCTTAATCGGGCAGGTAGGTTAGAAAATTTAAAAAGGGAAATGGATAGGTTAAAGTTAGATATAGTGGGAATTAGTGAAGTTCGGTGGCAGGAGGAACAAGACTTTTGGTCAGGTGATTACAGGGTTATAAATACAAAATCAAATAGGGTTAATGCAGGAGTAGGTTTAATAATGAATAAAAAAATAGGAGTGCGGGTTAGCTACTACAAACAGCATAGTAAACGCATTATTGTGGCCAAGATAGACACAAAGCCCATGCCTACTACAGTAGTACAAGTTTATATGCCAACTAGCTCTGCAGATGATGAAGAAATTGATGAAATGTATGACGAGATAAAAGAAATTATTCAGGTAGTGAAGGGAGACGAAAATTTAATAGTCATGGGTGACTGTAATTCGTCAGTAGGAAAAGGGAGAGAAGGAAACATAGTAGGTGAATATGGATTAGGGGGAAAAAATGAAAGAGGAAGCCGCCTTGTAGAATTTTGCACAGAGCATAACTTAATCATAGCTAACACTTGGTTCAAGAATCATGAAAGAAGGTTGTATACCTGGAAGAATCCTGGAGATACTAAAAGGTATCAGATAGATTATATAATGGTAAGACAGAGATTTAGGAACCAGGTTTTAAATTGTAAGACATTTCCAGGGGCAGATGTGGATTCTGACCACAATCTATTGGTTATGAACTGCAGATTGAAACTGAAGAAATTGCAAAAAGGTGGGAATTTAAGGAGATGGGACCTGCATAAACTGAAAGAACCAGAGGTTGTACAGAGTTTCAGGGAGAGCATAAGGGAACAATTGACATGAATGGGGGAAAGAAATACAGTAGAAGAAGAATGGGTAGCTCTGAGGGATGAAGTAGTGAAGGCAGCAGAGGATCAAGTAGGTAAAAAGACGAAGGCTAATAGAAATCCTTGGATAACAGAAGAATTATTGAGTTTAATTGATGAAAGGAGATAATATAATAATGCAGTAAATGAAGCAGGCAAAAAGGAATACAAACGTCTCAAAAATGAGATCGACAGGAAGTGCAAAATGGCTAAGCAGGGATGGCTCGAGGACAAATGTAAGGATGTAGAGGCTTGTCTCACTAGGGGTAAGATAGATACTGCCTACAGGAAAATTAAAGAGACCTTTGGAGAGAAGAGAACCACTTGTATGAATATCAAGAGCTCAGATGGCAACCAAGTTCTAAGCAAAGAAGGGAAGGCAGAAAGGTGGAAGGAGTATATAGAGGGTTTATACAAGGGCGATGTACTTGAGGACAATATTATGGAAATGGAAGAGGATGTAGATGAAGATGAAATGGGAGATAAGATACTGTGTGAAGAGTTTGACAGAGCGCTGAAAGACCTGAGTCGAAACAAGGCCCCGGGAGTAGACAACATTCCATTAGAACTACTGATGGCCTTGGGAGAGCCAGTCATGACAAAACTCTACCATCTGGTGAGCAAGATGTATGAGACAGGCGAAATACCCACAGATTTCAAGAAGAATATAATAATTCCAATCCCAAAGAGAGCAGGTGTTGACAGATGTGAAAATTACCGAACTATCAGTTTAATAAGTCACAGCTGTAAAATACTAACGCGAATTCTTTACAGACGAATGGAAAAATTGGTAGAAGCGGACCTCGGGGAAGATCAGTTTGGATTCTGTAGAAATGTTGGAACACGTGAGGCAATACTAACCTTACGACTTATCTTAGAAGAAAGATTAAGAAAAGGCAAACCAACGTTTCTAGCATTTGTAGACTTAGAGAAAGCTTTTGACAACGTTAACTGGAATACTCTCTTTCAAATTCTGAAGGTGGCAGGGGTAAAACACAGGGAGCGAAAGGCTATTTACAATTTGTACAGAAACCAGATGGCAGTTATAAGAGTTGAGGGGCATGAAAGGGAAGCAGTGGTTGGGGAGTGATGAGACAGGGTTGTAGCCTCTCCCCGATGTTATTCAATCTGTATATTGAACAAGCAGTAAAGGAAACAAAAGAAAAATTCGGAGTAGGTATTAAAATTCATGGAGAAGAAGTAAAAACTTTGAGGTTCGCCGATGACATTGTAATTCTGTCAGAGACAGCAAAGGACTTGGAAGAGCAGTTGAACGGAATGGACAGTGTCTTGAAAGGAGGATATAAGATGAACATCAACAAAAGCAAAACGAGGATAATGGAATGAAGTCAAATTAAATCGGGTGATGCTGCGGGGATTAGATTAGGAAATGAGACACTTAAAGTAGTAAAGGAGTTTTGCTATTTAGGGAGTAAAATAACTGATGATGGTCGAAGTAGAGAGGATATAAAATGTAGACTGGCAATGGCAAGGAAATTGTTTCTGAAGAAGAGAAATTTGTTAACATCGAGTATAGATTTAAGTGTCAGGAAGTCGTTTCTGAAAGTATTTGTATGGAGTGTAGCCATGTATGGAAGTGAAACATGGACGATAACCAGTTTGGACAAGAAGAGAATAGAAGCTTTCGAGATGTGGTGCTACAGAAGAATGCTGAAGATAAGGTGGGTAGATCACATAACTAATGAGGAGGTATTGAATAGGATTGGGGAGAAGAGAAGTTTGTGGCACAACTTGACTAGAAGAAGGGATCGGTTGGTAGGACATGTTTTGAGGCATCAGGGAATCACAAATTTAGCATTGGAGGGCAGCATGGAGGGTAAAAATCGTAGAGGGAGACCAAGAGATGAATACACTACGCAGATTCAGAAGGATGTAAGTTGCAGTAGGTACTGGGAGATGAAGAAGCTTGCACAGGATAGAGTAGCATGGAGAGCTGCATCAAACCAGTCTCAGGACTGAAGACCACAACAACAATTTACCAAAAATCGTGTCGGTATACAACGCCAAAAAGCATGAAGCGACTGGCATGTCACCTTATGAAGTGGTCTATGGGAGAAAAATGCGGTCCCCATTTGATGTAATCAGGAAGAAAAACGGAAAAGTCGTATAAACAGTAAAAGATTTCTGTCGAATGATGAACGATGTATGGAAAAAGGTTCAAAAATCTAATACAAAGACTATGGAACGACAGTAGAGATTAGGTAATGCCCAAGCTAAATATCCAAATTACAAAATTAGTCAGTGGGTGATACTGTCAACCCCATACATTGCAAAAGGAAAAACGAAGAAATTAGTAACAAACTACAGAGGTCCTTATCAAATTATTGAGTCACATCACCAGTCAACGTTAAACTGCAAGTGCCCACATGAACTACTACTGTCCATGCAAGTCATTTAAAACCTTTTAAGGGTGCTCCAGATGTAATTTCTTCAACAATAGTGTCTGCTTTTCCGAAGGGTGGAGGAAGTGCCCGAAAAGGAAAAAGAGTAGTCACGCCAGCACAACATACAGACATGGCACCATACAATCTTCGACCAAGGGTGCGAATGTCCTAGTTGAATCATAGTAGACTGTGGATAGTATACAAATGTAAATAATTAATAAATGATAATGGTTTACTTTTAAGGGAAAAAAGTTGAACGTAGAACCATGTAGATCTTGTAGTTAACAATGTATTCCTTCTTTTCTTTGTTTTTGTTTTTTACTAGGTTGGTAGGGCCATAACCATGTTGTTTGCTTTTTTCAGAAAATCCCATGCAAGCATTTCCTACACAAAACCTATCCTACCTCAATGACTCCCTTGACAGTTCCCTTCTGAAGTCATTAGATACGTTCATAAACTCACAGCAAGGCAAATTTGATGCCAATGTTACGATGCAACACGTCTTAAAGTTAAAAAGTGAACACAAAACTAAAATTATAATGCTAGGAATGGGTATACCTGGAACCTTTGTGTCAGTGTTTCTGCTTTGTACAGTTTTGTTTTATTTAAGACGAAAAAATAAGCCAAATAATAATATACCACTTCATCAAACCCCTGTTAACTGGATACCACACTCTTAACTGGTGTACTTCAGTGGTTACTTTTGAGCATTAGTGTATTAATTTTGTTTATTGTACTTCAGTCTTTATTAAACAGTCTCATGTAAAATAAACAATACTGTAGAATAGATATTCTTGCATTAATATAGGGTAGATTAAACAGGTGTTACTATGTAACTTTCTAAATGAAAAATCTATTTTTGTTTATTCATTGTCATCAAGATTTGTTACACTTCTTATAACGGTTTATGTGTGAACTATGTGATTCATGAGCGTACAGTGCTTTAGTAAAGTGATAAAGTAATTTGAACATACTTAATGTGAAACATGCGTAATCGTCTAAGTCGAGAGTTTTCATTGCTTGTGTTAGTGCTTTTGCCATGTGAAGTGTGGAGGAATGTCGAGTGGTAAATTCGAGGGCGAATTTCTCTGAAGAGTGGAGGAATGTTGAGTGGTTCTTAAGATAGGTAAATAAATTAGTGAAATAAATGTGAAGTGAAGCAGAAATTAGAAAATAAATGAAAAACTTGGTTTAGTTTAGAAGAGTTACACACTGGCAAACAGCAGGCAGAGCAGCAGTGGCAATAGCCGACACTTGCAAGTCAACACGTTCAGGAGAAGTCATCGCCCTCCCTACATAAGCATAAGCTGTCGATTCAGCTGTCAAAGGCCCTCGTCTACATTCCAAGAGCCAATGACTGACGTTAAAAAGATTCTTCGAGAAGCTTTTCAACGTGACAGTAGAGGCAATGACCATGAACTCGTTCGCCGTGAGGGATTAGCCGAGCGGTGTAAGGTGCTACAGTCATGCACTGTGTGGCTGGTCCTGGCGGAGGTTCGAGTCCTCCCTCGGGCATGGGTGTGTGTGTTTGTCCTTAGGATAATTTAGGTTAAGTAGTGTGTAAGCTTAGGGACTGATGACCTTAGCAGTTAAGTCCCATAAGATTTCAAACACACATGAAGTCGTTCACTTCCAGTGAACTGATGTAAATAAATACGCGAGACACAGTGGGCCCAACAGTAGTTTTCAGTTCAGTTCCAGTTAGAGTTCAGTTCCAGTACAGTTCAGTCGGTGCTGAATACCGTCATGCAGGAAGAGACTACATCATACACAGAAGCACCAAGTCCGCCGCTGTAATGGAATAGCAAGCAGCAGTCTCGACGCCAGAAGACAGAAGTTAGAAGGTATTTGAAGACTGATTTTTACGTACCTGGGTGACTCGTGAGGATGGGAAGGAGACGGCCTCACATCAGCAGTCACCTGTGAGCTGGTGATGAAGATCTGACAGCCGAAGACTGGCAAGTTGGAGTCTGTTGTTCGAATCCGGGACACTGGCCTTCCCCCACTGCGCCACTCCGCTGGCCAACGTACAATACTGACACACGCAGAGGCATAGAGAAGAGAAACACCGGGACGCCACATCCAAGGTATCACCATCCGATTCAAGACTTCGTTCTCAATAATTAAATGGGCCACCTCACGATGCACATCTCCAGTCAACTAGGTGAAACAACGACACGAGATACACACCACCGGGCGTAATCAGATGACAACGCCCACGCAGCAGGAGGCTTCGCAAACGACACAGCTGCCGCTCTCCCAGCCAGAACAATCCAGTAAGGAAACCATTGTACAAATCTTTCAATAAAAGTTATGTAAAAATGCTGTTTCATTCTACATCATACCCACCCTGCCCACATGTTGTTAAGAGAGAAAAAGTAATTTATTTAGTGTTTTTCACTCTGACATAATGCTTTAGAATCAAAGCCCTTTGCAGTAATGCTCATCCTGACAACTGACTTGCATCAAAAGAGGTTACCCAGTTACAAAACTAACACAGCTAGAGCTATTTTGCTATAACACAAGCAGGCACATCTAATTTGATGTTTCATTCAAATGCTTAAGGAGAAGTAAGTTAAAGAGTTAAACATGGCTACCACAAAATATCTCCACTAGATAGCAGTCGCACGGCGCAGGAAACTATTCTTTCTTGCAAGTGCTCTGCTTTAGACCTCGCCTTAAGCAAATACGTATTCTACCAAGATAACCAAGTAGCTTGTAAAAGTAAACAGTTTTGGTGGCAACCTTGCCAAATAATAGTGTATATGTAGTATATCATTCACATTTTAATACTAATAAGGCGTACTCAGTGTGTCTGAAACAATAAGTGCAGCATGACGAAAATGATGTACTCATGAGGTACTTCATTTACATTGCAGTAATTCCCACTTAACTGTTTTGTACAGGATTAACAGAATCGCTTCAATTTCTTGATCGTTCTTCTCACGTTCGAAGCTCGAGGAAAACGATAACCAAATCTTCATGTGCGAGTTCTAATTTCTGTTATGTTATTACAGTTGTAATATCATCCTTTGTACAGCGGTGACAACAAAAACTGTTTGCAATCCAAGGAGAAAGATGGTGGTTGAAATGTCATGGAAATAATGTGCCGCGGTGAAGAACCGTTTCTTTTAATACTGCGTCCCCAACTCATCTTCCCGCCCCCTCCACCATTCCATCCTTAGAGGAAAAAAAAAAAGAAAAACATCTGCGACACTCGCTCCCCTACTTCGCTATACTACAAAATCAGATGCCTTCTTTCAACGTTTTCGATGTCCTCCGTCAATCCCGTCAGGTAATGATCGCACAGTGTCCAGCAGTATTCTAGAAAAGGTCGAACACTCGTAGTGCTGCCAGTCTCTTTGGTAGACTTCTTGGGTTGTGCCAATAACCCAACATTAGTTTCACCTTCGCCACAACATGTGATGTTTCCCAGTTACGTTGTTTATATTTGTAACCCCTAGGACTAGATCTATAACCTTCAGATTTGTTTTACTTATCAGTTTCTCTAAGTTTGACGAAACCTTATTAGTTATCATCTGGAGAACCTCACGCATTATATTTTGCACTGTGAAAATATAACAATTTCAACATCATTTTGCAATTCGCTTTGCTCTTCTGGGGAGTTTACTAGACGGCAGCATTACCTGCCACAAATCTAAGAGAAATGTTCTGATTGTCTGCTAAATAGTTTACATATAATACAAACAGCAGAAGGTCTGCATCACTTTACTTGCGGAATTACACTCATTATTTGCGTTTCACTAGGTGTCGTCCCGTCAGTTACTGCGAACTGTGACTTTGCAGACGGGGATCACAAATCCAGTTGCACAACTTAGACGATAGTCTATACGAAAGCAGCGTAGTCGGAAGCCGCTTATGAGGAGTAGTACCAAAAGCCCTTCCGGAACACTCTAAATACGCAATCAATTTGATAGTCCCTGTATGCAGTACGTCATGAAAATAAAGTGCAGGCAGTGTCTCACAAGTGATACTTTCCAAATCCCTCCTGGTTTCATATCAACTGTTAATATATTTCGGGCTCTTTCAGAACGTTGGAACAAAATATTTCTTCACACGTCCTGCTACATGTTGATGTCAACGAAATGGATCTGTAACTCAGCAAATTACGTTTATTTTCTTTCGAATGTATTGCGGTGGTCTCTGTAACTTTTAACCTTTCTCCCTCACGATAAATATAGGATACTCGTCGTGATGTCATACACTCAAGAGATAAAGAAACTGGTACACCGGCCTAATATCGCACAGCACCCCCGGAAGCACGCAAAAGGACAGCAACACGACGTGTCATGGATTAGACTAATGTCTAAAGTAGTGCTGGAGGGATCTGACACCATCAATCCTGCAGGGCTGTCCATAAATCTGTAAGAGTACGAGGGGTGGAGATCTCTTCTGAACAGCATGTTGCAAGGCATCCCAGATATGCTCAATAATGTTCATGTCTGGGGAGTTGGGTGGTCAGCGGAAGTGTTTAATCTCAGAAGAGTGTTCCTGGAGCCACTCTGTAGCAAGTCCTGCTGTAATTTCCCAAGTTATCGGAATGCACAATGGACGTGAATGGATTCAGATGATAACACAGGACGCTTTTGTATGCATCACCTTTCAGAGTTCTACCTAGCCGTATCAGTGGTCCCATATCACTCCAACTGCACCCACCTCACAACATTACAAACCCTCCACCAGGTTGAACAGTCCCCGGCTGACATGCAGGGTCCATGGATTCATGAGGTTGTCGCCGTACCTGTACAAGTCCATCCGCTCGATACAATTTGAAATGAGTCTCGTCCAACCAGGCAACATGTTTCCAGTCATCAACAGTCCAACGTTGGTGATGATGGGCCCAGGCGAGGCGTAAAGCTTTGTGTCGTGCAGTCACTAAGGGAACACGAGTGGGCTTTCAGCTCCAAAACCCCATATCGATGATGTTTCTTCGAATGGTTCGCATGCTGACACTTGCAGCATTGAAATCTGCAGCAATTTGTGGGAGAGTTGCACTTGCGTCAGGTTGAACGATTCTCTTCATTCGTTGCTGGTCCTGTTCTTGCAGGATCTTTTTCCAGCTTCAGCAATGTCGGAAATTTGGTGTTTTACCGAATCCTGATATTCACGGTACACTCGTGAAATGGTCATACGAGAATAACCCAACTTCGACGCTACCTCGGAGATGCTGTGTCTCATCGCTCGTACGCCAACTATAACACCATGTTCAAACTCGCTAAAATCTTGATAACCTGCCCTTGTAGCAACAGTAAACGATCTAACAACTGCGCCAGAAACTTGTTGTCTCATATGGGCGTTGCCGACCGCAGCGCCATATTCCTCCTGTTTACATATCTCTGTATTTGAATACCCATACCTATACCAGTTTCTTTGGCGCTTCAGTCTAGGAAAAGCAATTAAGCTGCTACATCACTGATGCACAAGATGCACACCTAAATTGTTACCCAATCAAAAAAGACATTGCCTGCAGAAAGGTAGTCGTCCTGCTACGACTATGATAGTGTCATGACAACATATTGGAACATGGCTTGTGATGCTGTGTCAGTTTTGTCACTTCCTGGAATTACAGAGAATTATCTTGCAAGATTCACTTGATATGCTGGTGATACACAAATCAAACATTCTGAATGCATCCCACTTCGGTGTGTCATCGACTTATCAGATACATGTTTGCAGACAGAGGAGATTACTTCCACGCGGCAACTGTAACTAATCTCGTTGTCTACATTGCGAATTATCAATGTCAGCCATCACAGGGGCGATGAGGAGACGATGTATGCTGCAGTTGGTCGCTTGCTCTATAAAAATGTCAAAGCACTGTACAAAGGAAGAGGCAGTGGCTCAGTTCCAAACTGGCGCTAGAGTAACATTTCACCTCCTCTGGTACAGAGCTTTGAACAGCTATATGGAACTCACAATGACATCCTTAGAAATTCTGACATAAGACGTCTAGCTACCTTCAATAACCAGTAAATCTAGAGGTAAAAAACATAAAATATTGCGAAACTGCTACTGAAAATACACGAATCTGTTAATGAAATAGTATCACTGAATACTCTGTTAACTATGTTTCATTCTTCAACTACTCTCACAGCCACACTGTCGTATTTACGTCGCAGTCCGATGGAGCTATTTGCGTATGCCAAAAGACTTCATGTTTAATTAATACAGCCATTCGTTGTGTGATATTATGATGAGACAGACTGGCAGAAAACCCGAAGAGATTCTGGTCATACATAACGCACACCAGTGGCAAGACGCAATCAATATCTTCACAGCGGCCGGCCGGGGTGGCCAGGCGGTTCTAGGCGCTACAGTCTGGAACTGCGTGACTGCTACGGTCGCAGGTTCAAATCCTGCCTCGGGCATGGATGTGTGTGATGTCATTAGGTTAGTTAGGTTTAAATAGTTCTAAGTTCTAGGGGACTGATGACCTTAGAAGTTAAGTCCCATAGTGCTTAGAGCCATTTGAACCATTTTGAATCTTCACAGCGCGATAACAACTGTGAAGTCACTGATGACAGTGACACTAAATCAGTGTTATTAAAAACGGTTCCCTGAAACTGCTTCACCAAAGAAGACGAAGTAAATATTCCTGGATTCCAATCAAGAACAACTGCCAAGATAAGAAACATAGAAGTAGATATCCTCGGTGTAACAAAGCAGCTTAAATCACTTAATAAAGCCAAGGCCTCACGTTCAGACTGAATACCAGTCAGGTTCCTCTCAGAGTATGCTGATGTAATAACTCCATATTTAACAGTTATATACAACCGCTCGCTCTCAGAAAGATCCGTACCTACTGACTGGAAAATTGCTCATCTCACACCAATACCCAAAAAGGAAGTAGGAGGAATTCGCTGAATTACAAGCCTGTATCACTAACATCGAGTTGCAGTAGAGTTTTGGAATATATACTGTATTCGAACTTCATGAAGTACCTCGAAGAAAACGATTTTTGACACATAGCACGGATTCAGAAAATATCATTCTTGCGAAACACAACAAGCACTTTATACTCAAGAAGTAATGAGTGCTATCGACAGGGGATGTCAAATTGATTCCATATTTTTAGATTTCCAGAAGGCTTTCGACACCGTTCCTCACAAGAGTCTTCTAACCAAACTGCGTACATACGGAATGTCGCCTCAGTTGTGCGGTGCGACTGGATTCGTGATTTCCTGCAGAGAGGTCACATTTCGTAGTAATGGATGGAAAGTCATCGAGTAAAATAGCGCGCGACTTCCCCCCCCCCACCCCCACCCCCCTCTTCCCGCCACCCCACCGCCGGAGGTTCGAGTCCTCCCTTGGGCATGAGTGTGTGTCTTGTCCATAGTGTCAGTAAGTTTAAGTTAGATTAAGTAGAGTGTAAGCTTAGGGTCCTATGACCTAAGCAGTTTGATCCCATAAGCCCTTACCACAAATTTATAAATATTTATAAGCCCTCTATTGTTCCTGATCTATATTAACGACATAAGAGACAATCTGAGTAGCCCTCTTAGAGTGTTTGCAGATGATGCTGTCATTTACCATCGTGTAAAGTCACCAGATGACCAAAACGAATTGCAAAATGATTTAGATAAGATATCTGTATGGTGCGAAAAGTGGCAGTTGACCCTGAATAAAGAAAAGTGTGAAATTAATCACATGTGTACAAAAAGAAATCCGCTAAATTTCGATTACGCGATAAGTCACAAAAATCTGAAGGCTGTAAATTCAACTAAATTCTTAGGGATTACAGTTACAAATAACCTTAATTGCAACGATCACATAGATAATATTGTGGGTACAGCAAACAAAAGACTGCGACTCATTGGCTGAACACTTTGGTGCAACAGGTGTACTAAAGAGACTGCTTGCACCACGATGTCCACCCTGTTCTGGAATATTGCTGTACGTGGTGGGATCCGCATCAGGTTGGACTGACGGATGACATGGAAGAAGTTCAAAGAAGGGCGGCTCGTTTTGTACTATCGCGAAATAGAGGAGATAGTGCCACAGACATAATACGCGAATTGGAGTGGCAGTCATTAAAACAAAGGCGTTTTTCGTTCCGACGGGATCTTCTCATGAAATTTCAATCACCAGTTTTCTCCTCTGATTGCGAAAAGATTCTTCTGGGACCCACCTACATAGGGAGAAATGATCATCACGATAAAATAAATCAGGGCTCGCAAAGAAAAATTTTGAGTTCGTTTTTCCCGCGCGCCATTCGAGAGTGGAACGGTTGAGAGACAGCTTGAAGGTGGTTCATTGAACCCAATGCCAGAAACTTTATTGTGAATAGCAGAGTAAATACGTAGATGTGTATATTAATAGCGTTTCCCGTTAGGTTATTGAACCAAACACACACAAATACCAGAGAACTTGTCAACAGTATATTCCACTTCGTTATCGAAAACCGTCTGATGATGTGCAGGTAGTTTTTCGATCCCATGCATGTAGCAACATGTTGATATCGACTTAAGCCGCGTTTAAAGCGCAATCGCCGAAATAAAACAAAAAAAAAAACAGACAAAAGAAAAGAAAAACCAACTTTCTCGGTGGTTTATCGATAAAGGGAAAGAGAGATAAAAACATACGGGTGCTAGAAGAGAATACCTGTGGTAGGCGTGTTTGCCAACCAAGCTCCTTGGTGCCGTCTTCTAGGTCGCATTTGTTACTCTGCAACTGCAAGGCATCTCGTCTGTTTACAACAAATATCAACGGCGAACGTCACATCCCTGTGAAGCAGTTCGTAACACAAAACACGTTCTTTGTGCCAACAGATGTATATCATTAACAATACATTCTTTGGACGTATGAGGCCATCGTTCGAGATAATGTTTGTTGTTGCTTACCCACAATTTACTCCTTATGAAGCCACCATACATTACTTCAAATCACCATCAGGCTGCACTGATTTAGGTCTATGGTGATCTCTTTAAATCTATTTAAATCTATTATGGCCAATGCCAGCATCAATGCTTTGAAATGGCACAGACGACTTCATTCTCCACCCTTCTCGGTTCAAGGTTCTGCTTCACGTCTAATTTTCTTTTCAATTTGACATTTGTCCTCGTTACTTTCTTTTAACTCAGTATGAGTACTACAGGCAAGTGTCGCGCAAAGGTTAATCACTCATTATGCTTGCCAGATATCGGCTACACTGTCGTTGTCCATAGTAGGAAGTCGCAGAAACGACTTTCATCTATGCCTTTTTGTCTTTCTGAATGTGGTGATTAATTTATCTCAAAACTATCCTACTTGAAACGATACAACTTGACTTACGTGATAGCACTCTGTTAATGCTGCAACAAATAGTATCAAAATGTTGTCTTATAACACTCCGCAGTCAGCTTCTGATGAAAGAAGATGGGACCAATAATGTGGCGTGCAGACACTGCACGCCAAACTCCAACCTTCTGATCATGCAATGGTATTTTGTGGAAGTTACATGGATTCTTCAGGCCCAGAACCCGTGGTTCTGTCAGCAGACGTAACCACTTAGGTGATACCAGGCTTCATCAGACATGAAAAACAAACCACATTCAAGCCATTCGTTGTTATCTCAATATATCACTTTTTCAAAATAACAGCTCAATTCATGGAATCAATACTAGACATAAGAATAATCTTCACAAGGATTTAAATCAGTGCAGTAATGTGTTCATTGTGAATAAGTGTGTATGTGTACGTGTGTGTGTGTGTGTGTGTGTGTGTGTGTGTGTGTGTGTGTGTGTGTGTGTATGTGTCTGTGTAAGTACAATCTAACTTCTGCACCATTTCAGTGCAGTAATGTGTTCATTGTAAATAAGTATTATAGTAGTTGTATTACACATTTATTACCTTATAAATAAATAAATAAAACTTTTTTTTATTTTAAATTCAGTGCATTAGTATTTGTAAAATGATTCTTTCATATAGTGTTCATTAAAAAATGACGATCATTCCACTTGGGACCTGTGGAATGGTACATTAGCTTATTTGTTTGAGTTGTAAATATTTGTCATGTACTGTTGTTTTTCTGGCATGTTCTACATCCTGGAGGACTTCCTCACTACGGATCAATTGGAATGAAAGTAAATCTAATCTAATCTAATCTGACCAGCCATTCACAAAATTGGAGGTGCTGAGGAGCATCTGCTGGTTTTAATGCATGAATAACAGAAACTCGATAGGGATGCATGTGCAGGTTCAGGTGGAGTAGTCGTCTGCATGATCAACGTGACATGCTGGTCTCTTGCAACAGGCGTTGGGTTAATTTTGTAGGACTCCGAAGCATTTTCTGGTGAACTGCAGCCGCACTTTCTGGTGTGTGGGCAGGTTTCGGAACGTTTTGTGACCGTGCAAGTGACCACAATGCATTGGGCATAAAGTCTGTGATCTACAGAGGACTCTTCTGCACTTCAATTAGCAAGTATAACATTATGTTACGTTGTGTATGATATAATACTATGCTTCAGCATGCTCCGTGGCCATTTTGTATGGCATGTTGCAATAAGCGGATTTAACTCTTATATTATTTTGTTCAAGTACAGCTCATGCCATGACAAATTGAATAGTTTTCATTTTTTATTTATGAAAGAGCGTCGTTTATCGCATTACAAAACAAAGTCTAAAACGGAGTAAAGTCTAATATTTGTGAAATTGTGATCTGTTTGTGTTTAATAAAAGGGTGGAAGCAGTAGAGGCAATTCAAAACATTTGTGCCCTGTATAGAGTCAGCCAAGAAGGCACCTCTCAGACAGGTTCTGGGAGAGCCCCAAAGGGGTGGTGTGCATCAAAGTCACGAAGCAGGAGAAACGGGTGAGGTAGCTGCCCAATAAGCTGGAGGAAGTCCGCCCTGGTGACATCGAATGGCGGAGAGATGTAAACAGTACAAAGAGAAGGTTAAATGAGGAAGGAACAGCTTGAAGGCAGATAATCAGGGAGATCGGTTGACTATGAACGTCATCCCGTATGAGCAGCATGACTCACCCATGAGATGGAATGCCGTCCTTGGGGGTAAGGTCAAAACGGACTGGGAAGAATGCGAGAGCTCAAAGCAGTCGTGACGACGTAATTTTGTTTCCTGAGAGCAGAGAACAAGCGGATGCTGCCATATTAAGAGCAATCATAAATCCTTTATGTTGGATCGAAGACCGCAAACATTCAATCATGACGAAGAAAAAATGAAGGGATATCACCTCTGTGGCTGCCAAGTGCCAGCCCTCGAAGAATCAATGCTACAGGGCATGGATGCAGGAGAATGCTGCTACATCAGGTCTACAGTGTCGCCATTCTCCTTCTGTCAGCCTGCAGAGCCCAAAGCTAATGGTTGGTGCTGCGCACGAGCAACACGGGGGTAGGCCGGGCAAGGGTTTCACCTGGCGACACCATCAAAGAGGGTCTTCGAGTCGGCAAAGGAGAAGACCGTTTGCCTTTGTTTGACTTCTTGGAGCATTTCTGGTTGGCAGAAGAAGATGGGACGTAGGAAGTCTTCACAGGAGTTTCCTCCTGTCCTTTCCGGCCTACTGGTTGTGTAACTGGTGACTTCGGACCATGAGGCGAAAGTTTGGTGGCGTGAGCCGCGCGGAGTGGCCGCGCGGTTAGAGGCGCCATATCATGGATTGCGCGGTCCCTCCCGCCGGAGGTTCGAGTCCTCCCTCGGGCATGGGTGTGTGTATCGTTCTTAGCAAAAGTTACTTAAGTAGTGTGTAAGTCAAGGGACTGATGATCTCAGCAGTTTGTTCTCTTAGTAATTCACACACATTTTTTGGTGGCGTGTTGCACAGCTGGACATGGTACGGCAATGGTACCATGACACTGGGCGGTGTCACAACCTCAGAGCTGAATTTGAGGTCGCATGTCTGGGTCGCCATGTCCTTCACGGAGCGAGAAGTAGCAAGAACAGTATTGTAAGTGCTACATGGTAGAACGCAGGGTTTGCGACTAGCCAATAACATGCGAGGGCCCGGGGAAGGCACTTTTTTCTTTACGTGGATCTCCTGGGCAGCCTGCTCATCAAGATACAATCTCGACAGGAGGCGGCACGGCCGCCATTGCAGTTGATGCAGCGGGGAGGAGGAGGCAAACAATTGCCCTTGTGCACATACCTACCACAGGTTACACATTTGGTTGGATGTCGACAAGATGTTCCAGTACGGTTGAAACGATGACAATGGTAGCAGCGCATTGGGTTCAGAATGTACAGTCGGACTGTGATAATTTCATAGCCTGATTTGATCTTGGACGGAAGCACCATGCTATCAACGGTTAGCAAAAGAAGTGCGTGTGGGTACTAAGGAGGAATCTATCTTTTTCATCACCCAATGGATGGCAATGACTGGATTTCGGCCTTGGTCAGACTGTCAAGCAACCTAGTGTAAATAACACCACAGGAAGAATTCAAAGTTCTATGGTCCTTGGCACGAACAGTATAGCCAAGGAGAAGCGAGGCGAAAAGCAGTTGTTGTGCTTGAGAATCAGAAGTAGTCTCCAAGAGCAAAGTGCCATTCTGTAAACGAGAGCAAGATTTCACGGGGTCGGCAATTGCATCAACACCTTTCTGAATAATAAATGGATTTGCCCTGAGCTGCAGCATCTCTGACGCGAATGCAGAAGAGCTCAGCGGCACGACCAGCACACTCTCGGCGTTGGTATGTGTGAAGCCATCCTTGCATGGTACGACCAGGCCAAGGCAGTGTTTCAGCAGAAGTTGAACGCAGTATGAATTGTGAATTGGCAAGCCTTTGTTAGAGACAGTCTACGCGCAGACCCCAGTAGCATTCCTTACAAGATTTCAGTTTCGAAGATAATGAGAGTGACGATTCTGTCAACCCTAATGAAGTGACGATTCTGTCAACCCTAATGAATACTGATGGCAGCCACTCCAGCGATTGAAGAGACTCAACTGAGCTCCTCATGAGCACCTTATTCAACGATAATAGTAGCAAAGACGGGACTGAGCAACAGCTTGGAGAAGTGTACACCGAGAAGACTCCTGTTAACACTTTCACAGAACGTTACCTCCGCTATCCTACAATTTCGCCGCAAAAAGGCAACGGGCCATGACAGAATCACTGTCAAAACTCTCCAAGCTACCTGAATGCAGATCTGCCCTTACCTGATGAACCTATTTAATGAGTGTCTCTGACCCTGTGGCCAACTTCCAGAAGACTGCCACCTGTCCCTGTCGGTCTGCGGCCCCATATTCTGGGACGTCGCCCTTGAGCCAGTGCTGGAGGAAGTAGTGAACTGTTCCCAGTGTGTGGTGTGGTGGCATATGCAGAAAACATATTTCTGGTGATAGCAGGTGATTCATGAGTTGTTCTAGAAGTTAGTTGCAATTTCCCACTGTAGCAGTGGTGCCAGGAAGTCAAGCTACAATTGTATGCAGAGAAGACAGATACATGTTGTTATGTCGACATCTGAGGCATCATCCCATTCTCAGAGTCAACGACAGAGTAATAAGTCAGAGCGTACAACTAGATGTTGTTGTGGTCTTCAGTCCAGAAACTGGTTTGATGTAGTTCTCCATGCTGCTCTATCCTGTACAAGCTTCTTCATCTCCCAGAACCTACTGCAGTCTACTTCCTTCTGAATCTGGTTAGCGTTTTCATTTCTTGGTCTCCCTCTACGATTTTTACCCTCCACGCTGCCCTCCAATATTAAATTGGTGATCCCTTGATGCCTCAGAATATGTCCTACCAACCGATCCCTTCTTCTAGTCAAGTTGTGCCACAAATTTCTCTTCACCCAAATTCTGTTCAAAACCTCCTCATTAGTTATGTGACCTACCCATCTAATCTTCAGCATTATTCTATAACACCACATTTCGAAAGCTTCTATTCTCTTCTTGTGTACACTATTTATCGTACACGTTTCACTTCCATACATAGCTATACTCCATACAAATACTTTCAGAAACGACTTCCTGACACATCTATACTCGATGTTAACAAATTTCTCTTCTTCCGAAATGCTTTGCTTGTTATTGCCGGTCTACATTTTATATCCTCTTTACTTCGACCATCATCAGTTATTTTGCTTCCCAAATAGTAAAACTCATTTACTACTTCAAGCGTCTCATTTCCTAATCTAATTCCCCAGCATCACCCGATTTAATTCGACTACGTTATATTATCCTTGTTTTGCTTTTGTTGATGTTCATCTTATATCCTCCTTTCAAGACACTGTCCATTCCGTTCAACTGCTATTCCAGGTCCTTTGCTGTCTCTGACAGAATTACAATGTCATCAGCGAACCTCAAAGCTTTTATTTCTTCTCTATGGATTTTAATTCCTACTCTGAAATTTTCTTTTGTTTCCTTTACTGCTTGCTCAATATACAGATTGAATAACATCAGGGATAGGCTACAACCCTGTCTCACTCCCTTCCCGACCACTGATTCCGTTTCATGCCCCTAGACTCTTACAACTGCCATTTGGTTTCTGTACAAATTGTAAATAGCCTTGCGCTCCCTGTATTTTACCCCTTCCACCTTCAGAATATGAAAGAGAGTATTCCAGTTAACGTTGTCAAAAGCTTTCTCTAAGTCTACAAATGCTAGAAACGTAGGCTTGCCTTTCCTTAATCTATTCTCTAAGATAAGTCGTAGAGTCAGTATTGCCTCACGTGTTCCAACATTTCTACAGGATCCAAACTGATCTTCCCCGAGGTCGGCTTCTACTAATTTTTCCATTCGTCTGTAAAGAATTCGTGTTAGTATTTTGCAGCTGTGGCTTATTAAACTGATAGTTCGGTAATTTTCACATCTGTCAGCAACTGCTTTCTTTGAGATTGGAATTATTATATTCTTCTTGAAGCCTGATGGTATTTCGCCTCTCTCATACATCTTGCTCACCAGATGGTAGAGTTTTGCCAGGGCTGGCTCTCCCAAGGTTATCAGTAGTTCTAATGGAATGTTGACGACTCCGGGGCCTTTTTTCGACTTAGGTCTTTCAGTACTCTGTCAAACTCTTCACGCAGTATCGTATCTTCCATTTCATCTTCTTCTACCTCCTCTTCCATTTCCATAATATTGTCCTCAAGAACATCGCCCTTGTATAGACCCCCTATATACTCCATCCACCTTTCTGCTTTCCTTTCTTTGCTTAGAACTGGGTTTTCATCTGAGCTCTTGATATTCATGCATGTGGTTCTTTTTTCTCCAAAGGTCTCTTTAATTTTCCTGTAGGCAGTATCTATCTTACCCCTAGTGATACATGCTTCTACATCCTTACATTTGTCCTCTTCCTCTAGCCAACCCTGCTTAGCCATTTTGCACTTCCTGTCGATCTCATTTTTGAAACGTTTGTATTCCTTTTTGCCTGCATCATTTACTGAATTTTTATATTTTCTCCTTTCATCAATTAAATTCAATATCTTTTCTGTTAACCTAGGATTTCTATTAGCCCTCGTCTTTTTACCTACTTGATCCTCTGCTGCTTTCACTATTTCATCTCTCAAAGCTACCCATTTTTCTTCGACTGTATTTAATTCCCCCATTCCTGTCAATTGTTCCTTTATGCTCTCCCTGAAACTCTGTACAACCTCTGGTTCTTTCATTTTATTCAGGTCCCATCTCCTTAAATTCCCACCTTTTCGCAGTTTCTTCAGTTTTAATCTGCAGTTCATAACCAAGATTGTGGTCAGAGTCCACATCTGCCGCTGGAAATGTCTTACAATTTAAAACCTGGTTCCTAAATCTCTATCTTACCATTATATACTCTAACTGACACCTTCCAGTATCTCCAGACTTCTTCCATGTATACAACCTTCTTTTATGATTCTTGAAACAAGTGTTAGCTATGATTAAGTTATGCTCTGTGCAAAATTCTACCAGGCAGCTTCCTTTTTCATTCCTTAGCCCCATTCCATATTCACCTACTACGTTTCCTTCTCTTCCTTTTCCTACTATCGAATTCCAGTCATCCATGACTATTAAATTTTCGTCTCCCTTCAGATAGTGAATAATTCAGATATCTGGGTATAATCCTCATTGAGTCAAAACTGTTCTCAGCGCACATCGAAATCGTGTGTCGCAAAATCCAAGCTCTATTCTACAAAACAGCCGGTATCGCCAACAAGCAATACCATCTGCAGTTGCATACACTTTGGCTCTGTCATTCCTGCCTCCTCATGGCTACAATGGCCTATGGGGCTAGTGTGTGAGCACTTCGAGTAAGAAAACACAAGCCAGTGGCAGCGGTGAGGAATGGGCAGTGTACTGTG
This sequence comes from Schistocerca piceifrons, assembly GCF_021461385.2. Classification (NCBI taxonomy): domain Eukaryota; kingdom Metazoa; phylum Arthropoda; class Insecta; order Orthoptera; family Acrididae; genus Schistocerca; species Schistocerca piceifrons. Next base: position 126,059,519 of record NC_060142.1, on the reverse strand, counting down.
CCAATACACCTAATTGGTGCGTATGGCACATTTTCTCCCAATGCTCAACAGCAACCCTCAAGTCGACCTTCTGATCAGAGAAAAGGGTGTGCTGTACTGGCTTCGAATGGGCAATGTGGAAGGAATCTCCAACATCTTAGGTCGACTGACCAAATGCATAGCTGAGGTCCGGAACTGGCCCCTTGATGAGTGGAAGGAGAAGCAGGATGGGCTCCACACCAGCCAGTGCATTCACTGACTATTCCCAAGCATGAGGGAGCTGCAGTTCCTGAAGTCCTCAGGTGGTCTGGTGCAATTCTTAGTGGGACATGAGCCTTACACTGCCCACCTAGACAGGAGAGGCAAGAGAGAAAATGCAGAGTGTGACTGCTGAGGAGATGAAACTCTGGAATGCACTCTGTGAGACTGCAGACTGCGTGATGATACACGGGAGTGTAGACTGTCCCCAAACAGGGATGTCAGAGTGGTGCTGCAGAGCCGAGCTCACTGGCACACTCTTGACCCCCTCGCCTCAGCAATATCTTATGAGGCATTAGACCGACATCTGCAGCAACAAACCTTGGAGCTCACAAGGGTAAGGGCCACTACATGAATGCAAGGAAAGCAATACGTGGGACAATGACTGAAAGTGACGTGGTTCTCGGGCAAGAACCCGTGGCAATCCAGGTGCATGACAGGTGGACCTAGAAAACCTGAGCTGTGCACCTCCGACCCAGCCAAGTGCAAGGAAGGCAAGGAATGAGAGTACTGGATGATGCCCATTGTATGTGGATGCTCCAATGGCACCACCTCCATGGGGTTCCCCATGGGGACCAGACGGCAGGCTGTGAGATCTGACGATCGGTGGCAAAGTGTGCTCCTGTGAGGATACAGATGATCCATACCACCACACAAGGGATGGAGTGAGGGTAGTTTTTCCAAGATCATTTCCTGTGGAGGAAGAGTAGGCGGTAGAGTCGTTACACATCAGAGTGATAGGCAAACATTAGACTGTCTGTAAATACTGTTTACCATGACAGTTACTATGGCAATGATTAGTAACAGATGAAGTGTGTGACATTACATGTATAATTAAAACACTAAACAATATCTTTATTAATAGAATTACTTAAGTTTGATTAGATATATTGTTCATCTTTATACATCATAAAATTGAGAAGTAACAGTAGATACTGCTGAAGCAGTAGTCCACTGGCATTGAAAGAGGGGCTATATGAGACACACCTAATGTAGACGCTCATGCCATCTAGTGGTTGCAATGATGCAATACGGCTGTAAAAAAGGGGAGGTTGATTGATTGGTTGACTGATTTTAACAGGAGAGCTTAAACGGCTTAGGTCTGACCTGCCACCGCCCACACGAAAACTAGGTTTATTGTGCGGTATCGTTCCCTGTATATTTAGTAAAGCCAACCAGTGCCCTTAATAGTGCAAGGAGTCCCTCTACCAGTTTTTTGTTAGACACAATTTCTTCAGGTCTATTTGTCCTGAAGATTCTGTATCTTTTCCTCTCCAATGCCATGCATTCAAAGATTAGGTGTGATGCATTTTCTTCACCCTCATTACAGATCCTACATTTAGGGTCCTCTTCCATTATACCCATTGTTTGTAGGTGTTTTTTGAATTTCCCATGGCCAGTCATCAGTCCAGTCATGTGTTTGATCTCTTTCCTGTTCAATCCCAGGATTACAGAGCTTCTTTTAAAACATGGCTTGGGCATCATTACCTTACCATGTTTTTGTTTATGGCCCTTGGTCCAATATCCTACATGCTGTTTCCTAAGCCAGTTCCATAGTTCTAATTTGATCATAGCCTTGGTGATTGTCAAGACAGGTACCGGTCCAATAAATGGAGTTGTTGCCCCCATCCTAGCCAATCTATCGGCTTGTTCATTGCCACAGATCCCTGAGTGGCCAGGGACCCACACTAGGTACACCCTATTGCTTCCCCCTAGCTCCACCGGAGCTCTGTGGCAATCTGCAACAATCTTAGATCTTGTTGCAGGAGCTGCAGATGATTTCAGGGCTGCCTGGCTGTCTGAATTGATGTAGAGGTTACGGTCATTGTAGCACCTACTCATATTCTCCTCCACACATGCCCTGATTGCAGTAATTTTGGCTTGGAATACAGAGGCCAGTTTCCCTAGAGAGAAGCTGCTTTCCAGTCTTGGCTGAACCCTGTACAACCCTGCCCCAACGCTTTGATCTGTTTTCGACCCGTACGGAGTCGAACTGTTTTCTCCCACTGTTTCGTACTTCCAATTACACCTGGACTGATCTGGGGGAAGAGAGGAAAAAAACAGCACTGGTGCCGTCTCAAGGTCAAGGAGACCTGCCAACTGCAGGGGAGCCAAACTTGGAGAGTTGTTCAGTCAAACACCACAAACTAGAATAGTGTAAGTCACAGGTTCTACGGAGTTCTTTTTCAAAAACACTGTATGAATTTAGACACATTAATATGAGGTGTTGCGAATTTAAGTGCTCCATGTTGAACTAACATTCTGTATGAGCGTCACCTCAAAGGCAGTTGATATTAAAATTAATAGGTTTGCTCTACGATCATTTGCGTTAACGTCTGTTTACTATCATTTGAACAGATTCATGTGGAAGATTGCAATCTCTCAGAGACAAAAGAGAGTGAATAGCCATCACATAGTTGAACACCTACCGCACGCACCTAAAAATCTCCCGTCGTGTATGAGTCCTGGCTGCCACACACGGTTACCGATGCACTTATTTCATCCTAATTAGGATAAAATAAATTTAACTGAACAGGAACATCGAAAGTGTCAAACGTAGAAGAGACGTGCGAAAAAATATCCCTATGAAACTACCTCTGTGAAGTTTTGGACGCCATTTTTTGGAGTGGCCCCATCTAAACGGCAGGATTTGTCACCACACTCATTCGCGACTAGTGGCGGGCAGGAAATCGCTATCTGTTAGAAATCACAGTGATTGACAAGTCATATATATCACAATAACAACTTTACAGGATCTAATTGCGATTTCAGTCACAATTAGCGGTCGCAAGTAGCATTTCACATTCGAAGCCGTGTGTCATCTGTTGGCCGAATTTCGTACTCCTTTCTGTAAACCTGGTGTCATGCTATGGAATTAGCTGCGATTTCAGTGACAAGTCGCGGCTAGAAGTCGTAAGTAGCAACTAAAAAGCTAAGTTAACATTCTTTGCCTACTGCCATCTGTTGACCGATGTTCGTACTATGTTAAATTGGTTCAAATGGCTCTGAGCATTATGCGTCTTAACATCTTAGGTCATCAGTCCCCTAGAACTTAGGACTACTTAAACCTAACTAACCTAAGGACTTCACACACATCCATGCCAGAGGCAGGATTCGAACCTGCGACCATAGCAGTCCCGCGGTTTCGGACTGCAGCGCCTAGAACCGCACGGCCCGTAATATGTTACCAGAGCCTTGTGCCTCACGAGATTGATATACTTTGTATGCATATTATATGACGACATAGACGCTCAGCGCTAGTTATGGTTGGACAAACACAGCCGTGTCTCTCAATGTACACTGCTGGCCATTAAAATTGCTACACCAAGAAGAAATGCAGATGATAAACGGATATTCATTGGACAAATATATTACACTAGAACTGACATGTGATTACATTTTCACGCAATTTAGGTGCATAGATCCTGAGAAATCAGTACCCAGAACAACCACCTCTGTCCGTAATAACGGCCTTGATACGCCTGGGCATTGAGTCAAACAGAGAATGGATGGCGTGTACAGGTACAGCTGCCCATGCAGCTTCAGCACGATACCACAGTGCATCAAGAGTAATGAACGAGTGGCGTATTCTGAATAGCCAGTTGCTCGGCCACCATTGACCAGACGTTTTCAGTTGGTGAGAGATCTGGAGAATGTGCTGGCCAGGGCAGCAATCGAACATTTTCTGCATCCAGAAAGGCCCGTACAGGACCTGCAACATGCGGTCGTGCATTATCCTGCTGAAATGTAGGGTTTCGCAGGGATTGAATCAAGGGTATTGCCACGAGTCGTAACACATCTGAAATATAACGTCCACTGTTCAAAGTGCCGTCAATGCGAATAAGAGGTGACCGAGGCGTGTAACCAATGACATCCAATACCATCACGCCGGGTGACACGCCAGTATGGCGATGATGAATACACGCTTAAAATATGCGTTCACCGCGATATCGCCAAACACCGATGCGACCATCATGATGCTGTAAACAGTACCCGGATTAATCCGAAAAAATGACGTTTTGCCATTCGTGCACCCAGGTTCGTCGTTGAGTACACCATCGCAGGCGCTCGTGTCTGTGATGCAGCGTCAAGGGTAACCGCAGCCATGGTCTCCGAGCTGATAGTCCATTCTGCTGCAAACGTCGTCGAACTGTTCGTGCAGATGATTGTTGTCTTGCAAACGTCCCCATCTCATGACTCAGGGATCGAGACGTGGCTGCACGATCTGTTACAGCCATGCGGATAAGATGTCTGTCATCTCGACTGCTAGTGATAAGAGGCCGTTGGGATCCAGCACGGCATTCCGTATTACGCTCCTGAACCCACCGATTCCATATTCTGTTAACAGTCATTGGATCTCGACCAACACGAGCAGTAATGTCGCGATAGCATAAACCGCAATCGCGATAGGCTACAATCCGACCTCTATCAAAGTCGGAAACGTGAATGTACGCGTTTCTCCTCCTTACACGAGGCATCACAACAACGTTTCACCAGGCAACGCCAGTCAACTGCTGTTTGTATATGAGAAATCGGTTGGAAACTTTCCTCATGTCAGCACGTTGTGTGAATGATTTGAAAAGCTAATCATTTTCCTGTCAGTTAAATTTCGCGTCTGTAGCACGTCATCTTCGTGGTGTAGCAATTTTAATGGCCAGTGGTGTATTACATCAAAAGAAGCAACATGGCCATTTTATCGTGAAAATATGATTTAAGAGACAAGTAACCTGAAAAATGTGTTTGATTCTGCTTCGAATATGGCAGTTGTGGTTAATACCCCACATGCCTACAGGACTTTGCAATGTTAAGACCGCAGAATCAGACATCTCTATAACTGTAATGAAATGAAAACAATATTTTTGACTCATATGAATGCCTAACTTTTGTTCCGACACAGTTCAAGACTCTCTGGAGAAAAATTTTACGCCTGGTGTTCTTCATGGCAACTGCACACACAAGAACTTTTTGCCGACACTATAACCACCTACATAATTAAGCTTTTCCTGTGTTACCTTCAAGTACTGCACTTAAACTATTCCTGATTTAACTGGAAGATCCGTACTTCCCACTTTCATATCAACAGCCTCAAAACGCATACTCTAGACCTCGGGCTATGTCATAGGTCAGCGCCATCACACCAAGATTGCAGGGAAAGGGGGGAGGGGGGATTGTCACTCTCCAACAAGTCCTTACCAATAATTAAATGGCGGAAAATTTATGTGTATAGGATGGCTTAACATGGGAAAAATGAGATTTTCATTATTCACTCACTGTATTTAACATTTATTTATCATTCCGTTAAAATCGCATAATAACTTCAATTAAACACAGTTCAGTCACTCATTCTGCACACTTATTTCATAATTATGCCTCATTTAAACTGCAAATCCTCGAAGAGTTGTCTTGAACAATCACGATTCTCACTCAAGAGCCTTGATGTGTATAGATATGTACAGCAATCAGTAATCAGAGTCGTAACTGCATCTGCAAAATCACAACGATTGTTAAACATTTTTGCTGTCACTAATTACAAGCAATGTAAGTGACAGACTACATTGCTTTATTTCTTGTAATGAAAGCCATTCAATGGGGGATGTTTCGCATTTGCAAGAACAATCTCACTTAAGAACAATCTCAATTAAGTTCATTGAAACACTTAGAAACTAACCTCTCGTCTGACGAAGACAGTCTAAACAAGCAGTGGCAATTTCTCCAGATCTCTTGACAATGATATTTTGAATTATCGCTATATTGAGTGACCGAAAAGTAGTTCGAGTACCTGTGAACATAAGAATATGTTAGAATTCGTTTTCTAAACACGAACTATTATGGTACTGTATGGCTACTTACATATTAATTACGCTGTTAATATTTTCACAATTGTTTCTGTAATACAAAATTAAAGCCAACGGAAGAACAAATGTAAAACATACTTACTAAATGGTTCAAATGGCTCTGAGCACTATGGGACTTAACTTCTGAGATCATCAGTCCCATAGAACTTAGAACTACTTAAACCTAACTAACCTAAGGACATCACACACATATATGCCCGAGGCAGGATTCGAACCTGCGACCGTAGCGGTAGCGCGGTTCCAGACTGTAGCGCCTAAAACCGATAGGCCACCCCGGCCCGCCATACTTACTAATGACAGTTTTGTTGAGATGCAAGTTTCTGTGTGGAAAAGTGTAACTTTTTTATATGGTAATAAATAGCAGGAATCGCAGGAGTCACAGAAATCACAGAAATCTCAGAAATCACAGATTTAGCAGGAGTCACACAAATAGCAGTGGTAGAGCGCAGAGGAATACAAGCCCTGGATTCGTTAACTACGATTCTTAACTGCGACAAAACACAGTTAAGAATAATAGATACTGAAAAGCAGCATTCACAGAAATCACTGATATCGGAAAATCACAGTTAAGCCCATCATTAGTCGTGACTCTCATTGTTGTAAAAGTTGTTATCGTTTGACAGCCGGAGCGACATTAGCGCTCCAAGCTACGAGAAAGAAGGAAGTCAGATGCGTCTTAAGTATAATGTTTGTTTTGCATCCCTTTCCTATATGATTTACGAAATATTTGCATTATTCTTTTGCCTCCAAGACTTTGTGCAATATCAGAAGACATAGAGGTTTCTAAAATGAGCGCAAGTATGGATAAAAATCATGAATCCAGCGGCGCGACACAACACAGTCGTGAAGAAACACTTGTGACGTTGGACGGAACTGCAGCTTACCACGTTTATATCAAAAGAATATAAACGCACAGATTCACACGTAAGAAGCCCCGTGCCATGATCGAGTTACCTACCGCCATCTCCAACACTGCTCTCCCTCCTTCCTTGCAATCCTTGCCGCCCTCTACAATGTAATCACTGGCACTGCCTTCTACCTCGACCTGTGGAAAACCTCTCGTATCCTGATGTTCCCCAAATCTAACAAGAATCCATCTGATACCTCTTCCTATTGCCCTATATGTGTCACCTCAGTGTTCAGCAAGTCCTTGGAATCTACCTTTATCCAGCGCATTCATCACCACCGACACCACCTCCTCCCCAGTATCCGATGTGGCTTTCAACCTTCCTTCTCTACTGATGACCAACTCCTACGCTTCACCCATTTCCTCTCCCTCGAGGTAACTCCCGTAGCTATACCATTTTTGTCTCCCTAGACCTCAGAAAGGCCTACGACTGCGTATGGCAACCCAGTCTTCTGTTTAAACTCCCGACCTACACCCTTCCTATCAACTACGTCCATCTGATTGCCTCCTTCCTCTCCCACCACCCCTCCTACGTTACCGTCCATAACGCCAATTCCCGCACCTTCTACCCCTCCGCAGGTGTTCCCCAGGGCTCTGTCCTCTACCCTCTCCTCTACCTCCTGTACACAGCAGATATGCCCCAACACCCCCCTCCGGTCCACCTTCTGCAGTATGCCAATGACAAGGCTTCCTTGCCCATGCTCCTACCCTTCAACGGTCCCAACGCCTTTTCCAGAATCATCTTGACCTTTTTGCCACATGGTGTAACCAGTGGCTCCTCAAAATCAATCCTTCCAAGACCTAGGCAATCATCATAGGTTGTACCACTTGCTCCTTCCAGCTCCTTCATTTCTCCCTTACCATCTGTGCCCATCCTGTCTGCCTCTTCCCCACCCTCACCTACCTTGGATTGACCATTGCCTGACACCTCACCTGGATCCCTCATCTCCGTTCCATCCAATCCAAAGCCCACAACTGCCTCTGTCTCCTTAAACTCCTCTCTCGCCGGACATGAGGGTTGAACCCCTCTACCATCCTCCACACTTACAAATCCTTAATCTGTCCCATCCTTTGTTATACCAGTCCCACCTGGATATCCGCCCCCACCCCCACCCCCCACCCCCAAATTCTATAAGTCCCTCCAGTTCCTCAAGCGCCATTCACTCCGCCTCGCCTTCCATATATGCCTCCCATCCCCCATGCGTATCCTCTTTGACCTGATTCTTTTCCACCATCTGCTCCTTTTCCTCAAACATATCTGAGTCCTCTACACCTGGCTGCACGATCTGTTACAGCCATGCAGATAAGATGTCTGTCACCTCGACTGCTAGTGATACGAGGCCGTTGGGATCCAGCACAGTATTCCGTATTACGCTCCTGAACCCACCGATTCCATATTCTGCTAATAGTCAATGGATCTCGACCAACGCGAGCAGCAATGTCGCGATACCATAAACCGCAATCGCGATAGGCTACAATCCGACCTCTATCAAAGTCGGAAACGTGATTGTACGCATTTCTCCTCCTTACACGAGGCATCACAACAACATTTCACCAGGCTACGCCGGTCAACTGCTGTTTGTGTATGAGAAATCGGTTGGAAACTTTCCTTGTGTCAGCACGTTGTAGGTGTCGCCTCCGGCGCCAATCTTGTGTGAATGCACTGAAAAGTGAATCATTTGCATATCACAGCATCTTCTTCCTGTCGGTTAAATTTCGCGTCTGTAGTATGTCATCTTCGCGGTGTAGCAATTTTAATGGCCAGTAGTGTAGGTCTGTGTTGACGATTCAGTTGAATCTGGCACTAATGTATGGAGAGTTGGATGGCATCGTTAGTTGAGGTGGCCTATTTGGGATATCAAACAGTTTGGGCACTACATTCCACACAAGTTTATTACTATCTCCGCTCATGGACAGGTTTGGTTCGAAGTGTAGAGAGCAAAACTTATCATTATTATAAAGGTAAAGACGTCGTTTTTCGAATGATCTTCTCGTCTGCTATTCGCTAGCCATTTTCTGCCCCTAAAACGAAACATTAATAATTAATACGCAAATAGTTTACAAGCGAATCCTCACGATGCTGTTTAGTAACATGATGGTATATACCTTTCATGGTCCTTGTTGTTGTTGTGGTCTTCAGTCCTGAGACTGGTTTGATGCAGCTTTCCATGCTACTCTATCCTGTGCAAGCTTTTTCATCTCCCAGTACCTACTGCAACCTACATCCTTCCGAATCTGCTTAGTGTATTCATCTCTTGGTCTCCCTCTACGATTTTTACCCTCCACGCTGCCCTCCAATACTAAATTGGTGATCCCTTGATGCCTCAGAACATGTCCTACCAACCGATCCCTTCTTCTGGTCAAGTTGTGCCACAAACTTCTCTTCTCCCCAATCCTATTCAATACTTCCTCATTAGTTACGTGATCTACCCATCTAATCTTCAGCATTCTTCTGTAGCACCACATTTCGAAAGCTTCTATTCTCTTCTTGTCCAAACTATTTATCGTCCATGTTTCACTTCCATACATGGCTACACTCCATACGAATACTTTCAGAAATAACTTCCTGACACTTAAATCAATACTGGATGTTAACAAATTTCTCTTCTTCAGAAACGCTTTCCTTGCCATTGCCAGTCTACATTTTATATCCTCTCTACTTCGACCATCATCAGTTATTTTGCTCCCCAAATAGCAAAACTCCTTTACTACTTTAAGTGCCTCATTTCCTAATCTAATTCCCTCAGCATCACCCGACTTAATTAGACTACATTCCATTATCCTTGTTTTGCTTTTGTTGATGTTCATCTTATATCCTCCTTTCAAGACACTGTCCATTCCATTCAACTGCTCTTCCAAGTCCTTTGCTGTCTCTGACAGAATTACAATGTCATCGGCGAACCTCAAAGTTTTTATTTCTTCTCCATGAATTTTAATACCTACTCCGAATTTTTCTTTTGTTTCCTTTACTGCTTGCTCAATATACAGATTGAACAACATCGGGGAGAGGCTACAACCCTGTCTTACTCCCTTCCCAACCACTGCTTCCCTTTCATGTCCCTCGACTCTTATAACTGCCATCTGGTTTCTGTACAAATTGTAAATAGGCTTTCGCTCCCTGTATTTTACCCCTGCCACCTTTAGAATTTGAAAGAGAGTATTCCAGTCAACATTGTCAAAAGCTTTCTCTAAGTCTACAAATGCTAGAAACATAGGTTTGCCCTTCCTTAATCTTTCTTCTAAGATAAGTCGTAAGGTCAGTATTGCCTCACGTGTTCCAGTGTTTCTACGGAATCCAAACTGATCCTCCCCGAGGTTGGCCTCTACCAGTTTTTCCATTCGTCTGTAAAGAATTCGTGTTAGTATTTTGCAGCTGTGACTTATTAAGCTGATAGTTCGGTAATTTTCACATCTGTCAACATCTGCTTTCTTTGGGATTGGAATTATTATATTCTTCTTGAAGTCTGAGGGTATTTCGCCTGTTTCATACATCTTGCTCACCAGATGGTAGAGTTTTGTCAGGACTGGCTCTCCCACGGCCGTCAGTAGTTCCAATGGAATATTGTCTACTCCGGGGGCCTTGTTTCGACTGAGGTCTTTCAGTGCTCTGTCAAACTCTTCACGCAGTATCATATCTCCCATTTCATCTTCATCTACATCCTCTTCCATTTCCATAATATTGTCCTCAAGTACATCGCCCTTGTATAGGCCCTCTATATACTCCTTCCACCTTTCTGCTTTCCCTTCTTTGCTTAGAACTGGGTTTCCATCTGAGCTCTTGATATTCATACAAGTCGTTCTCTTATCTCCAAAGGTCTCTTTAATTTTCCTGTAGGCGGTATCTATCTTACCCCTAGTGAGATAGGCCTCTACATCCTTACATTTGTCCTCTAGCCATCCCTGCTTAGCCATTTTGCACTTCCTGTCGATCTCATTTTTGAGACGTTTGTATTCCTTTTTGCCTGTTTCACTTACTGCATTTTTATATTTCCTCCTTTCATCAATTAAATTCAATATTTCTTCTGTTACCCAAGGATTTCTACTAGCCCTCGTCTTTTTACCTACTTGATCCTCTGCTGCCTTCACTACTTCATCCCTCAAAGCTACCCATTCTTCTTCTACTGTATTTATTTCCCCCATTCCTGTCAATTGCTCCCTTATGCTCTCCCTGAATCTCTGTACAACCTCCGGTTCTTTTAGTTTATCCAGGTCCCATCTCCTTAAATTCCCACCTTTTTGCAGCTTCTTCAGTTTTAATCTACAGGTCATAACCAATAGATTGTGGTCAGAGTCCACATCTGCCCCTGGAAATGTCTTACAATTTAAAACCTGGTTCCTAAATCTCTGTCTTACCATTATATAATCTATCTGATACCTTTTAGTATCTCCAGGGTTCTTCCATGTATACAACCTTCTTTCATGATTCTTAAACCAAGTGTTAGTTATGATTATGTTGTGCTCTGTGCAAAATTCTACCAGGCGGCTTCCTCTTTCATTTCTGTCCCCCAATCCATATTCACCTACTATGTTTCCTTCTCTCCCTTTTCCTACACTCGAATTCCAGTCACCCATGACTATTAAATTTTCGTCTCCCTTCACAATCTGAATAATTTCTTTTATTTCATCATAGATTTCTTCAATTTCTTCGTCATCTGCAGAGCTAGTTGGCATATAAACTTGTACTACTGTAGTAGGTGTGGGCTTCGTATCTATCTTGGCCACAATAATGCGTTCACTATGCTGTTTGTAGTAGCTTACCCGCATTCCTATTTTCCTATTCATTATTAAACCTACTCCTGCATTACCCCTATTTGATTTTGTGTTTATAACCCTGTAGTCACCTGACCAGAAGTCTTGTTCCTCCTGCCACCGAACTTCACTAATTCCCACTATATCTAACTTCAACCTATCCATTTCCCTTTTTAAATTTTCTAACCTAGCTGCCCGATTAAGGGATCTGACATTCCACGCTCCGATCCGTAGAACGCCGGTTTTCTTTCTCCTGATAACGACATCCTCTTGAGTAGTCCCCGCCCGGAGATCCGAATGGGGGACTCTTTTACCTCCGGAATATTTTACCCAAGAGGACGCCATCATCATGTAATCATACAGTAAAGCTGCATGCCCTCGGGAAAAATTACGGCTGTAGTTTCCCCTTGCTTTCAGCCGTTCGCAGTACCAGCACAGCAAGGCCGTTTTGGTTATTGTTACAAGGCCAGATCAGTCAATCATCCAGACTGTTGCCCTTGCAACTACTGAAAAGGCTGCTGCCCCTCTTCAGGAACCACACGTTTGTCTGGCCTCTCAACAGATACCCCTCCGTTGTGGTTGCACCTACGGTATGGCTATCTGTATCGCTGAGGCACGCAAGCCTCCCCACCAACGGCAAGGTCCATGGTTCATGGGGGGAGGTCATGGTCCTTATGAAATCTAAAAAAAGACAGATGTGGTGTCTTGTTCTTGTTGCTGCAGTTTATTGCGCTACAGACGCTCCCGTTTGTAAAAGCTATTATACAAACTAAAATAAACAACTACTACCCGCTTCCGCTTTCACGATCGCTTCGAACTCAACAGTTTTACTTACTGGCCGCTTGGTGCGCTGCTGACGCTGAAGGCAATAAAATCGTGGATAAGGGTCGCGACTGTTAAAGTAGACGGTGATAGCGACGCCCTCTGTGATTGTAGGCGGATTCTCTCTGTCCCTATGCACCTAAGATGGCCGCCGGATCGGTTGTATTTTGACGTCGGCTTGGTTTTTAAACGGTGTCTCCGTGTGTGCCGCTTTTGGCAAGTGTTTCTTGCACTCACAAGTAGTGGAAGTGCCAATTATCAAAATGCGCGTTTTCTCGAAGACACAGTAAGTGTAAACAGGGCAGGACGAATGATGTTTTAAGTGGGATCGGTCGCCGTCGGCGTGGAGGGACCGTCGCTCTCTCGTTGGTGCAGAGCGCGCTTCCGTATCTGCACTGCGTCAGATGTCAGGACAGCCACGAGGAAAGGAACGGTGGCTAATTTAAATAATAATGCTGAAGTGAAAAGTGCCAAAATAAGAGAAGCAGTGAATATACAACAGCGATACGAAGACTTGATGACATTTATTGGAAATGAGTTTTCTTGGCAAAAGAAGACACAGCGAATTGAAAGTGGAATTAAAGGAGAAAATGTCGCAATGGGCGACAGAGCAGGCTTTATGAATTGGCAGACTGGAACAACTGTAAAGAGAAAACGTAAGTTATAGGGGAAATTTACAAAAGCCAGTGAAAATATACGCAAATACAGTTCTACTGACGCCACTAGTAGATACGTAACTGAAACAGTGCCTGCAGCTAAAATAGTAGCAGCACAAACAATGCAACAAAATACATTGTTCATAAAGTCCAGATCAAATGAAGAGGCAAAGGTAGTGCAACAAAAACCAACGGCCTTAACACACCTCATCAAAGAGAAAATTTTTATAAGTAAGATAAAGCAAACCACTAATGTAGTCATCCAGGAAACTGCAACACAAAGTGACATGGAAAAGATAATGCACAACAAAAACGCGCAAGAGACACTAATTTATGAACAGCCCAAGATAAAGAGACTTGTAATGATACTGTACGACATGCCAGGGGGCACAGATGCGAAGACCCTAAGAGACACAATATACCTGCAGAACCTTGACGATGGACTGACTAAGAAAAGCTTCGAAAGAGACTTTGCAGTATGATTCAGGACAGACCAATGGGATGAAAGCATCGTTCGTACGAAACTCAGCTAGCCCTTTTCTCACATGATATACAGATAACTACGAATGAAGGGCAATATGGAGATTCCACATTTATAAATTTCTGAAAAGCATCTGACACGGTGCCCCACTGCATCCTGTTAACGTAGGTATGAAGATAATAAGTTCACAGATACGTGAGTGGCTCTAGGACTTTTTAAATAATACACTCCTGGAAATGGAAAAGAACACATTGAAACCGGTGTGTCAGACCCACCATACTTGCTCCGGACACTGCGAGAGGGCTGTACAAGCAATGATCACACGCACGGCACAGCGGACACACCAGGAACCGCGGTGTTGGCCGTCGAATGGCGCTAGCTGCGCAGCATTTGTGCACCGCCGCCGTCAGTGTCAGCCAGTTTGCCGTGGCACACGGAGCTCCATCGCAGTCTTTAACACTGGTAGCATGCCGCGACAGCGTGGACGTGAACCGTATGTGCAGTTGACGGACTTTGAGCGAGGGCGTATAGTGGGCATGCGGGAGGCCGGGTGGACGTACCGCCGAATTGCTCAACACGTGGGGCGTGAGGTCTCCACAGTACATCGATGTTGTCGCCAGTGGTCGGCGGAAGGTGCACGTGCCCGTCGACCTGGGACCGGACCGCAGCGACGCACAGATGCACGCCAAGACCGTAGGATCCTACGCAGTGCCGTAGGGGACCGCACCGCCACTTCCTAGCAAATTAGGGACACTGTTGCTCCTGGGGTATCGGCGAGGACCATTCGCAACTGTCTCCATGAAGCTGGGCTACGGTCCCGCACACCGTTAGGCCGTCTTCCGCTCACGCCCCAACATCGTGCAGCCCGCCTTCAGTGGTGTCGCGACAGGCGTGAATGGAGGGACGAATGGAGACGTGTCGTCTTCAGCGATGAGAGTCGCTTCTGCCTTGGTGCCAATGATGGTCGTATGCGTGTTTGGCGCCGTGCAGGTGAGCGCCACAATCAGGACTGCATACGACCGAGGCACACAGGGCCAACACCCGGCATCATGGTGTGGGGAGCGATCTCCTACACTGGCCGTACACCACTGGTGATCGTCGAGGGGACACTGAATAGTGCACGGTACATCCAAACCGTCATCGAACCCATCGTTCTACCATTCCTAGACCGGCAAGGGAACTTGCTGTTCCAACAGGACAATGCACGTCCGCATGTATCCCGTGCCACCCAACGTGCTCTAGAAGGTGTAAGTCAACTACCCTGGCCAGCAAGATCTCCGGATCTGTCCCCCATTGAGCATGTTTGGGACTGGATGAAGCGTCGTCTCACGCGGTCTGCACGTCCAGCACGAACGCTGGTCCAACTGAGGCGCCAGGTGGAAATGGCATGGCAAGCCGTTCCACAGGACCACATCCAGCATCTCTACGATCGTCTCCATGGGAGAATAGCAGCCTGCATTGCTGCGAAAGGTGGATATACACTGTACTAGTGCCGACATTGTGCATGCTCTGTTGCCTGTGTCTATGTGCCTGTGGTTCTGTCAGTGTGATCATGTGATGTATCTGACCCCAGGAATGTGTCAATAAAGTTTCCCCTTCCTGGGACAATGAATTCACGGTGTTCTTATTTCAATTTCCAGGAGTGTAGAACCCAGTAAGTGATTCTCGACGGCGATTGTTCATCAGAGACAAGGGAACCGTCAGGAGTGCCCCAGGGAAGCGTGATAGGACTGCTGCTGTTCTCTGTATACATAAATGATTTGGCGAACAGGGTGGGCAGCAATCTGTGGCTGTTAGCTGATGATGCCGTGGTGTACAGTAAGGTGTCAAAATTGAGTGACTGTGGGCAGATACAAGACGACTCAGGCAAAATTTCCAGTTGGTGTCATGAATGGCAGCTAGCCCTAAATGTGGAAAAATATAAGATAATGCATGTGAGTAGGAAATCAAACATGTAATGTCCTGCTTGACCCAGTCAAGTCGTTTAAATATCTGGGCGTAACGTTGCAAAGCGATAAGAGGTGGAATGAGCATGTGAGGATTGTGGTAGGGAAGGCGGATGCTCCACTTCGGTTTAGTGGGAGGATTTTAGGAAAGAGTGGTTTACCTGATGCGACCTATTCTTGAGTACTGCTCGACTATCTGGGATCCGCATCAGGTCGGATTGAAGGAAGAGATCGAAGCAATTCAGAGCTGGGCTGCTAGATTTGTTACTGGTAGGTTCGAACAACATGTAAGTGTTATGGAGAAGCTTCTGGAATTCAAATGGGAAACCCTGGAGGAAAGGAGACGTTCTTTTCGAGGAACGCTATTGAGAAAATTTAGAGAACCGGTATTCGAAGCAGACCTCCGAACGACTCTACTGCTGCCAACATACGTTGCACATAAGGACCACAAGGATAAGATACGAGAAATTAGGACTCATATGGAGGGCGGAGGAGTGGAAGAGATTCAGGGCACTCTCTTGTCCTTGGGGTGGGGAACTGCACCTAAAGGCGGAAGAATCAGCAATGACCAACGGTATGAGGATGCAGAAGGCAATGGAAACCACTAGATTAAAGACACATAACGTGTATCCCCAGGACATGTGGCCTGTAATTGGAAAAGTGTCATGATGATCTATCTGTTCATTGGCAAAATATTCCGAAACAGTCCCGCATTCGGATCTCCCGAAGGGGACTGCCAAGGGGGAGGTGACCATGCGAAAAAGATGTAATAACCAATGAAAGGATAACATTCTATGCGTCGGGACGTGGAGTGTCAGAAGCTTGAACGTGGTGGGGAAGCTAGAGAATCTGAAAGGGGAAATTCAAAGGCACAATCTAGAAATAGTAGGGGTAAGTGAAATGAAATGGAAAGAAGACAAGGATTTCTGGTTGGATGAGAATAGGGTACTATCAATAGCAGCAGAAAATGGTATAACCGGAGTAGAATTCGTTAATAATAAAAAGGTAGGCCAGAGAGTGTGTTCTTGTGAACAGTTCAGTGCTTAATTTTTGTCAATTCTGATAAGGACGACCCTACACCGACAACGATAGTTCAGGCATGCATGTCGACGTCGCAAGCTGAAGAAGAGATGAAGTATGTGAGGATATTGAAAGGGTAGTACAGTATCTAAAGGGAGATAAAACTCTAATAGTCATGGCGGACTGGAATACAGTTGTAGAGGAAGGAGTAAAAGAAAAGGCTACAGGATAATATGGGCTTAGGACAAGTAATGAAAGAGGAGAAAGACTAATTGAGTTCTGTAATAAATACCAGCTAGTAATAATGAATATTAAGTTCAAGAATCACAAGAGGAGGAGGTATACTTGGGAAAGGTTTCAGTTAGATTACACCATGGTCAGACAGATATTCCGAAATCAGATACTGGATTATAAGGCTTACCCAGGAGCAGATATTGACTCAGATCACAATGTAGTAGTGATGAATAGTAGGCTGACGTTTAAGAGATTTGTCAGGAATTATCAATACGCAAAGAAGTGGGATACGGAAGTACTAAAGAATGGCGAGATATGCTTGAAGTTCTCTAAAGCTATAGATACAGCAGTAAGGAATAAATCAGTACACAGTACAGTTGAAGAGGAATAGACATCTCTAAAAAGGGCAATCACAGAAGTTGGAAAGAAAAACACAGGTACAAAGAAGGTAACTGAGAAGAAACATGGGTAACAGAAGAAATACTACAGTTGGTCGATGAAAGAAGAAAGTGCAAAAAATTCAGGGAATTTCAGGAATAAAAAAATACAGGCCGGTGAGGAATGAAACAAATAGAAAGTGCAGGGAAGCTAAAACGAAATGGCTGCATGAAAAATGTGAAGAAATCGAAAAAGAGATGATTGTTGGAAGGACTGACACAGCATATAGGAAAGTCAAAACAACCTTCGGTGAAATTAAAAGCAAGGGTGGTAACGTTAAGAGTGCAACGAGAATTCCACTGTTGAATGCACAGGAGAGAGTGGATAGGTGGAAAAAGTACATTGAAGACCTCTATGAGGAGGGAGATACGTCTGATGTGATAGAAGAAGGAACAGGAGTCGATTTAGGAGAGGTAGGGGATCCAATACTAGAAACAGAATTTAAGAGAGCTTTGGAGGACTTAAGACCAAATAAGGCAGAAGGGAGTTCAACATTACATCAGAATTTCTAAAATCATTGGAGGAAGTTGCAACAAAACGGCTATTCACATTGGTGTCTAGAATGTGTGAGTCTGGTGACATACCATCTGACTTTCAGAAAGATATCATTCAAACAATTCTGAAGACTACAAGAGTTGCCAAGTGCTTAACAGCTCTTGCATCCAAGTCGTGACACGGCTAATATACAGAAGAATGGAAAAGAAAATTCAAGATGTGGTAGATGGCGATTAGTTGGGCTTTAGGAAAGATAAAGATACAAAGAGGTAATTCTGACGTTGCTGTTGATAATGGAAGCAAGACCAAAGAAAAATGAAGACACATTCTTAGGATTTGTCGACCTGGCAAAAGCATTCGACAATGTTAAAAAGTGCAATATGTTAGAAATCTTGAGAAACATAGGGGTAAGCTATAGGGAGGGAAGTGTAATATACAATATGTACAAGAGCCAACAGGGAATAATAAGAGTGAACAATCAAGAACGAAGTGCTCAGACTAAAAAGGGTGTAAGACAGGGATGTAGTCTTTCGCCCCTACTGTTCAATCCGTACATTGAAGAAGCAATGATGGAAATAAAGGAAAGGTTCAAGAGTGGAATTAGAATTCAGAGTGAAAGGATATCAATGATATGATTCGCTGATGACATCGTTATCCTGAGTAAAAGTTAAGAAGAATTACATGATCTGCTGAATGAAATGAACAATCTAATCAGTACAGAATATGGTTTGAGAGTAAATCTAAGAAAGACGAAAGTAATGAGAAGTAGCAGAAACGAGAACAGCGAGAAACTTAACATCAGGATTGATGGTCACGAAGTAGACGAAGTTAAGGAACTGTACTCCATAGGCAGCAAAACAACAAATGACGGGCAGAGCAAGGACATCAAAAGCAGACTAGCAATGGCAAAAAGGGCATTCCTGGCCAAGAGAAGCCTATTAGTCTCGAACATAGGCCTTAATTTGACGAAAAAATTTCTGAGAATGTACGTTTGGAGCACAGCATTGCATGGTAGGGAAACATGGACGGTGGGAAAACCAGAACAAAAGAGAATCGAAGCACTTCAGATGTGGTACTACAGACGAATGTTGAAGATTACGTGGACTGATAAGGTAAGGAGTGAGGAGGTTCTGCGCAGAATCGGAGAGGAAAGGAATATGTGCAAAACACTGAGTAGTAGAAGGGACAGGATGAATGAACATGTGTTAAGATATAAGCGAAAGGCTACCATGGTACTAGAGGGACCTGTAGAGGGCAAAAACTGTAGGCGAAGACAGAGATTGGAATACATGCAGCAAATAATTGAGGTCATAGGTTGCAAGTGATACTTTGAGATGAAAAGCTTGGCACTGGAGAGGAATTCGTGGTGGGACGCATCAAACCAGTCAGAAGACTGATGACTCGAAAAACAAAAAGGGAGGCATATAGATAGTCGTTTGTCCCTCGCTCTACTTGCGAGTAGAACGGGAAAGGAAATGACAATGGAGACATGGAGAATTTTGAGGATATTCCCATAGATACTGCGACATTGAAGCCGAAGTATTTCTTTCGATACGTTGGCGACACGTTCGTCACTTGGCCACACGGACGCGAGAAACTAGACGAGTTTTTGGAAGACCTCAGTGGCATCAACAGTAAAATCCAGTTCACCATGGAGGTGGAAAAAGATAATGCAATGCACTTCCTTGATGTCCTTGTCCACCGTAAACGAAATGGATGCCTTGGCCACAGCGTCTACAGAAAACCCACCCACACAGACCTGTGCCTGCACGCCACCAGCCATCATCATCCAGCACAGAAGCGCACAGTATTACAAACATTGGTACATCGTGCAAGAGTAATATCAGACGACGATAACATGCCCCACGAACTGGGCCACCTACGCAAGGTTTTCAGGAATAACGGCTTCAGCGCCCATAAAGTGAAAGAAGTGATTTCTGGGAAATATCAGAATAAGACCAGCGACGAAGAGCAGGAAAAGACACTTACTTTGCTGCCATTCTGTGGCTCTGCGTCGGGCAAGATAAGCCGCTTGTTGACAACACACAAGATCAAATCAATCTTCAGGCATCCAACGAAAATCCGTCATTTACTGAGACCAGTTAAAGACGCAGTAGGTCTCAGAACACCTGGAGTCTACGAAATGCCTTGTGAGTGTGGCCAGAAGTTCATCTGACAAACAGTGCGCACTGTGGAACAACGCAGAAAAGAACATGAGAGGTATTATCGCCTACGCTATCCAGAGAAATCTGCGTTAGCTCAGCATGCATTAGAAAACGGTCGCCACATAAAATTTGACGATACCTCTGTCGTGGATCGCACTAACGGCTTCTGAGACAGTTTAATAAAGGACGCTATTGAAATAAAAATAACCGCAAACACCCTGAATAGAGACGGTGGCTTGCAGCTCACCGCTGCTTGGGATCCAGCGATCGCGCGGTTCAAGAGGGCACATCGAACGCCGACTCAAAACGTGCCCATATATGGCAATGTCACGGGTACCAGTGACGTCACAGCCGGCAGCTTGCGTATATAAGGGCACACCAACAGCCCACTGGCAGTAATATCACTTGACAATGGCCAAGGAGTGCTTGGCCGAAAGCTCGTGTAGTTTTAAGCAATTGACGCGGTTGCAAACCCGAGAAAATTTTATTCAATGTTATCGCCGCGAGACTCTGCATTCATTCACATATCTATGTAGATCTAGAAGCTCAGCAAACTCGAGTGGCAGATGTTGCAAAAGAGCTGTTCTGCATCCTGAAAAGAGTATCATGATAGAATTAGAGACATTCGAGCCCACAAGGAGGCTAACCGGCAATCGTTCGTCTCGCGAACCATACATGACTGAAACAAGAAGGGGGAAGTGACGCTGGTACACGAAATACCCTCCTCCACACACCGTAAGGTGGCTTGCGGATGTAGATGTAGACGTAGAAGAAAAGAGGTCCATCAAGTTACTGAAGTAACCTCTGAGGTTACAAAAAGTGTGACAAAAAGCATGTCTTGAGTTTCGATCGGTTTCAGTGAAAGACTATCTAGTAGTGCCTGCGTTATTTCGAATTATGATGCAGTGTTCCTTTGGACAATCATGCATGTCCAAAGGAAAAGGCATGTGCAGCGACTACAGCCTTTATGAAATACATGCCATTTATTCGCGGTTGCAAACATAGGCAACCATCAGCTGTTAAATGGAATTACGACAACGAAAATTTGTGCCTGATTGGGATTCGAACCTGGATTTTCCGCTTATTGCGACTGATCGCCTCACTTAGGCTACCAGAGTATCACTCACAGCCAGACGCAAACTCCCATATGTCATCAACCATGTGTCATCGATCTGTACTGGTCCATCCATTATGTAAATTCCCATACTTGGAAGTCGCATGCCTGGTGCCAGCGGACAAATGCTTTCAAGGGAATGTACATAATGGATGTATTAGTACAGTATGTAGGCACATGGTTGACGACATATAGAAGTTCGCGTCTGGCTGTGAGTCATACTCGGGTAGCCTAATGGTGAGAGTCCCGGTCCGGCACAAATTTTCATTGTCGTCACTCCATTACACAGCTCATGGTTGCCCATGTTCGCTACTGAGAATGCACTACTGCCCATTAAAATTGCTACACCTAGAAGAAATGCAGATGATAAACGGATATTCATTGGACAAATACATTGTACTAGAACTGACATGTGATTACATTTTCACGCAATTTAGGTGCATAGATCCTGAGAAATCAGTACCCAGAACAACCACCTCTGTCCGTAATAACGGCCTTGATACGCCTGGGCATTGAGTCAAACAGAGAATGGATGGCGTGTACAGGTACAGCTGCCCATGCAGCTTCAGCACGATACCACAGTGCATCAAGAGTAATGAACGAGTGGCGTATTCTGAATAGCCAGTTGCTCGGCCACCATTGACCAGACGTTTTCAGTTGGTGAGAGATCTGGAGAATGTGCTGACCAGGTTAGCAGTCGAACATTTTCTGTATCCAGAAAGGCCCGTACAGGACCTGCAACATGCGGTCGTGCATTATCCTGCTGAAATGTAGGGTTTCGCAGGGATCGAATGAAGGGTATTGCCACGAGTCGTAACGCATCTGAAATGTAACGTTCACTGTTCACTGTGTCGTCAATGCGAACAGGAGGTGACCGAGACGTGTAACCAATGGCACCCCATACCATCACGCCGGGTGATACGCCAGTATGGCGATGACGAATACACGCTTCCAATGTGAGTTCACCGCGATGTCGCCAAACACGCATGCGACCATCATGATGCTGTAAATAGAACCTGGATTCATCCGAAAAAATGACGTTTTGCCATTCGTGCACCCAGGTTCGTCGTTGAGTACACCATCGCAGGCGCTCGTGTCTGTGATGCAGCGTCAAGGGTAACCGCAGCCATGATCTCCGAGCTGATAGTCCATGCTGCTGCAAACGTCGTCGAACTGTTCGTGCAGATGGTTATTGTCTTGCAAACGTCCTCATCTCATGACTCAGGGATCGAGACGTGGCTGCACGATCTGTTACAGCCATGCGGATAAGATGTCTGTCATCTCGACTGCTAGTGATACGAGGCCGTTGGGATCCAGCACGGCATTCCGTATTACGCTCCTGAACCCACCGATTCCATATTCTGCTAACAGTCAGTGGATCTCGACCAACGCGAGCACAATGTCGCGATACCATAAACCGCAATCGCGATAGGCTACAATCCGACCTCTATCAAAGTTGGAAACGTGATGGCACGCATTTCTCCTCCTTACACGAGGCATTACAACAACGTTTCACCAGGCAACGCCGGTCAATTGCTGTTTGTGTATGAGAAATCGGTTGGAAACTTTCCTCATGTCAGCACGTTGTAGGTGCCGCCACCGGTGCCAACCTTGCGTGAATGCTCTGAAAAGCTAATCATTTGCATATCACAGCATCTTCTTCCTGTCAGTTAAATTTCGCATCTGTAGCACGCCATCTTCGTGGTGTAGCAATTTTAATGGCCAGTAGTGTATATTTCATTTATGTAACAGCGAGGCGGTGCGTTCAATGCCAAGACCTTGGTCATTTGGCAAAACATTGTGATAAACAGGTATTAATTTGTGGACATTGCTGGGAAGAAGGTGACAGAACTAAAGACCGCAATAAAATTAAACAAGCGGCACTGCGTGTGCCACGTGAATATAGGGGTAACAAGTGCATAGGGAACAGAGATGAATGTCACATATATCAAACACTCCTAACAAGGCAGATTTAAAGTACATATTAAAGGTACGCATCTCAAGACACTGGAAAGTAATGACGATTCTAATGACCGTCAAGTGCCATCTGTGTAAGAAACATAAATCACCATCAAGGAACATGAGGGAGGAATTCCTGGTTAAAAGTGAGCAGCATGCGACACCTACCGAAGTAGAGCATCATGCACCTACAAAAAAGCATGAATGAAGTTTTTGGTGAAAATTCAGTACTATATGCTATAACGGAGAAGCAAGAGAAAAGGCGGATTTATGAGTGACATACAATACAGGCGATCAGGATATGGTGGCAGGAACAGGACAGTTGAATGTAAAATGCGACAGCACACATCCTGAAGTATACATTACGTAGCCCACAGAAGTAACAGAAGATTCGCCAATGCAGGACGTGAATCTGCAACAAAAACAGCACGAGACTCAGAGCCAGTTTGTACAGGCAACAAACACCTACTGTGAAGAAGTAAACAATAAAACACAGACCGGAACAGATCTGCGATAGCAGATATGAAAGCGCACAGAGCGTTATGCTACTCAGCAGACTTGAAGAGCTGATGACGCTTACAGCAGCTGAAGCCAGGTTTATTGCTGTTGAGGGCCCTGTGTTTCCCAGTAAAGTTAGCAGCAAATGTCCAGCACTTATATTTGCTGCGACATCTAGTAAGGCATAAGCATACAGAAGGGGACTATATTGTTGTTGTTGTTGTGGTCTTCAGTCCTGAGACTGGTCTGATGCAGCTCTCCATGCTACTCTATCCTGTGCAAGCTTCTTCATCTCCCAGTACTTACTGCAACCTACATCCTTCTGAATCTGCTTAGTGTATTCATCTCTTGGTCTCCCTCTACGATTTTTACCCTCCACGCTGCCCTCCAATGCTAAATTTGTGATCCCTTGATGCCTCAAAACATGTCCTACCAACCGATCCCTTCTTCTAGTCAAGTTGTGCCACAAACTTCTCTTCTCCCCAATCCTATTCAATACCTCCTCATTAGTTACGTGATCCACCCACCTTATCTTCAGCATTCTTCTGTAGCACCACATTTCGAAAGCTTCTATTCTCTTCTTGTCCAGACTAGTTATCGTCCATCTTTCACTTCCATACATGGCTACACTCCATACAAATACTTTCAGAAACGACTTCCTGACACTTAAATCTATACTCGATGTTAACAAATTTCTCTTCTTCAGAAACGCTTTCCTTGCCATTGCCAGTCTACATTTTATATCCTCTCTACTTCGACCATCATCAGTTATTTTACTCCCTAAATAGCAAAACTCCTTTACTACTTTAAGTGTCTCATTTCCTAATCTAATTCCCGCAGCATCACCCGATTTAATTTGACTACATTCCATTATCCTCGTTTTGCTTTTGTTGATGTTCATCTTATATCCTCCTTTCAAGACACTGTCCATTTCGTTCAACTGCTCTTCCAAGTCCTTTGCTGTCTCTACAGAATTACAATGTCATCGGCGAACCTCAAAGTTTTTACTACTTCTCCATGAATTTTAATACCTACTCCGAATTTTTCTTTTGTTTCCTTTACTGCTTGCTCAATATACAGATTGAATAACATCGGGGACAGGCTACAACCCTGTCTCACTCCTTTCCCAACCACTGCTTCCCTTTCGTGTCCCTCGACTCTTATAACTGCCATCTGGTTTCTGTACAAATTGTAAATAGCCTTTCGCTCCCTGTATTTTACCCCTGCCACCTTCAGAATTTGAAAGAGAGTATTCCAGTTAACATTGTCAAAAGCTTTCTCTAAGTCTACAAATGCTAGAAACGTAGGTTTGCCTTTTCTTAATCTTTCTTCTAAGATAAGTCGTAAGGTTAGTATTGCCTCACGTGTTCCAACATTTCTACTTTTCCTGTACCTGATTTCGTAGATATAACCCATCTCAGAGTGAACTGCTAACACAAGTGGAAAAACTGGAGACGTTCTGGAAGCAGGTTTCTGTCAGAAGAAGTGAATCATTCCCCTTAGATACGCGTACATTGTAGAAGCACTTTCTGATGACGCTTGGTCGTATAGCATGGGATTACAGGCGAGTAGGGCAAGATTGTTGAATATACCAGTCATCCAGAATGGAGATAAAGATAGGGCAGCTTACTGCCATGAGTTAGCGTATTGCATGAGGCTAGAAGAGTGGCAGAAGAGTTGCCGTTCGATGTATTGTGCCTCCAAGAACGGAATGCGAAGGCAGGAAAGATCCCCAGTAAGGCAATAACTGACCAGATAATCACACAATGGCAACGTCCTAAAGGAACAAAAATAATATTTAACGAGGCCGTGACAGTAACAAAAACATCACAGTACTGTGCAGAGCACGTTATCTACGTGGAAATGTTTACCAGAAGGGAGAGCTGCATCCTGGTTCCATGCATTTTCAATTTAGTGATGAGATTGAAGAGTATTTGCAGAGACTAAAGAATGTTAGTCACCTAGAATAAGCTAAGCCTCATGTGCACCCCATTGATGCAAATGTGAAGTTAGTATTGTGGCATAGCAGCCTGACTGATGAACGTGGAAGAGAGCTAGAAGAAGTCTTCATGGAACTCAACCTACAGGTACTGAATGCACCTCACAATCCGCCATCCTATGAAGGAAAGGTCGGAGCAATATCAAATACTAACGTCACTTTAGCAAATACGACAGTGGCACACTGAAGGGCTGGAAGGTTGAGAGAGGAATGCCTGGCCTGAGTATCATACACTAACATCAAGTGACATGAATATCGTGAACTATACCATCACTGGAAGGGAAATCCAGCACGCCACAGAAAACGATCACATAAGACCCAAACACAACATTAAGGACGCTAATTGGGAAGAACTAAGAAGGATATTTAAGCGTCCAGGAAATCCGTCGCCAGGCGATAATGTAGATGTTAAAGCGCAAGAACTGACAGTGGCTATACATAGAGCAATGGAGGCGTCGATACTTGCCAGCAGAGGTCATTCTAAAGTAGAACCTTGCTTGTGGACTGAGCCACTGCAGAAATTAAGATGTGAAACAGGAGGAGCCAGGGAGCTATACCAGAGCAGCATGACGAGAAAAGTTGCATAGATACAGGTACGTTAAACAACATTTTAAGGAAGAGTTAGGGAAAATAAAAATGGAACAATGGAAGCAATTCGTGGAGGCTAACTTAGAACCCGATCCCTGGGCTGTACCATATAAACCAGTCCGCTAGAAAATACAATCACAAACATTCTTATCCACACTCAAAAAGAGTGATGCAACAGTAACTGAAAGTTGGGAACAGTCAGCTGCCGTACTAGTGGAAACACTGCTTCCTGACGATGGAGACGAAGGCGAGACAGATGATCAGCGTAGGTTACGAAAAATGTTATGAGAAGATTATAGAATCAATAAACTTGTGTACCCCTATTCACAAGAAGAAATTAGGCAGATGAGTCACTGCCGAAATAATACAAGACCAATGTGAACAGTTTGATAGTTACTTGTGCGAACTGTACGATGAGTGTCTCTAGCAAGAGAGGGTCCCTGCACCACTGTGAACGCTGAAGTGACAATAATTAGGAAAGGATAAGATAAGATAAGGATCCAATGACACCCAAATCCTATAGACCAATTTGTCTTTTGAACATTCTCAGCGAGATATCTGAAAAACTTTAATGTGAAGGATTACAAGATCATGAGCCCTCACCAGTATGAGTTTAGAAGAGGAAGTCAACTGAAGACGCAATTAATAAGGCGATTTCGCCAGTGACAGATATTCATTCTACGTACACACTAGCAATGATGATTGATACTGCTGTTGCTTTCGATATCCTACTGTGACCATCTTTCTATGATTGCCTTATGGATTTGGAGTGTCCAGCAGAGCTGTAAAACTGTCTGAGAGATTTTTGTCATTGGCGACATGCTTCTTTAACATGCTCAGGAAAGAAAATGACGAAGAGAATAGCAAAAGACTGTCCGCAGGGATCAGTGTCTGGTCCAGAGTTTTGAGGTGGGTATCTGTAGATGCCAAAGTGCCACTGCAGACCTTATGTGTGGTTGAGCCACTGCAGAGCTATGAAGCATTAGACGAAATGCACTGTTTTATACGAAGAAGCATTGTGCATGTAACCAACATAAATAGGGAACTGATGATTCCAGTAGGCTTTGATAACTTTTGGGGCAGATGAAGTGAATCTCCTGAAAGGATTACTTATAGCGAATTTAGAGGTACTCGAAGATGCAGATACTGATGGGTCATGCTGTGATCACAGCATCAAACACATCGTCATTGCATCTGTACTACGTGACAAGATTCGTAACTTGAAAAATAGTGAACAAGAAGCCATGGAAACTTTGTTGATAAAATATTCAGACTTGTTCAGTTCAGATGGTCCACTACCAGTAACACCTCTTACACAACACCACATACCAACAGGTGGTAACCCACCAGTTTATACGAAACTATACAGGATAATGAAACACCTACAGCCACTAGTAAACGAATTTATAGATCGCCAATTGCGTGAGAGTATCATCGAGCATGGCGATAGCCCTTAGTCGAAAAACATTGTCCTTGTACCAAAAAATCAGTTGACGGTTCAAAAACTATAAAAGATCATGTTAAACGTCTGGATGAAACATTTAGTAGATTGAGGGCAGCACACCTTAAACTAAGTGTGGGGAAATGCCGTTTTGCTCAAACACAAGTAACTTATCTTGGGCATATTATCAGTCAAGATGCAGAGAGGATGGATCCTCGGCTTATTTCCGCCGTACGTTATTTTCCGACACCACAAACTATATGCAATTACAGTCATTCACTCGGTTACGCAATTATTATAAGCACAATTTCATGAAAGGATTCGCTGAAATTGCACGACCATTAACTAAGTTGCCATGAAAAGCTGTTAGCTTTCAGTGGACATCACAATACCAAGAAGCGATTGAGAAACTCAAGGAGATATTAATATCAGATCCTGTGTTAATATTCCCGGACTTTCAACAGGAGTTCATATTTGCGTAAGATGCGCCCAACAATGCTTTTGGCTGTGTCTTAAGTCAGAATTTTGATCGAAAAGAACTAATGGCTTATGCCTCCAGGCAACTGAACGAGGCTGAAACTAATTATCCAACAACTTAAAAAGAAATGTTAGCAGTTATACAAGGTGAGTCACTAGCTATTGCCACCAAGAATAACACCGAAAGTATGATATAGCTGAAAAGTTTGTGGGACAAATGTTGGATGGGACAACGGGAGCGATAATATGACGTTGGTTTTTTGTTGCTAGGTGGGGTCACGTCACAGACATGAGGGTCAACTTTGTTTTTTTAAGTGGGATGCTATAGTTTGGTACTTATTTTCTGATAGCGACTATCGAGACGAATCCAACGATGTGTAACAGTAAGATCTTTGAAGGTCAGCGAAGGCCACAAAGGTGGCATGTACGTCCATTTGCAGAAGGTGTTCGAAGTAATGACCATTAGTATCAATGGAGTGCTGCAATCTTCTTCTTATGGATTGAGTGGTATTCCTTATCACATCGGCACTTATTCTCTCTCGTATATCGTGCAAATAGTAAATATTCGTCGAATATAGCATATCCATCTAACGTCCCTTTGACATGTAAATGCCATTCGACGGTTACGCAATACAACACTAATAGGAACGGTAAGACTAGTATCGTCGAATCAAGGTAATGTGAATGATGTATTCCTTCGAAGAACAAGTCCATACGCTTCTCATTTATGGAGAATGCCAAAGAAATTCAGTGAGAGCCAGAGACTTAAACGCTGAAAGATATCCTCGGTGTACTCACCCTACACGTCATACACATAAATACGTGTATGATAAATTGAGAACAACTGGAACTTCAACACATCAGAAACATATCCGCAAAAGGAAAGTTACTAACGAGGAAACGAAATTGGTACTCTTGCCACTGTGGTTAGAGACCCTTGTGTTGGTTTGCATCAAACTGGAAGGGAATCTGGCACTAACCAGAGTAGTGTTTTTCGTGTTCTGCATCGCCACAAATATCATCCTTACCATATCAGTCTCCACCAAGAACTAACTGGTACGGATTGTACGCGTCACATTGAATTCTGCCGATGGGCTCAACTTCAGATTCAGAGGGATGACACATTTATTAATTTGATTTTATTTACGGATGAGGCTACATTCACGAACCATGGAATGTTAATTTGCATAACATGCATTGTTGGGCAACTGAAAATTCATGTTGGCTGCGGCAAGTTGCACACCAAAATCCGTGGTCGGTGAATGTATGGCGTGGGATTCTGGAGAACAATTATAGGCCCCTATGTCATCGAAGGAAATCTTAATGGTAGGAAGTACACCACATTCCTGCAAGAAACATTAGGTCTGTTATTGGAAGAAATACCTTTAGGAACAAGGACGCCTCTGCATTTTTTCTTGTGGGGATTCGTAAAGGACATTGTTTATAAAGACATTCCAACTACACCTGAAGATATGCGAGAGAGAATTGTCAGAGCATGTGCTTCGATAAGTGCTGAAGATAAGGAATACGATTCAATCCATGATAAGAAGACTGCAGCACTGCATTGATATCAATGGTAATCACTTCGAACATATTCTATAAATGGACGTTCATGCCACCTTTGTGACCTTCGTTGACCTTCAAATACCTTACTGTTGCACATCATTGGATTTGTCTCGATGGTCGCTATCAGAAAATAAGTACCAAACTATAGCATCCCATTTAAAAAAACAAAGTTGACCTTCATATCTCTGAAGCGACCCCACCTAGCAACAAAAAACCAACGTCATATTATTGGCCCCATTGTCCCATGCAACTTTTGTCCCACAAACTTTTCAGCTACTATCATACTTGCGGAGTTATTCTTGGTGGCAATAGTCAGTGACTCACCCTCTATACAGGACCTCTTACTTTCGTTGCTACTTGTACAGTCATAAATTCAAAGTAGTTACAGACTATGCATCTTTAAAATGGGTATTTGGGTTAAAAGATCTATCAAGTCGATTATCAAGATGGGCATTAAAATTAAGTGAGTTCGATAATGAGGTAATTCATACACCCACAGTCAAACACACCTGATGTTCTAAGCAGAAAGATAGGAGATATGTATGTAGTAGGTGGAAACCAGACACACTGGATAAAGGCGCAAGCAGCTGACAGTAAACGTCAATTGTTTCGATTGGGACCTCAGTTTAAACCGCAATAAGGCATGGTATGCATATCTACAACGTGCGGACAACACACTGTATATCCTGCATTTCAGAGTGAAAGAAATATGTCAAGCATACGACCATGGGTCACGGCGGAAAGTGGACAACTGACAGATGTGAAGCTGAAATATTTTGGTGTAAAACGCGTCGCAGTGATATAAAACAACATATAAGGAACTGCATCCCATGTGCACAAAAAGCAGATTTGAGTCATCAGAAAATTTAGTTACAACCATCACCAGAAAGTAACAAACCATTCACTTTGTTGAGATTAGACATCCTGGGACCTTTTAATAGAACACAAGCAAGTAATAAATATGTTCTTACGATGTTAGATCACTTTTCATGACTTTTAGTTATGGCAGCCTTTCCAGATCAGAAGGCAAGCATGGTAGCATAGGCATTGGTAAACAACTGGATATTAAAATTTGGTGTGCAGTAACCCTTATTACAAACAATGGCAGTTATTTTGCATTAGATCTAATGAAACAGCTACGTTGTTTATTAAAAATTAAGAAGTGACGCTCCAGGCCATTCCATCCTCAAGCGAATGTACGGACAAAACAAGTCCACTGTACGTTATCCAAAATGTTAAGTCATTATGTGAATTCATAGCATTCAGATTGGGATATGTATTCAAGTTGTGTCATCTGTGTATATAATTCGAAAGTTCATATTGGAACTGGTCTTTCGCTGTACGGGGTAGTGTATGGGTGGAAAATGCCGTCACCTTTTGACATAGTTCATTCTAAACTGGGTCCACAAGGTGGACCAGTGAAGGATTTTGCAAAGAGTTCAAAGACATTTGGCAAAGGGTAAAGTGTGCCAACACAAAAGTTTTAGAGAAGTAAGAATGTATTGGGCAATGGGCGAGCAAACTGCCACAATACAGGATAGAATAGTGAGTTGTTGTTGTTGTTGTTATGGTCTTCAGTCCAGAGACTGGTTTGATGCAGCTCTCCATGCTACTCTATCCTGTGCAAGCTTTTTCATCTCCCAGTACCTACTGCAACCTACATCCTTCTGAATCTGCTGAGTGTATTCATCCCTTGGGCTCCCTCTACGACTTTTACCCTCCACGCTGCCCTCCAATACTAAATTGGTGATACCTTGATGCCTCAGAACATGTCCTAACAACCGATCCCTTCTTCTAGTCAAGTTGTGCCACAAACTCTTCTTCTCCCCAATCCTACTCAATACCTCCTCATTAGTTATGTGATCTACCCATCTAATTTTCAGCATTCTTCTGTAGCACCATATTTCGAAAACTTCTATTCTCTTCTTGTCTAAACTATTTATCGTCCATGTTTCACTTCCATACAATGGCTACACTCCATACAGATACTTTCAGAAACCACTTCCTGACACTTACATCTGTACTCGATGTAAACAAATTTCTCTTCTTCAGAAACGTTTTCCTTGCCATTGCCAGTCTACATTTTATATCCTCTCTACTTCGACCATCATCAGTTATTTTGCTCCCCAAATAGCAAAACTCCTTTACTACTTTAAGTGTCTCATTTCCTAATCTAACTCCCTCAGCATCACCCGATTTGATTCGACTACATTCCATTATCCTCGTTTTGCTTTTGTTTGTTTGTTGATGTTCATCTTATATCCTCCATTCAAGACACTGTCCATTCTATTCAACTGCTCTTCCAGGTCCTTTGCTGTCTCTGACAGAATTACAATGTCGCCGGCGAACCTCAAAGTTTTTATTTCTTCTCCATGGATTCTAATTCCTACTCCGAATTTTCCTTTTGTTTCCTTTACTGCTTATGCAGTAAGTAAGGTGTCTTATGCACTTAGATCTAGAAGCAAATAGCGTAACTTCAGGGATACAATGCACATATCCTTTTTTTTATAACTTAAGTTAGTCTTAATTCTGTTCGCTTGTCATGTTCTCTGTTTAATTACTTGTATAAAGGTGGGAGGGGATAGATGGTGTTTCCTTCTCTCTCAGGCGGCGTGACGAGAACCTGACCAGAAAACTTCTTCTGAGCATAGCGCTGCTATACTGTTGCAGTGGAGATGTGATACGGAATCAACCGCTACACAATAGAATTTCATTTGCTAATCAATCAGATGTTCTTCTAACGATTCACAGATGGACAGCCGCATTTACATTTAACATTTGGAAAGTAAAGAATGGTGTACAAAAACTGCAAGGTTTGGTTTACAGTTTTACACAAGGAAGTAGAAAAAGAGGATTATTTGAAAAATGCAGAACGAGTATCATGAATTAAAACTCTCGTAAGAGAAACTGAGGACTCAGTTGCAGCAGATAACAGAAATTGTTCCACAAATATTAATGCGTAAGAGACGTGGTTGATTAGATGCAGAGGGAAACTGTTAAAAACTGTGTTTGCAACAGCGGATAATGAGGATATCAAGAATTTAAACCTAACAATTGGAAATGTACAAGAGTTAGGAGACGATACAAAAGCAAAAGTAGATTGGCACACAAGACATATAGGATACATGGAGCGAGGAATGTTATTAACACAGTATGAAACTTAACAACAGAGTTAAAATAATATGCGCATGACACCAGCAATGTCTTAAATAGCGATTTGGAAAAATACAAACTCATGACGTATTATTAGTTTCTAAACAGAGATATGCTAATGTCGTCATGTCTGTAGCAAATTTCAGAGATTGCACCTAACAGAGGTGATACAGACGAACAACAAATCAGGTGATATGCGGAAAATGGAAGCAGGAGAGTGTAGGAAGAAAGTCTTAACACCTCAGACAAAATTTCAGAAAATTGGAGAGTACTGGCTTCACTTCATATTTGCACCGGACACGTAATTATCACAGTAAATCCACTGGGATAATGAAGCTAGAATTACAAGGCAATGGACTGTTAACTAATGGAACTAGGTGTGTGATAGAAGGAAGGCAATTTCACCTTCCAGCTACCATCACGGGCACAACGATGATTGACGTGTCCCGACCAATGTTGTATTGACCAGAGAAACCACCACATAGCTTATCAAATCAAAACCTAACTTACGTTAACCATACCTTAGACTCAGCTTTGCTACAATCAATGAACTTCAGATAAAGGACAAATTTCAGTCAATCAAATATTGCAACACGAGAAACAATATCACGAGAAATGCAAGCAAAACACAGCCATTTACATTTTATCAACGACAAGTATAATCTTGGTTCTAGTTATTTATTCGTCCAACTTACTTTTAAAAGAGGCAACCAGCGAACAGATACCTGTAGAGTGGACACCTAACAGTAATAAGTAATCCAAGAAGAAAATGTAAATAAGGTAGTTAACCAGGGATATATGACGAAGTAGCTTAATTAAGCTCATCAAGAATTTGGTTGCGAAGCAACACAGGAAACTTCTGAAATTTTCCCGGCGTATTTCTTCTTCTAATAATTTCCGGGTATGCAGCCGGATCCCGTCGACATTCTGCCACGATATTTCGGCCCAGAGACGTTCGGCCATCTTCAGGTGAGTACACAACTAAAGGCAGTGAAGCAGGTGTAGGAGCCTTTAACGGATTTCCTCAGTTCCATTGAGGAAGCCATTAGACGTCTCCCTGTGGATTCTGCAGACAAAATTCGACGTGAATCTTGCCGAACGTTGTAGAAATGTGCGCCACAACGGAGTACCATCTCGCCAGCTGAAAGAGCTGCTCTCCGCAGCCTCAGAGAAGATACTAGCACAGTCGTACTGCCTGCGGATAAGGGTAACGCCACAGTTCTTCTGACAAGAGAAGCCTACAATGAGAAGATATATTGTCAGCTAAATGATTCTATGTACCGCAGAATTGAAAAGGACCCAACAAGCCGAATATTAATGAAAACTGCTACCCTTTTGAACGGTTGTTCTCTACCTGAACAAGTTATCAAGAGATGAGACCACACAATGCAGCACCACCAAGACTCTATGGTCTTCCCAAGATACACAAGGATGGTGCCCCACTACGATTAATAGCGAGTAATATTGGTGCTGCGAACTATTCTACAGCAAAATATCTGGCCTCACTTCTAAAGCCGTATGTGGGTAAGTGTTGCCACCATATACGTAATTTCGAGGATTTTGTCAGTCGCTTGAAGGAAGTTAAGCTTAGCAGCTCGGATTTATTATTTAGCTTCGATGTGGTCTCACTTTTTACCAAAGTGCCTTTAATGGAATCGTTACATCTTATTGGTAACTTATTCAGTGCAGGAATGACGGCCTTGTTTGAACATATCCTCTCCTCAATGTACTTTTTATGCAATGACGAATTCTTTGAAACAAACAGACGGCGTCGCCATGGGGAGCCCTTTGTCCCCTGTGGTAGCTAATCTCTTTATGGAGGACTTTGAGGAGAAAGCACTTGAGTCTGCTGTTTTAGAGCCTACGGTCTTCTGGTGGTACGTAGATGATACTTTTGTTGTATGGCCTCATGGCAGACGGGAACTGGAGAAATTCCTTCATCACTTAAACTCACTACATGAGAACATCAAATTCACGATGGAGATTGAAAAAGATGGCACTTTACCATTTCCAGACGTGCTAGTACGCCGTAAAAATGATGGGTCATTAGGACAGTCTGCGTACAAAAAACCAACTCACACAGATCTGTATCTCCAGGCGTCAAGCTGCCATCACCCAGCACAAACAGCCGGTGTTCTCAGTACTTTAATACATCGAGCGCATGTAATATCGGATGATGAAAACCTCCAGGCAGAATTAGAACACTTGGAGAAGGTTTTTAAAGAGAATGGCTAAACTTCACGCCAAAAATGCGCAACTGTCATAACAAGAAGCAACGCACTGTGGACGCTGATGACGACTTTAAATCAACTGCATTCCTTCCATACGCCGGGAATGTGTCGTCGAAAATAGGTCGATTACTGAAGAAAAATAAAATCAAGGTTATCTTCCGTCCACCAGCGAAGAACCGGGCCCTGGTTGGATCCATTAAAGACGACTTACAACTGAAGAAAGCAGGCGTCTACAAAACTCCCTGTGAATGTGACTCTGCATATATTGGACAGACGACAAGAACAGTCCATGAACGATGTACAGAACATGAAAGATTCACCCGTCTGCGGCAACCGTCAAAATCGGCAGTAGCAGAGCACTGTATTTCATTGGGACATTCAATGGAATACAATGGAACAAAAATTTTAGCTCCGGTTTCCGGATTTTGGGATTCTGTAATCAAAGAATCAGTGGAAATCGGTCTTGCCGATAATCTTATAAATCGTGACAACGGCTTTCAGCTGGATAAAAATTGGAATCCTGTTATTAAAATTGTATAATCACAGCGCAATCGACAGCGTCATTCGATACTTTCGATTGCTTTGAATGATCTGAATAACCGAACACCTCCCATTGGGATTTTTTGTGATCTCTCAAAGGCTTTTGATTGTGTAAATCATGAAATTCTGCTAGACAAGCTCAAGTATTGTGGCATGAGTGGGACAGTGCACAAATGGTTTAATTCGTACCTAACTGGAAGAGTGCAGAAAGTTGAAATAAGTAGTTCTCGTAACATGAAAAGATCAGCACATTCCTCAAACTGGGGAACTATCAAGAATGGGGTTCCACAAGGGTCAGTCTTGGGTCCTTTGTTGTTCTTATTATATATTAATGACTTGCCATTCTATATTCATGAAGAGGCAAAGTTAGTTCTCTTTGCTGATGATACAAGTATAGTAATCACACCTGAGAAACAAGAATTAACTGATGAAATTGTCAATACTGTCTTTCAGAAAATTACTAAGTGGTTCCTTGTAAATGGACTCTCACTGAATTTTGATAAGACACAGTACATACAGTTCCGTACAGTGAATGGTATGACGCCATTAATAAATATAGACCTTAATCAGAAGCACATAGCTAAGGTAGAATATTCAAAATTTTTAGGTATGTCCATTGATGAGAGATTAAATTGGAAGAAACACATTGATGATCTGCTGAAACGTTTGAGTTCAGCTACTTATGCAATAAGGGTCATTGCAAATTTTGGTGATAAACATCTTAGTAAATTAGCTTACTACGCCTATTTTTACCCATTGCTTTCATATGGCATCATATTTTGGGGTAATTCATCACTGAGGAATAAAGTATTTATTGCACAAAAGCGTGTAATCAGAATAATAGCTGGAGTCCACCCAAGATCATCCTGCAGACATTTATTCAAGGAAATAGGGATATTCACAGTAGCTTCTCAGTATATATACTCTCTTATGAAATTTGTTATTAACAACCAAACCCAATTCAAAAGTAATAGCAGTGTGCATAACTACAATAATAGGAGAAAGGACGATCTTCACTATTCAAGATTAAATCTAACTTTGGCACTAAAGTCTTTGGTCACTTACCAAATAGTATCAAAAGTCTGACAAATAACCAACAAGTATTTAAGAAGAAATTAAAAGAATTTCTGAAAGACAACTCCTTCTACTCCATAGAGGAATTTTTAGATATAAATTAAGAAAAAAAAATATTAAAAAAATAAAAAAAATAAAAATAAAAAACACAAAAAAATAAAGTTGTTATATTAACTTAAGTATGTTGTTAAATTAACCTAATTATGTCATGTATTGGAAAATTCGACTCGTTCCACATCATTACGAAATATCGTATTCATGATCCATGGAACTAGTATTAATCTAATCTAATCTAATCTAATACTCAATGACAAGATGATCTTCTACCGAGGGCACCACGTACAGCTTGGCCATGCCGCGCATGTCAACACCTGACGCATGCGCTGTAGGTTGCCAGTACATTTCGCATGCGCGAGATTCGGCATAAATACCACTACTGCACCTGGGCTCTTCAGTAGTTGTGTGCTCACCTGATGATGGCCGGACGTCTCTGGGCCGAAATATCGTGGCAGAATGTCGACGGGATCCGGCTGCATACCCGGAAATTATTAGAACACAAGAAACAGTTGTAAACCAATTTTTTTTTAAATATGGCAAGTATCAACTAAGTATTAATACGTAAAACGCGGAAAATTTGGGACGAATTTTGTTAAAGAGGAGGGGTGTTTTACAGCACAGAACAGTAAGCGACTGAAAATTTATTAGAACTCATTCACCTTGCTGCAGAGTGTAGTCACGCCAGAGGCAGAGGCAGGAAATAAGCGGTATGTCGCAAGTGCGGAAAGCCTTAGCACATTACAACACCGCGCTGAGAGGGAGAGGATGAGCTCAGCAGAAAATAGCACGGGACACAAAACCAACAGAAATGTGACATGCATATTCATTAGCTTGTGAGAGACGTCAAAAGAAACTGTACCTATTTCATAAAAACAAGTATCAAATAAGCCGGCCGGTGTGGCCGTGCGGTTCTAGGCGCTTCAGTCTGGAACCGCGTGACCGCTACGGTCGCAGGTTCGAATCCTGCCTGGGGCATGGATGTGTGTGATGTCCTTAGTTTAGTTAGGTTTAAGTAGTTCTAAGTTCTAGGGGACTGATGACCTCAGAAGTTAAGTCCCATAGTGCTCAGAGCCAGTTTTTTGATCCAGTATCAAATAACTTACATCGCAGTTAAGAGCCCATTAAGCGAATATAGCAGGATAAGGACGACATTACGAACTGAGCATTGGATCACAGACTCACGTTAGCGTCCTTTAAATACTCGAGCCCTCCAGCTCTCAAAGAGTTGATCGTTGGGATCGATGGCATTCACAGTAATAGTTCTTGATTCCAAGATTACGATACTGTAACCAGTTTACGTCCTAGATACTCCCAGAACAGTCTACAAACAAGCCGAAGACGTACCTGAGATAACGGCCATCTCCTGATGAACTTCATACTGTTCGCCGCCTACCATCGCCAATGGAGGCGCTAACTGTCTTCCGACACCACCACATTGCGGAGTGCTTATAGCACCTAACTTAAATGTGGTAACTGGCAGCAGGGCCTCTTGGCGTCCACGTTCCTATTCAACACTTGTGCGTCTCAGGGTGCTGAATCTTACCAGTCTGGTAGGTAGAAGATCGGCCAACCACACGACTTCCGACAACACCGCATCACAGAGGGGGCTCAAGGGTCAACATAGAGCTCGGAGTGGGATCGAGCACACCTGCAGCTAGTACGAGATCATTCGTGCTGGACCATAGCTACACCGGCAGCGCACCGCGGCGCGAGGTCACTCAAGCCTCTATTACACGGTGCCCCTAAACCATACACCTATGTACCAGCGCCCCAAGCGTGCATATCTGTAACTACAGACTGGTTCACGTCGGCCTATTACACCATCCACGCGGAATATACCTGGTGCACACGAGCAGTACACATTACTAAAGCGCCAAACGCAAACAGAACTGTCTGATCTCTTCTAAAGTCGTTCGTTCTACCGCGCGAAACACATGGGGAATCATGTGATATATTGTAACGTCATTCGTTCAAATTATTCCTGAGTTCAAGGTTCCTGTTTAGTAAAAAGTTGTTTTTATCATTATTTATTAAGTAATTGTTAAATGGTTCAAATGGCTCTGAGCACTATGGGACTCAACTGCTGAGGTCATTAGTCTCCTAGAACTTGGAACTAGTTAAACCTAACTAACCAAAGACATCACACACATCCATGCCCGAGGTAGGATTCGAACCTGCGACCGTAGCGGTCTCGCGGTTCCAGACTGCAGCACCAGAACCGCGCGGCCACTTCGGCCGGCAAGTAATTGTTATTCTCCGATGTAGGTAACTACTGTTCTGAATTACAGACTCAACAGTTGGTTTTATATTACGATACTTGGTTACACAGGTATACGTATATGTTAAGTTGCATTTATACAGCATTTTGCACATAAACTTGCTTTTGGAGCTATTACCGAGGCAGTGACTGTAACTCTTCGGAATAGGGCAGAACGTCGACGAAAACGGAAAACCAGACGTTGTTGGCTTCGACCCTGCACCAGGGTTCGTAAGTTTCTTTAAAGTGAGTGTTTAAAAGCCAGTGGCTGAAAAGAAGGAACGAAGGCAGGGAAATTACCCACTGCTGATGAAAGATGTGAGACCCGAAGATCCGAAGAATTTCATAACTTCGTGATGATGGATGTGGCCTGTTTCTAGAAACTGCTCTCTATGATAGAAGATGGAATTAGCAAGTGTGAGACAGTCATGGGGGTGACTATCCTATCTCACCTTCTCGAAAGTAAGAATTAAATCATATGTTTATAGGTTTTGTGATCATACCAGCCTAGATCACTGATAAATAACGGTACATGCCCTATTATGTTGTAGGGTGGCTGTAACTTTACGTTTCCTGCCGACCGCGGAACCTTTTAAGTGTCTGGGCTTTTAGCCACAGAACAGTGCAGCCCACTGTGGACGTATGCACTGCAATTTTTGAAGGACCAGTACTTAACGGTGCACTTGCGTTATTTTTCCGAGTCTGGAATATATATGTGCCACTAAGAGTATTGCACTCCTCGTCTGTCGCACTGGGCTAAACTGCACGGACTTTCTTGCCTATCACTGCCAGTTTCTCTTCTCTGGCACACTGAAATAAAGCAAGAGATGCAATCAAGTCAAACATGAACTTTCGTAATCTAAAGCAATACGATACAAATCGAAAATCACAGTGGAACGTTATTTGCATATAACTTAGAAATAAACGATTGCCGACGTACCTTATCATGATACAGCGGATCGTGCGGGTCATACATACACCCTTCCTCACTGTATGACCGAATTAAGACGCATAACGTCTCTTTGCTCCATTCCATTTCTAGAATACGAAGTAATCAATGGCAAAAATGCTTTCACAGACAGCTAGTATAAAAGAAATTCTACAGGCAAAAAATATTGCCTTTTTATTGCATTATGAAAATCTTATTACTGAAAAAATGCGGATAATCCCGAACACGATAATCTGAAATTAGACACTAGACACCTAACAATAAGCAAAAAAACAAGAAGAAAGCACTGTGGTGCCCTCTTCAGCGCATTCACGAGTTATCTCTGCCTAGTGCGCGTGTGTGGATTGACAACAGTTTGGAACTGCTCTCTATTCTAGCACGCGGATAACGTGTCTGCTAAGTTTCGTAGTTTCACCCGTTCTACTGCTAGATGGCTGTCGCACTAGATCAGTACCCTTCGCAGAGGATCGTCTTATAATACAGCGTCACCTGGACTTGCAGACAGGGAGCCAATTTGGCAGCTGTCAATAGGAACCAACGCGCAGCTGAATGAGGCATCGGATACAATGCTAGTGGGGATGAGGACGACTATAAAAATAGTTAAAAAATAATTTAACTTTGACAATGTTTTACTAGCACCAGAGACGCTGCAGAGGTACCCAACTCCTGTCCTGATTTCATGCAAAGAAGTCTCCGCTCGGTCTCTCTTATATTGGGCAACAATCTTTCAGATAGCGCACGCTCCGTTGCTCGTGCTATAAATGCTAGTGTTTGGAGAATTCAGCGGGATGATTGTCGTCATTCCTCCAAGTTGTGTAAGGTACAGGATCTTCTATGCACTGATATTCCAATTCAGAACGACTTTGCCGTACTGTTTTTGCAGCAAAGAATGCTACCTCCTGACTTCGCAAACGTTGTTCTGTGAACTCGTGAATCGACTTTAATCTGTGAACATCCATATATGGTTTCGTGATAATCCTCGAGGCATGGCTGTCGACTATTTTCAGGAACGATTTTCAGTTAATGTTTGGGGTGGAATTATTTCCATACAAGTAGTGGGGCCTTACACAGTTCATCATCTAACCGGTCTTTTTACCGCGTATTTCTCAAACACATACTTCCTGGTCTTCCAAAGATGTGCCGCTTAAAGCCAGAAGACTAATGTTCTTCCAGCATGATGGTGCATCTCCCCATTCCACAAATCAATTCAAAAATGGTTCAAATAGCTCTGAGCACTATGCGACTTAACATCTGTGGTCATCAGTCCCCTAGAACTTAGAACTACGTAAAGCTAACTAACCTAAGGACATCGCACACATCCATGACCGAGGCAAGATTCGAACCTGCGACCGTAGCGGTCACGCGGTTCCAGACTGAAGCGCCTAGAACCGCAAGGCCACACCGGCCGGTCACAAATCAATTGAGTAGATTCTTGGACAGACAACACCACAGACGCTGGACTGGACGTAATGGACCGATTTACTGGCCTGCAAGATTCCCAGACCTCACGCCACTCGATTTTTGTCTTTGGAGTCATGTAAAAGCTCTCGCATATCAAACTCCTGTAAACACTGTGGAAGATGCGTAGCTCGAATTGCTGTTGGTGGAGGAGACGTCCGAGATCAGACGAATGAAACATTGCTCAGTGTCCACCGTTCCATGGTCTGACAGCTCGACTTATGCCATCAAGTCAATGGTGCACACTTCGAGTATTTACTGCAGTTATCACAGTGTACAGTGATGTTTCCTCCAGGCAAAGCGAATGCACTTCGCCGATGTCTGGTGCACTGACTATGAGCCAGAGACCCCTTGTTCGTATACTTACAATGATTTCCTATATCCAGCATTTCATCCCACAAAAATGCTGTACTTATTTCTGAAACATCTGGTAGAATAGGGAAAAACTTGGGTGTGGCGGAAGATAGGTGAGGAAAGCTGTGTGTGCCAGAAAGGCACACATTGACGGCAAAATCTCTGAGTGACAAATAAAGGCAGTACTGCCATAAGAGGTCTTGCTAACTTATGAGTCTGGCAAGCAGCTTCCCAGATAGGTTAAGGTAACAAATATGACATGGAGGACAATGGAGACATAGGAATATAAGAGTGGGGCATCTTCCCTTCCCCCCCCCCCCCCCTTCACCCCTCCACCATCCCCTTGAGCAATTAAGGGAGAGGGATAGGAATAGGAAAATGGTGAAGGGTGCTTCTTTGTCCTCCAACAAACTTTGAAATTTATTTTGGTTAAATGGTGTATGGTGGTGGATAATATTTAATCAGTGTGCACCAATAGCGGTAGTAGTAGCAGTAGTAGTAGTTGAATTTTGTTTCAATAATATGCTGTCGTAAAAACTAATGTAATTGTGATATAGGCAATGGCTATGCTAGAATGCAGAACCCCGCCCACTTTCTCTCAGGGGCTTGACAAGTGTTGGATATTTAATGTAACCGAGATGTAACAAATAAGAAGCAAATCACTGTATTAAGTGTTGTAATTGTATTTTCAATAAAGCAACTTTGTAATAGTTTGAAAGGTCTGTTATTGTCTTTAGTCAACAGAACATTAGTGTTGTTAGTAATATCCCTAGAAAACTGCTTTTGTGGAGTTTTGGACGCCGTTTTTCCCAGCAACCGACCCGCGCCACCCTCGCCGACGCCTTAGTGGCGGGGTAGCGATGGCCCCGGTGCCTATTGGCGGATTTCTGCTGTCCCTCGTCCTTCCCCATGCACTAGGACCACCCCCTGCTCCCCAGGCGGAAAACTCGCCCAGAGGCCCCAACTTTTCACTCTCTATATTCAAACATGGTGGAGTTTTCAGAGAATGATTTGGCGCCTTCAGGGCATAAAACACCAATCGAGAGCAATTTCTAAATGACAGCAATGGAGCGACATGCTTATTTCTAGGAGCAACTTGATAGCAGCGTGTGACATGGTACTATCAATACAGAACAGGTCGAGCAGCTGAAAGACACGACAGCAAACTGAGCCAATTTAGAAGGACCGTGTCAACAGCTGCAGACGGGGAATGAGAGACCGCGGCAGCAGTCACCAAAACTTAAAAAAAATCCATGCAGCAGCTGCAGCCACAGTACTGCTTGTGAGACAAACAACACGTGAACAAATAAAAATTCGAAAAAAGAATAAACCCAGAGTAGACAAAATAAAAATTCAGCATTTTCGGATGGTTGCAAATGCCTTAATAGTGGAAGTTGCCACGCCACAGGAGAGTGACAAGTTATTAAATA
Organism: Schistocerca piceifrons; assembly: GCF_021461385.2. Lineage (NCBI taxonomy): Eukaryota > Metazoa > Arthropoda > Insecta > Orthoptera > Acrididae > Schistocerca > Schistocerca piceifrons. The sequence goes on along the minus strand of NC_060142.1, from coordinate 126,016,369 downwards.
ATGCTGAGTCGAACCAGATCTTTGTATGTGAATTACCGAGGAAAAGGCGTCTCCTTATGACCATGTACGACATTCCATGCTGTGGGACACAAGATGATATTGTGTACTGTGTATTTAGCCAGAGGTTTGAAGAGAGTATAACAAAAGAAGAATTCTTAGAACAATTTAAACTGAGGTTGAAACTTGGACCTAGGGATCACCAAATAGTTCAATATGTATTAGAGATTGCACCACATCTGATCAATAAAATAGTTAAGACAGGGAAGGTGCATATAAGTTACGATGTTGTCTCTATTAAGCACCATGTTGCACTTCCTAAGTGAACAAAATGCCAGGATTACACCCATGTGCCAAATACCATCCATTCACCAAACCAGTATGTGCTTGTTGTGTTGCTAAAGTCCATGGGAGAAAGACATGACCAAAGGCGTCACAGCCACCCATACGCATTCATTGTAGATACAGAAAAAGAGCTTCTAACACTCCAAGAACGGAGTGTTTTATTTATAAAATGTTACTTCAGAGAATGATATAACGAACAGATTATCGAAAACCATCCCCAAGTAAGCTGACAAGGGATGCTGAAAGGTGGGAAAGGTTACATTCTGCCCAGACTTTCCAATCAGTGGAGGCCTCTACCAAGTGAAAGGTATTTGGACCAGGATCCCACTCGAGCAAACACAGTCATCAGAATTGGCGCACAAGACGGTCAGCACACATCGCCCCCCCCCCCCCCCCCCCCGGCCCCCTCCCCATCCTTTGGTCGCCAGACAGAGTCTGACTCAACATTCATCTTGCCCCTGTATTTTTGGGGCATAACAACCAAATAGGCCAAAATCCTTTGTATGAGTGTGATTGTGGGGCACCTGTTGGAATACCCAATCCTGTAGTGTTTGTATGCCTATTATTTGCGCAAGTTGCCTTGGTGGAGAGGCGTTTGTTGGACACTGATACAATAAAAGATGTCTTTCATGACCAGCTAAAGTATGCTATGTTTTTACAGCTGGTAGGTACAATTTCTAAGTATGCAAAATTGGTTTAAGTTCAGAATCACTGACAATTAATGGTGTGGATGGAAAATCCTTACATGCTAGCTTCAGCTGTGATGTATCGACATTGTTCAAGTTGGCAGTACTAAGTAAGACTAACCTGTCATTGGACAGATGGGTGGTTCTCAGCTGTCCACTTTCAGGACTGGCAGCATGTCGAGTGATCACCTCCAATTGAACTGGTAGAAGATGTCAGCACTGGACAGGACAGTGCAGTGGACAAGAATGTCGTGTAGGAAGGCTACCACCAGTATCAGCTGGAGCACATTGTTACAACCCGAGGCTCATCAAGACTTTGTTGTTCATAAAATAAATAAAATCATTTCTAATATTTCTAAAAAGAACTAGAACAAAAATGATATTACTATTATTATTATTTTCCTGCCAGTGATGGTGATGGAACACACGACTTTTAATTTACAGTCAATATTACTACACTAGATAATGATCTGAATTTTTGTTTGTGCCATCGCATAGACGTGTATGCATTATCTGAGGAAATTTTTATGGCCTCACATAAATGTTTTGAAAATTTGCCATTCCAGTTTCTGTTAATAAGAATCCAGCAGGAGTTAGGGTACGTGAACAGAATGGACAGGGTAAATGCACAGAACTCATAGAGTTATACTTTTGTTGGTTCACTCTAAGCAGCACTAACAGAATTTGTACTTCTGGGATCAGCTCAACAGTTTGCAATCAATTTTTCTCCTCATAAGCACCAGGTGTCACTGATCATCATTGCAAACAGAAATTTGAGGTCAACCAAATGCGCTATTATCCCTCAAGCATCTAATATCTGAGTCAAAATGTTTTTACTGCTTTGAGGTGCAAGTTTGCAAACTTTCCTTGATACACATGTGCTGTGACCTCGGCACTTTCAACTAGTATCCATCCGTGAGGCGTGTCTGCATATTCTATTTCTGTGAAAGTTGTCATTGCACTGTTTAGTCTCTAGTACGGACAGTGGAATGGTATTGCAATCAGAAAATGCACAGTTTATCCTTCCTTGAACTGCCTTCATTCTTCCCATTTATAATTCAAACCTCACATGACTATCAGAATCTGTGCTTCATGGCCTCTTGCATCATTTCTCATACATAGCAAGATCAACTCTATGCAAACGCTGCTGCTTTCAGTTATTAGAAGAAGGGTGCTGGCCACTGCATTTTCCATGGTGAGAGGTATTGCCTGAAATGTGGTATTCTTGGCACATTCTTAGTACTAAGGATCTCAGAATACTGAATTCCCTAACAATTTCCCCAATGGAATGTCCCATGCATCTATCTCCAACTACCATTCCACATTCATAGTCTGTTAATTCCCATTGTGCAGGCTTAATCACATTGTAAACCTTTCACCTGAATCACCTGACTACAGATGACTGCTCCGCCAATGCACTGCTCTTTATACCTTGTGTATACAATACTACGAGGGCTGAATGAAAAGTAATGACTCCACCCTTGTTAACTGGGTTTGGATGGGAATATTTTAATAATTCAAACGCAGAAATAATCCTTAGAATGTTATCTTTAATTACCAATATTCACTTTTTTACATAATCACCAGCCAATTGGATACATTTCTACCAACAATGAACAAGTTTTCTAAAACCGTCACGGAAGAAGCCAATACTCTGTTTCCGCAACCACAGTATCACAGTTCTCTCAACGTCTTCATCAGGAGCATAATGATGCCCCCGTAGATCGTCTTTCATTATCAGGAACAGATGGGAGACAGACGGTGGTAAATCTGGTCTGTATGGAGGATGCCGTACGGTGGTGAGATTCAGTCTCTGAAGTTCTGATGTGGTGGCACATGAAGTGTGTGGTTTGGCATTATCATGCTGCAGGAAAACATTTCCCTTTTCCTTTCGGACCCTTGTTAGCTGTTGTCTCACAGTTCGCAGCATTGTGATGTAACACTCTGAATTTATTGTTGTTTCACGATCAAGGGAATCAACACGGAAACACCATCTGCGTCCCAGAACACGGTGGCTATGATTTTTCCAGCTGAGGCGTCACCTTCATTCTTGTAATGTGAAAGGAGTTCCTGGCAAATTTCAAGCCCAAGCAGTTTCATTTCAGGAGTAGGTATCCAGGATACCGATCGTGCATAGATATCTCGATAGCCAAGCTTAGCAATAATGTGACAACACGTTCTTGTGAAATGATGATTGTGCTTGCAGTTTCTCTCCGAGTGATATGACAACTGTCCTGAATCAATCTGTCAACATTTTGCTTGTGAAACTCTGTGGTTACTGTCACAGGCATCCAACTGTTTGTGTTGATGTGAGTACTGTGCGTTGTTGGACGAGTAAGTTTAAAGATGTTGAGGTGGGAACACCTGACCTGTGTGACAAACAATCACCATAAACTGCTTTCATTCTCTGATGAATCTCCTTTGGCGTGACACCTTCTGCTGCCAAGAATTCAATGACTGCACATTGCTCAAATCGCATTGACCAACCGTCTGTGCAGGATTCCATACTTTACACTAAAATAACACACCCGTTCAATGCTAAGGCTTCCTGCCAACTGGAGCTGTAGAGATGAGGCTACAGAACAAGCCAGTACCTGCCACATACCAATGCTGCCAACTGTTTAAGAGTTACGAAGGTGGAGGCATTACTTTTCAGTCAACTCTCGTACCATCATCTTTGTACGTGCATATCACTGTCCCATGACTTTTGTCACCTCAGTGTATTGATGTTCTTGATGTTTAGTGTTGTTACCGGGCCTGGTAGGGTATATAAGGGACATGAACACCATCACATGTATAATCACTGACGAGGATACATGCCACATACTAATGTGACACAGACTGGCTTCAGTTGCCAGGGACTGCGGTCGTGTGTGTGAGTTGCATTTAGCACGTGAGTGTACGTGTGCCTAGTGACAACACAGGCCTTGTTGGCCAAAAGCTCATTTTGTAACATTCTTTTTGTTGTGCCTATCTGCGACTCAGCTTCTCCACTATATGGTGAGTAGCAACTATATTTTCATAATATTGAGTGTATTTATGGTGTTTCATTTACAAGTGGTTCAGCAGCAAGTCATAGTATCACTTCTGTTCATCAGAACCAACTTGCAGCAACAACAAAACATTTTGGAACATATTTACAAACATAGTATAATACATGCAACTCATGTCAGGAGAGTAACTGGATGTTCTGACACCACTGCAAAGAATGGTTAACAAGTTGTAAACTGGCAGTATTTGGGGAGATGATGAGAGGTGTGCATCCTTTTCATAGACAGCCACTCTACTTTTTGTTCATTCATCAATGAGTTGTCTTTCCTGTAGTATGGGAGCCATTGTGTGAGTGAGCATTGAACATTTTCATTTTCTCTTTCTTTCCACTGGGTGGTACTTCATGACTTGTGTGTTTAGTTAAGTAACTGACTGGTCTCCATGGGAGGACTTTGCATGTCATTAATATTGGAGCAGAGTCAGCAGTATCTTGAGTGTGTTAAGCCAGTCTTTCTTGGTTCCTTGGTACTTCCTCCATACTTTCATTTGGGAAAGAGATACTATAATTTTCACAGCAGTGGGTGTACTGTGTTTTCTCTCTCCCAGTTGGGGCGTTGTGGATATTTTTTACTGCTGGTATCTGTGGTCTTTATAAATTGCCTGGAGGAAATTTTTGGTTTTACTGGTAGCTGTTTGTGTATATTTTACTAATTTACATCTGAGTGGAGGAGTAATTTGTTTTAATAAACTGAATGAGGTGCCTAACAGGGTATGTTATTGAGTATTTAGGACATATCCTTTTCTTCTTTTTATTGTGTCTAATGTGCCTTGTTATTTTGATTTCCTACTTTTTGCTTTTTTCAAAGCACACAGGACACTCACTGTTCAGGCAGCTATTTTACAAAACAACTGATATGTGTAAGTGCTGACACATGAGTAGTTTGTTCATGAGCACCTTGGTTCTCCTCCATGCCCCAATGTGAGATGACCAAAATGTTGAAACTGTATGGCATAAGTGAAGAACAAGCTCTTCTAAATTCAGACAAATCCTGCTCTTATGTATATAATAAGTTCAGTTTAAAAAATTATCTTCTTTCTGAAATTTAGCACATTAGAACTGACATCAGTGACACCTTTTAATTCCATCCATCTTCAAGTGGCTTTCTACAGCTCTGTTACAAAATGATAATCTCCAAGTTTTTTGCTGGTTGAAATATTCTGACATTCTGGCAAGCACACTGTTTTCTGTTACTGCTCCTGTTTGTACTTTTATAGCGAGTTTCTCAAGGGGGCTAATCCCCTGAATTCTCTCTGTTGCTTGGATGTTTTTACTTCGAAAAATCATATTGCTTGGTTAGATTTCAGAGAAGCTGGATCCCATATAACTATAGTGCACAATTGAAAAACAAATATCACACCCAAGTAAGACCACATTTCACTTCACTGTTGTGAAGCTTGATTTTCATTTCTTCTACTGGTCCACCAACCTTGCTATAAAAAGGTAATCAAGCTAAAATTCCTGCAAAATCTAACACTGTTACATCATACCCAATGATGTACCTTTAAGCATGTAAGTAGTTTACAGCAACAGGGAACTTACAGCACTCATCAGCCTCTTATCATAGTGAGTCATGTGTTCTGTATAAAATGATTTGTCAAGTTGAACAAATGACCATTCCACCCACGCATATCCCTAAAAGGAATGATAGGAAATTAATTGGATATTTTCTCATGTATGCTGTATTCCTGTTTCACTTGAGATAACTGCATCCATCTTCTTACTGTGTCCAGAAACTGATTGTTAAAAAATATTTCCTTGTGTACACTTCAATGTATCACATGCTTTTTATAATGAGAACATTATTCTGTTCTGTAAAAGGCTCCTAGTTTCATTTAATTCCCACATGTATTACTTTTTGATGTATCACAAGGACTTTTATCAGTTTTTAATAACTTTTCCTGATATAGAGAAGTAGTACATACATGAAGCACTTGTGTCTGTGTGTTATCTTGACTGTTATTTACTTTCCCTTACTTACAAAAAGTTATTTTCATATTTTTTTATGATTTATGATGCATTACAAGTGATTACAATTAAGCTTTCAGTTCCAAAACACTGTGTGTAATAACATCAAATTTTAATGGAATATTATTGAAGAAGGGAGAAAGATTATGGGAAAAAGTAACAAAAATTTTACCAATAGGTGGCACTGTAAGCACATACATGCAAAGTAGAAAACAGGGTGTATCAAAAAGAATCATCTGATTTGGTACAACTATATTTCTGAATTTCATATGCAATGAATTTTGTTTTTGAGGAACAGGAAACTCGAACCTTTTCATAGGTGTTCAATATGCCCCCTTGAGAGGCACGGCATATGTCAATGTTGTACTCAAATTGTTCCCACACTGCAGTGAGCATGTCTTGAGTTACAGTTTCAACAGCTGCTGTTATACAATGTCACAGTTCATTAATTGTTGTAGGTAACGAAGGTACACAAAAAGTCTTTTATAATCCCCCACAAGAAATAATCACATAGTCAGATCCAGTCACTTTGGAGGCCAGTAATGTAAGGCTGAATCATTTGGTCCAGTGCAACTGATACATCATTCAGCAATCCTTTCATTTAGAAATTTCTGCACTTTCAGATACCAGTGTCGCAGTGCCCCATCCTGTTGGTAAATGAGTCATTCGAATCAGTCTCTAACTGTGAGAAAAGAAAGTTCTCAAGCATATCCAGATATGTGCTCCCTGTAAAAGTGTTCTTGGCATAGAAAAATGGACCATACACCTTTTCCTCTGAAACTGCACAAATCACGCAAAATTTCGGAGAGTACCTGTCATGTTGTACAACTTAATGTCGTCGTTCCATACACCATATTTTCACATTATGACAGTTCTCCTTTCCATTTAAATGGAATGTTGCCTCACCACTAAACACTAAACAGACGAAAATTGTCATCCTCCATTTTGCCAAGAATGAAATTACAAAACACCACACGTTGTTTGTCAACTTCACGAAGAGCTTTCAATAACTTAATTTTGTATGGTTTCATGTGTAAATATCAGTGCAATACACACCAGATGGACATGAGAGACATGTTGAGCTGTCGAGCTGCAAAGCAAATGGATTTCTGCGGACTCCTTATGAAACTATGACGGTTACATTCAATGTCTGCCAGACACTTGGAAATGGCCCAGCGATTTGCCTTTACACAATCAACCTGTTCCTCAGAATTATTGATGTCATCATCTAATGCTCTGTGCTGTAGGAGGATCCACACCATACTTAGTATGAAAGTCATGGTGAACAGTTATTACTGACCCACACTGCACAAAATACAAAACACTTTCAGTTGTTCCGACAACATTTTTACTAGAGCTGAACCATGAGTTTGCTCTTTGCAGCAGTACATTGTTTATACACATATCTCAAATAATATAATAGTTATGATTTTTTTTAATCAGATGATTCTTTTTGTTACATCCTGTATATAGAGTACATGACTGTTACTCAGTTTACCTCCAAAATACGAGGCATTACTGCCTAAATGCATGCTGCTGGTAAAGCTCTTTTACAAGAACATTGACTGTGCACCGGTTGCTCTGCAGAAGTTCCAAACACTCCAGGTTGGTCTGATGGCTGCCTAGCGTCTGGAAAAAATGAATAAAGAATCTGAAAAGACAGGTTCTTTTGAAGTGCAATGAGGTAGAAGGAGGGGAAACAATTGATCCCATGTCAGCAGATGTGGCCACAGCATTGAAGGAGGGGTTGAATGGTGGTGTGCAAACATGGAGTGCAAGGGGAAATGTCTGAACTCTGGACATATTTCTGTGTATGGTACATAAAGTTCAATGAAATATCCTGCATTGCTATCCATACAAATTTATCTGTGTTTGGCAGTTGCTTCAAGCTGACCTGCCAATAAAACAAGCATTTGCTCTAGAACTTCTTGCTCACATTGAAATGGACAATGAACGGCCGCAGAACAAGCTCATTTCCATCTCCAAGGACATGTCAATACCCAGAATTGCAGAATAAGGGTAACGGAAAAGCCAGATGCACATCAAATTGTTCTGTTTATTATGCAAATGTTACTTTGTGGTGTGGGTTGATGGTATGGTTTATTGTGGGGCCATATTTTTTTTCGAGGAGGTGGGTCCTGTGGGTTTTGTTACTTGTACCGTCACTGGTAAACACTACAAGAGTCTTTTTACACACCAATGTCATTCCAACCCTTCAACAGCACAGATGAATGAGTATGATCATTTTCATATAAGATGGTCCTCTTGTCCATATTGCACAGCCAGAGAAGCTGCTGCTGCAGGGGAATTTTGGAAATGACAGAATTACAAGAGACCATTTCATTACAGCCTGGCCATTCAGATCACTTGATCTTATTCTGTGCGACTTCTATCTGTGGTGTTACCTGAAAGACGCTGTGTTAAGTGCTCTGATTAAAAATGTACCTGAACTGAATGCACGCACAGAGCAGCATATTCTGAATGTGACCCCTGAGACACTCCAATTTGTGGAACATGCAGTTTCTCAGTTTCAACTTGTCGCAGAAAATGGTGGACAGCATTTTGAACATGTCTTGTGGTCTCCCAACAGTTAAAACTGATTCCATTGTTGTTTTTTATGCAGTTTTTGGTCTCAGGGCAATTAACAAACAATTTTTCCCATCCAATGTGGTACAACCATGCCATGGTGGGTGGGCTTACCTAACTAACAGTGCCACAACTGCTGAATTCCAAACTTTTGTTATCATGCACATTGCACAGTACAGTTGGTTTAATGTGCAACTCACACCACAATCATCATATTGCAGTACATCTGTCATTTTAACCAAACCCATTTACATTAAGAAACTTACAGCACCATCTACTGGGAAAATTATTGTTTAAGTCTCTGTTCCCCTTCTTCAATAACATTCTGTTCAAATCTGATGTCATTCTGAGCAGCAGTAACTTTTTTAACAGCAGTTTGTAACTGGAACCCTAATTACAATCATCCTATATATTAATGAACAATTTTACAGTTTTTATCAAAAATAGCTGCTGAAGGCAGAAATAAATATCTGTAAAATTATTATTTTTATAATTTGTATTTAATGTATGTACATTACATATTGCTCCATCTAAATTCAGGTCCTTTGAAACTGTCTATCATGAATTCTGTAACTACTTCAATCATTTCCCAGACTGATGTTTACATTAGGGTAGACCTGTTGACTAGAGCTAATTCAATCTTGTTATGCATAAATTTAGTCCTCATGAGCAACTACCTGTTAGATGATGATTACCAGTTACAGTGGTAAGTTATAAACTGATGTTAAATAACAAGTATTACATAGTATTTTTTACTCCTCCAAGTGCAAAGTACCTTCTTGTACAAACATGCTTCTTCTTTATATCTTATACAAAAAATATTCTTGTTTGCAGTTGTGAATTTCATTTACACTACAATTTCTTCATATTCTGTAATGTTCCTGTAGCAGCTTACTTCTAATGTGTAATCCTCTACATTTGCAATCTGTATTCAGACATTTATATTGTATTTGGACAGCCATATGTGAACAGGTTTTATAGTTCATACTTAATTTACAAAGTCAAGAAGATTGTTCCCATTGTTTTTTATTCCATACAATAGTTTGATGCATTATGTAAAGTTTTTCTTTGTCACGTCCTGCCAAAAATTGATAAGCAAATTCAATTGTGCCATCAGACCTTCACACTATACCACAATGAATTCAGAACAATGTTCTCATACTGCATTTTATCATAACAAATTCTTTTCGAAGGATCTGCTTGCATTATTTACATTGCCAATCCTATATCATCCTTAGTCAACATCACAAGGACTCAGAGTGAAAAGCAAAATCAGCTTTGGGATTTGTCTGTTAACGCTGAACATTACTATTTACCTGTACAAATGTGCCATCGGTAGCTGTGCCTCCATCGAATGTGATTGAAAAGTGGTTGTCTGAAATAGACTATTTTAAATGATGATGTCTGCATGAGGTTTAGCTGTTTACAGTCCTAAAATAAGCATACTGATCACAATAATCAACATGGGACAAGTAAGTTACAAATACATTTGCTAATTACCCTGGCCTTCCATGTAGATAGTAATATCTAGATGAAAAAATGATGTGCACAGTAAAGCTAATTTACAATTGACACAGTTCATAGTCTGATACTATTTTTCACAGTTCGCAGAATGCATTACTGAAGTTTGACACAGTTCTTGAGATTAATTTGCAAGTTCACAGTAAATCATTAAAAAATAGTTATTGGTTAACTCTCAGACACGAAATTTTGATAAAAACTGGCACCTTGTACAAACTGCAGTTTGTGCTAACTAGTCTGCATACATGATGCAGTAAATTTGGGCACATACCTTGCTCACCTCATAACCTCCCACAGAGCGATTCAAATGGGTTCCTAAACTTTTCTTTTACAAGTGTGCAATAATTAGCAATACATTCAGCTATTGTTGTTTTCTGGGATTTTCACAAGTCGCAATTAAACATTTACATACTTGATTAACTCAATAGTGGAGTAATATGTTGTCTAGGTTGCCAAAATATGAGATTCTACTTCAGTAACAATGATTTTATGAAAGATATTAATTACTCTGGAACTAATTCAAAACAAAACAAAAATTAAGAAAACGATTGGGCAAGAAGTCCCTGCCTGCAGGTGCAGTGGAACCTAAGCACATGTTTAACATAGCTCTTCAGGAAAGGAGCATGAAAGTAATGATGGTGTATTTCAAGTTAACAGAAACATATGATCTGGAGAGAAAGAGAGAGAGAGAGAGAGAGAGAGAGAGAGAGAGAGAGAGAGAGAGAGAGAGACTGCTGCATAATTTTCATGGACCAAATGTTAATATTCTGAGAATCATCTGTGTGTATGAAAATCCTTACTCAGAAACATTTGTAAAAGCAAAGTGGGAGCACCAGAGATTGTCAGATGTGGCTAGTGAATAAGCATACTGCAATGAATTCCTTACTATGAAACACCTAGTTCTTGTACAATGGGAAGTGTCAAAACACATTGCTGAAGTTCAGTATTCATATGTGTGATCAAGATTTGCTTCACGTTACTCTTAAAGTAACCTAAATTTTGTAGGAAAGACCTTGTAGACTGTAAATACTTTAGGATTAAAGGAGACAATTCACCAAAAAGCAGAAGTACTGAGTTGTCGACAGACATACTCAAAAGAATGGAAATTTGCTATCTTTCCAAATTATCCTTTGCTGAGCTAGAGTAAAATACATACACATCTATACCCCTACATTGTGTCCATGTTGCAACATACATGCTCTCTCTGTGTGTGTGTGTGTGTGTGTGTGTGTGTGTGTGTGTGTGTGTGTGTGTGTGTGTGTGTAAACACTCACATGAAAGTCTGAAACTAAGCTAACTGTAAGAAAGAGGAAACACAATGCACTTAAAAAAACTGGATCTATTATCAGTCACATTGTTAGTGTAAAAATGTCTATGCTTCGAGTTATGTTTCTTTGGCACAATACTTGAGTAGGTATATATGGGTCTTTCAACTCTGTGATGAAGTTATGGTCTAAAACTACAGTATTAGAGCTGGTTTATGCCATTTATTTGTGGGTTAGTAACTAAAACACACAGCTGTAGATCTTTTAGAGTATTTTATTTCAATATAAACTTGCCACATGCTTCTTGGATAACATGTGATTTTACAGCTTTCTACAAAGTAAACAAGTTTAACGGATCACAAAAAATTGAAATAATGGCCATGCAAACAAATACATTACAGTATCTCAATAATAACAAGTGATTCAGGAGAGCAGCAGTCCTCAGGTTTCAAAACCTTGAAGACAGATACTTCAAAGACAAATATAATATCATTGACTTAGGTACAAATTTAAAAGCATATTAGATGTGTAAGAACTCAGTCATAAAACATATTAATAACCTATAAATCCTTTACTAATTCCACAGTAATGAAAGCAACAACTAAAACTTCACAATACAGTGGAAGATGAGTTCCTGAACAGTGAACATAAACTTAAAATTTACTGATAACTGAGTCTTTCAAACACTCTCTTGAGAGCACACAAGTTAAACAACTTTCAATGTGTCCTCTCATCCATCATTCAGGTTCTGTGCAAGATTTTGCATTAGCAAAAAACAGTCATGTAATTTAATATAAAAATTGCAATTTATAAGTGATCTACAATTATCAGTTTAAATTACTTTTTTATGTACTAATATACAACTTACTCAAGTTACAAAAAAATGCTTAATTTTTATTTCAACCTCATTTCTGCTTTGGTTAGCAAACAATAGCTTTTAACCAACAAAATGAAAAGCACTTTTGTTGCTTTACAGACTTCAGAAATCTTGAATTATACATTTTAAATTAGAGAAAATGTTAAATTATGAATAAGTGCTGCAAAAAATATACAAAACATTTACCACAGAACAATTCATTTATTTTCTATCTAACAATCTAAAAACTTATACAACATATTCATTTCATTTAACATATTGAACAGACTGTAGCTGTAGGTACGCCAACACATAATTTATTCATAAAATCTATTTATTGGTATAAATATTTGTTGCTGATTACATGACTATAAACACACAATCAATATGTTGGAAGTGTTAATGACATCAATTCCCCTTTACAGAAGCAAGTAAGAGAAAAGAAATACACTGTTTGCACCACATGTTAGGTTCAAACATAAAAATTCTTTTCAGTAAATATACATACAAAGTATACAGAAAATACTCAGTGGGGTCACAAATATGCCCAACTCCAAATTAGCCAAGCAACAACATACAAAAATGCTAAGGAGAATATTTAACGTCACTCTTTTGTCTACCAAATTTGCAGTTCACTGGGGAGAAATTTAGGATTTCATGTTGACTGCAACTTCATTGTTTGATCATATACACTAGCACAATACACAGACAATTGGTAATTCCTGTTGGTACCACAGTAAACACAGTTATCAGTCTTCCCGGGTAAAACAGGGCAACAAGGGCAGATAGTAACACATTCTTGTGTTTACTTATTTGATACAAGTACTTTCTGACCATCAATCTAGAGTCCAAATACAGCACTGATCACGACTGCAGACTATCTGTCTCACATTCACAGTACACTATCTGCATCCTCTCTCTTATGTATATCTATGTGCACAGAAATGCTTGCAGAAAAGGCCAAACAGAGATATCCATTACTGAAACAGCCACACTAGATGTATTGTTTTTCCTTTGATCCAAATGACGTGATTATCAGGCTGAGAATTCAGTACAAGGTATGAATTCAACAAATTGCTTCGTTTTTCATCTGTGCATTCTTTCAGCTTGGAAGAAGTAAAACTAATGGTTCGCATGCCATCATAGCTGATGATGAATGGATCAAACCAGTAACTCAGCCACAAACCACACTGCCACAAAGTGCTACAAGATAGTGGAATCCCAAATACACAAAGACAGATACTTGCAAAACACTGCTATAATTTCGCTTCTTCTTCTTCTTTGAGAAAGATGGTGATGTATTGGTTGTTGAAGGTTGCCAATACTGCATCTCTCAAGTTGCTCCACATTAGTAACGGCATAACTTGGTTCTACTAAATGATGTTTGCATCTTAATTGCAATGTTCCTTGCAGGTGGAGGGTTACTCTCACTTAAGAGAATCAATGCAAGTGTAGATGCTGGAATGACTACTCCATCTGTTCAGACCATCGGTGCATCCTAGAAGTGTGGAATCGTCTGCTCTGCTCATACAATAAGAAAAGTTGGTAATGGTATGGCAGTCAGTGGCAAGCAGCAGCCTTTCTACACTGAAGAGCAAAAGAAATTGGTACATCTGCCTAATATTGTGTAGGGCGCAAGTGAGCACGCAGAAGTGCCACAACATGACATGGCATGGACTTGACTAATGTCTGAAGTAGTGCTGGGGGGAATTGACACCATGAAGCCTGCAGGACTGTCCATGAATCTGTAACAGTACGAAGGTGTGGAGACCACTTCTGAACAGCACGTTGCAAGCCATCCCAGATATGCTCAATAATGTTAACGTCTGGGGAGTTTGGTGGCCAGCAGTAGTGTTTAATCTCACAAGATGTTCCTGGAGTCACTCTCAGACATGTGGAGTGTTGCATTGTCGTGTTGGAATGGCCCAAGTCCGTCGGGATGAATAATGGACATGAATGGATGCAGGTTCCACATCCACGAGGATCTTCTCAGCACGGATCTATGGAACGAAAATCTAATCTAATCTAATCTAAGGTGATCAGACATGATGCTTGCGTAAGTGTCACCTGTCAGAGTCATATCTAGATGTGTCTAGGGTCCCGTATCACTTGAACTGCACATTCTCCACACCATTACAGAGCCTCCACCAGCTTGATCAGTCCCCTGCTGTCCATGTAGTGTCCATGGGTTCATGAGGTTGTCTCCATACTCAGACATGCCCATCCGCTTGATATTGAAACAATACTTGTCTGACCAGGCAACATGTTTCCAGTCATCTACAATCCAATGTCAGTGTTGACAAGCCCAGGCAAGGCATAAAGTTTTGTGTCGTGCAGTCACCAAGGGCACACGAGTGGACCTTTGGCTCTGAAAGCCCATATTGATGAATGGTTGGCATGCTGACCCTTGTTGATGGCCCAGCATTGAAATCTGCACAATTCATGTTGAGCAATTCTCTTCAGTCGTCGTTGGTCCTGTTCTTGCAGGATCATTTTCCGGCCACAGCGATGTCGGAGATTTGATGTTTTACTGGATTCCTGATATTCACGGTACACTTGTAAAATGGTCATAAAGGAAAATTCCCACTTCATCACTACCTCGGAGATGATGTGTCTCATGGCTTGTGCACTGACAATAACACCATGTTCAAACTCACTTAAATCTTGATAACCTGACATTGTAGCACAGTAACCGACCTAACAACTGCGCCAGAAACTTGTTGTCTTATATAGGCGTTGATGACTGCAGCACCGTGTTCTGCCTGTTTACATATCTCTGTATTTGAATACACATGCCTATACCACTTTCTTTGGTGCTTCAGTGTATATGATCAATTGTCTGGCATGTTGTGTCTTTATTGGCTTCAGTATTTTCTGCACACAGTAACATCAGGTAAAGTCTTCATGGTATCCATCCAGTGATCTGATGCTATTTAGAACTGAGAAGTGTAAACTGACTGCAGTCACCAGTATCCATTTCACTTCAGTTGCACTTCATGGTAATTCTGTTCCCCCATTTGCTGCTTGGATGGTCCAGGTACTGATGAATAGGTTATCTGTTTACAAAAGCCAAACTAATATTTTGGCAATGGTGAGTTATGCAGATATCTCTTGGGGGATTGGCAGCAGCTCTTGTATAAACGCCATGCAGCAAGCGTCAGGACGCCTTATTCATGCCCAAGGCCAGCGAGCCTCTCCTTCATTCAGCCTCCTTTGGATCTGAGGTGCACTGTTGATGGTAGCAGTTGGATTGGTGATAGCACTAAGAAATAGCTTCACCAGAAATGAACATACCTACTCAAAATATTGTGCATGTGAAACCTCAATTAGAGTTTTTGTCTGCCTGAAAACTATAAAAGCAAGTACTGACCAAGCCATCCACTGTGCAATGATATGTAACAGTGTCCATTGTCTTTGTCCAATATGCAGCTCACAGTATAGTAAGCAAGTACAAAACTTGGCTTTTTATGGAATGACGGAATAAATAAATCTGTTCAGAGAATGAACGAAATAAAATGTAAATGACAAACGTTAAACTGAAACTGATGCAGCAGGTACATTCTACAGAGTTTCTTAAAAACTACAAATAACATTAAGTACTCAGTAAGGAAATGGACAATTTAAAGATTGGCTGTACTGTTATTGACTTTAATGATATACCAAATTCTTCAATGCACATGGCAGACACTATTCAAAAGCTTTGTCTCAATTAACAAACCAACATTTCTGAATAACCTGTGTCAGCTAAATTTCTTTTGGTTGAATGAATAATACTTATTCCAAAAAGCGTAATATTTCATCAGGTAATAACATTAACAAACAAAGCAAAACAATACTCTATACTTAGAAAATGTTATCAACTAGCACAAAGCAACAATTACCTAGCCGCATTGCTAATTTATGAGAAATGGTTGGTTGGTTGGTTGATTTGGTGGAGGGAACCAAACAGCGAGGTCATTGGCCTCATCGAAGTAGGGAAGGATGGGAAGTCAGCTATGCCCTTTCAAAGGAACCATCCTGTCATTTGCCTGAAGCAATTTAGGAAAATCATGGAAACCCTAATTCAGGATGGCTGGACGAAGGTTGGTTCGAACCGTCGTTCTCCCGAATGCAAGTCCAGAGAGATGATTGCCTTCCAGCAGTTCAGAGATATAATCAAGGTATTACACTGTAGTGTGTGTCTTTAGATAACAAGTAAGGCAACAAGAAGCTATAGCAAAAGGGATGCTATGATGTCCGACTGTTCATTTCTTGTAAAAGCCATGAGAATGTGCTTGGGTGGGGAGGACCACATGTGCGTTTATTTTATCTCTTGTTGCTCAAACTGTGTATATACAAGCTGTCACTTTGCCGTTATATCCCTAATAAACGACAACTGTTCTAGAACAGTCTACATTCATTTCAGTGGTAAAATGAAAATAATGATTTGCACCACTGATAGTGTTACATTCTCTCTATATGCATTCCACACATTTTCATTAAACGCTGCCATATTGACTCTATGCAGTAACTTAACTTGTGGTACATAGTAACGTACAACCACTGGTATTACCAGTGATGTTCATTTTTTTAGTTTTAACATTATGTCTACAAATACACTGCCTGACAAAAAAAAGTCAAGCACCCAGAAGGGGATTAGGAACCAGACTGAAATTTCACGAGCAGAAAGAGCATGTGTTGTTATTTCAGTGATTACAAAGTAGTCATTTCCCATGAAACTGGCAGAAGGACATTTCAGTCCACCTGGCTTGAATGCATCTACTAATTTGACTGGGAAGGGTGTCATAAAACTGTTGTATTCTCTCCTGAAGCAAACTGGTCCTAATTGTCATAACTGGTCCTCGATACCCTGAATAATTGTACTGGTATGGAGCTGACATCCAAACTGGTCCCATACATGTTCTAGTGGGTATGGATTTAGCGATCTTGCTAGCCACAGTAGTATATAAATGTCACACTGTCATTCTATAGACACACATTCAATGTGTAGACGAGCACTGTACTGTTGAAAAATGACATCACAATACTGTCACATGAGAGGTAACACGCGAGGATGAAGTAGCTCTGTGACGTATGTTGTGCCCTCAGAGTTCCCTGCATCACTACCAGCCATGACCTCAAGTCACAACCAATGTCTCCCTGCACCACAACCGGTGAAAAGTCGCTGCACATCTCCGGAAGATTGGGAGGACTGGGCCACTCCCCACGTCACCTCCATACTCGCCAACAACGGTCATACGGCGTAGTGCAAAAGCACAAGTCCTCTCCGAGCACAATGTGATACTACTCACCAGCAGTCCATGCTTCTCGATCAAGGCAACACTCCAATAGCAACCATTTGTATTGTGGTGGTAATGGCACCCTATTCACAGGTTGGTAATTCCATGGTCCAATTGCTGCTAGTTTCAACAAATGGTGCAGAACAGTGCACAATGCTGCACAGAGTCCATCACTTTTCTCGGATGGAAGGCACAGTCGCGAAGGCATTGGTGCAAAACATGGTGATCCTCCCTTGTGGTCATCAGATGTGGTGGACCAGAAGCTTGGCGATGAGTTATTTCTGCTCTCACATTTCCACACAGTCTTACATCAGGCCACTGTCACATTTAATGCCCCACAAATCTTGATATGCACAATTCAACCAGCCTGCCAAATGGAATCCCCCAACGATGCCCCTTTCAAACAGTCAGGTGTTAATAATATTGTCTCACATGTTATGTCAGTGGCCTTTGGAGTCATAATTCAAAATCTGACACAATGTTTCCTTATATACCTCACCAGGTTTGGTGACAATACTGAACATTAACAACACTAATGAACCCTGTTGGCTGTCCTACCTTTTTCACAGAATTGCAACTCTGTACATCTACGCACCAGTGGCATGTATATAGATGATTAAAGTTACACTCACATCAGACCATGTCTCTTTGGTGCTTTACTTTTTTTGTCAGGCAGGAAACAAAGCAGTTGTGCATCCACCATTATGAGCTACACATTTATCAGTGTCTTGATGCTTGCACTGTACCAATAAGTCAGAGCAAATAAGATTACAGAAAAGGTGCACTGATAGTTATATTACATAGATAAGTGTTGATGAATTATCAACTTCCATTTTAAATGCATACTTACTAGCAAATTTATGTGCCTTTTTAATGCACACTACTCAACAATATGCACTCTCAAATAGTTACAACAAATGAAAACTAATAAAGTAAAATTATCAAGTGTTACATCTGTAATTGCTGTCTCTCTACAGAGAATGAACTACACTTATATGATGGATAACAATTTTGATTGTTCAAAATCACATCTCACTTCATAGCTAAATTTTTCTGTTAAAGACGGATAAAGTGTGTCATTTATCATTAAATTCTGGGAAAAGATTGAAATATACAAATACATTATAATGCTACAATTGTATAGTTACAGTACACACTGGTTATCTTCCTCTGTTCTGCTATTTGTATTCTGGTCTTAGAATTTATACTTTCACAAGTTTAAGAAAAGCAGAAAATATGTGCAGTTACATAAAGCACAGGAAGTATAAAGTAGCCTTTACTAAATACTACAAAACTGATACATCCTCACTGTTTTAAAACGTACTAAGAACTGTAATACAACGTGTGTGAAGAATTTGATACCATTATTAACACTGAAATAGGCAATATCCACAACCCTTTTCATGAATAGTACTTCTTAGCCTATGTAAATGGTATAATTTATCATGCAGTATTATTTAAATGGTAGGCTGCTACTCGCCATGTAGAGGAGATGTTGAATCACAGGCAGGCACAACAAAAAGACTGCCCCACATGAGAGTTTTTGGTCAAAAGGCTTTCTTCTCAAGTAGATGACACAAACATGTTAATGAATGAGTGCATGTTGTCTACTTTAGTGGAAGCCCTTTTGGCGGGAAACTCGCATGTTTAGCAGTCTTTTCGTTGCGCCTTCTGTGAATCAACATCTCCTCTATATGGTGAGTAGCAATCCATTCTTCTTCATCATAATGCCATTATTCCATCCAGGTTTTTGAATTGTTTGGTACTTATTCATACTGAATTTGTGCAGCTGAAATGTCAGACACAATGTAATTTCAGTACAGTTACTGATGAGAGAGGTCTGCACAATAAAGCAGGCTAATGATTTAAAATATTTTGCACAAAATGCATCATTTAGCAACTTTGAAAAACTTACAAAAAGAAAATTTTGTGACAGAGCACTTCTGGTATTTCTATAATTACTTCATTCCGTTAGGTACAGCTTAGGAACATCACTCATTCAGAAACAATAATAGAATACACTTCTGGAAGTATTCAGTGTATCACATTTTCAAACTTCCATGCTCTGCTTAATAAACAAGAATGTTTTCGTATTCTAATATCACAACAATCACTCACTCAGTATCATAGCATTCATGTTTTAGCTGTCTGTAGAACAGTAATCTTCAACAAAACAAAATAAAAAAAAAATGAAAAATATCTGTCATACCAGTTATTGTGTAGATACAGTGTCATTAAAAATTTAAATGTTATATTCTTCATCACCTAGTTCTCTTTATTCATCTTTTCACACTTTTACAGTTTCAGAAAAAAAAAAACTGATTTTAACAATCATGTCTCAGTCCAGCTGCGTAGCACTAAAGGACTTTGGCGAAGTTGAGGTACAGCACTTGATAATATTTCAAACCTCACAAGCTTGAAGAAATGAAGTCTTGAAGCAGACTCAGATCTCGAACTGATTTCCAATGGAAAATTTTGCCACCTGTCATCCATATGATCTGCGTCAGATTTCAAAAGACCAGGTAGGAAGACAAGAGGCGCAATGGCAGTAGCCTTACATTTTAATATTTTTGCCAGTTGATGAGCAAGAGGCTGTCAAACTGACCACTGAGTTTATGAAAAGTATTTAAAATACCGTTCATTTAAAATGTTAGAGGATTGTTCTGGCAGAATGCAAATACTTGTGGATTAAAGGAGTCCACTCACCAAAAAGCAGATGGCGGTGAGTATACACGTAGTTTCAAATCGGTCGGTAATTTGTGATCGTATTTCGTCAGTGAAGTGTACCATATGCCATAAAATTGTGTTAAATGGATTAAGAATTTGCGTGTTCAATCATAAGTGGTGCCATACCCATTGTTTCTCATCATCAGAAGTTCTAAATAAGTGCGACTGCGGTATGGAATGCAACGGGCGGGACAATGCCAGTGAAATGCACAGGGCAGGTTTGCAAGTGAATGTAGAGAACGAACTTAGGAAAGAACTCGATTATATTATAAAATACGCAAAAACGCTTGAAAACTTGGTAATAAATGTGAGAAATTCCTCAAAATCTAGCCTACAAGAGTTCTCAAATACCAGTCAAATAAGCAGCACACAACCAAAAACAAAAACAGCAGAACTTACTTTAAAACTAAGTAATAGGTTTAGTGTGCTTGAAAATAGCACAGAGGAGAAAGAACAATCAAATTGTACCATCATCTACACGGACAGTTCAGTGATCAACGCTAAATTGCGCTAACAAAGCAAAACAAATCGGCCTACTATTTGTAAACAAAACAAAAAACACACGTTGGAAAATAGACATGAAATCCTTATTCTAGCAGACAGCCATGGAAGAGGTGTAGCCGAAATTATGAGTTCTAAGAAAACAGGATTCAAGGTAACTGGCGTAATCAAACCAGGAGCACCACTATGTGAAGTTTTAAATAGCTGTAATCAATCTATGACGAATGACAGCACATGTGTGATAATTGGAGGCGCCAATGATGTATACCACAATGAAACTAGACGTGCTACAACAGTTTTAAAGCAAGTAATTTGTAAAATGCCTGAAGTGAAATTTTTTGTTGTCAGTATCCCTCATAGGTATGATCTCATGGAAAACTCTTGCGTGAATACTGAGATTATTACAGCCAACAGACTTTTCGCTAAGCTATGTCGAGGTTATCCTAATGCTACATATGTTAGGATAAATAGTGATTGCAGAGAGCATTTTACAGAGCATGAACTTCACAGAAACATTAAAGGGAAAGAAGCCATGATTGCTGAAATATCGAATGCTATTAAAGACTCTAAAGTAGAACGAAACACTATTACACTGTCTGAAAACGGCCTTATTAAAATATCAACATTAGTGGAAATAGGAAGAGCTGATGTCCCACAATCATTGGTAGCAACAGTAGATTCTTTGACATTAGAAGAAGTAAAAAAATCTGAAGTGCCGTCCAGCCACATCAGCCAAATTGTCAGTAGTGTCGAAATTATCAGAAACAGCTGAACCATTATCATCAGCAGCAGATGTACCACCTTCCCCAGTAGGTTCAAAATCAAGTCCAGAATCTGTGACTAGTCCATCAATCAGAAGAAAAGAGGCAAGACCAGTGGTACAAAATGCCACTCAGATATCATCAACAGAAGAAAAATCAACACCACCAAAGCATCATTTATCAGCTTCATACGCAGCTTCAACGTCCACAGTAACGTCAGTGCCAACTGTAGTTCAAGATTTAAATGAAAATACAGTTTCAGAAAAAGTTCCAGTATCAATTGGAACATCAGTTACAAAAACGGACTCAGCATCAAAACTGGCAGCACCTCCAACATCCACTGAATCATCAGCTTCAGAAACACCTCCAGCATCCACTGAAACAGCAGCTACAACTACAGATACAAAAAGTATGGTGGCACGTCCAGGGGTAAGAAATACAAGGAGCAGGAAACGTGTAATTCTTAAGGATTTTTGGTACCCAGCCTCAGCAAGGAACAGCCGGTAACATTGGGAAACATAAGTACAAACTCCTCTCAATCTAATTTCAATAATTTAAAAATAATGAGCCTTAACATACAATGCATTAAAAATAAAATATTAGAACTTGAGAGTGCAGCCAGTGAAGCTAGTATAGATTGTATTTGCATTCAAGAACATTGGTGCATGAGTTATGAACTAGAAAATATTTGCATTTCCCCATACAAATTAGTAAGTCATTATTGCAGGAAGGAAACAAGACATGGTGGTGTTTGCATTTATGTAAAACCAGGAGTAAAGGTTAAAAATATGACCGTAACTGAATCCTTGAGTGAAGAAAAACATTTTGAGGCTGCAGCAATACAGTTGAATATGCAAAAGAGTAAATTAATAATAATGTCAGTGTACAGATCACCATGTGGTGATCCTGAAATTTTTAGAAATAAGTTAGAGGCATTGCTCAAAATATTACATCATAAAAAATCAACAATAATTATAAGTGGAGATTTTAATGTCAACTTATTGACTGAAGGTATATGCAAAGATCAGTTCCTGAATGTTTTACAGAGCTTCAATTTGTATCCACATATAACTAACCCTACAAGAATAACAAACTCTTCAAAAAGTCTCATAGATAATATCTTCACAAATACAGATGCCATAGATATAGATGTAATAAATGTTGATCTAGGAATATCTGATCACAATGCACTCATCCTTAAATTTCCCATAGCCCCTGTGACCAAAAATAGTTCATATCAAATGTACAAAAGAACCTTCTCCACAAATAGTTGCAGTCACTTCATAAATACACTGACTAACCAATCATGGGCAGAAGTACTGTTACAACTAGCACAAACACTGCATATAATGTTTTTTCTTCCCTGTTTATGTTGAATTTTGAAATGTGTTTTCCTAAGAAACTTGTCAAAACAAACACATATGGGCATACACATGCTAACTCCTGGATCACAACAGGTATTAGAAATTCCTCCAGGACCATGAAAATGCTTAACTATAGACTGAAAAGTTGGACTGACCCCAAGTTTAAAGAACATGTAACAAATTACAAAAAAATATATAGAAAAGTAATTACAAAAGCAAAATTACTAAGTAATGATAAATTAAAAAGAAAATCAGGCAATAAATCAAAAACTATTTGGGAAATTGTGAAAAGGGAAACAGGTAAGGGCCTCAAGGATCAGGAAATAGTACTCAAAAATAGTGAAAATATTGAATTAAAAGATGAACCTCTGGCAAATTGCATTAATAATTACTTTTTAAGTGTACCAGTGTCATTAAGTAAAAACTTTACTAAACATGAGAAATTAACAGCCCCAAAAGTAGACAGTAGTATGTTATTAACTCCCACAAATGATAATGAAATATTAAAGGTGATAAAGAGTCTAAAATCAAATGTGTCTGCAGGTATGGATGAAGTGCCTGTGTCAATAATAAAAAAAGTTGCCCAACAAATTAGAAAGCCCCTGGTACATATTGCCCATTTGTCTTTCAGCGAACGTGTGTTTCCTGAGAGGTTGAAAATCTCTAAGGTTAGACCTCTCTTTAAAAAAGGAGATCCATACAAGGTAGAAAATTATAGACCAAAATCCCTTCTCCAATCATTTTCAAAAACTCTAGAGAAATTAATGAAAACCAGACTCATTGATTACTTAGCTGCTCACAAACTTCTAAACTGTAATCAACATGGCTTTCGCTCGGGCCACAGCACAGAATCAGCTATCCATGCCTATACCAAAGAGATTGTCAGTCTCGACACTAAAGAATGTGTAGTGGGAATTAACTTAGATTTATCTAAAGCTTTTGATACAGTAAATCACAAAATTATGTTAAACAAGATGGAGGCAATAGGTGTAAGGGAAGTTATGAAGCAGTGGTTTGAATCTTACCTTAAAGATAGAACTCAGGTGGTAGAAATCATCACAGAACATAAAAATCAGAAAATCAAGTGGGTCTCAGATGCAAAGAAATTGGAAATACGTGTCCCACAGGACAGTGTTCTTGGTCCCTTATTATTCTTGCTTTATAAATGACATAAAAAAATCGTAATATTTCTACCAAAGTAATGTTGTTCGCAGACGACACTAGCATAATTATAAGTGATGATAAAAAATCATTAACCACCACAACTGATATAGTCCTGAAATATATGCAACAACCGTTTAATGCTAATGAGTTACACTTAATCTAAGTAAAATAAATTATATACAGTGTGGCAAAGCATCTCAAGATATGGACCTCCAGTTAAAACTAATGGATAAGAAGATAGGGAGTGTACAATCCACAAAGTTTTTGGGCATGCACACTGATCAAAACTTAAGCTGGAAAGACCATCTCAAGTACTTATCCCACAGGCTCAATTCGGCATGTTTTGCATTGAGGATATTATCTAGAGTATGCAGCACAGACTGTACTAGACTAGTGCATTTTGCTTACTTTCAGTCCATCGTGTCTTACGGCATAGTGTTCTGGGGTAAAACTAAATCAAGCTTAACAGATATCTTCAAAGTTCAGAAAAGAGCTATACGAATCATAACACATAACTCTCCAAGAACTCACTGTAGGCCCCTTTTCAAAGAACTGCAAATACTCACAATACCATCACTGTATATTTTTAAAGCTAGCTCGCCTCCACGTGGTGCACCCCGGGTAACGCTAAATGAGCTAGCACATAATGGCAGTCAGACAAACCGTGAAAGGTTCTCCTGACTATGCAAGTAGACACAAAAAACGTCCTCCTAAGGATATGCCAACAAGGAAACTTGGACCTACGGTCCGAATCTGCCATCTCAACATAGAGAGCATAAGCTATTCTAAGTGCCAATACTTATCAAAACTACTGAAGAAAGACAACATTGATCTGATCGCCATTCAGGAAACACATTGTAGTACTGAAGTACAACTGCGGAAAAGGGGCAAAATACCCGGATTTGAATTACTTGGTGCCACTTACCACCATACCCATGGTGTTGCAACCTACATCAGACATGATATAGAAAATGCCTCCCTTATCTCCACGTCGTCAGGTGATGGAATCCATAATGTCACAGTAAAAATTGGGAGCGTAACCGTTACAAATATTTATAAACCTCCAACCACTCCATGGCCAAGATCAGTAATTCAGGCTCAACCTCACCCAGCAATCTATCTGGGAGACTTCAATAGCCACCACGAACAGTGGAAATATAAGGAGTGTGATGCTAATGGTGAAACCTTGGTGAAATGGGCTGAAAATGAAAATCTTAACCTTATCTTTGATGCGAAAGACCGTTACACATTCAGATCAGCTGCCTGGGAGCAGGAATACAACCCGGATCTATGCTTCACCTCAACTGACGGAAATAACCAACCACTACCAGCTACCCGTAAAGTCCTGTGCGACTTTCCTCATAGCCAGCACCGACCAGTCATTATTGAAATTGGCAGCCAAATCCCACTGGTGACTTTCATGCCTTGCCCCAGATGGAATTTCAAGAACGCAAATTGGGAAAAGTACTCTCGAGACTTTGATAAATGTCTAGGATGGATACCACCTACCCATAAAAACTATAGAAGATTCATCGGAGCAGTAATAAGCACTGCCAAGAAGCACATCCCTAGGGGATACCGACGAGAGTATGTCCCAGGGTGGTCCAAAAACAGTGACGAGCTCTACCAGCGCTTCCTCAAGACGGGCGACAAAGAACTGGCCGATGACCTTCTCCACAGTCTTGATACTGCAAGACAACGTAAATGGACAGAAGCAATGGAGAGCCTGAATTTCCAGACTTCAAGCCGACAAGCATGGACCCTGTTAAGGAAATTAGGAAGTGGAGCACCTATTCAAAGACAGACAGCAAACGTCTCCCCAAACACCATGGCATCTCATATAGTGGCCCCTAGTGACAGAGCACACACGATCAAGATAAAACGAGAACTCAGGAATCTGAGGAATAAGGCGACAGAAACTGAATACGCTCTCCCTTTCTCACTCGAAGAAATAGAAACAGCACTCAAAGAGGTCAAGCCAGGGAAAGCACCAGGACTCGACAGCATTAACCCAGAATTCCTGATACACTGCGGTAAATACACAAAACTCTGGCTGGCGAGATTCTTCACCGACATCATCCAAACCTAGTGCCTAGTGACCTCAAAAGATCGAAAATAATAGCCATCTTAAAACCAGGGAAACCAACAAACTCACCGAAGAGCTACAGGCCCATAGCCCTACTGTCAGTAATATATAAATTGTTAGAAAGGCTCATCTACAATAGAATCTGCCAGAAAATACTCAATGCTATACCAATCGAACAAGCAGGTTTCAGACCAAACCGCAGCTGTGTCGATCAAGTTCTCTCACTCACGACGTACATTGAAGCTGGGTTCCAAAGAAAGCTTAAAACCTCTGCAGCATTCATAGACCTGTCAGCTGCCTACAACACAGTCTGGAGAGAAGGCATGATTTATAAGTTCCTCCGCATAATCCCACGTAAACTAACAGCTCGCCTACTAAACAACATGCTGAATGACAGAACGATCCAAGTCACCATGGGTTCAGATATTAGTTCACCGAGGAAATTAAAAAATGGCCTACCTCAAGGATCAGTGCTTGCACCACTCCTCTTCAATCTCTACATTGCAGACATACCGGAAACAAGATCAAAGAAGTTTGGCTACGCCGATGACTGGGTCCTTGCAACGAGAAGTCAGTCATTTGAAGGGGCAGAGGAGACCCTAACAGCTGACTTGGAGAAGATGGGAGAATATTTCCGAAAATGGCACCTGCAACCTAACGCCAACAAAACAAAAGTATCATGTTTTCACCTAAACAATAAAGCGGCTAAGAGGGAGCTCAGAATAAAATTCGAGATCACATGGCTTACCCACAATAAAACCCCAAAGTACCTAGGTGTGACCCTCGATAGAACACTCTCTTTCAAAGGTCACCTAATGAAAACAGCAGAGAAACTAAAAACAAGGAATAACATTATACAGAAGCTCTGTGGAACGACATGGGGAGCGGCAGCTACTACGTTACGGACATCAGCCTTAAGTCTCGTCTTCTCAGCTGCCGAATATTGTGCGCCGGTATGGCTAAACAGCCCCCACACCCATAGAATCGATGCACAGCTCAATAACACAATGAGAATGATCGCTGGTGTAATAAAGACTACACCCGTGGAATGGCTCCCAGTACTAAGCCACATACCACCCCCTAACCTACGCCGCACAAACGCTCTTATAAGAGAGTACAAAAAGATAATGAGCAATCGGAATCTACCCATCCATGAGAATTTTGAAGATGCCACCCAAAGCCGCCTCCGCTCCAGAAGGTCACCCATCAGAACCGCAATAGCCACATCTGCAACAGAGGAAGAATTCAACATAACCAGCGCCTGGCACCAAGAATGGTCCTTAAAGAACATCAGCAAACTTCCATGTATCTCCCAGAAGCCTCCAGGTTTTGACTTATCACGCAAAACCTGGGCAACTTTAAACAGAATTAGAACTAAACATGGCAGATTCGCCTATTCCCTCTACCAGTGGGGCATGACAGAATCGCCGCTATGTCAATGTGGAGAAAATCAAACTATCCAGCACATAATAGAAGACTGCCCCAGGACAGCCTATGATGGGACTCCAGAAGATTTCCTGATGGCGACTCCAGAATCAATTGCATATATTAACTCATTAGATGTTTGTTTGTAATTACTTCCAAACTATTATAACTTTGTATAACTACTGTAACATGTGTATTATGTGTAATTTTGTATAACTGTAAGAATATCTAATGCCAAATTATTACAATTTTGCATATTGATTGTAATAACAATTGTGTCTAAATGCCATACGCTAAATAAATAAAATTTAAAAGCATTCTGTGTACAAGAGCACATATGAAAAATCTACGTACAAATGAGGACTGCCATAATTATAATACTAGAACTCGTAAGAATTTGTATGTAGAAAGGGTAAGGACAACACAAACCCAAAAGCATGTAAGTTATTTTGGAATAAAACACTACAATGCTCTGCCAGTGTACATGAAGGAAATTGATGTGTCGACAGAAGTGCCGACACAGTGTGTTTTGAGGGGACCGCAATGCAAGCTATAAGCTCACGCAGGATGGCGTGAGGTCTGAAACAGGATACGTAATGAATGCTATAAAGAAAAGTACGTAGCTTCTGGAATACTTAACTTTAATCCATCCTTGTTGTACATCTGGAGATTGTGGCGATACAAGTGAGACTCTTTAGATACAAGCTATCTAAGGCTAATGGCGCCTTGCTAGGTCGTAGCGATGGACTTAGCTGAAGGCTATTCTAACTATCTGCTCGGCCAAGGAGCGAGGTTTCGTCA
This sequence comes from Schistocerca piceifrons, assembly GCF_021461385.2. Classification (NCBI taxonomy): domain Eukaryota; kingdom Metazoa; phylum Arthropoda; class Insecta; order Orthoptera; family Acrididae; genus Schistocerca; species Schistocerca piceifrons. Next base: position 125,987,988 of record NC_060142.1, on the reverse strand, counting down.
GTGTAGTCGCTAGCAAAGTCGTCCGTACAACTGGGGCGAGTGCTATCCCGTATCTCGAGACCTTATTTATATGTCTAAATTTGTACTTTAAAAAAATGCCTTGAAAGTGCTATTCCATTATTATGTCTGTAGTACTTGTACTAGTAAGATAACTTTGTTGTGACAATTCCTACATCATGTAAATGATTTACAGGAAGATAATAATATGAAATGAAAGCTCTGAATTATTGATAGGCACATACAGAAAGTAAGGAAACTCGCTAGCTTTCAGAGTACTCCTTTTTCAATGCAGTGAAAGGACAGCCAGTGGAACCTTTTTCTGGCAGAAGGGTTCAAGAGGAAGGGAGAGGGGTGAAGGAAAAGGAGGTTTAGGAGAAGGGATAGAGTTTGGAAAAGTCACCCACTCAGTCTTTTCTTCTCATCCCATTCAGTAAGTCTCCCCCAACCCGGATTTTTCACAAATTTTCTGAACTCTATCCCTTTTCCTAAACCTCACCAGTCCTAATCCTTCATCCCTCTCTCTTCCCATTTAACCCTTCTGCCACAAGAAGGAGACATTGACTCTGAAAGCTTGCAAACTGTGATACTGTTTACATATGTGTTCCCCTGCTCCCATTTGATGTGTAGATATTTTATCTATCCAATTACATTCTATTTCCAAGAAACTGTTATTTTCATTGATATCCAAAGAAGCTGCGAATACAGATTTTAAATACCTTTTATATTGCAAAGCAACTATGGATAGTATGGTTGCACACATGAAGAATTTGAACAACAAGAAGCTATCAAAAATCAGCAACATGTTTCTTAGGATTGGGTTAGGGGTGAAGCTGAAAAGATTTAGGAAGACCAAGCCACTGATAAGGAGACGGTTGGAAAATGCTGTTGAGTGGATGACAGACGCAGATATTTCAAGGAAGGGATTGGTAGGTAGTGTTCAGAGGTATTTCAACAAGTAGTGAAACAGTATAGACCTTTGATGTCAGCAGGCCATTAGAATTACAGATGTTGAACTGAGTACAACAACGTTTCAGATAGCAAAAATGTTAATTTGAAGAGATATATTTTTCAAGATTCAGCAGAGTAAAATTGTAACTTATTCACAGCTCTCACAAACTGATATAAATTTCCACTTATTATAAGGTAAGAGTCTGGTAAAGGTGGAGATAAAGAATGTCTGTGTTACATGTGAGTTTTTAAAGTAGTTAACTGCAAATGTTTGTCTATATGACTGACATTTAAGAACTGCATTGTGGTGCCATGACATGGAAGTCTCGCAACAGACTCAGCAGTGAAAGATGAGATAATTAATGCTTCCAACAGGGCAGACATACACTACAAATGAGAATCAATAACTTAGTACAAAAACAAAGTAGACACGGACTCAGAGAAAAGTGAAGTACAATGAGAATGGCATTGAACAAAGGTAAATTAATACTACCATCAAAGACAATCTCATGTTCTCGTTATGTAAGTGGTGGCAATGCCATCCAGGAAAAAGCCTACAGAACAAGTAAGTGTACTTACAGACAGCAAAAAGGCAGTGAAACACAAAGGCATTGTTTATCAATCAAAGAAAATAAAATAGCACAAGAAACTGTGTTTAAACATACCTGTGGTGTGCCACAATATAGATCATCTAATCACATCACAAAAGCTACATGCCAAAAAAATATGTTATAGAAATATACAGTGAGTGATAGACAAGGTAGGTATTGTAGTAACATCTGGAGAAAAAAAATCGAATCAAATCATGAGATTCGGAGCTGTATTAAGCAAAATTCTCCACACCTTGAAGTTATTAACACTAGGGGGGAAAAAGTAGTGGAAGCATTGCCATAACATAAAGGATTGTGTCCAATATGGTATGCGTGCTATATTTAGTTGATAGCAGAAAATCAGTTAAAGTAGTGCAGAGAACACTGATGGTTGCTTTTGAGTCAACTGCAGGGTGTACTGTCTGAAAGTATGTGAGGCCAACTCAAGCGTGTGTGGACAAAGACAGAGGTGGCATGTAGTCTGGGTGCAAGTGTCTTCTGATGGCATGGATGTCATTCCAGATCAACACAGTAACTCAAAATTGTTAAGGCTTTCGTGGCCACTTGTTGACAAACTGCCTATTGGCTTCTGTCTCGGGTTCATCGGCCGACGTTCATCTAATGATTTTTCTGACGTTTCACCAGCACGAGTGGCTGGCATTGTCAAAGCTTCACCCTCCATTGCCGGTGGTGAACTGGAGCTGAGCTCGCGGGCGCAGACTATACAGTGGCGGTCAAAATAATAGAGCGACCTGACAAAGGTTTGGAATAAAGTGCACATTTATTACTTGACATGTTTGAACTATGATGGAAACCATTACAACCGAGTCACATTGTACTATAGTCAGTTATATCGATAACACAACACAAAATAATCAGTAATAATCGATAATATTCAAAAGAATACCAGACCACAGGGTCAAAAAAATAGAGCCAATTGAAACAAATATATTGTACTTGATCTCAGTCTTATGAAACGTACAGGAACAGTCTTTTTTGCATAGGACTGCATTAGTACTTCGTGGGGTAACCCTTATTTTTGAGGATTGCCCTGCACCTCTTACCCATAGAGTCTACTAAACGCCTGCATTCGTCACTACTGATCGCATACCAGGCTCTCTGGATTTCTTCCCACAGTTTTTCTGACGATGTAGCTTTTGAGCGGTCAATTCTCTTGTCTAAGATCTCCCATAAGTTCTCAATGGGTGATGCGTCAGGGGACTGAGGTGGCCACTCTAATACTTCGATATTGTGCTCTTGAACAAACTGCCTTATGATCCTTGCAGTATGCTTTGGATCTTTATCGTGCTGAAATTTCCATTTCAGCGGCATTTCCTCTTCAGCATAAGGCAGCATCACATTTGCCAAGATGTCTTTGTACATTTCTGCGTTCATTATGCCGTTGATACGGTGTATTGGACCAATGCCGTACCACGAAAAACATCCCCATACCATAACACTTCCGCCACCGTATTTCACAGTTTTTAAAGTGTACTTGGGATTAAATTCCTGGTTTGGTGGGCGGCGCACATAGACTTTTCCGTCTGAGGCAAACCTATTAAACTTGGATTCATCGGACCAAAGGATGTTCCTCCACCAAGTATTAGGTTTTTGTTCATTTCTCCGGGCAAAGGCTAACCTTTTCCGAACATTAGCTTGTGAAACATGTGGCTTCTTTCTTGCAATGCGCCCATTCAATTTTGCAGATCTCAGTCGTCTTTGAATCGTTGAGGTTGATGGTTGAACATCATGTTCGTCGCTAAACAAAATGGCTTTCAGTCGTGGTGTTGACAAAAATGGGTCTTTCTTCACTTCCCTAGTGATGAGTCTGTCTACGCGAGGAGTAGTTACACGAGGTCGCCCCCTGTTCTCCACCTGCGGCTTTGTTTGTTTTGACCGTCTCATGGCGTTCTGGACTCGTTTTCGCGAAACGTGCAAGACATTGGCTATTTTATTCATGGACATCCCACTTTTGAACATCCGGAACATTACTATACGCTCATCTTCACTGGTATGCTTTGCTCTGCCCATCTAGACGAATGTAAACAAAACCACACGTCAATTTACATACAAAACAACTGCATAAAAATCAATTTAAAGGCACATGTGTAAAGCGGCTCTATTATTTTGACCCATAAGATTCTTACCTTTATGCCTCTTTTCACACGTCTAGCTCAAACGCTTCCTTTCGGACGACTAAAGATAGCAGCAACGTCTTCCCTGATGTTGTCTACAAGGGGCTGACAACACGGCACTCGTGGCGATTTCGCGAACTAATAGATATCCTAGTTCTTAATCTCGTCAATAGAGGTGGCTCTATTATTTCGACCGCCACTGTATGTACCTGGCACGCCAACGTCCGAGGGCTTCTCCGCGGTAATTTCCGGTGCGGTTCTCCTCTTGCTACCTGCAACGGTCATTCGCTGCAGTACGGGAAACCAGGATACGTTGACCTTAAGGCTTTCCTCTTTCTTGTTCAAACTGTTCACGTGTTTTTGTATTTCTACAGCTTCTCTGAACAAGCGCGTGTGATAGTGCTTCTCTACAGCCAGAACTTCCGTGTCGGTGAATTTTATTACGTGGTCGGTCTCATTCAGTGCGTGCTCTGCCACGGCCGATTTCTCCACCTGCCCCAACCTGCAATGTCGCTTATTCTCTTTGATCCTGGTGTTGATGGATCGTCCAGTCATTCCGACATAAACTTTTCCGCATGTGCATGGTATACGATATATTCCCGACATTGCAAGTGGGTCTCTTTCTCCTTCGCCGATCTAAGAGAGAAGCTTCAGAGAAGCTGTAGAAATAGAGAAACACGCGAACAGTTTGAACAAGAAAGAGGAAAGCCTTAAGGTCAACGGATCCTGGCTTCCCGTACTGCAGCGAACGACCGTCGCACGTAGCAAGAGGAGAACCGCACCGGAAATGACTGCGGAGAAGCCCTCGGACGTTGGCGCGCCAGGTACATATAGTCTGCGCCCGCGAGCTCGGGTCCAGTTCACCACCGGTAATGGAGGGTGAAGCTTTGACAATGCCAGCCACTCGTGCTGGCGAAACGTCAGAAAAATCATTAGATGAACGTCGGCCGAAGAACCCGAGACAGAAGCCAATAGGCAGTTTGTCAACACAGTAACTGCAAACACACTGACTGATTTTCCTCACTCACAGAACATGTGCCGTCAACCAGCTTGTAACAAAATGATGGTTATTGTGGCTTATGATTTCCATGAGTTAATCCAGCATCACATTGTACTGCAGGGCGGACAGTCACTGCACCCTACTGCTGTAATTTATTGTTACATCACCTTTGTCCTGCACCGAGACGAAAGTGATGGCACCTTCTGGCATTGCATTTCATCATTTTTCATGAACAATTCACGATTTCACATGGTGAACCCTGTGCAGGAGCTCATGCATATCTGGGGGTAGGAGATGCTGGAACATCACCGTATTCACACAATACGAGTCCATGGAACGTGTTCACCGAAATGAAAGTACCTTCTCATGGCACATGCTACTACAGAAGATACCATAGACCATTTTGTGCATCCAACTCTGGCATTATCTCTTAATGACCACCCTATGCCACAGATGATGTCTTCTCTTCTATGTATGTGGGGGAAAATGAATAGATGTGAGGTGATTATATTGAGGGCCTGTAACACAGTGAATGCCAGCCAATAAAGTGTGGTATAAATTACAACAGTGTTGCCACTACTTTTTATTCAATCCATGTAGAATTCATAAATTAGCGGAATGCTTGACACAGTGGGACTACTATATTAATGGAGGTGTCACACAATAGTGAAGAATTGCATCATAACCAAGTGTTCTCCAGTTTCGTATTAACACAAATGTAATGTTACACAAATTCCTAAAAGATTTCACAGAGAATATGTGAACAAAAACAAGATCAAAATGATTAATCAACACTGTGAGCAGAGAGAGTTAGGTATTCGAAATTGTCAAAACTCATAAAAACTTATCCATAAACTTTGATGAGGGAAGATACTTCATGAATTGACAAGTCATAGTTTTCACTTAAATGGAGAAGGGAATAATCAACTATTCAATTAATTTTCTTAAATAGTTGAAATTAGTGCTTTTACTAAGTAAGTACATTCATCTTTGAACCAACATATCTGCCTGGACACATCAGTTTCATTAAAATAAAAACAGTGTGGAAGCCACTGAACTCCAATGCCTGGACTGAAAGAAATGCTGCTCAACTAGTGGATTACCATTAGGCAGACAACAGCACAAGAAACTAGAATCAAGCAAACCCACTGATATGCTCCTCCTCCTCCTCCTCCTGCTGCTCTCTCTCTCTCTCTCTCTCTCTCTCTCTCTCTCTCTCTCTCTCTCTCTCTCTCTCACACACACACACACACACACACACAGAGCTAATGACACTAAATCTAAAAAAAGAAGAAAGTGGTCAAGCAAGAAACCAAATATCCTCTTCTTTGGACTTTAAATTGCAAGAAGCTAAGTGAAGCAGAAATACTGATAAACAATTTTAGTGATATTTCTGTTTTATGTTTTTCTGAGGACACCCCCTCAGTTCAAATTAGAGGGCAAGTTTTGAAGAAAAATACTGAGGCACAGAGGTTTCTGCATACATGTCTGTTAAAATATAGAATTCATAGCTTGTCCAGAGAAACAGACATAGAGCTCTTAACAGATAACTGTCATTTTAAAATACACTGATAACCCATGTCACTAGGTAGCGATAAAAATAATTTTTATCGTAACATGGAAAACTGTTCAGAAAAATACAACACCCACAAGAAAAATATTAATCATACGTGGAGACTTCATTGAGGCTTTTATAAATACAAACAAATATGCCCACATCATACAAATTGTATGGTATACACTGATTTTAATGATCATGAGACCCAGACTCTAACAACACTACTTCCCAAGAAACAAATGCCCCCCCCCCCCCCCCACACCACCACTAAAAAAGAAGAGATCTTTTTTAAAGAAGCTCAGAGATAAAAATTTAGAGTATTTTATATTCTCTTGAGAAGACTTACTGAAGTTATGTTCACAGTCCAAACAATACAGTCTGATTCACTTATGGCAACATAGAAATTTTTTAAAATTAGAAATAGCTTTTCCGTAAACTACCTACAGAATTCTATATGAAATATCAAAACGTGTATCACAGCAAGAATAAAAATATCATGCCACTATAAGAGGAAATTATATTAACAGCCTACTCAACGGAAACTACAAATCCTGTTTTTATTAGTAACTTTAAACAACATAAACAAATATTTAGACAAGTGGTATCAACGGTAAAAAAAGTTTGAAAATAACAAGTCTTATTTATGTAAAAAGCTTGGGGAGTTAATGAAAACTATTTCCATAAACAGTGAAATATATGACCCAATTCCACTGGAGGCAACAGAACATCCAGACAGAAGACATTCCACTCAAACATTCAAACAGCAACTGGCCATTGAAGATCTAGATGACACAGAAGAAACAGTTGTAAATGGAGCAGCTTTGATAACATTGGCGGAAGAGGAATCAGTGTCAGCATCAACAGCTACTACAACAGCAGTAACAACAAGGAATGCAAAACCAGTAGTAATATACGATCCACGATGCAGTGAAGTGAACATAAGAACAAAAGTAGTGATGGGAGCAGTGTTATTACCACAAACAGGTCAGGAAGCAACAGGTCAGGAAGCAACAGCTACAGCAGCAGCAACAGTAGAAGATCTATCATGTAGCAGTGTGAACAAAAGAAGATCTGTGCCTCCTTCCCATCTAAAGGATTTGTAATAGAAGGAAGGAAGAAGAAGCACCCAAGATAAGTAACTATAATTATTTAACAATATTTCACCAGAATGTTCAGTCAATAAGGAACAAAGTGCAACAGTTAGAAATTGGACTAGAAGCCATAGATAGCTTGGTAGTCTGCATTACACTGCAACACTGGTGCAAAGGATCTGAAATTGAATGCATAGTTTTACCTTCTTATGAATTAGCATGTTATTGTAGCAGAACATTAAATAGGGGTGGGGGCTCATGTATTTATGTGAAAAAAGGACTACAGTTCATAGTTAGGAGTGATACGATTTCTTTGAGTGAAGAAAAACATTTTAAATTTTCATTAGTAGAGTTAAAAGAACAAAATACCCTTAAAAAATTGTATATACTGTGTTTATATAGGTCTCCTAGGGGTGATATCGAAATTTTTTCGCTAAATTAATACAACTGTTGGACAAAATATGAAATACTAAAGTACATATTATTATTTGTGGAAATTTAAATATCAATATGCTGAAAATGGGTGAAGTTAGCACTAGGTTCTTGGATATCTTTTACAGTTATGGTATCTCACAACAGGTAACAAATGCCACAAGAGTAACCAAACACTCATCTTCAATAATTGACCATTTTCTAACAGATATTAACCATAAATGCTGTGGAGTAACTGTTAAAAACCTTGGGATATCAGACCACTTTGGTCAAAGTGCAAAATTTAAAATATCTACAAAGTTACAAGCAAAAGTACTTAGCTACAGGAGGTTTTTTTTTTTTTCTAAATTAGAAAGGTGTGGATTTGCAACACAGATGACTGGCCAGACATGGTCAGAAGTATATTCAGGAACACATGTAAATGAAAAATTAAACAAATTCATGAATATATTCAAGTTAAAATTTGAGGAAACATTTCCTTAAGTAGTACATTATGTTGGGGGATCTAGTAGGAAGACTTGGCTAACAAAAGGTATCATAAAATCCTCGGAAACACTCAAACATCTGAGATCTATCAAAAATGATAAGAGTGATCCAGCCTTCTTAGAGTTTTTTTCTCAGGTACAAGAGGACATACAGCAAGCCGTTGCAGGAAGCTAAGAGAATCCAAAATGAAAAGACCATACACAACTCAAACAATAAAAGCAGAGCCATCTGGAATATAGTAAAACAAGAAATCGGTAACTCAAAATCAAAGCAGATGAACATAAAAATTAGAAATAAAGGTAGTTTAATAGATAATGCTAAGGGCCTGGCAAACTTTATAAACAACTACTTTAGTAATATAGCAACAAAACTGAAGAAAAGCTTCCTAAAACGCAACACACAATGGCAAAGAACTATGTAACTCAAACAATGCTACTGCTACCCACCAATGGAGAGGAAATCAGTAGCATTGCACATAAATTCAAGAGTAAATCATCCACAGGTTTAGATGAAGTTCCAATGTGTATACTAAAAGACTGCGTTAGCAGCGTAAAAGAACCCTTAGCAGACATTATAAATGAGTCATTCTCATTAGGTTGCTTCCGTAATTATCTACAGCACGCAAAAGTTCTTCCCATACACAAAAAAGGTGATACAGAAAATATAGAGAATTACAGACCAGTTTCATTGCTGTCTTCTTTTTCAAAAATAATGGAAACTATTATGAAAAACGTAAATAAATGCCAACTCCTATGCAAAGAACAGTTTGGTTTCAGGACTGGAAAGGGAACAGAAGCAGCTATAGAAAAATTTACAAGAGTAGTTCTAGAAGCCCTAGATAAAGAAGAACAAGTAACAGGCATTTTCCTAGATCTCAGTAAAGCATTTGATGCAGTTGACCATGAAATACTACTAGGTAAACTTGAAGCACTAGGAACCAGGAGGGTTGTAAATAAATGGTTTAGATCTTACCTTGCAGACAGAGAGCAGAGGGTGGAGATATCTCAAATTTCAAGTAGCTCAAATTATTTAGTGAAACATCTTTCAGGTGAAGAATATTTGAACATTGGAGTACCTCAAGGGAATGTGTTAGGCCCAGTACCATTTCTTATTTATATTAATGACTTCCCACAGTGGGTAACGCAAGGTGAAACAGTGTTATTCGCTGATAACAGCAATATAATAATTACAGACAGGACGCCAGAAATGTTAAATGTAAAAGCTGAAAAGGCACTTATGGCAGTTCACAACTGGTCGAATAACAACAAAGTAACCCTTAATGTAAAAAAGACTAATAACATAAACTTCTATATAAAGAAAAAACCAAATATGACAAAACTTAAAGTTCAAAATGAAACCATAGAGTGTGTAGCCTGCACAAAATTTTGGGTAGGTATGTTGATCAACAAATAAAATGGGATGAACATATTAGGATGCTTGGGAAAAAAATTAGCACAGCATACTATGCCTTACGAATATTAGTCACTGTGTGCAATAGTTCATGCCAGAGAATGACATACTTTGCACACATTCATTCTATAATAAGTTACGGCATAACATTCTGGCGTACAAATGCCCAAAATGTGAAATATGTGTTCAGAGTGCAAAAATGAGCTATCAGAATAATGAACAAGAGTCACAAAAGAGCACACTGCAGTGAGCTGTTTAAAAAAATGGGGTATTCTGACAATCCCAAGTGAATATATCTTGCAAACTACAGTTTTTATTCGCAAATATATTGAGCAATATTTAGCAAACAGCTGCATACATGATCACCAAACCAGAAACAGTAATTGCTCATACCTAGACAGAATGAATAAAACTAAAACCCAAACCACTATGTTTTACCAAGATGTCAAGATATACAATAAATTGCCAAAAGAAATCAAAAACAAAAAGGAACTCTGTAAATTTAAAGCATTTCTTAAAGAATATTTTTTTAAATAGTTTTTACTCAATTAGAGCATTCATGCAGCGTAAATAAATAATCAGGTTAATCAATTATAAAGTGGGCATTCTAGATTGTAATTTACCCATACAGGTATTAGAGGAGTTTGTGATCTATTTCTTTTGATTGAAGCAGATTCTTCTGCATTATGTGATTCAATGATAAATTCATATATATATTGTGAATTTATTATATATAGCTTGTATTTCATTATCTTATGTGACAAAATAATGTACATATGTATTTATAATGATGACATCCATACAAAGAAATTTGTTTACGGATGAATAAATAAATAAATAATTCGACCGTTTATCAGTGCTATATGCGATCAGATCTTCTACAGCTTCAAAATGTGTGCCACATCTCTTTCCCCCCTCCCCCTGTAAGGCAGCTACATCTACAGTAGCAACTTGCACATTTGTATGATGACAGCACTACATGCTGTATTTGTGTCCATACCAGTGGTCTCTAATGCGTACCACTTATAAGCTGTGCAAGGACTGTAGATCAGTGTGGAGCAGGTGTACTTATTTGTCATAGACTTCATATTTTGGAGAAGAATAGTAGCTATAAAGTGAATGACTTTAATGGAAGGGAACATCATGTTGTGTTTGGTGCTGCATGTTACAACTGTTCTCAGTAGACTGAATCACTTTATCTGGTGTTGAGAACTGTGTTTCTTTTTTGAGTAATTTAAAAATTTACAGTTTGCATTACCTATCTGGATTCTAAGATGGGAGTTTACAAGATGTCCACTAATGATACTAATGTGCAATGTAAATATACTGTTTCAGATGCCAAACAGCTAACGAGTGGAATCAAGTAGTGCGCTCATTCAATTAGCTGTGGCAATTCCCCCATTGCATAGGTGCAGTTGATGGTAAAAAGGTAAGCTTCCGTGCACCAAGAGCAGTAGGCGCCTACTTCAGAGATTATAAAGGTCACAACAGCATTGTACTCCTGACGATCGTTGATGCCTATTATTGGGTTCTTATGTACAAACATTGGTGCCAATGGTAGAGTTAATGATGGGGCAATTTTTAACCAAAACAAACTATCAGAGGCCTTACAGAGCAATAACATGAATTTGCCTCCTCCTGTGAAAGTGAAGTGTTTCGAAGGGCCTGACCTGCTGCCATGTGTATTTGTGACAGACGCTGTTGCTCTCAAACCATATATGATGAAACCCTATCCAGTGAGAGGGTTGTTGAAAGAGAAGAAGGCGTTTAATTACAGATTAAGCAGAGCCCGGAGAGTAGTGGAGAATGCTTTTGGCATGATGTCAAAAAAACTTGGAATTCTACTAAACCCAATTCGTTTATCTCTGAATAAGGCTGACACAATCATCAGAACTTGCTGTGTTCTGCACAATTTTATTCTTGAGCAAAATCCCAGATGGTATGTGCCAGGAGACATACATAACATTCTATGGACTCAAGGGTGGAAGGAATTCCAAGACAACATGGAAGACATTGTAATGTAATTAACTGTCGGAGATAAAGTTCATCTCATGCGAAAAGTACGATGCCCACAGTAAAGAGTTAAGGCAACTTCATTACGTTGCCATAAAATGTGTTTAATTTATTTAATTATGAATATTTTCTTTCAGGATAAATAATGGATTCGTTTTTAGATGTTAAATGTTGTATATTTATATGTATTTATTTATATGTATCTTTGAAGTTTATTAAGGTCAGTAGACCAAACGAATGCAGGAATGTCTGCAACTTCCAGGCACATGTTGGCTTGCCCGCCACTTCTTTGTCGGTATTGGAGGGAGATGGACGTGTTTATGTGACCAGTACAATATAATGCATTTAGAGTATCAATGTTCATATTGAAAATGTTGCAGTTACTAAACAAAAAGTATGAATAAATATAATTTTCAGTTGAAAGTATTTCGGATCCGGTAGTGTTTATTTCAAACAAGAAGAAAACCCAGGCCATGCTTGTTGGAGTAATTATTTTGCAGACAAAACTTTGAAAACCCCTAGACAAACGAGATCTGAAGTGTGTAATCTTTCAGCAGCTGCTAATAAATAAGTCTTGCTGAAACTGTGCTGGAACTACTCGTATTATTCTCATTCAAAGACACGTGGTGAGAGTGTGGTCCTACCACAATATACTGCGTAAGATTCCACAATTGTTCAGTTGTGAAGAAATGAGATAGGTAACAACCAGTACAACATGCAGCTGCAGATGCATTGAAAGCCAGAGATGACTTCAAGATGTATTTCAACTCCATAGGTGCTGTCCTATGGCAAGAAGAGGCTGTTGATGCTGGGAGGCGGTGATGAAAGTAGAACTTTGGAAAACAGTACACATTTATATGTCATTAATTTTTATGTATTTTATATCTGTTATGGGAGAAACATTTTTTTGTAAATCATCCATATCTCTGTTCTGCAATTTGTACTCAACATCTATTGTTTACAGAAGTTGTACATAATACACCAGTGCCCAGTTGGGAAAAAATTTTAGTTTTCCATAACAATAAAGACTTACAGCAATTATTATGAAGTTGTGCTTATTGCTCACAATTATACAGAAGAGTAAATATAATTAACTGTTACATCATAATTGGTAGTAATTTCAATATTTACTCAGTCTCTAATAGTACTGATCTAAGGCACATAGTTACCGATATCCAACATTGGTTTGTTCCCTACCATAACACTCCTGACAATATTAGGAAATGCTAAAGCGATGTATTCCATGAAATAGACTGGAGAAATATATGAGCTCATGAACTGTGTTCTGTTAGAACCAAACAGCATAAATACTCCTGATGCTATTTTCTAAGATTTTTCCAAGGTTTGGTAATACTTTTCTGTCTTATTCCTGATCCACACAAATAATTTACCAGAAACAGTGAATTACTCTTCAAAAACTGTTGAACTGTGGTATGCAGATACTGGTTAACAATAATGTATACATTAATATAAAAATGAATCGCAAAATGTGTTGGTAAGCGCATAACTCAACAACGCCTCGACCAATTTGGCCAAATCTTTTTTTAAAATGTTCGTTGAAGTTCAAGGATGGTTTTTACGGCGAGAAAAATTAGAATTATTGCTGGAAAAACCCTAAAAATAGCCCTTTTCTTTTTCCTATACAAATGATTTGTAACTAAAACGTAGTCAATTTGAGCTTTATTGCTATGGTATAAAGTTCATATTAAATTACAAGCACTCACTGTTGTCTAAGCAATGTAGGTGTGTTCCTAACGTCAAAGATCATATCTATCAAAACAATGTGCGTGTGTGCGTTGGAGCACAGAATACATAGTTGGAGAAGTTTAATGTCGCGTTCCGAACCTCGCGTTTCTTTTGTATTAGTTTCGGCACGCGAGATAAAATGCATCAGTTTCCACGTCATTACATCAGTCAAACAAAAATCGCGTTACAATTCGTACGGCTTAAAAGGATTTGACTTCAAGTCATATAAAATTTAAAAAAAAAAAAGTTGTCTGTGACCTAATCTACTGAGTTTGCTTTTGTCAACTGATACACGAAACAAATTCGTGTTTTGTGCAGAGTGTTTACTTAGTTAGTGTTTGTTTGGTTCGTGATTAGTGAAAAACTAATTTATATTTGATATGCCTCCTATAAGACGAAGCAATTTAGGTAGAAGAACCAGAAATGCTACAAACCAAGCTAATTACCGATCTAATCGTACGGCACAAGAACGTGACGACGGAAATGAACGTGAAAGAATTCGGATATCACAAACGCGTGAAGCGCGAGCGCGACATTCAACTAATAATCGCGCAAGTTTGAATCGAGCTGCTTTCAGTTACGATGTGTCAATTGACTACAGTAACTACCAATGTGTTGTTATTGGTTCTATGAACTCGGTTTGCTCACACTGTAAGGCATTAAAATACAAAAACGAAGCCAATGGATTGTGTTGCGCAAATGGTAAAATGAAATTGATACCATTGGACCCACCACCAGAACCATTGTACTCATTGGTTTCAGGAATAGGAACAGATTCTATACACTTTTTGACACATATCCAACAATATAACAATTGCTTTCAAATGACTTCATTTGGGGCAACAAATGTAGTTCGGGAAAATTTTATGCCAACTTTCAAGGTATGTATTATAGCAGTTACTCATAATTATTTTAGCGAACAAAATTTTCTGTCACAAAAGTTAAGATGTGTCACTAATCTTCAATTTCTTAATCACTTATATATCACTTAGTCATCATATTATATGGTGATTCAGTTTCAGTGACACTTTTATTATATTTTATATTTGATAGATATTAGTTCAAACTAAATATATACTTTTTAAGATCAAATATTATTTAAGTTTGATCACTGACAATCCATTAATTTATACCACACCATAATATTTTATTTTATTTACAGATACAAGGGCAAATATATCACAGAGCAGGTTCACTGTTACCAGTGTCAGATAGCGACAACAAATTCCTGCAAATTTATTTTATGGGCAATTCACCACAAGAAATTGATCTGCGTTGTGCACATAACAATTTAGTAAAGAGGTCTATTGTAGAACAATTACAAACTTTATTTCATCAACACAATCAATTGATTAATATAATGGAAGGAAACATTCCACGTGGGAAAAATTATATATAAAACCAAAGATGAGGTGACTTACCGAACAAAAGCGCTGGCAGGTCGATAGACACACAAACAAACACAAACATACACACAAAATTCAAGCTTTCGCAACAAACTGTTGCCTCATCAGGAAAGAGGGAAGGAGAGGGGAAGACGAAAGGAAGTGGGTTTTAAGGGAGAGGGTAAGGAGTCATTCCAATCCCGGGAGCGGAAAGACTTACCTTAGGGGGAAAAAAGGACAGGTATACACTCGCACACACGCACATATCCATCCACACATACAGACACAAGCAGACATATTTAAAGACCAATATGTCTGCTTGTGTCTGTATGTGTGGATGGATATGTGCGTGTGTGCGAGTGTATACCTGTCCTTTTTTCCCCCTAAGGTAAGTCTTTCCGCTCCCGGGATTGGAATGACTCCTTACCCTCTCCCTTAAAACCCACTTCCTTTCGTCTTCCCCTCTCCTTCCCTCTTTCCTGATGAGGCAACAGTTTGTTGCGAAAGCTTGAATTTTGTGTGTATGTTTGTGTTTGTTTGTGTGTCTATCGACCTGCCAGCGCTTTTGTTCGGTAAGTCACCTCATCTTTGGTTTTATATACAATCAATTGATTATATTGTTTAAAACTGCCCTGGATCTGATGCCATCCGATAATCACAAAATTGTAATCAGAGCTGATAAAACACCTGCAGGTCAACATACAAGACGTTTTAATGCACCAACTATTGATGAAGTTGCTATCGTTGTAGTTGGAGAAAACTTGGAATCCCGTGATATTGTTTTACATCGTCGGAATGATCAATTACAACGTATAAAGGAAACACACCGCTCATATGATGCACTGCAATATCCCATTATATTTTGGCAAGGTGAAGATGGCTACGATTTCTCAATAAATATGATAAATCCCATTACAGGTAACTAAAATATTAATTTAGCTATGGCGATAATATCTCAGTCATTATATTATGTATTTTAATTTTATATTTGAATGTTATTAAAAGAAAATCTATTTACAGGTTCTGAAACCAACAAAAAAGTCAGTTCAATGAACTATTATTCATACCGCCTAATGATTTGGGAAAATGAAGAAAATCACATATTGAAATGTCAGCGATTATATCACAAATATGTTGTTGACATGTATGTAAAAATTGAAACGGAGAGATTAACATTCATCAGGTTGAATCAAACCAAACTCCGATCTGAAGAGTATATTCACCTTCGAGATGCGATTAATACTGATGGAAATGCACAGAATGTCGGTCGGATGACTATTCTTCCAGCAACATCCATCGGAAGCCCTCGGCATATGCACGAATATGCTCAAGATGCCATGTCGTATGTTCGTCATTATGGTACAGCAGATTTGTTCATCACATTTACATGCAATCCGCAATGGATAGAAATCGAGCAGGAGTTATTCCCTGGGCAATCACCCATTGATCGTCATGATATTACAGCCAGAGTCTTTAGACAAAAGTTGAAATCTTTAATGGATTTCATCGTAAAACATAATGTGTTTGGTGAGACACGCTGCTGGATGTATTCTGTGGAGTGGCAGAAACGAGGATTGCCACATGCACACATTTTGATTTGGTTGGTTGAAAAGATAAGGCCAAATGAAGTTGATGCAGTGATATCAGCTGAAATCCCTAATGTACAAGTAGATCCTGGATTGCATGAGGTAGTTATCAAAAACATGATACATGGTCCCTGTGGAACTCTTAATCAAAATTCACCGTATATGATGGATGGTAAATGTTCAAAACGATATCCACGGACATTAATATCGGAAACAATTACTGGTAATGACGGTTATCCATTGTATCGTCGCAGATCGACAGCAGACAATGGAAAATCAACAATTGTCAAATTAAATCAACAAGATATTGAAATAGATAATCGTTGGATTGTTCCATATTCACCCATTTTATCAAAGACATTCAAAGCACACATCAACGTTGAATCTTGCCATTCAGTGAAATCTATTAAATACATTTGCAAATATGTAACCAAAGGGAGTGATATGGCTGTGATTGGAATTGGTGCAGAGAATTCCAATGATGAAGTTACCCAATACCAAATGGGCCGCTATGTCAGTAGTAATGAAGCAGTTTGGCGAATATTTTCTTTTCCTATTCATGAGAGACACCCTTCTGTTGTTCACTTAGCTGTGCATTTAGAAAATGGACAAAGAGTGTATTTTACAGCACAGAACGCAGTACAAAGAGCTGCTCAGCCACCATCTACTACATTAACCAGTTTTTTTGAGACATGCCAAAACGATCATTTCGCACAAACATTGCTATATTCTGAAATGCCAAAATATTATACCTGGAATCAATCCTCAAGGAGATTTATACGACGGAAACAAGGAAAACCAGTTCCAGGATATACAGATGTATATTCCACCGATGCGATTGGCCGGATTTATTCAGTACATCCAAGCAATGATGAATGTTTTTATTTACGACTGCTATTAGTCAATGTACGTGGCCGAACATCATTCCAACAGTTACGAACTGTTCATGGTGAATTGTGTGGATCCTACAGAGAAGCCTGTCAACGTTTGCAATTGCTTGAAAATGACGCTCATTGGGAGCAAACTCTCAATGATGCTGTAATATCATCACACGCTCATCAAATACGAACATTGTTTTCTATAATCATATCTACATGCTTCCCATCAAACCCAATTGATTTGTGGATCAAGTACAAAGATTATATGTGTGATGATATTTTGTATCAAATACGGAATAGAATGGGAAATCCAAATATACAAATCAGTGAAGAAATTTACAATGAAGCATTGATTTCAATTGAGGACATGTGCTTGATAATGTCAAACAAACTATTAATTCAATTAGGCCTGACCGCGCCCAATCGTCCAATGCATGACGCTTTTAACCAAGAGTTGCATCGAGAAAAACTGTATGATCTCAACGCTTTGAAAGAATTAATTCAAACAAATCTTCCACTGTTAACTGAACAACAGAAGTATGTATTTGAAACTCTTATGAAAGTAACAAATGATGAAACTGGAGGGATTTACTTCTTAGATGCACCTGGTGGTACAGGAAAAACTTTTTTGATTTCATTAATATTAGCAACAATTCGCTCACAAAATAAAATTGCACTTGCACTCGCTTCGTCGGGAATCGCAGCAACTTTGCTTGAAGGTGGTCGAACAGCCCATTCAGCACTAAAATTGCCATTAAATATGCAAAGCAATGAAACTCCAACCTGCAACGTTTCGAAGAACTCTGCAATGGCAAAGGTTTTGCAGCAATGTAAATTGATTGTTTGGGATGAATGCACGATGGCACATAAAAAATCTTTGGAGGCTTTAGACAGAACCTTAAAAGATCTACGGAGCAATAATAACCGATTTGGTGGTGCAATGATTTTATTAGCAGGAGATTTTCGTCAAACATTGCCAGTGATTCCACGATCAACGCCAGCTGATGAACTCAATGCATGTCTAAAGTCCTCCAATTTGTGGAAACATGTCGAAGTACTTCATTTAAGCAAGAATATGCGTGTCGAGTTGCGAAATGACCAATCTGGAAACATATTCTCTAAACAACTCATTGACATTGGTAATGGCAAATTTCCTATAGACATGTTGACTGGCTGCATAAACTTTCCTCAAAGTTTTTGTCAGTTAACTCGATCAAAAGATGAACTTATTCAGAAGGTGTTTCCAGATGTTTCTCAAAATTACAGAAACCATGATTGGTTGAGCGAACGAGCTATACTGGCTGCAAAAAACATAGATGTAAATGAATTAAATTTCAAAATTCAAGAACAAATTACAGGCGAATTGAGGATATATAAATCAGTTGATTCGGCTACTAATCAAGATGATGTAGTCAACTATCCACCGGAATTTTTAAACTCGCTGGATTTGCCAGGATTGCCACCTCACAATCTTCAATTAAAGGTTGGATCGGTGGTTATAATGTTGCGAAATATCAACCAACCGCGTCTTTGCAACGGTACACGGTTAGCGATAAAAAAATTACTAAACAATGTGATAGAAGCAACTATACTCAAAGGAAAGTATAAAGGAGAAGATGTTCTCATACCGCGCATCCCAATGATTCCGACTGATGTGCCATTTGAATTTAAACGACTACAGTTTCCAGTGCGGCTTGCTTTTGCTATGACTATAAACAAGTCCCAGGGGCAATCATTAAGTGTTTGTGGTATTAATCTAGAAAACCCATGTTTCTCACATGGTCAATTGTATGTCGCCTGTTCCCATGTTGGAAAACCATCAGATTTGTTTATCTATGCGCCAGGTAATCAAACAAAAAACATCGTATACCACAAAGCACTACAATGATAATAATAATAATTATGATTCACATGATTAACAATAAAGCGATTACTTACTTTTAAATCCTTATATATGTTTTATTTAATTATTTTTTATTCACAACGCCCTATCACCAGGGTGACGGTTCTGTTCAGGAGAATTTTTTTAAATACGTAGGCAAAAAAACTGCCATATTACAAATCTTTTTGACAGGACGAAGTCTGTCGGGTCAGCTAGTACATTAATAACTTTCAGTTTTACCAGTTTACTGAGATCATCATATTAAATCAGTAAGTTGTCATGGAATAATGCTTTGGGGTCACTCACGGCTCAAAAATGTGCTGTAAGAGTAATACCTGGTGCACCCATTATGTTCTTGTGAGCAATAAGGAGTGGAACTAACTATTCCTGCATAGTATATTTCCTTGTGAAATTTATTGCAAGCTACTGCAGCTCAATAGGAACAACGATGTACAAAATTACAATACCAGAAGGAAAACTGACATTCATTACTTGATTTTAAGGTTGTCTTTAGCAGAAAGAAGTTTTGCACAAGGCTGCGACCAAAACTGATGACTTACCCAGTAATATAAAATGTCCAAGAGCAAAGTAAAATTTGAAAGCAAACTTAAGTTTCTCCTTGACAACTCCTATTCTCTAGAAGAATTTCTATTACTGTAATGTATAAAAGGTGGTGGGCAGGAATTACCTTTTTGTTTTAAACAATCTTTATAAATGTCCAGCATATAGCCATATTTCAAAACTAATTTACAACGTGTATGTAAAAATGACTTTTTCTGTGTCGCTACAATTTCTCGTGCAAATGATCTGTGGAACAAGAAACTAACTAACCAGTATCTGTTTTGGGTTAAAGTTACACCCACTTCATTTGGAATATAAGATAAAAGTAGCAGCTCAGTAGTGTTAACTTTTCTTGGCAATAAGGAGGTGTTGCCTAACAACCCCTATGACAGTTTTCATTATTCTTTGTGAGAATTACTTTTAGGTGAACTTGAAGCCTATTATAGGCCTAAAATTTTTCCATCACTATTTACTTTATTAAATTACGTTTATCATTTTTTTTGTATGAATTGTATTATCAATTATTTACTGTTGCGTTATTAATCATTTGTTGTTGCTTCTGGTTATGAAGATGACAAAACCTCAAGGTTGTACACTGCCTCTAAGAACTGATGATACTCATGTATAAAATGAGTAACAGAAAATATTGAGGCTGAACTCTACAATAATCACTTATGACTTTGAAAAAATCTGTGCTGAGAATGTGGATTTGAAATGTGTAACAACTATACTCACACTGCCATTTCCAAATGATAACTAAAAAATAAACCTACCTACCTTTCAAAATTCTACACTAAAAATGGGAGTTGTGGTGTAAGTACACACAAACTGTGGAGCCATACTTTAACTTTTACACTGATTTACTTTTCAAAACATACACTGCCAGCAGTAGTGTTCAATGTACACATGAATCGTGCAGCTACTTTTACAACTTTCACTAGTGAGCTTTTAAAAGTTTAGTCCCATAGTTATGGTACACAAATGATGGAAAAATACAAGAAATTATGACTAATACTACCCACACCTTACCATAGTTATTAAATCCCATCAGTATGAAGGTGATTTGGAAGCAAAAACATACATAACTGCTGCTGCTGGCAGTATTTTGATAAGCCACACATCACATGAATAAGCTACACTCAGATCTCTATAGTTGATAAGAAAATAGATTCTCTGTGGGTTCCATTAAAGAATGAGTAGATAAACAAAAAAACAGCAACTAGAATTCACGCATCATTTATTGACTGACAACAGCTCATACACGAGTTGGAGAATTTGCTGTTTAACTAACATTCCTGTTTCATGGCTTCTAATGGCCTTCATCTCAGTAGCCAAATATTTCACAAATGTGTCAACATCATCATCATCAGTTGTGCTGGTTCAGAGTGCAAGATGGTGTCTAGTGTGTGATCAACATGGCATCTGGTATAGTAGGACTAACGAATCGCTCCATGAAAATTAATTGCGTTGTGTCTATAAAGTGTGTATTATGTAGTGAAATAGTACATAAAGGAATAAAAATTTGTTCTACATTGCAAAAATGGTACCATACAGAATGTTTTGGTGTTACTAACTTTAATAATCCAAGTTGTGAGTGCAGGGTAACAATGTGTAACGGCCGACAGACTCCAGCCAAAATGTTTGCCGATGGACAAGACAAAAGTGTATTATGTTCTCTACAGTGTGATGTGGAAATGTGCGAACAGTATACAAATCTACTTAAGAAAATGATGAGAAGCCTTCTTAGCAACTCGGATAGTATTAATGACTATAACAGTAGTGAATATGTTACAACTAATCCAGTGCATCGTAAACAGTTTGAAAACATGCTTCACACAACAATAAACGTACGTCTCAGTGCACTTGAGGCAGGTGTGAGTACAGGTAAAACTACGTACGGGGAAGAATTCGTTATGTCTAATGCAGTGCGTCAGAAACAGTGCAAAAATATCTTTCATACAGTTGTAAACACAGCGATAAATATGCAGAGTGAAATAACTACAGGTAGGCCTAACGGTACTGTAAACCACACAAAGGAACATGCGCAAATTAATACAGTGTTACATTCGCAGATTTCTGAATCATATGTGTGTATATATTCTGACAGCCACGGACGTGGTCTTGTTGAAATTTTATCGTGTAAATGCAACCACCAATGTAAAACCGAGGGCACCCATGTCTGAAATCACAACAAACATAAAAGTCGGAAATCGCTCCAGCACAACTCAGTGTACAATTATAATAGGTGGAGTTAATGATGTCTACAGGAATGAACTTTACAAATCCACTAACAATTTGAAAGAAATTTTTGAGCTTTGCTACAGCTCCTGTAATTGTCATTGGTATTCCCCATAGACACGATCTTATGATTATTTCTATTGTAAATAAAGAAATCATGAAGGCTAACAGACAGTTCAAGAAGATATGCAAAGCATTCCAGAACTCACATTTCATGAGTGTAGATTCACTGGAGAGAGAACATTATATCCAACATGGCCTGCATTTAAACAACAGGGGAAAGATTCTATTAGGACAAAAAATCTGAGACTTCCTTTGTTCACTAGGCAGATGCAAGAAAAGTGAGCCCATTATTCTTCCACCTCCAGTAACCCAGTCTACAGCATCGTGTGTAGGACAACAATCACCATCTCCAACAGAAGCAGATCAGCCTACACTGCTGGCAGCTTCAACAATAGTACCTAGTACGGAAAGTGAGCCCATTATTCTTCTGCCTCCAGTAGCCCAGTCTACAGAATCTTCTCCAGTACTACAATCACTGTCTTCAGTAGAAGCAGATCAACTTACTTCACTGACAGGTTCAACAACAGTACCAACTAAACCAGCAGAAGCAATGACAACCACCTGCCCCTTAAGCAAAAGAAGAGTGTCACCACCAGGCCATCTCAAAGATTTTTAATTGGAGGAGGGCAGCAATCAGCCAATGCGGTGAGCACTGCAACAGATGCTAAGCATAAAAAATTAGTAGTTTTGTATCAAAATGTACAGGGTATAATTAGTAAGATTCCAGAATTAGAAGTACTATTGCTTGATGAACTAAAGGATGTTTCAGTTTTATGTGTATGTGAACATTGGCTAAAATAAAATCAAGCTTTTACTGCCAGAATAACAGGATTTGAAATGGTTAGTAGCTTCTGTAGAGAAACTTTTAAAGGGGGAGGAACATGCATTTATGTCAGACTAGGAACTGAATGTAAAGAAATCAAGTTCAGTAAGTTAAAAAACAATGAAAAACTATTTGAATATTGCGTTTGCAAACTTACAGACCTTAAAATAATTATTGTGTGTGTATACCGTTCCCCATCAGGCAACTTTATGGAATTTTTGGACAGTGTTGAAAGTTTTTTTAGTGAGTCAAGACATTCTACAGAAAGCATTATTGTACTTGGCGATTTCGATGTCAACTTTAAATTCAACTGTTTAAATGTTACAAAACTGAGCAATGTCTTTTGTTCGCATAATTTAGCACCAACTATCTTTGAATACACTAGACAAGGAAAGAACTCTGAAACAATAATGGACCAAATATTTCTTGACTTACATAAACTAGACAATGTTGTAGAAGTGATTGACAAAACTAGACAATGTTGTAGAAGTGATTGACACTGGATTCTCGGATCATAAAGCACTAAAACTTAGTATAAATAATGTACTCAGTAAAAACTCTAGGCCAAGTGAGAAACACATCCACAGGAGATGTATTAATGAGGACAACATTAGGATTTTTAATTCCTTGTTAAAAAATACAAGTTGGGATCTACATAAACATGATAGTATAGACATGAAGTTTCAGTCATTTCTAGATGATTACAAACATAACTTTGAAATTGCTTTTCCCCTTAAGAAAATGAAAGTAAAAGGCAAAATTAACACATGGATAACACAGGGCATAAGAAAATCTGCAGCGTAACACAGAATGTTAAGTAAATCAGCAAGGCAAAATCCTGCTTTGAAACAACGTGTTAAGTGTTATAGGAAATTATACAAGAAAGTAATTACTGCAGCAAAAAAGTTAAATAACGATTCTTATATCAGTAGAAATAATGGCAACAAAAAAAAAATGAAATCAGTTTGGAAAGTGATAATAGTAACTTAGGAAGAAGCAAAGTAAGAAACAACAACACTTATTAAAACTAAGGACAAAACTATAAATGATCCATTACACATTGCCAATATTTTCAACTGTCACTATACAAGTGTAGTTCAAAACCTCATACGAACCCAAAGTAGTACAGACATCAGACATAACATCACACAGAATCCCCAAACTATGTTTTTGTATCCTGTAACAGTACATGAGGTAGAGAATGCTATCAACAAACTAAAAAATAAATTATCCTGTGGCACGGACGGCATTCCAGACAAAATCATTAAACACAGCAGATATATTACTCCTCTTCTTGTAGATATAATTAATGCATCCTTCAGTACTGGCACTTTCCCTAGAAAGCTGAAACAATCAATTATAAAACCATTAGACAAAAATGGGGATCGTTATGATATAAAAAACTACAGGCCTTTATCAATGTTATCTTGTTTTTCAAAAATTATAGAAAGAGCTATGTATGGAAGACTCTCTATTCCCTAAAAAAAAGTGGAATATTGGTCAATGAACAAAATGGCTTTTGAAAGAATAGATCAACTGAATATACAACTTTCTAAAACTTGTCCTAAATTCCATTGATAATAATTAAGTAAATTGTGGGGTCTTTTTAGATTTATCAAAGGCCTTTGATGTTACTGATCATAAACTACTGCTCGAAAAACTTTGACTTAAACCATGCATGAGCAGTAGCAACTTACTTACTTGATCTTTATAAATGACTTGCCAAACTATTTAACACAAGCTGATTGTGTACTTTTTGCTGATGCTACAAGTCTCTTTATTAAAGCTCAGAATGAGACTGACCTTAACAGAAAATTGAAACAACGACAGTTGAAGCAAGTAAGTGGTTCAGGGACAACAGTTTATTTGTGAATGAGAAAAAAAAACATTATGGATGAATTACAGACATGTGTCAAATAATCTGAAGCCCAATATAGCTGTGAAGCTAGGGCAACAAAATATACTACATACGCCAAATACAAAATTCTTAGGAATTTGGTTAGATGAGCATCTAAAGTGGGATAAGCATATAGATGTGCTCAATAAAAAATTAAGTAAATGTTGCTATGTATTTAGAATGCTCAAAAATTGCTGCAGTGATCAAACAGTATTGTGTACATATTATGCATTTATGCATAGTCTTTTGCGATATTGTGTCATATTTTGAGGCAATTCAAGTCAGGCAAAATGCTCTTTTATTATTCAAAAACGAGTGATAAGGATCATAACAGGAGCTGCACATAGAGATCCATGTAGGGAATTTTTCAAGGCATATAAAATCATGACTCTTCCACCCATTTACATCTATGAAAGCGTAAGCTTTCTGAAGTCTCACCCCCCAGCTTTCTTCTTTAAACAGTGAGTTCCATGACTATACAAGACAGAGTAATGACTTTTACAGAGAAGTGCATAAGAAAGCCCAGTACAACAAGAGTGCAATATACCACCCGAAAATTCTCTGTAGTGCTCTTCCCTTAAAAATTAAAAGTATTCAGAAGCTGAGCAGTTTTAAAAGTGAACTCAAAAGAATGTTAATTAGTAATTGTTTTTACAGTGTTAGTGAATACATGAATTCTTCAGAAAGATAGCGTGCCTTCACCTCTCTTATAATTCACTCATATACAAACTTGTATCGTGGGGTAGACTCTTTTATGTGCACACAAAAATTAATTAATTTGTCGATATAGAGTGTTATAATCATTATTTCTTGTTGCTGTATTATACACAGAATATATGTAACTTATTTGTGTCCTATATTGTTACAAATTTATATCGTGTAAGCTATAATTGTTTTTGCCTATATATTCAATTCAGATTTGTTCACTGATATCTTTTACATAATATGTTGTTATTCATATTTTTTCTGTATGTAACACATGACAAATCCCATATCATTGTACATGATAAAATGGGTGCTCAATAAATCAAATCAAATCAAATCAATTCATAGTGATCAAGTGAAAAAAAGTTACAGTTTTGCCGTAAAAAAAGGAAATTGTGGGACGTGTGACAGTGAAATAGCGAAATTAAACTAACGCATTTCAAGTATACAAAAAATAGTGGAAGTCCTAGGACGTGAAATTTCGCAACTAAGAAATGAAAATACCGAGCTGCAGAAGGTGTGTCATGTTCCTAACGATAATACTGTAAGTAAATTGCAAACTGGAGCTGTAGATTATCTCAAGAAGCGGAAAGGATGTGCAAAACATGCATCTAACTTTGTAAATGATATTGTGTTCACCGAAAAAAACAGACTCACAGTACTGTCGACAAATAGTGATGAACACACTAAGGACAATGAACTCCACAAGCAGCGAGTGAATATCAAAACAAACCAGGTCACAAAAGAAAATTGCTACATAAATCGAAGCCCTGTAACTAAAGGTAGTGAAACAGTCCAGACAACTAGAAAGAAGACAGTTAACAAGATAAACAAGCCCAATAAACTGCGCGATGACAACTGTAAATTCACTAGGAAATCCAAATCGAAGTGCAATATTCTCTTGCTTGCTGATAGCCACAGAAGAAAGTTAGCAGAAACCCTGCAAAGTGTAAACAATAAAAGCCAAGTAAGCAGCTTGGTGAAGCCAGGAGCAAGAACCAAAAACATCGTAGCAAATGTAGACTTAGAACACAAAATGTTGCTGGACAATGATTTTATCAAATGTATAGCAGGCGCAAATGACGTGGCGTTTAATGAAGCTGAGACCTGTGTCGAAGGCTTGTCCACGTTTCTAGAACAAAACAGATCTAAAAATACTCTTGTTGCTACCATTCCACATCAGCATGATTTAACATACCATTCGTGTGTTAACAAAGAGATCAGAAAAGCAAATGCAAGGATTAAACTGCTTTGTTCAAGATATGAAAAATGTTCGATTTTGGATATAGGGACATTAGATAAATGCATGCATACTGCACATGGATTACATTTGAACTATGAGGGGAAGCGATATTCGTGTGAAAGATTAAATGAACTGATTACAGAAAAGACTGAACTAAGTACCCTAATTTACGAAAACAGTTCGTTCTCAACTGATTTGCCAGCTCACTTAAATACTGTACCCTGTGCCAGCAACATAAAGAGTGTTCAACAAACCAGCCAGAGAGAACCATTGGAATCTCCAGCAGCGACCATAAAAGTGGTGAAGCAGTCAAGAAGAAAGATAACTTCCAGGCCCCAGGAGGATTTTTGTATCCTTCAATGCAGAGGAAGAGGATATAGCAGAAGTTCTGAAGCTCAAACCAACAGTAAGCCTACATGTCCACAGTGAAATACCCTGATACCAAGTAAGCCTAATTTTAAAAATGGTGCAGATTTTAGAAAGACTAAACCACTCACAATTTTCTATCAGGAAATTGGCCTAAGAGGACTTAAAAATTCACTATACCAGCTACTAATAAACATAAATGACATTGAAAGAGAAAAGCAACCAGATATACTATGCTTCACTGAACATCATGTCACTTGTGCTATTCAGATGTTGTGCTTAGATAGATTCAGTTTAGCATCTAAATATTTCAGATCATCAAAGGAAACTCAGGATTTTCACTGGCCCAAGACCAGAAATGCCACAACATAGCAGACAATCTGAGAAGCACACTGGTACTAGAGTGTCAAAACCAGATGTACCCGGAGATGACAAAACTAGGAGAAAACGAAGGGAGAAAAAACATGAAGATAATGTTATGGAATGTAGAAGGATTGAAAAACGCAGGATGCATAGCTCCAACAGACTTTCTCGAAGGTTATAACATAGCAATATTCACAGAAACTTTTCTCACAGATCATTGGCAACACCCAAAATTCTATAGCATAAATATGCTGGCAAAGCAAGGAGAAAGGGGGCGACCCCAAGGGGGAATAACAGTCCTACTGAAACCGTAGATAGCACCAATTATAGCGACAACAGAACTAAATCACTCCATTCTAATAGAAGTAAAACACATCACAATATTAGCAACCTACTTCCAGCCAAGTGAATCGGCCATAAACATAACTGATGAACTGGGCCAACAAATAAGACGGAGCAAGAAAGACATCCCTTTACTTATCGCAGGGGATCTAAACTGTCGGTTGGATGTACAGAATCACAAAACAAAATTAGTAATCGCATCACTACAAGAAGGAGGCCTCATCCTGCTAAACGACACAAACGTCCCTACATACTTCTGCCATAATCGCAAAAGTGCTATTGATATCGCCCTCATAACAGGAAACATAAAAGGGGACATAAGCCCACTTTGGAATGCAAACCACATGCCTATAAAGAAAACACATCCCGATGAACATAGCCATACAAAGTGATTGGAAGGCAAGAGAAGAGACTGGATCCAAGGAAAGTGGAAGAATACCACGACTAGATAGAACAAATTGAGTCCTTAATCGACAACTCAAATGTAGAGGAGGCAGCGCTTCAACTGGAGAAATGCTTTAAACAAGCAACTACCCCCAAGAAAGCGAGAAGAGCTAAACCGTGGTTCGATCAAGAGTGTTATCAGCAAAGAAAAGAAGTACTCCAAGCTTTACACGACTAAAAACGGACACAGATAATCACTCACTACTACAAACATACGCTGAGAAAAGAAGATCCTACAAAACACTAACAAGGGAGAAGAGAATGGCATACAGGGAAGAAGAGGGAAGAAGACTAGCTGAAGAAGCCAGGAGAGACCCATTCATTGCAATCCGCCCCCGAAAGCAGGCACAGTCACACTATATAAGCATGGAAGAATGGACAAGACATTTCAAAGACATTCTCAACAAAGATGGTAGAGAAGGAGCACAGGTAGTAAATCAAGAGCTCACACCGCAAGAGATGCCAGCCTGGTCCCCACTCACTCAAAATGAGGTCCTAAACATCATTGAATCAACAAAAAAGGAAGAAAGCAGCAGGACCAGACATGCTTTACAACGAATACCTTAAAGACACAGCCCATCTGCTAGCACCAACCTGGACAAAACTTTATAACACATGCATTGAAACAGCAAAAATCCCAGGCCAGTGGAGAAAATCAATAGTAAGGGTAATGCACAAAGGGAAGGGCGACCAAAAGGACACAACAAATAGCCTTGGAAAACAACCCTTTTAATGTATTCACAAAACTAGTCACAGGAAGAATAAGACACACTTTGGAAGACCACCTCCCAGAATCTCAATTCGGGTTCAGGGAAAAAAGATCCACTATCACAGCAGTGGAGCTGCTTTTAAAAAAACATATGGGAAACCATCGATAAGAAGCAAAAACATTTTGCTGTATTCATAAACTTCACAAAGGCCTTCGACCTCCTCGATCGATCATTAGTAAAAAGGATGCTGGGCGAAACCCTGGGAAGAGACAGCGCCTGGACAAGGATCATAAACTCCATAAGTGAATGGAACGAGAGAAGGATCTCTGACAACCTCGGCCTGTCTGAATCAATAAGACAAACAAATGGAGTACTCCAAGGAGACCCACTAAGCCCGCTCCTGTTCATTCTGGCAGCGAAGGACATTATGGAAATTGCTCAAGACGAAGATGTCTAAGCATATGCCTATGTGGACGACATTGTGATAGGCTCAGAAAACTTAAAGAAACTACAGGAGACTATAGAAGACGTGGAAAAATGGTGCACAAAACACAAGCTCGTAATCAACACCGACAAGACGGAAATGATGGTATGCAGACCAGGCGGGCAAATCCCAAAAAGACAAGAATTGCACTACAAGGAATGCAAATGTCTATCACAAAAGATTACAAATCTCTAGGGATAACACTCCAGCTGTCCGTAAAGTGCTTCACTAAACACACAACAGAGAAAGCGACACAAGCCATCAGAGCGATAAACGAAATAAGCTCCATCAGAACACTAAATCTAGACACAGCTATGGCACTCTTCAAATCTAACATACTACCGATACTGGCTTATGGGATAGAAATCATATGGATACACCTAAATGAAAAGAAATTAGAAACATTGGAAAGAGTAAATGCACCTATATCAAAAGAGCATTAGGGGTAGCAAAAACCACAAGATCAAGATTAGTCTAACTTCTCACCCGAGAATCTTTCCTCATAGAGGATCTTAGGACAAGGTTCTTACGTCCCAACACATCAGCATCGGAGAACCTACTAAGATCACTACTCAAGAAAAGAGAGGAAGCACCAACAGAACTCTATGGATCCGGGGTCATGATCGACCGCACTTGGACAGCAGCAAATTTTGAGATGAGACACGTACTGACAAGACTCGCCGTACACGGATTCCACCATGAAATTTGTGCAAATACAACATACCACAAACCGTCAAACCTTTGCAAGTGTACACTATGTTGACAGTCTTGTGAGAGATACCATATAGAAATATGCAACAAGAAGACCAGATCAATTAAAGACTATGCAACGAATGGTTCAAATGATAATCTGTTATAATACCTGCACTGAATGTAATCTACTACTAAGAATTATGCAGACACTCAACACATCCTTGTAATTCACTCTCAAATGATTGTAATCTAATGTATAACTATAATGGCTATTTTGCTGCAATAAATCGTTTTAAGTTTAATATTTCAGATCTAAAATGGAGAGGGGCAGAACAGTGATTTATGATAGAAATAATGTAGTATTTAGAACTCTTGATGTAAGCAAATTTTGTATTGAGCAGCACTTTGAAGTGTGTGGTATAGAACTGGCAACAAATAGTGTATCAGTAGTCATATTATCAATTTATAGAGCACCTGCAGAGAATCTTGGGATCTTTCTCAAACAGACTGAAGCAATGTGATCAAAATTGTACAGAAAAAACATTTCAGTCATTGTACTAGGTGACTTTAATGTGAATTTCCTGAATGAAATATGACAGAATGGAGCTGGAGCAACTAATGAGCTGTTACAACCTAATGCAAGTAGTTGAATATCCCACTAGGGAAATTGACCAATTCAGTACTCTGATTGATAATGTGTTTGTTGATAAGT
Source organism: Schistocerca piceifrons (assembly GCF_021461385.2). Taxonomy (NCBI): domain Eukaryota; kingdom Metazoa; phylum Arthropoda; class Insecta; order Orthoptera; family Acrididae; genus Schistocerca; species Schistocerca piceifrons. The sequence goes on along the minus strand of NC_060142.1, from coordinate 125,957,204 downwards.
CTAGGCACAGTAGCTTGACAGTCAGTCAGGTCCTAAATGGACTGTCAGACCATGATGCTATACTTCTGACAATCCCCCATTTAAATCTTAACAGAAAACCGAAAGCTATCTGGAAAAATGTGAGACCAATAAATAAACAAACAATGGAGACATACAGGCAGAAGCTACAGTTAGTAGACTGGTCTGAAGTATTCAACTCAGCAGATGTCAACGTCAACACAAAATTTAATGTATTTATTAATTTAACATCAAATCTTTTGGGGAGGTATTTCCAAATAAAAGAGTCAGATAAAATCAATGTAACCCTGCATTTAAGCCATGGATTACCCAGGGCATCAAAATTTCATGTAAAATAAAAAGAGAATTGTACACCTCAGCCAGACAGTCTAACAATACAGCAGTGATGGGGCAATATAAAGTGTACTCTAAGGTATTAAGGAAGGTGATCCAGAAATCTAAAAGTATGTATCTAAAAAAGGAAATTAACAAATCAAATAACAAAATAAAAACCATATGGAAATATATTAAAAGCGAGATGGGGAAAAGCCTATCCGCCAAAGAAGTGACTAGCTTAAGAACTGGGAGCCTTTCAGTGGATGCTTTTGAAATAGTGGCTAATATCTTTAAGAATCATTTCCTAACAGTCGCCAACCAAATGGGATGCCAGGGTCCTGTAAAGAAAGCTACAGATTACTTGCATAACACTTTAACTAACAAAATAGATGAGATGCATCTTCAAAAAACTACAGTGATACAATTAGAAAAAATAATTATGCCTTTAAAATGTAAAAATTCTGCTGGAGTTGACAACATTTCCAGCAAGTTACTGAAATACTGTTGTAAAGAAATAAGTACAGTCCTCTGCCATATTAGTAATACGTCATTGGAAGAAGGTGTTTTTCCCGACAGGCTAAAATATGGGCTTATACGACCAATTTATAAAAAGGGAGAAAAGACTCAGGCTACAAACTATCGACCAATTTCATTACTCTCAGTTTTCTCCAAGGTACTACACAAACTGATGCATAGCAGAATGGTTGAGCATCTTAGTAAATACAACAGCCTCAGCAGTAGCCTGTTTGGCTTTCGGAAAGGGGTATCAACCGTGGATGCAATACATGCCTTTGTTGAAAATGTTATGGAAGCCATAAATAATAATATGATGACGGTTGGAATATTTTGTGACCTGTCAAAAGCTTTTGACAGTGTAAGTCACCATATTCTCTTCAGTAAAACCAAGACCCTAGGAATGGGTGGAACCGTAGGCACATGGCTTGAATCCTATCTGTGTGGTAGAAAGCAGAAAGTCATCATGGAAGGACTGCATGGTGCCCAGGTATCTTCAGAATGGGGCTCCATTACTGCAGGAGTGCCTAAAGGCTCAGTATTGGGCCCACTGCTCTTTCTAATATTTATAAATGACTTAGCACTATGTACAGAATATGGAAAAATACTCATGTTTGCTGACTACACCACTTTATCAGTTAATAATCTCCCAGGGAATGTGTCAAATGAGGCTGCAAATAAAGCTTTTGCGGATTTGACAAACTGGTTTGAAACCAATGGCCTTACAGTCAACCTAAAGAAGACAAATTACATTCATTTCTCTTCTAACACAAATGTTACTAATGAAATTAACCTAAAAATGGGTGAGCACGAGATTTTGAAGGTTGAGTCCTCCAAATTCTTGGGTCTGCATATAGATAGCAAAATGAAGTGGCACCACCATATTCAAGATCTGTGCAAAAGGCTAAGCTCAGCAACATTTGCCTTAAGAATAATTTCAGACACTAGGGAAATGAGCACAATAAAAACTGCATATTTTGGCTATTTTCATCAACTTACGGCCTATGGTATAATATTTTGGGGAAATCAACCACTAGCAAAAAAAGTGTTCCATGCACAGAAGCGAGCAATAAGAATTATGTGTGGAGTACATCCTAGGCACTCAGGGATCTGTTTAGAGCTCTACAAATCCTTACAACACCTGCCCAATATATTTTTTCCCTGATGTGCTTTGTTTAAAAAAATAGCAACTTATTCAAAATCAATAGCTCATACCACAGTTATAACACTCTAAGGAAACTGGATATCCATTATGAGCTAAAAACGAAAAGCATGGTCCAGAAGGGGGTTTTATACAGTGGCACCAAGATTTTTAATGCCCTCCCACCGCACATTAAAGAACTGGTTGGAAACATGCCAAAGTTTACAGAAAATCTGAAGCAGTTCCTTTTAGACGAATCTTGTTACAGTATTGATGAATTTCTTAGCAAAAATTCATAGAATCTCTTGTTTGTGCTTAAACCTTACTGTGTGACCTCTACAATTGATTAATGATATTCCGTAAGTACAGTGTAACTTAATACAATACCCAAATTTATGTATGTCTGTATATGACGTCTGTATAACTTAAGAACAATACCCAAATTTATGTATGGCTGTATATTCTTTCAAATGTCCAGTATCTTAACTAATCTGTAAGGGTATAGGCTAAACTTCACAGTTTCTTTAATCTAATGATAAGATCAATGTATCTGTGCACAAACAATAATCTTTAAAAACCCTGACTCGTTCTATATCCAGGGATATGTTCCCATATGGATCTATGGAACATGAAATAAATAAATAAATCACTATTAGTCTGTAATCTTTCAGCTATTAATTGAAGAGTACTTGAATAGTTCCCTTCCTCACACTGCTTCCTTCTTTTTGGTGTAGAATTTCTTGCTGCACCACTCTGTCCTACTCTCAATGTAGTTACTGGCGAAGGTACTTCAACTATTAATTTTGTTTCTTCACTGAAGTCTATGTCATTCTCCACTATCACATCATGTGTGGAAGCTCCCACAACATTATTCTCGACTGAGCTTTCATCCATCTGAAATACATAAAACAACTCAGCTAAAAGTATCCATCTTTGTATTTTAGGGTGGTGTAAACAAAAATTACTTAGTATGAGCATGTGACAATAATGCACACTGATATCAGTAACCACCACCACCACCACCACCACCACCACCAGCAGCAGCAGCAGCAGCAGAAGAAGAAGAAGAAGAATGCATTTGGATTGGTTGCCAAACAACATCCGAATCATATTTAAAAAGATATTAAGATGGAAACTCCAAATGAAGATTAATTGATAGTAGTAATCTGTACACTCCTGCTACTGGTGAGTATTAAAATCAACCAATAAACAACAGTACCACGTAACAGGTTAAAAAGAGACCTATGCGAACTTAACTGTGAAATACAGAGAGACACTTCAAGACAATTGCAGATTCACTTTCAAAGGTGAAAATTCTTGACAAAGTAATATTCCCATCCTCTCTTTGCACTCTCAACTCACGAAATGCTTCAATTAGATATTACATATGATGCTACTATGTAAATAGACGCAAATTTAACAATCATTCTACTTGCACATTGCAGATCTCTCAAAGGCCTTTGATTGTGTAATTCATAGAATTCTTTTAGATAAGCTAAATCATTATGGTTTGAGGGGGGCAGTGCACAAATGGTTTAATTCATACTTAAATGGAAGAATGTAGACAGTTGAAATAAGTGGTTCATGTAATGTTAAAACAACAGCTGATTCCTCAAACTGGGGGACTATCAAGTACGGGGTCCCACAGGGTTCGGTCTTGGGTCCTTTACTGTTCTTGATATACATTAATGACTTACCATTCCACATTGCTGAAGATGCACACTTAGTTCTTTTTGCTGATGATACAAGTATAGTAATAACATCCAAAAATCAAGAACTAAGTGATGTAATTGAAAATGATGTTTTTCACTGAATTCTTAAGTGGTTCTCAGCAGACTGACTCTCTTTCAGTTTTGATAAAACACAGTATATACAGTTCCGTACAGTAAATGGCACAACTCCAGTAATAAATATAGACTTTGAACGGAAGTCTGAAGCTAAGGTAGAATTTTCAAAATTTTTAGGTGTGTCCATTGATGAGAGGTGAAACTGGAAGCAACACATTAATGGTCTGCTGAAATGTCTGAGTTCAGCTACGTATGCTATTAGGGTTATTGGGAATTTTGGTGATAAGAATCTCAGTAAATTAGCTTACTATGCCTACTTTCATTCACTGCTTTCATATGGCATCATATTCTGGGGTAATTCATCATTGAGTAGAAAACTGTTCATTGCTCAAAAACGTGTAATCAGAATAATTGCTGGAGCCCACCCATGGTCATCCTGCAGACATCTATTTCAGGATGTAGGGATCCTCACAGTATATATATTCACTTATGAAATTTGTTGTTAATAATCCAACCCAGTTCAAAAGCAACAGCAGCGTGCACTGCTATAACACCAGGAGAAAGGATGACCTTCACTATGCAGGGTTAAATCTGACTTTGGCACAGAAAGGGGTAAATTATGCTGCCACAAAAGTCTTTGGTCACCTAACAAACAGCATCAAAAGCCTGACAGATAGCCAACTAACATTTAAAAATAAATTAAAAGAATTTCTAGATGACAACTCCTTCAACTCATTGGCTGAATTTTTAGATTTAAATTAAAGGGAAAAAACAACAACAACAACTTAAACATTAGTGTCATGCAATATTTTGTCTAACGTAATATCTTGTACAGACATCTTTTGTTAACCTGACACGTTCTACATCATTATGAAGTGTCGTATTCATGATCTATGGAACAAGTATTAATCTAATCTAGAAAAGTACACTATACACAACACATTTCTTTCCTAATACCACAAATAGTCTGCAATTTGAATATAACTAGATAAATAACGGGGAAATATTTCCAAGTAGTTAACAGTGCTTTTCAGAATACCAAACACTAGGACAAAATCGGTTTTAAGTAAATGTACAAACCTGAAAACTATAAGTGTGTTCACTTGATGGTGAGGATGACTGCGATAATGGTGTTGCCACAGTATTGGGAGGGATGTAGTGTTCTTCTGGAAATTCTAACTTGCGTATGTACCACAAAGCTGGCATATACACCTGAAAAACGATTGAAAACAAATTATGAAACGTGCTGTACGGTAGGCCTACTTCATTTCCAGGTTAGAGTGCACTATCGAATACTGGTGCTAAAGTTATTAATAATCCACTAGATGAACGGTGAATACTTACATCATCTGTTCCAACTCCGCTTCTCATGCTCCCATTCCTTTTTCTATTCTGCATGTTGCACATGTTTCTCATGTTACAGAACTTTGCTTGGTAATCCTTTGGGTTACTCACTTGAGGCCTAACACGCTTCACTTTTCAAAAAGCATGAGAAAGCACTTCCGTACAGCAGTGTTCGTTATAACACTTTTTACTTTTCATGTTATAAAGACACTGTTCTTCTTTCACTGCTTCTATCAAAACGCCTATTTGTTCTTTCATCCACGAGGTAGCCATTATTCCTGGGAAAATATGTCTGAAGTCAGAACCAGCAAGAACATTGCTGTTTGTGACGTAGAGAGCATTCTTGGTTCCTATTGGTTTTACTTTACGAGACACATTAACGAAATATCGCAGAACAGAACAGAAGTGTTTCACACGAGAAAATGGCTCCTCAACGTAGAATAGCAGGAAGTGACGTCACAAGACTCGTAGAGCACCAGGTCAAAGTTAGCTATCTCTTCCTGTGTGCCGCCGCCTTTAGAATCCCTGGCACAGAGGAAGCTTGCCTCTGCCAGGGCGAGCTCCGAGACTCCTCACCTGTCCACTGAGCTCTCTTCCCATCGGTGACTATCTCCATTTATGCTGCCTCCAAGTGTGCTTTGCGGCGATGCTGACCAAGCCATTCTTGGTCCAGAAGGCGCGTCGACAGATGCCGTAGTGGAACTATAGCTCTCCTTCCTCCTCTACTCCAGGCATGGTTGGTGGGCTGGGAGTCGGGAAAGTTGGGCGGCGACTTTCAGCAGAAAGCCCAGTACCTGTACTCTCTTCATTTGTGTTCCCAACTGTTTAGGGTTTAGGCGATGGAGGGCAGGTAACCCCTAAAATCCCCTGCTGCAGACTTCCACTTAGCTTACCGGCTCTAAGAAAAGCCAGCGTATCGGCGGATCCACGAGAAGATGGGTGGGGGGGGGACCACAGGTGAGAGGGTCTAAGAAGGATAGACCCATGTATTGTGCATCACTCACTCAGTAGCTACAACACAAGGCCAGGCCAGTCAGGAGAAGACTGTACTTCGAAATGCAGAGTCCGATCGTAACCAATATGCCACTATTTGGCTACGAAAGCCATCTGTATTCACAATTTAGCACATGTGAATAAAACAAGGTAAATTCTTATAAATAGTGCGCCAATATCCCCTGAAGGGAGCTTACAGGGGCACCGGTTACCGCTGGTGGTGTAACCGCAGATACCTTATAGTTAAACACAATGCAAATAACCAAAATAGACCAGAATAAAGCACGGCATTGCTCCAGCTATTGAAGCCCCAGGTGTCAGGGCTAACTAACCTAAAACAAACTGGCTCTCTAGCCCATGCTCTCTCTGAACATCGGCCTCAGGGCAGTCACCTTTTTGAATAGGCCAAAGATCCAGGCGGTTCCCCCGAGCACCGGCGTGCTTATAACGCTGACCTCCCGCCTGCAGAAGCCAAGTTGGAGGATCTGGTGGGCGGATGTTGGTGCCCATGTCCCCCTCCAGTTCAACATCACCGTATTGAACTCCGTGCTGCTGGCTGCCAGACTGAGAGCATCAACAGTGCACTGCACTGACGGGACATCATACTTTGCCGCCTTCTGCCGGTAACACCAGTCAGTGTCAAGGTGGTTGCTGACGATTTACGCATCGATGACGTGCGCCACGCCGTCCTATGCCGCTACAATATCGGGCTTATGGACTCCCTCTGGTGTTCAGAGGTGTGGTTCGACAGAGATGTCGAACCCGCGCTGAGCCAGTCCATGCGCATCGTATTTCACCACTGCGTCGTGACGCCGCACATGGGCTCGACTGGTGAGTCCGCAGCCCTGGACAATGTGATTTGCTTGGCAGCGTGTTAATCCACGTGTGGACGCACTCCACAGTGCTGCGGTCCAACAGGAAGTGACTGGTATCTTCTATCCAGCTATGTTGGCCTGGTGTTCTGGCAGACAACAAAAAAGCTGCCCCGACGAAGGTGACATGCAGGCGTACCACCCACATGTTTCCGACTTGCGCAGCCAATTGCAGCAGGTGACCTTCCCACGTGAGGTGCCGTTCCAGCACCGCCACTTCGTGACGTGCATCCCCCAGGTCTGCGTCAGTGGCGGAGTGCTCGAGCTGCAACAAGGCAAGGAGTGTGCCTCGCCTCAAGGTCAGCTCCATCCAGTGGGCACATGGAATCCCGAGGCCCCCTGGGGTATTGGAGCGTGGAAGTAGCCCAGGGAAGTGTCCGCTGGGAGGTGGAACCATCTCCTTACCACAGCCCGAACACATTTGTCCATGGCCTTGAGCACACCGATGTGGGTGCGGCTCATGGCTAGGCCATGGCACAGGCCCGGGAGAAGGACTTCATGGAGCACATACAGCCACTGCTGCGGCTTCAGCGGCACCCACGTGATGACAGACAGCTGCTCTTCTATGTGGTGCCAAGGGTGGAAGAGGCATCAGCCAGAGGAGGAGAACTGCAGTCCGAGGTAGTGGAAGATCTCTCCCAAGCTCAGTGCTGGCACAGTAGTGTCGCCGGCAGTGAAGGTGACGCCTGCATCGACCTTCATTTTCTTACCGCAGCCGGACGCCACAAGCGCAAGGGTGAGACACTTCCGGGGGTTCACCCGCAGCCCCAGCTGGACGAGGGCTGCTACTGCTACATTGGTGAAGGACTGCAGGCCCCCCTCGTCGAGGTGAAGAGCAGAATGTCGTCTGCGAAAGCCACGGCGTTGACCTGGCGGCCCAGCGCGTTGACACCCACGTGCAAGAGCAGCTGATCTAAAACAAAATCAACGGCAAGGTTGAAGAGGAGAGAGGACAGAGGATCTCCTTGCCGAACACCTCTTGCTGGCCACACAGCCGGGGACTCGTCCCCACCCTCCGCAATTACCGTCGTGCTGTCCGCATAGCAACCCTTGATGTAGCCAGCAAATTCATCCGGAAGCCCATGGGCTTTAGCACAGGGCGAAGGGCCGCATGGCCCAACGAATCAAACGCTTTAGATACATCGAGGCAGGCCACAAAGACTGAGCGACAGTGGCAGACGGTACCAACAAGCACCCACTCGAGAAGGAAAGTATTCTCCAGCATCCCATCCCATGGGATGAAAGCCCACTGATGTTCATCCACAGCACACGTCCGAATGAGGCGAGTCGCCAGAACCTTATGGAAGGTTCAGGCTAACACCGAGCAGACGGGGGATGCTGGGGCGTCTGTCTTGGCCAGCAAGGTGGTCCTGGCTCAGAGGAGGGAAGAGGGAAGCTTGCGGGCAAGAAGGAAGGGGATGAGGAGCTTGGTTGTGACTTCTGCGGGAAGGTGGTGCAGGTGCGCCGGTGAGAGGCCGTCTGTGCCAACAGCGGAGCCTCTGGGCAGCAAGGCGGTCGTGACTTCTTCAGCAGTGATCGGCCCCCACAGGCACTCGAAGTCTACTGGCTCCGAGAGTGGGAGGAGCCGCTCCGGGATGGAGCCCGCAGTGGAGGGTGGCTCTGATGTGAAGAGGTCGCGCCAGAAGTCCACCAGCCCAGGGATGTTCGGCAGCGGCAGGAGCAGGGTGTCATCCAGGAGGCCTCGCAGGCATCACGCAGGGTTCCTCCTAAAGGCATCCTGGCATCTCGCATACTCCCACTGGTGGAGCTTCCGCTTGGAGAGTGGGGGGCCACCACCAGGCAGCCGCTCAGATGGTGAGCACAGCATCTTCATCCTCCTCCTTCCCACCCGTTGGGAGCCGACAGCGAGGAGGGCCTCCGGCAACCTGGCTGCGACCACCAACAATAGCATTCCCAGCCCTAAACTCATGATGCTGCTCAAGGTCGAGAGGCGTGAGGCAGATCGCGGCAGTCCGCCGAGGTGTCTCTATATTGCCTCGTCAACTGCAGATGTTGGTGGTAGGTGCTCCAGCTCTGGCAGAGAGGGTGGCTCCTCCGGCAGCAACTCTATGGCGGGTGGGTGGCGCTGCTCGTGCTGTGCCTGCTGTTCTCACGCCAGTGCCTCTGCATACTCTTGCACCATGGCCCTGTCGCCGCCGTCCTCCTCCTCCTACACTTGATGGCGTCCACGGTCCGATGCAGGAACAAGGGCAGCAGTTCCCGGTTGGCAAATAGGAACTTTGAGTCGCTGGCACAGAGAAGCCTGGCGTCTGCCAGAGCGAGCTCCCACGTCTCCTCTTCCATCCACCGAGCTCGCTTCCTCTTGGTGGCTACATCCGCGTTCGCCGCCTCTGAATGGGGGCAGCGGCGGTGCTGTCTGAGTCGAATCTTGGTTCGGAACGCGCGGCTGCAGATGCCGCTGTGGAACTACAGCTCTCCGGCTTCTCCTACTGCAGGAATGGTTGGCGGGCTAGGAGTCGGGACAGTTGGGCCGGGACCTTTGGTGGAAGACCCGGTACCCGTACTCTCATTATTTCTTGTGGTCCCAACCATAAAGGGTTATGTGATGGAGGGCTGGTAACTCCTCCCCCCCCCCCCCCCCAAAGCCCCTAGTGTGGACTTCCACTCTGTTTACCAGCCAAAGAGGACTGGCGTATCGGCGGGCCCACGAGAAGGGGGGCAGCCGCAGGCAAGGAGAGGCTAAGAGGGCTAGGTCCAAGTATTGCGCATCACTTGCCAAGTAGCTACTACCCAAGAAAGGAGAGTCATAGTTACTCCCATCAACGAAGGATAGCGCCATTCAACGAAATTAAGCGTGTTGTAAAAATCGTTGTTTCACCCAACTACACGTCAGTGGTTAGAGCGGTAGACTGTCGAATTTTGCAAGATAATATCCATAGATAGCTGTTTCTAATCTCACACAAAAGAACATCTTAACTTATCTGTAAAACGACTCTACAGTCCTCTCGTGTGAAAACCGCATCAAAATTACAAAATTTTATCACATCGATCAGAAACGGTTTGCTGGCTGTTTACACACGCTTACATTTTCAATTGCTGTTCAAACACGTTCAAAACGATATTTTCTTGTTAATGTGACTATACACTTTTAACTTAACTACAAACAATGTTTTTATCTTTGGACTGTCTAGCTAGGATCCTTATTGTTTCAACTACTGCAGTTTTATCATCTTACACAAAGATGAAGTTACACTGCTTCAAACGCTAACGTTAATTTGCAGTCACAAACATCAGAACCCTTACATTTGTGTCACCTGCATGTTGTAGACGCCTTATACCTTTCCGTGTAACCTCTAGTCGTCCAACACCTCGTTGTATTGTGGGCGTATGGTGACATTTTCACTACTAGCAACGCTTTCCAAAAAAGTGAATTATTTATTCGCAAAGTAAATGCATTTATCATCTGTTGTCCATTTCCCAGACTAAGACTAATGTGAAGCTATGTATAACACATCTCACAATCGAAACAACTGCTACAATCAGTTTTTGCTAACGCTATTTTCGTGTAAAACTTTTAAAATTTTTCACACTCCCAGGACTCGATCATGTAACTTCTTTATCCGCAATCGAATGCGCAATCTATTGCACAATGGAACGCCTGCTTGACAAACGTCTCTGCTATACTACTTCTACGAAGGAAAACAGCGCTAAGTTTTGGCAAAAACAATTTTATTGTGTTTTGGGTCGTAGCTCATGGCTGACAGTCCAAAGTCTAGCTATACTAAATGGACGCATTTGACAATTCCTTAGTTTCGAGCGAGTTTAGTAATGATGTACGGAGCAGGGAAAAGAATGTGTCGTTGCACATATGCCAGTTCTAAATGGGTGGAGAATAAAAGCATCAACTTTCGAAAAGCTTCCACTATTGGTGTTCACAAAATTCCTTTCTATTGTTACTTAAAAGTCGTAATTGCGTTTTCCATCACTAAATAGCTAAACTGTTTGCAGTAAAAGTATGTAAAACCTCGTAATTTTCGCTAAGACTCCTGTAACACAAATATAGCTTCGTCTTACTCCTAGTCTGTGATGTCACCAGAGCATCACCCAAAAAAGAACATTTTCGATCACGTGACCAGATCTTGATATTTAATGATTTATAAGCTTTAATTACATAAAAATAACATTTTGTGACAATATTGACCGTAAACGCTATTTAAATGTTATAATCAGTCAGAATAACAACAACATGAACCACATTTGTTACATAGGAAATATCCAGTTCAAGGGAGAAGCGAGGTAGGTCTTATCTTTGCTGTGCGCCTGTCTGCAGTTACCGAATTGCTCTCTCCATTCCCAGTGAAAAAGACCTCGATGTTCACGCTGTACTTTCTCTCCGCCGCCCCCCCAAAAAAAGACACCCTGAACCTCCGCGTTGTGTGTTTCTTCCTTTCAAAGTTGAAGCAAGCCTGCAAAATTGGGAAAAATCTGTGTTTGTGCCAAAATATCAAGTGTGTGTGTGAATTTCCAGAAATGGTGCACAGAATTTTGTTTGAAGATGATTCATACATCGATAAGGGAAATTATGATCAGCATCGGATGAAGAAGATGGTGCTGGTGGGGAAGTAGAAGACAATTTACTTGCTGACTCTGATGACACAGAAGATTATGATGATTGTCAGCCTTCATCAGAAGATGAATATGATGGTGACACTGACAGCGATTATGAAGACAGCAGTGGGCATCGGCGCCCAGAACAACACTATACTGAACAAGAAATCGCAAGGGTGCCCCAACGAAATGTTTCCTTACGCATCCCTGAAACTTACTAAGCTGCAGATGGTTTTCAAAGGCACTCGGAACCTCCTAGTAAGAGAGTAAGAACACCAGGACGTAATATTCTGAGCGCTATTTCAGGTTTGAAAGGTCCTGCCTGTGCTCTTGGGGACAAACCAACAGCCAAACACCTTTGGGACTTGTTAACTGATAAGGTGTTTATTGACGAAATAGTCTTATGGGGTAACAAGAAACTGGCTTCAGTTCGTGAAATAACAGGATTATGATGAACGGATCTGCAAGAAGAAACGTGAAAGTAATGGGGAATTACCGAGATACCAAGTCTGATTAAATAAATTGCTGCATGTCACTTCCATTTAAAAAGCATCTACTGAACATATAAAGTCTCTTTTCTTTACTGGGATTTCAGGAAGACCAATTTTCCGTGCTGTCATGTCAGTCAAACGGTTTGAGTTTTAAGGACACCCATCAGGTTTGATAATGCGAAAACATGGGTGAGGAGGAGAACAAATGACATAGATGCTCATATTTCGTTCGTTTTTGAAAGGTTTGTAAGAATTTACCAAGACCCTATGAGCCTAAGCAGCTCTGTTTGCACTGACAAATTGTTAGTGCCGTTTTGGGGGAGACGTAAATTCGAGCAGTATATGCCAATAAACCTACGAATTATGTCCTCAAAACTAAGTGTCTCACTGATGCAAGAAATTTATGTTTTTACAACACATATCTGTATACAGGCCAAGAGTCAGAAGGTACTGGGCTGAATACATAAGAATAACAACTGTAAATCCCAACACAATCAGTTCTATGACTAGCCAACATACCAAAAAACACGGGGAGGAACATAGCTGCTGACAATTGGTTCTGTTCTGTCGAGTTGTGCAGGGAGCTCACAAAGCGAGGGCTAACTCTCCTCGAAGCCCCCCCCCCCCCCTCCCAAAAAAAAAAAAACTCCAGATTTCCACGCTTCCAGCAGGAGACCTCCGAATGATACAAAATTTGGATTTGCACAAGATATTACGCTGTTGTCACTTGTCTCCCGAAAAGAACAGAAGCACGCGACTGATCTCGACCAAGTTTCGTGATAAACCTGTAGATGGTTCCACTGGAAAACCGTGAATGATCATGAATTACAACACAACCTAAGTTGGTAGTACCACCTTAGCCCATAAGAGGGCACACTGAGTATACATCGTCTGTACAGTAATTTTAAAGCTTTTAATTGATATTTTATACAATATTTAAGTAGTTCCATGGTTATACAGAGATATTTTATACATAATTATTTTTACTACTCTCTACCTCCCTCCAGGGCCGTGTACCTTACACGTTGCGGTTAGTGCCCGCAGAGCGCCCAGCTGATCGATTTATTCTTTCAATTTTCGGTTTCGTAAATCGATCGCCTACCCATCCCTTTCGTCTATGCGTCAGTGACTCTTGTTTCTCAATACGAACACTATAGTCTAGCGGTGTTCTTCCTGCACCCAGCCTACTCTCAGGTTATTTTGCCATTGAACGAAGAGGCTCACTCAGTGTCATGCCCCTAGGCTATCCACCTGTTCTTGGGCCCTTGTCCTTCATCTCATAATATTTTTTTCAATGCTGGTATGAAGCTCCTGTGTTATTTGCAATTTAAATTCGATATCCATTACTTTCTCTTGCAAAATGCTAATTGCTTACCCTTCATTGATCAGTTAATAGGGAGTGGTGGGGTTAATTTTCGGGGACTGGGAAGATGAAGCTGTGGCAAGTCCGTTCTGCAGGGAATGCTGAACACACTTCTCCCTCCGGCGCCACAGTGAAGTATTGGAACAGTGGGGGTTTTTCCTGTCTTTGGGGTCTGTCATCTTTTCTTCTTCGACTCCAACACTCTGAATCTTCTGTTTCATTTCTCACTTCTCGTTAGAGCACCAAGCTATGCTTCCCTCTGTCCACATGCATGTGTGTCTATTGTTGAGACCCTTCTCAATTACCGTGTCGACACTTGTCGCTGTTTACTAAAACCTATTACATACGAGGATCCGGGTAACAACCTAGCGTTTCTGCACTATTGAAGATACTACATTTACTTGAATATGTTTTATGTATAACGCCTACCTATCTCTTTTATCTGCGCGTCATTGCCTCCTCCCCAGAGGGAGGGGGAAGGAAGCCTTTCCTATGGCAATACGACTTCTGCAGTCGGAATTTCTCTGTTGTCGCCGCGTTTAGCCTCCTGCTCCTCTAGCTGCATATTCGGTTCCCTGCCGGTTAACTAAGACCAGACCTGTTTTGGCCTCTGTAAACCCAGTTTAGTAGAGGCCAAATTTCGTTGACTCGGTTCCTTACTCTCCTGCTAGGCTGGCGCTAGGTGACTCATTCTGCTGTGGAAAACCCTAAGGACGGACGGTAACACCCTACTGCCGTATTAGTCGCTGCAGATATTTTTATTTTTTTTTTTTGCCCTCCCCTTTTTCTCTTACCCTACTGCCGGGTCAACGTTTCTATTCTTTTTCCTTTCTTCTGTCAGGGAAGGGTAGCTTGGCTATGCCTTCTGGCAGGAACACAAGAACTAATATAACACTGTATATTAGACATGATTTTCCAGCCATTTCATAGAGGTATCGCTCCTCCCTTGATTGCAGTGGCCCATTAACTACTTTCTGAGGTATTACCGTTGCGACAAATCTGCGTTTTGGCTAGTTATCCGAGCAAGTGTCCGATCACCCAGTAGACGTGTGTATCCGATCTCTTATCTCCGTACCCTGCAACTAGTAGGTATCGCCACTGAATCAGTTTTATTCTGAAACCGGTTACCTGAGCCTGTTTCCCGGTTCGGCGTGGGTGGGCCTCTCGGCATAACTGGCCAGTATGTCGGGCGACCCTGGCGTTGCGATCGTGGACGGCTGTACACCAATATACACAGAACAAACTCTGCGTTAAACGCAACACGATTCTTCCCATTGGTAAAATCGCTTTTCTTTCTAAACCTCAACATCCAGTACTTCCAATTCAGCAGACTCACTTACGAAACTCCTACATGCCGCGAATTCCGCCTACGTACCGATTACAAGCATTGATTATGCAACCCTGCCCTTTTGCGCTCATGCTGATGAAGTGGACGTGTAAGCCTTTTGTCAACACGACCATACCACCCCCCTTTTCCTCCCCCCCACTACCCCGTTGCTACTAATTTATACTCCTACAGTCCCCTGGAGTCGCCCGTTCGGATCACCCCCGTGACATAGTGCGCATTTGACAGTTGAGTTCACCATCTACTTTTCATCTGCCATTACAATTTCAGGTATTTACTTACTGCTTCTTCAGCTAATATAATACTTCCCTTTTGCAAAATAACCACTAGCTGGAGCTGACAAAATTAATTCACACTTTTAAGTACTCAAGCCAGACTGCCTGCATCCTGTTCTACCACCTGCCACCACGACGCTGCTATTAGGCCATGTCCTACGTGGGCGACAGAAGCGACCGGCAGCTTCAGGCGACAAAATACAACCGCAGGTATAGCTATGGAAGTGTCCTACATGAGCTACATCTGTGTCGCTATCTGTCTCCCGCTGCAACTGGCGACGTTTGAATCTTGTCACTTTTAGCGTGTGCGACAGCGGCAGCCATAGTCCAAACTGTACACGGTTTTGTGAGGCAGCAGGCAATATGTCGACGGATTTCGTCGAAATTTTAATAGCAGAAGTTAGTAAGAGGCGCTGTTTATGGGATATAAGACAGAAAAACTAGCACAATAGATTCATATGTGACCAAGAATGGGCGGCTGTGGCCAATGCAGTGGGCTCAACAAGTAAGTACTGGTTTATTTTTTTTCTTTTGCATGTGCGAATATTCATATTTATGTGATTACGATATCCAAAAAAAGTTAGTTTTACTGTCTGTGACCGTATATCAGTTACAATTTCATGTCATTGGAGTTATTTCTTTTCTGATTCCGTTTTACATTTGTCAAAAAGTGATTAAACATGTACGATACTTTTTAAATATTTGATTAGAACTACTGTTTACGACGCATTTTACATTACGATACTTAGTAATGTACATTGGCGTCTGTGATGAATGTAGAAATTACGTACTTGCACCACTTAAATTTTCTATATTTTATTTACACAATACGCGCAAAAATAGACATTAGGGATTTATTTATCATTAAAATAAAGCTTTTCTGAATATACGCTTTAGTTTTGACTTTTATAACGATATGTCTGCTGTATATGAGGTGTGCAAACGTAGACATTGCGCTCAACGTCAGATTTTCTTCATCTGTACAAATCCATGACTCAAAAGATTTTACTTTTTTCATGGCATCTGCCCTACGTTTGCTTTTCTTCTTCTGTATTTTGTAAGTACAATGTAAGGACTGGAATAGAAAGTTGTCATGTTCTTAAATATCCCTGAACATTCTGGTATAGTTTACCGTTCATTAACTATTGTAGGCATTCTCATTAATATATATGTAATGAAATATTTTATTTTTTAGACAATGTGAAGACGACTGTAATTATGCTACTTAGTTTTAGAATGTTATGTTATGCAGGGATGTTTTGAAATCCAAGTAATATGCAGTAACTTGCCTAATGATATGTGTGGTAGCTGCAGTGTATGTGGATTACATTTTTCACTGCTGCTTGTGTTGTTCCGATTATAAATTTTGAAGCTGTTATGTGTGTGTAAGGCCTGAATATTGTTCTGATGGGTGACTCAGAATACGTAATGTTTTAATATAATTAAGAAGCCAAAGAATTAGCTGACTACTTTACAATGGTACTTAAGAATTAAGTAGTATATAATTTGTAGAATAACAAGTTTCACTTTCATCTTATTCTCTATCATTTTTGCTCAAGTGGAAAACTGAGGACATTTTCCTTTCATTTTGGCTAATATTTCCAGGTATACTGCAGTTGTTTTACATATTCACAGTCACAAAGACAACTTTTATTACATATTTGTTTATCTGGTTTCAGAAGACGATGCCAAAAACAAATGGAAATCCCTGAGAGACTGTTTCCGAAAAGAACTGAAGAAGATACCAATAACATCATCAGGTGATGCAGCTAATGCATGGAGTAAGCAAGTTGTGTTATTTCCAGGCGTTGATGTTTCTGAAGGATATAATGACACCAAGAGAGACTGGAACAAATGTGGCGATTGAATATCGACAATCACGGTCATCAAATGGTGACAGTGACACTGAAGTGCCAGAAACTGATCTTGGTGAAGGTATAGTCTTCGATGGTCACGTTGATTGTGTTCTGACTGAGGAGTTCGTGTCCAGCACAGAAGACCATAACTCTATGGATGTCACATCACTGTCTTCTCTTCGCTGACCGTGTCAGTGACGGTGGAGGTAATCTGCTAGTTTTGAGAGAGAACTACTTGAAATGGAAGCGAAAAAGATCAAAATTTTGCAGTCACAAGCCGAATGTGAGGGCAGAAAGTTTTTGTTGTCATTGGTGCCTTATTTTAAGCAAACTGAACCACTAGAAAAATTAGAAGTAATAAAAATTAGAAGAAATTGCTGAAGTAAATGCTATTGAAGAAACTTCATTATTGGAGCTGTATCATGAGAGGTGGGGACATCAGGATAAACACCATGCCCAAGGAATGTCAGAAAGGGAATTAGGCATAAATGTTCCCTTGGAGAAGTCACTTTGTGAGCCATGCATTTATGGCAAAGCACATCGCTTACCATTTGGTCACAGAGAGAAGTCAGCCTGCCCAGGTGAACTAATGTCAGCTGATGTCTGTGGATCTTTCAATAATCTTTTCAGAAGAAGAGATATATGGTTGTGTTCAAAAACAGCTACACAAAATTTCGGTTTTGCTTCCTTGTAAGGCAGAAGTCTGAAGATAAAGATGCATTGAAATATGTTCTTCAACATTCAAAGATGCTGGGTCATACAGTCAAAGAGCTGCTGAGTGACAAGAGTGGAGAATTCGACAGTAAGGAAGTTAAGGACATACTGCAAGCAGAAGGCGTTACTCAGAGGCTGACAGCACCCTACACACCGCAACAACAAAAAGTGGTTCTGAGAACCATGGGACTTAACTTCTGACGTCATCAGTCCCCTAGAACTACTTAAACCTAACTAACCTAAGGACATCACACACATCCATGCCCAAGGCAGGATTCGAACCTGCGACCGTAGCGGTCGCGCGGTTCCAGACTGTAGCGCCTAGAACCGCTCGGCCACCCCAGCCGGCACACAGCAACAAAATGGTGGAAGTGAGCGGGACATGCGAACTAGAGTTGAAATGGCAAGAACCTTCAAGTATTCAAATAAAGAAGCTAATTTCCCAGCAGCCACATGGGCAGAATTCGTTGGAGCATCAGTGTACACTTTGAATCGAACTGCAAAATCATCTGTGGAAGGAATTTGTCCATTTGAGCTTGGTTTGGCAAGAAGACAAGAATAAAACATTTACGTATAATAGGCTCTACATGCTATGCCCTCATTCCAGTTCAAAGAATATTGAAAATGGATAAGAAAGCTGTCAAGGGTTATTTCGTGGGGTATGATGGAGATGAGCGTTACAGAATTTGGGTGAAAGAAGAAAACAAAGTCATTCTCAGCGAAGATGTAATCTTCCACGAAAAGCCTGAAAGTTGTGAAGAACAAGTAAAATTACCATTGCTGGATGTTGAGCAAAGTAATCACGGAAAGTATGCAGCTAAAGAAAAAGATGAGGCAAACTCCAACAAGGAAGAGTCTGAGGAATCGGAGACTGAAGAGGGCAGTGCTGATACCAGAGAAGAGGAAATCTTTATCCAGCCTCATCGACAACTGCGAAATCGTTCAACATTAATGAAACCTTCGTGGTTAAATGACTTTGTAATGTTCACTGAAGAGATGATTAGTGAAACAAATGAAAAACCAGAATCATATGAAGAAGCTGTTAATAGTACACAAAGTGTTTACTGGAAGCAAGCTATGAAAAATGAAATGAAGTCACTACAAGAGAATCAGGCATGGAAACTGACTACTGTACCAAAAGGAGCAAGAGATATAAAGCAAGACTTGTCATCAAGGGATTTAATCAACGCTGCGGTGTAGACTACAGTGAGACCTTCAGTCCAGTAGCTAAGTTGAGCACAATTCGTTCAATGTTAAGTGTTGCTGTAGCTGAAAAGATGCATGTAATACAGTCTGACGTGTCTACAGCATTCGTGTATGGAGAACTAGAAGAAATAATATTCATGCAAGAGCCAGAAGGGTATAATGATGGCGCAGAGAGTGTTTGCAAATTAAGGCGAAGTTTGTATGGACTTAAGCAAGCCCCAAGATGTTGGAGTAAACGGTTTGGAGCATTCATTTCTCATGTCAGCAGGTTTCAAGGCAAGTGATGCAGATCCTTGTTTAAATATCAGAGAAGAAGGTGGCAAGAAACTGTTAGTTGCTCTTTATGTAGACGATGGGTTAGTTATGGCAAGTGATCAGCTGGATGCCAGAAAGTTTGTTGATGAGTTGAAGGGTGAATTTAAGATCACTCTGAAACCAGCATCGTATTTCCTTGGACTTGAGACAAAACGCTTTGATGATGGTGCAATGAAGATAAGTCACAAGCCTATGCAAAGAAGATTCTGGAGCGTTTCAGGTTTCAAGAGTGCAAACCTGTTTCAATACCAATTGTAAAGGAAACAGATACAGTACAGGTAGAAGGAAAGAATGTAGAGAAGTGTAACTTTCCCTATCGGCAAGCAGTTGGAGCACTGATGTACCTGATGCTTGGAACAAGACCTGACCTGGCTTATAGTGTGAGCTTCCTGTCTCGAACTTTTGACACGGCATCAACATAAGATGTAGTGTGACTAAAGCGAGTACTCCGGCACGTAGCAGGTACATGTGACTTAGGCATAATCTATCGTCCAAATTTGTGCAGTGGCGTATTAGATTGCTACAGCGATGCAGACTTTGGAGGGTGCAACAAAACTGGATGGTCAACAACTGGTGTACTCATTACACATGCAGGTGGAGCTATCTCCTGGCTCGGCCAAAGACAGGCAGTGACTGCAACATCTACAACAGAAGCAGAGCTGGTACCCGCAACAGAAGCTGTGAAGGAGATAATGTAACTGTGTGGACTTTTTAGAGGAATGAGAAGCTGAGTGAAGTTCCTGTCCTTAAGGTTGGCAATCAGGCAACAGTGAAACTTGCATAAAACCCCGAGTTCCATCATCGCACTAAGCATATAAAAATAAAGTCTTTCTTCGTCCGAGAAAACGTATTGGAAGGAGAGATAGGCATTCTACATATTTCAACTGAGGACCAGTTAGCAGATATATTGACGAAGCCGCTGGCAAAACCAAGACTATAAGATTTATGTCATAAGATGGGTCTTTCATGTTGATGTGATAAGGGAAAGTGTTACAGTTATATGTGTTTGTATTTAATTAAGTGGGAGACAAAAGTTGGCAGCACTTCTGCTCTAGAGTCTTTGGAGAGACAAGTACTAGAATCTAGGTCTTTGACGGCTGTACAGCATGAAATAAATGTAATGTTAAGTGAAGTAGACAGATGCTTTTTAAACCTACAACAAGTAATAGTAACATTAAAATGAATTATAATACTAAAAACAACAAAACAGTGTTAATAAGATAATGAAATTATAAATCGTAAATGTTTTATACACAGAAATATTTGTAGGCTTAGGCTATAACTGCTGGCTGATAGTAATTGATGCACTATAATAATATCATACGCCTAACCTTAAGTATGCTGTCTATGTAGGATCATAAAACAATTGATTCGTAATACTCAGCTTCTTTTCAGCACAAATGGTTGGGACCTACAAGAGACAGACAGGTCGTCAGTCATGGAGCGAAGATTCAATGAAACAAGCTATTCAAGCTATTGAAAGAAAAGATATGGGATAGCTAAAAGATTCAAAGACATTTGGTGTTCCAAACGCTACGTCACGTCGAAGAGTTATGGGGAAAAAAACAAACGTATCACTGGAGCAAAGGCTTGCGACGATTCATCCCTACATTTTCTAAGAGACTTGAAACATTGCTGGTCGATCACATAAAAGATTTAGAATCCCGAATGTTTGGTCTTACATGTAACGATGTATTAAATTATCTTTTCAGTTAGCAGAGCAAAATAGAATACCTCACAGATTCAGCAAAAACAATGAAATGGGCAGAAACAATGAAATGACAGCCTGGGATTGGCTTAGGGGATTTCGAAAGAGAACTCCATACATTTCTCTCAGAAACCAGAGCCCACTTCAGCAGCTAGAGCCCAGTCTTTTAACAAACCGCTAGTAGAAAATTTTTTTAACATTCTTAAACAAACATTACAGAAAAATAATATTGAACCCGCTAGAGTATGGAATGTTGACCAATCAGCACTTTCAACAGAGCAGAAACCTCAAGAAGTGTTTGTCCCAACTTGTTTTTTATCAGTTGCCACAATCACCAGTGCAGGGGACAGCATATTACTGTTGTATGACAAACTGCCTATTGGCTCCTGTCTCGGATTCTTCGGCCGACGTTCATCTAATGATTTTTCTGACGTTTCGCCAACACGAGTGGCTGGCACCTGCACAAACTGTCAAACCACCACCCGAGCCAGAAAAGAGGCCTGATTAGTACGCTCGTAACGAGAGCAGGACGAATATGTGAGCCGCAACACCTCAAACGAGAAATGCAACACCTGGAAACTGGCTCTGTTACACTTCTAATTTAATTTGTTCTGAGGAGCAATGGGTACTCCACAAACACTCGGCGAAGTAAGGAACCAGAAAAAGAAATGTCGGGTGCGGCCTTTCTGCCATACATTCCCAGAGTGACGGACAGAATCGGCCGTACATTGCGCAAACGTGGCGTAAAGACGATTTTCAAACCGACAAGGAAGATCAAAGAGTGTCTTAGATCGGCGAAGGAGAAAAGAGACTCACTTGCAATGTCGCGAATATACCGTATACCATGCACATGCGGAAAAGTTAATGTCGGAATGACTGGACGATCAATTAACACCAGGATCAAAGAGCATAAGCAACATTGCGGGTTGGGGCAGGTGGAGAAATCGGGCGTGGCAGAGCACGCACTGAATGAGACCGAACACGTAATAAAATTTGCCAAGACGGAAGTTCTGGCTGTAGAGAAGCACTATCACACGCACTTGTTCAGAGAAGCTGTATAAATACAAAAACACGCGAACAGTTTCAATAAGAAAGAGGAAAGCCTTAAGGTAAACGGATCCTGGCTTCCCGTACTGCAGCGAACGACCGTCGCACGTAGCAAGAGGAGAACCGCACCGGCAATGACCGCGGAGAATCCCTCGGACGTTGGCGCGCCAGGTACATATAGTCTGCGGCCGCGAGCTCAGCTCCAGTTCACCACCGGCAATGGAGGGTAAAGCTTTGACTATGCCAGCCACTCGTGCTGGCGAAACGTCAGAAAAATTATTAGATGAACGTCGGGCGAAGAAAGCCTTAACAATTTTGTATTACTGTTGTATGCTGCACGAGTTCATCAGGAAACTTTATCCCGCCAACTCTACTATTCCCAAGGAAAAGATGGAAGCACGAGCTTTTAGATGGCGCACCTACAGGATCAAAAAAATGGTTCAAATGGCTCTGAGCACTATGGGACTTAACATCTGTGGTCATCAGTCCCCTAGAACTTAGAACTACTTAAACCTAACTAACCTAAGGACATCACACACATCCATGCCCGAGGCAGGATTCGAACCTGCGACCGTAGTGGTCACGCGGTTCAAGACTGAAGCGCCTAGAACCGCACGGCCACACCGGCCGGCCCTACAGGATCACTAGGGCTCTTTAGTGAGTCTGGCTGGATGACGGGAGATTCATTTCTCACTTGACTTAAAGATTTTCAAAAGTATGCAAATGGAAGCAAAGATAAAAGGGTTTTATTACTATCAGATGGACATAGTACGCATTAAGGCTTAGAAGTAGTCACTTACGCGAGAGAAAACGGCATAATTATGATTTCTTTTCCTCCTCATTGCACACACAAGCTGCAACCTCTGGACGTATGTTTCTATGGCCCCCTGAAGACTTACTATGATCAGTCCACCACAATGTGGTTAAAAAATCATCCTGGAAGAGTCATAACTCAATTTCAGGGAGCTGAAATATTTTGAGGCATATGGGAAAGCTGCTACTACTAGTAGTGCTTTAAGTGGTTTCAGGAAAACCGGAATTTGGCCGTTCAACCCACAAATATTTCCGGAGCACAAATTTTTGCCTTCTTTAGTAACAAACATTGATGAAGAGCGCGAAGAGACTGGCAATGGAGAAGTTACAGTGGAGAATATAGTTGAGCCAACACATTCAGAAGAACAACGTATCCAGAATGAGTCGACTTCAAAAGAAGACATTACACTTCCATAGGGTTCTAATGAAACTAGTGAAAATAGTCCAGATACCCCTCTACCAGATCTAAGGAAAACATACTGTTCCGAGACCCAACATATCCGAGTTTCACCACAGGATATATTACCAGTCCCATCAGCTTCTGGATCTTATGTTCGAAGCAAAAGAAAACGGTATGGTTCCCAAATTTTAACCAGTAGTCCATATCTATTAAATATACAAGCAAAGGTTGCGGGAAAGCGAGAATTAGATGAGAGAAAAGCGGGAAGAAATGCAAAAAGACAGCTGACATTCAGGGATGAAAGTGAAGAAGCAGATAGTTTGGGTGGAGATGCTGACGAGGACGATGCTCCTTGTATTTACTGCAATGGCGTTTTTAGTCGTTCTAAGCCTAGGGAGACTTGGCTGCAGTGTGTAAAATGTGCCATGTGGGCACATGCTGAATATGCAGGTCTTCCTAAAACAGCTACGAGACTTGTATGTGACATGTGCAAAGACTGAATACTTTATAACATGATATTTTTAATATGGTAAAATGACCTACACGTGTTTCATTTTAACCCCAGTAACTAGGGTAAAATGAAACACTGAAGTAATTTTGCAATGATTATTTTCTGCAAGAAATATTTTCTTTTTTAATATATCTCGTGTACTAAAACATGCAAACACGAAGATAACTAACAAACACAACTTTGTACTCGATATTTATTTATATATGTTTGTACACAGTCAGTTTTGCTTAGGTTGCGTTATTTTAGGCCAGCTTCCCCTAGTAAGTGAAGTGAAATTAACGTTTTTATTGTTTATTTTCATAAAATAACTTTTAATAAAACTTACCTTAAGGTAACTAGCAGTTTCTCTTCATTTCCTATGCATAACCGCATTGTTGTGTTTATACCCCTTATACTGTCTCCAATTTTCTTCAACAATTCATCAAAAGTTTTTGTTGACATTCTAGTGAAATTGAAGAATTTATCTTCGTGGTCGCGAAGTTCACAAAAAAAGTAACGAACATTCCGTTTGTAGAGCGGAATTGCAACATAGGATGTACCCAACATCGCTGCTTCTTTCGTTTTTTCTCACGATTCCAGAGGTACACAGCCGTAGCTATCTCCGTGACGTCCATCGCGCCAATCACGTGCGGCCAGCCGCAGTCCTAGTCACAGCAGCTGCGGCCACGGCCGGCCAGTGGCCGTGGCCGCACTAGTGCGCTATCCCTCTTAGCTGACCGTGACGTCCGCCCGCCGCGCCTAGCCATCCCGCTGTTCGCGCGTTTCGTACGGAAGATAGATCGCCGCGCCAGCAGCGGTCAAAAGAACTGATACGATACAAAGCCGTTAGTCAACAGACGCAAAGCTACAGTGGATCGAGGTGGATGGTCAACAGCAGAAAGAAACGGCACTTTCATATCTGTCACAAAGATCAGTTCGAAAATTTGTCGCAAGAGGAACGCCAGTCAAATCTTGAAGAGAAAGAAAATTTCAAGCGGCATGACAGTGAAGTCAGTGTTTCCTATCGTATGATCTTTATTATTTACAAAGATGATAAATAAAACTGTATTTTATAATCTGGTATGTCACTTGGCAATGTGCCAGTTATCGAATATCAGATTGTCAGCAACAAGGAACATCTCTTTTTGGTTAATTTTTGTGTTTGGGTTGCATTAAACCGCGTGACACAGACATAAGTAAAAGTTTCAGGTGCATTGTTTTTTTTGCCACTTTCTGAAGAGCCGTCACAAGCGCTCTCTCGGACGACAAAGTGTCATTAAGAGCCATTCTTTGTTTTTGTGTATTTGTGTTTTGATGGATGGGAAAACATATGTTCTAGTTTGATCTGTTTTCAATTAATTAAAACGCAAATATTCCAATAGAAAAAAATTTATTTTGCGACCGTATTTTGCTGTCCTTGCTAGAGTGTATGACCGCTTTTCTGAGGAACTGGCGGAAAACGCAGCTAAAACGAATCTTTTTTGTTAGTTTTTTGTTTCGGTTTCAATGGATCAAACAATTGATAAAATGATAGAAGTGTTTCAAAAATAGGACTGTGCAAAATTAATTGCACTTTTTTTTGCCGTGGCAGCAGGAAACAGGGATACAAAGTTTGCGCGCAAGTTACAAATGGTCGTTCAGAATTGCTCAAGCAGGGAAACCCTTTGCGTCTGGGAATCTCATCAAGGACAGTCAGGTCGACTCGGCAGCTTGTATTTCTCCAGAAGACCTCACGGAAAAAATTGAAAAACTAGCTCTTTTGCCTCAAACTATTGCTCGCCGAGTCGAAGATATGGTCTCAGATATGGAGCGGCAATTAATGGAGAGAGCGGCAAATTTCGTTTCATTTTCTATCGTTCTTGATGAGTCCACGGACCTTGCGGACATATCTCAGCTCGTCTTATTCATTCGGGGTGTCGACGACAATCCGCGCGTCACCGACGAATTTCTCGACCTTATACCATTAAAAGACACAACCGCGGGTCTGGATATTTTTCTATCCGTGGATAACATGTTCGAGTCAATGGGTTTAAAATGGGAACGTCTGACCAGTGTAACAATGGATGGAGTCCCTGCGCAACGAGGGATACGCACTGAGTCGCTGAAGTCGCCTGTTCGTTATTCGCGGTAGTCCATTGTCCGATATACATAAAAAATGTTATGGACACAGTTGTTCCAACGGTTAATTATCTTCGCTAGCATGGACTCCTCATATACCACCAATTTACACAATTTCTGACTCATATCGAAGAGATGAATACACTAAGCAGATTCAGAAGGATGTAGGTTGCAGTAGGTACTGGGAGATGAAGAAGCTTGCACAGGCTAGAGTAGCATGAAGAGCTCCACCAAATCAGTCTCAGGACTGACGACCCAGACATCCCCTACCAGGATACCTGTGGACACTTACCTGCATTAGACGGCGTTAAAGAAGATATGGATTTTTCAGTTTATGTGCAAATTATTTGCGAATTACAAGAAGAGTTTGAAAACAGATTTTTGGAGATAAGTGAGCTTCAACCGCCTTAGATATATCGGTTCGCCCGTTTTTCCTTCGGGCAGAGGATGTCTCATAAGAGTTTCAAGTAGAGCTGATTGACCTGCAGTGTGATAGTACCGCTTTCTTACGAGTAAAGCTTTGGATGACTTTTACAGCTGTTTTCCGCGAGAGAAGTATCATCTTTTGCGCAAGGACGCGGCCAAAGTTCTCTCAGTGTTCGATTCCACGCATATTTGTGAGTGCTCTTCTCCCTTTTAAAGCTTGCTAAAACTAAGAACCGTTCACAACTTAGCGATAACAATTTGACCAATTCTTCGAGGTTAGCACTCTCCCGGAATTATGTACCAAACCTAGACAAAACCATTTCCTCGAGAAAGAAAAACGCGTTAAATGTTACTTGCCTTCTTTAACAATGTTGACTGGAAGGATTAAAGGTATTTATAACCTTAATCCTATTTTTTAATACGTTTCCACACTAGGTCAATTAAAATTATTGCGTACAAAACAGCAAACTAAGTATCCGATTCCGAAAAGGGATACAAAAAGCTGCAGCACGGAGTACAACAAGAAATATTTACTTGTAACTACTAACAGTAAAAATGAGATTCTATATCCATTATGTAAAATTATTTCTTAAATAGAATATTTATGACATTAGTTCATTTAAGAAATTGATGTATCTTTCAGAAGACGCCTACTGTACATAAGACGAGTGTGCATGTGTAATACTAATTAAATCAACCTGTAGGTCAGAAAACTACTAAGTTGTTCTTCGATTCTTCTTTTGGATATTGTTTTCTACAGCTTTGAGTAGTAATTCTGCCACACGAACCCTAATTGTTACCTCAACAGTAAATGGTTTGCCTGTTTTACCGTTCATAGACCACTTTTACAGAGCTGCGCTTCCTCTGTTATTTTGTTTACGTCGGGTCTGACCGCGGGACAGTCCAGCAGCTCAGAGCAACACTATGCGCTCTCACTCGCTCCGCAGCTCGCTCTCTCTCTCTCTCTCTCTCTCTCTCTCTCTCTCTCTCCCCTATGCCGGCACTAGCAACACACGGTCGGGTACGGGGCGCTGAACTACAATGCCTTGTGCCCGCGGAGTCCGGCCGCGCCCGACGGGCGTAATTCTTGGATGAGCTTGCCATAGAATCTATCACAGTCGAAGAGGTAGAGCAAGAAATTCTAGCCCTCAACCCAAGAAAAGCCGGTGGTCCAGATGCTGCCAACCGCAAACGCACTACTTGCTGGTGCATTCAATACCATCCTGATCTCTGCCCAGTACCCCTTAGCATGGAAAAACATGCAGAGATTATAGCAATACTCGAAGCTGAAAAAGACCCCAGATCGCCAAACAGCTACCACCCGATATGCCTTCTGCCAGTGGTCTCAAAACTATTCGAGCGGATCTATGCTAAACGTCTCCTCCAACACTTAGAAGCCGAGCAACTGCTGCCAGAAGAACAGTTTCGGTATCGACGCGGGCACGCCACCACACATCAACTGTTGAGGCTCGTCGAAGGGGCTCTGGACGCCTTCGAGCGCAAGGAGTACTTTGCTGCAGTGCTACTTGACGTATCACGCGTGTTCCACTGTGTTTGGCATTAGGGCCTCCTTTACAAACTACTCGTACCGGGTTACCAGTGTCTCACGTCTGGCTGAGCCACAGCTACTTCAGTGGGCGCATCTTCCACGTGTGGGCATAGGACTGCATATCCAGAGTAAGACAAATACAAGCAGGGATACCATGGGGAAGTGTGCTCGGTCCATTGTTTCACATCATGTGCACTGTTGACCTTCCGACGGTGAACAGAGTACAGTTCGCCCTATATGCAGACCATACTGCCGTGTACTCTAAGGCTAAGGCCACACGAGCGTTTTTTTTTTCACGCGCGTTTCTGCCGGCGTTCACGCCGACATGACCACTGCGTGTTGAATGGGGGGTTGGCCACACGAGGCGTTTTCGCACGCCGCGGACCCGCAAACTTCGGCGTTCACGCTGAGCGAACGCTCTCGGGTGCAATCGTTCTGCGTGTTTTTCACGCTGGGCGCTGGCCACACGGGCGGGACACACGCTGCGGCAGAGTCCGGAACCTAAGTCCTTTCCTCGGACGCTTACCGACAATTACCGAACGGAAATCGTAGCGATGCCAACATATGCAACAATGCGTGGAGCGGTATTATTTCAATAGCTAGTTCATAATAAAGAACATATGCAGTCTAACAATGCGTGGTGCGATACTATAAAAAGTAGGTATTTCATAATGAAGTAGCCACACATGCCTTATTTTTGGTTTTATAACATGTCAAATGCATTATAAATGTACGTGGTTTGAAATCCAAAGTACGAGATTTTAGTTGTTTATGTACGAGGAAAAAAGTTCTATGGTTGGCAACCCTGCTCGGCAGCTCGCTGTTCAGTTTACGGACAGACTTTGCTACAATGACAACGAAGCGAGGACGGCAGTCTTCTTGTATGTCATAAAGTGCCAGAATGGAGCGTCTGGACAGTGAAATCATTATTATGGAAGTGCAGAAACATCTATGGCTGAACAATACAAGGGATCCGGAATACAAAATTAGAGAAAGAAAAAGAGAATCGTGGCGAGCAGTTACAGCGGCCGTTCTGGGAGAAAAATGGGATGGAATGGATAACAAGCAAAAATCAGATCTAGGTAATTACAGACAGTAAATATTTTATTAATTGCTATAAACAGTGTACAATGAAATTTATATATGAGTAAAATGTTAACGAGCCAATACAAAAATTAGTCTTCATCCGAAGAAGTTTGCATAATGATCTTGCCATGGTACAGATCCTTGAGGGGAACAGAAGTAATCAGCAAAATGATTTCTGATACTTTTGCCACTGACCGTTCCTTTTGTCCCATGTGCCGGAATACTATACATTGTGCAAGTCAGTGTGTCTTCACAATTTTGTCAGACATCATGATGGTTACAATTTTGAAGTACACAACATGCTTGAACATTAGTATCCTCCACATCCACGTTAACAGCGATTGGACGATGGAAAATTCTCCATTTATTGGATAAAATGCCAAATGCACATTCCACATAATGTCGTGCTCGTGACAGTCTGTAGTTAAACACTTTTTGTTTATTCGTAAGGTCTCATTAAATGGTCACTCATCGCAAAAGCCTCATCAGCCACAAACACATAAGGAATTTTCAGTCCACAAGGATCATTCGGAAGTGGCGCAGCTTCTGGCAAATTCAAGGCTTGTTGGAAAAGTTTTTTACCCAATTCAGTTGCTTTGAATATATTGGAGTCTCCTTGATGACCAAATGCCCCTACATCTATGAATCTGAAACAATATTTGCTGTCTACTATGGACATCAATACAATAGAAAAATACTTTTTGTAGTTATAAAATTCGCTGTCTGATGTCCATGGTTTAACGATTGCAACATGTTTTCAATCTATGGATCCCAC
This sequence comes from Schistocerca piceifrons, assembly GCF_021461385.2. NCBI lineage: Eukaryota > Metazoa > Arthropoda > Insecta > Orthoptera > Acrididae > Schistocerca > Schistocerca piceifrons. Next base: position 125,927,675 of record NC_060142.1, on the reverse strand, counting down.
ACAATGAGGAAAGTCTGCTGTCTTCTCATACTGGTCGCTGATATTCTTCCACTCAGGGCCGGCCTTAGCCATCCAGGTGCCCCGGGCGAGTCGTCCAGTTGGCGCCCTTTATTGTATAAATAGCGAACCTGGCAGTGCTTTGCAACACGGTATTTGACTGTTTTCTAGAAATCGTCTTAAGTGGTTAATGGCGTCATCTTATGATCATAACATGGTTTTTTCCATCGTAAATTTGAGTATTTTATTTTTTTAAATGGAAATGAAATCCAAATAATCTGAAAGCCCGCTAAGACGCTCCATGTGAGTCTTGTATAGCCTGTGACGTCAGTCCAGCATGCTGCTGTCGCTGCCGTAACAGTCAGTATAGCAGTGATATATTGTTTGGGCATTCACGTTTTGGGAAATTGTCTAAAAATATTGCGTAGTACTGCACTGTACATCTACAAAAACTCCAGAAAATTGTTTTTGCGTCTTCCAAACAATTCTTTTCTGAAGCACCCCTGTACTAAAGCGAACAAAACAAAACAAAGAAATGGCTTGACCAATTTGAATAATTTTTGTTTTGGTGAGACTAACACACAACAATTGATTTTTATATAAAGGAGGTAATATGTACAACGAAAAAACACTAATTTTGAATTGGATACCATATTTTTATTGAATTTAATATAACTGTAAGCCATAAACCTATATTTTCTGTCAGTCATCTGAACACAAAACATATTACGCAGTGCACGCATTGCATGATCTATTAATTAATGTACATGAGTCATTAAGTCACAAACATTCGATATAAATACATTCGTATTAATTAAATCATAATGTAATGTATATTTCACAGTCTGTATTTTCTTTTATTTGGAGCGACCGGTAGTTTCTGTTGTGAACGAGAGATGGTGCGGCTGCATGGGCTCTTCCTTGTTGCAGTTCGTGAAACAAATAAAGAGAGGCGCTTTGGTAGAGGCCGTGCTAGCCCGCGTCAAACGCAGGCAATACGAAGATTGCATTCAGCATGATTTCTCTTCTGCTACCCCGAATTCATCGCGCATTCGTGAGATTAGCGACGTATGTTGAATGAGACTGAATAATATTTTAGTTTCGCGAAATGGGTGATTGTAAATTGTATTTTTTTTATTTTTATTTATTTTTTTTTACATGCGTTTAGTATGTGGCGCCCCTTGGGCCCCGGCGCCCTGGGCGACCGCCCGGGTCGCCCCACCCTAAAGCCGGCGCTGCTTCCACTCTTCTGTAGTCGGGGGTTTCATACACTCCACTTTGAGCATCTCCCATATGGAAGTGCAAGTATCTCTAATAATATCAGCAATAGTGGATCGGCCGAGAAGAAACTCAAAATACAGAGAACGCATCGAATTTCCTGTCCCCAGATGCCTGTAAAATTTGATTTGATCAGTTAGAAATGGTTGGCGAAAGCCAATGGATTTTCTCTTTATTTATGTTTCAGGAAATGGTTCTCACTGCCAAACGTATTTTTGTGTGCTATGCTACTTTATTGTGATTTTTTCCATGTGTAATGTGCTCCGTTGTCCTGTTGTCTTCATTGTAATATATAAAACCAAGAGGAATATTGAAATAATTGTCTGTCTTTATATATAGTTAATGGTGAAAGTCTGCAAAAACGTCGATCATTAGTTAAAACTGCACATGGATTTATACATTATACTAAAGACAACACAAGACTGCACTACCGGACAGCACGAAGAAATTCACTTGAAAATGGGAACCATTTCATAAAACACGTTGTGGAAAATATAAATGGAAAAAATCGTTCTTGGTAGTAGAAAAATTGTTTCATACACAAGCCTGTTAAATGATTTCATTTTAAGTAGGAGAAATTAAATGAGCTCCAGGTAATTACATAAATCTTTTATTCGTTATCTTTTAGGGATAGAAGTTCAGAAACGGTGGAAAAGTATGAGAGATTCCTATATAAAATATATGAAAAGCAAAGGAAGAAGTGGCCATGCTGCTACGTCCAGCAAACCATACGTATTTTATAAGCAAATGACGTTCCTTGAAGGAGTGCTGCAACAAAGGACGAAAGTGACAATTACCCCTTACTGTCTGTGGATTATAAAATCACTTGTTGAACATAGTAGCTGTTTCAGTAGGTTTAATATGAAAGGATACTGTTTTAAATTATAAAAAAAGGTTATTTTTCAGAACTGCTGGGAATATGAACGTCATTGAGAATGACGACAGAAAAGAGAACGTACTAGCACCAGAACCTCGAAGTGCAGAAAATATTTCAAGGCCAAATCCAAAAAAGCGGAAACAAGATACGTTCGAGGACGAAATTGTGAAAGTCTTAAAAGGGCATTTGGAACAACCTGCACGTCACGTGCCTGATGCGGATGAGATGTTCCTCATGTCGCGACTTCCTGTTATTAGGAAGCTTAAAACGGAGGACAAATTACATTTTCAAATGAAATTCCTTCAACTTTTAAGGTCTTACACAATTCCGACGTCTTCACCTTCACCATCTTCACCAAGTGGCAGCACAATTAATCAGTCTTTTGTACATCACTACCAATGCTATTCGTCACAGTCCACAGAAGAAAGAGAAGATGCTTTTGTGACACTTTTTGACTTGTAATTAAAAACTATGTCAGGTCTTTCAGATGTAGATTTTTTTCCTCGGCATAAACATTTTTAATTAATATTAATGTCTAAACAGAGAAAGAATTAAAAAATAAAACGGACCTTAAGGTTACTGCGAGTTTTTCTTCTGCACTGATACATTCCCTCATGTTCGTGTTCCTTTTAGAAATTTTCTCTCCAATCATATTCAAAGCATTTCAAATCAGTTAACCGAGATCCTGTAGTATTCAAAGAACTTGTCTGGATTTGCCTTCAGTTTGTTGTGTAGAAGCACGAACTTTCCTGTTGTTGATCTGTCGCTTAATATGGGATGAATCCAGTATTTTTTTCCTGCCGTCGTTTCCGACGCCTAGGTACAACTAACGCAGCACATACTGCAAGAACCGCGTTCTTGTTTAATGTATTTCCGCTCATAGTTGATACTAAACTGCGCACAGTAGATATTGTCACAGCTTGCACCAAAGCACTACTGGCGTTTCGCTGGGCTTCACGCGCGTGAGAGGCGGCTATGTGGCCGCGCGTGTTGCGTGAATTCTGGCAGAAACGCGCGTGGAAAAAACGCTCGTGTGGCCGTAGCCTAAAGTAGGCGTGAACGCCGGCAGAAACGCGCGTGAAAAAAACGCTCGTGTGGCCGTAGCCTAAGAGCAGAAGCGCCAGTCGCCTACAAGGGCGACTAGAGAGAGCCTGTGACACCACAACAGAATGGGCAAAGACATGGCGCCTGTCCTTTAACCCAAACAGACCCAGGCCATAGCCATATACAGTCGAAGACTACCAGCCAGATACCGATAAATAACGATCAGAGGCACACCGGTACCCTGGATAAAATCAGCCAAGTACCTTGGATTAACCCTGGACAAAAGTCTCACATGGAAACCCCACATCGAGACAGACCGATCAAAAGCACTGGGTACTCTAAGGCAACTCTGCCCAGTCCTGAACCCAGCATCGTCCCTACTCCCACAACTGAGGAACGTGCTGTATCTCACAATGGCGAGACCAGTCCTCGAGTGTGCCGCGGTCGTGCTGGAATATGTAGCTGACACCCACATCAGGCGACTACGAAGAGTGCAAAACCGCATCCTCAGGCGTGGACTACACCTGCCACTAGACTTCACAACAGAACTGCATCACCTCGCAGAAGTCCAACCACTATAGGAGAGAATCTGCCAGTCAGCGCGGGTATTCTATGAGAAAACGCAGAACTCACGCAACACCCTAATTCGAAATCTAGGACGCAGAATACACGGACTGGCCAATACAAGACGGCCAGACTTACTGAGGAACTGAGAACGACCGCACCTGTAATTTAGTCCATTGGGTAGCAAACAAATCAGTTAAACAAAATGTATATTTAGTTTAATGTTCTCTTTAGAGTTCTCGCAAACATGCTGTATCAGATATGACACGCATTATCATCCTGAAATTGTAAGTAGATACCAAGATAGTAAATAAGTCGATATATAAGTCCTTGTCAACGTTGTAAGACTCGGCAAATCTGATAAATAAGGCTGATATCACCATCTAGATTAAGTATCTTAAGCGTTATAGAACACCTAACAACAACAGTTAAAACACACTTTACTTACTAGATGCAACCCTTTTACGGGTATATTAAAACTAGTCACATACTAGAAGCATGCACGTAAACGCCAATCCAGTATATGTTATAATCTAACGTTTAGTGTTCTCCTTGAAGTAAACACTGTATTGAATATGATACGAAAAATCATCTAAAATGTAAAGACACACCTCGATAGCAACTAAGCTACTAATACAATTACCAGGTCAACACTGTAATGCCACGCCAAATCCAGCAACTAGGTTAAGTATCTAACAAGGAAAAAATACTAAAACACTAACTCTACATGTAGCACTTTAGGGAGTACGTAAAAACCTGTTAGATCTTAGCCTAGCCATAGCATTTTTGTGGGTATATTAAAAACTGTCACACCTAGAAGTACTCGCACTAACAGGAAATGTATACGAGATCATACCATTACTCATGTTAATCATCTTGCTCATGTCTTAACTCGTCTCCATCTATCTACAAAATCATTTCTCATATCTCCACAATCCATCAAATATCACCATACACTCATACCCATCATCAACTATCTCGTCTTTAACTATACTTAAAAAAAGCCATTACTGCAGATAATAGACATGACAACCACAACAGTCTTGCCACGCCCAATCCCAGTCCAAGGCAAGTACGAAGGCGAAGCCAGTAGGCTAATACTTCGATTCTAACAGGAAAACATTAATTTTCAGCCAACAGACTGCCGATCGCAGACCCGGCATATAATCATTTGGCGACTGCGAGAGCTGTGAGGGCATGCTTCGGTTGCCGCGAGGCAAAGCAAAAGTGTTGCGTGTTGCTTTAAAGGCACAAGGCAAATTTTTGTCATGTTCTCGCGCAGCAGCATGGGCAAATAGCAAAGAAGAGAGCAGAAGCAGTGAAGGGACCCTCGATCGTCGAACTCTGCAAGTTTGCCGATCGTTGAAGGGAAGAAGCCGATAGTACACCAGTTCCCGCTCTGCATTTTAAATACAGGGACGTGGGATGGACAGAAATGTACGACGCGATCTTCAGCAGCTGCAAACAAGAAGTCAAAGTCTGTCGATTCAGAAGCCGCTATAGAGCTGCAGGCAGTAACAATGGCCGACCATGACGCACTCAAGAGCGCTTGGCCGCCCACATCGTGGAGGCGTCTGAGGAGACAGACGCCACCAAAATGGTGTGAGAAGATGACCGAGGCCCTACTTCGCGGACTGCCTTGGGTCTGCGATGAGAAGACAGTCATGGAAGGACTGTCGCGCGCCGGTTTCGGAAACGCATACGTCAGGTGGCATAACCGGACGAAGCCGCCGCTGTTAGTCGTGGTCGTGTAAACGGTATACGACATCTTCGCACAGAAGAAGCTGCTAGGTTTCCCGATGAAGATGGAAGTTATCCTGCCCAACATGGACACGAAGCCACAATGCTTCAGGTGTCAAAACGTAGGCCGCATGGCAAAGTATTGCCGTAACGCCCTGCGCTGTGTCTAGTGCACAAGATAGCACAACTCCCGTGCGACCAAAGAAGAGAAGAGAAACCGACCTGCGCCAACACGGACTCTATAGAAGGCCCTGGAGCTACGTCATCAGTCGTGACTGACGTCACAACGCCTAGGCATGCCACATGGCGATATGATCGTGAGTGTTGGTTGTGCAGTGCCGTTCCTTTTGTGTTACTTATTATGTTTTTCCGACTACAGCAGTTATAGTGAGAGTTTTCACCATGGTGTACAACAGTTGTGTTCCTCGCAGTAACGGGAATTATCCAAATGGACCGAAGGTCCATGTGTTTTCGTTTCCTAACGACGAAAACCTTCGTCGCCAGTGGATTGCCGCCATTCATAGGGATGCATTTTCTCCAACCAAACATTCCAAAGTAAGTAAATCCGATAGTGTCCCATGTTTTCAGTTTTTATAGTTCTTTATTCTTTATTCATACCTTTTGAAGACCTGTACGATATTGTACCCAGGCACCACTACTGGTTTTGTGTCGTCAGTCTTACGTAGTAAACATATTTTGACCGGTCAGTTCGGCAACTAGTATTCACACTTGAATAGACGAAATCGCGTTTTCTACATTATTTTTTATTTACTCGAAGGCACGATTTATCTGACCTGCATGTAGGCAAAGACTGCTTTTCAGAGTAAAGATCATACTGTTAGCTGTGTTGTGACAAGTCAGGTTTTAGCGAAGATTTCCATTGAAAATAATAGTACGATGTGTAGATTCGAAGTTATGAGCTCTAATACAATCGAATTAGTGTTCAACTTCAGTCATTATTTTCGAAATTATTTTCAGGTATGTGAACTACATTTTCCAAAAGAGCATTTTCTGAAACATACAGCAGTGCTTTGATCAGAAAACTGGACGGAAAATAGTGGCTCCACTCTACACACCGCGACTTAAGAGCTCAACCGTGCCATCAATTTTTCCCAACTGTCCTCAATGCCTGACACTGACACAGAATAAACGAGAAGACCCAGAGGCAAGAAGAACAAGATTGGACAAAAGCGCTGTGTGTGCTGCAATATCTGAACCCTTGTGTACATATAAAATGTTTGAGGAAAGAGCAAGATTGACAATATTTAGCGAATTTATGGACTGTTTGGAATGGGAAACATTTAGTGAATGTTGCACTGTGGTGAAGAAAAAGGAATGTGTATTATTTGTTTTTATCGAGACTTCAAATTTTGTGCCATTTTTACTAGTGTCCGCTTGTATAACTTGTGATTTAGAGATAAATGTTTTTAAAGAACGAACAGCCTTAAAAACTGTAGGGAGTCACATTTTCCCGAAAAAGATTCAGGATATTGGTCAAGTGAATGATATTTTGGAACTACTTCTGTCCATAAGTGCCAATGTTCAAAGCACACAAGACAACATTAATATAATCTGTGATGTGTTGCAAAACATTAGTAAAGTTATAGAAGAAAAAGAGAAATATAGAATTTTTAATGGAACAAGTTAGGCTGTTGACTGCAGCCCAAAAACGGCTGAAGTATTCTCCAGAATTTATAGTTTTCTGTCTCATATTATTTTCAATTTCCCCACATGCTCATAGATTTATGAGAAAGTCTCATATGTTTGTGCCACATCCTCGTACACTTTAAACATATCTTTTGAAATTTGGTGCAAGCCATCATTTAAAGACAGAGGACCATGTTGTCTCATTAACAATAGATGAGAAGCACATCAGGCCATATTTGGACTATAAGGGAGCCACTATTCTTGGGACTGCATTCAATGGTGCCACTACAGCTAGCTGTGTATGTGGTTTTACGATCCTGAGCCTTTTGTCTTCATTTAAAGAAGTAGTGTATATTCTGCCTGTAAGCACTCTTCAGGCACGTGATCTTTTTACATACGGTAAAAATGATATAACAGGCTTGCACAGTATTGGTTTTAAAGCGATTTGTGTCGTGACTGATAACAATTCCATGAACAGAAAATGGCACATTTCTCAACACCACCAAAAAAGTGTGTGGTTCATCCCCATCCTTCAGACCCTCGTTCACCAATATTTTTTTCATTGATAGTGTGTATGTGTTAAAATGCATTCGGAACAATTGAATCAACCAGAAAAATTCCCAACAGGTCCTCACATATCCAAATTTTGAAAACATGGACAAAACTTAGAAGAAACTCCATGCCTTGGAAAGTAAAACAGAGTAGAAAATGAAGCAACTTTTAATCTCAATCATTAAATACACCTATGCTTGTGTATGAAATCTCTCTGTCCATCAAATTTTGAAAGGCAGAATGTGAAATATGCTTAAAACCTACAGGGGCTTCTTACTTTAGGTGAGGAACACAACCTGTATGAATATCAGAGTACTGTAGATTTTATGACTTTAATTGAAAATTGGTGGTCAGTGGTGAATGTACAAACAAAATGCAAAGGTGAACGTTTGAAAAATTTACTTAAGCATCCACCGACTGTGACAGGAAATGAGAATAATTTCTTGTTTCTGAATAAGTTTTTGAACTGGCTAGATGTTTGGGACCAGATAGGGTTAAAGTACAACTGTTTACACGAGACACCCAGTGGGCACTATCAAACACCACTCATGGTCTAACTGAAATGGCCAAGTACTGTGTTAATGAACTTGCCTTCAAGTACTTTTTTCCAGGTAAAATACAGACATTTGCTCTTGAGGCAAGGTTTGGCAATTACAGAACATATGCAGGTTCACAATACTTGGTATCGTTAAGACAAGTCTTTGAAACTGAATGTAAGGTAAGACTTCAACACCCCCTTTCATTGCAATCCAGTTTCTTAGGGAATGTAACTGTTTCTCTTGCAAATACTGATGAAAAGGATCATCTACTGTTAGCGTTACAATTCATATTGAATATTCACCTACAGATGTAAAGGAGGTGGAGAAACCACTTCCTCATCTTACATATTATCTGGTTACTGTACTTGGATTGCTCTAAAGAGACTTAAGTGAGAATTTTGTGCTTCAGTCATGGTTTTGGACAGGGAAGCATTACCTGAAGACAGTGCTTGTAATAATACTTTAATAGCAGCTAAGGACAGGGGAGACCTGCTGTATCCACACTTGGATATGCTGAATGCTATCATGTACAATTACATAGCAGCACAGAAGCTAATTGAAAGTAGCAGGGAGACTTAATTCCTGAGAAACAGCAATCAGAGAGAGCTTGTAATTAATTTGACAACTAACAGGGTAAACACATTAGGTTTCTTCCTACCACACTTCACTTGTAAAAAAGGACATTCTAAAGATAGAGTACTAAGTGAGCTGTTACTTGTTTGTACAAATATTCTCCTCAATGGTTATGTGAAGAAAATCAATGATTGTTGTAATGCTAAAAAGAAGAGGAAAGTACAGACTTTAAGTTAAGAAATATAAGAATGCAACTGTAATTGCGCTATTATTATTAAAACAAAAGTAAATTGCTTTTCATTTTTTATCTAAACTCTAGCCACTTGGGGCACTAAAAATGTCATACATGGATAGAAGATTATGTTAACTATTGGTAAAAGAGTGGTAGGTCAAAAGTTGAAATTTATTTATAGTGCTAGGACAAACAAATTTCTGCTTCCGTTTTAATGATTATGGTCCTCCCAGACAAGAAAATGAAACTGCTGTACTACACCATAAGTGTTCAACACATACTGTTCAAGTGACTGACAAGGTATTTAATGAATTGCATACTGTACTGCTTGTGTAAAAGCATATATTGCCATGCTTAAATTTCATAGTCCAACACCAACAGAGCTGTTGCTGTTTATACACTATTAATACAATTAATAAGGAAGTTAGTGTATACTGTGTCCCCCCAGGAACCATGGACCTTGCCGTTGGTGGGGAGGCTTGCATACCTCAGCGATACAGATGGCCGTACCGTAGGTGCAACCTCAACGGAGGGGTATCTGTCGAGAGGCCAGACAAACGTGTGGTTCCTGAAGAGGGGCAGCAGCCTTTTCAGTAGTTGCAGGGGCAACAGTCTGGATGATTGACTGATCTGGCCTTGCAACATTAACCAAAACGGCCTTGCTGTGCTGGTACTGCGAACGGCTGAAAGCAAGGGGAAACTACAGCCGTAATTTTTCCCGAGGGCATGCAGCTTCACTGTATGGTTAAATGATGATAGCATCCTCTTGGGTAAAATATTCCGGAGGTAAAATAGTCCACCATTCGAATCTCCGGGCGGGCACTACTCAGGAGGACGTCGTTATCAGGAGACAAAACTGGCGTTCTATGGATTGGAGCGTGGAATGTCAGATCCCTTAATCGGGCAGGTAGGTTAGAAAATTTAAAAAGTAAAATGGATAGGTTAAAGTTAGATATAGTGGGAATTAGTGAAGTTCGGTGGCAGGTGGAGCAAGACTTCCGGTCAGGTGAACACGGGGTTATAAATACAATATCAAATTGGGGTAATGCAGGAGTAGGTTTAATAATGAATAAAAAAAAATAGGAGTACGGGTAAGCTATTATAAACAGCATAGTGAATGCATTATTGAGGCCAAGATCGACATGAAGACCATGCCTACTACAGTAGTACAAGTTTATATGCCAACTAGCTCTGCAGATGATGATGAAATTGATGACATGTATGATGAGATAAAAGAAATTATTCAGGTAGTGAAGGGAGACGAAAATTTAATAGTCATGGGTGACTGGAATTCGAGAGTAGGAAAAGGGAGTGAAGGAAACATAGTAGGTGAATATGGATTGGGGCTAAGAAATGAAAGAGGAAGCCGTCTGGTAGAATTTTGCACAGAGCATAACTTAATCATAGCTAACACTTGGTTCAAGACTCATAGAAGAAGGTTGTATACATGGAAGAATCCTGGAGATAGTAGAAAACATCAAATAGATTATATAATGGTAAGACAGATTTAGGAACCATATTTTAAATTGTAAGACATTTCCAGGGGCAGATGTGGACTCTGACCACAATCTATTGGTTATGAACTGTAGATTAAAACTGAAGAAACTGCAAAAAGGTGGAAATTTAAGGAGATGGGACCTGGATAAACTGACTAAACCAGAGGTTGTACAGAGTTTCAGGGAGAGCAAAAGGGAACAATGGACAGGAATGGGGGGGGGGGGGGGGGATACAGTAGAAGAAGAATGGGTAGCTCTGAGGGATGAAGTAGTTAAGGCAGCAGAGAATCAAGTAGGTAAAAAGACGAGGGCTAGTAGAAATCCTTGGGTAACAGAAGAAATATTGAATGTAATTGATGAAAGGAGACAATATAAAAATGCAGGAAATGAAGCACACAAAAAGGAATACAAACGTCTCAAAAATGAGATCGACAGGAAGTGCAAAATGGCTAAGCAGGGATGGCTAGAGGACAAATGTAAGGATGTAGATGAAGGTGAAGTGGGAGATACGATACTGCGTGAAGAGTTTGACAGAGCACTGAAAGACCTAAGTCGAAACAAGGCCCCGGGAGTAGACAACATTCCATTAGAACTACTGACAACCTTGGGAGAGCCAGTCCTGACAAAACTCTACCATCTGGTGAGCAAGATGTATGAGACAGGCGAAATACCCTCAGACTTCAAGAAGAATATAATAATTCCAATCCCAAAGAAACCAGGTGTCGACAGATGTGAAAATTACCGAACAATCAGTTTAATAAGTCACAGCTGCAAAATACTAACGCGTATTCTTTACAGATGAATGGAAAAACTGGTACAAGCCGAGCTCGGGGAAGATCAGTTTGGATTCCGTAGAAATGTTGGAACACGTGAGGCAATACTGACCCTACGACTAATCTTGGAAGTTAGATTAAGGAAAGGCAAACCTACGTTTCTAGCATTTGTAGACTTAGAGAAAGCTTTTGACAATGTTGATTGGAATACTCTCCTTCAAATTCTGAAGGTGGCAGGGATAACATACAGGGAGCGAAAGGCTATTTACAATTTGTACAGAAACCAGATGGCAATTGTAAGAGCCGAGGGGCATGAAAGGGAGTGAGACAGGGTTGTAGCCTGTCCCCGATGTTATCCAATCTGTATATTGAGCAAGCAGTAAAGGAAACAAAAGAAAAATTCGGAGTAGGTATTAAAATCCATGGAGAAGAAATAAAAACTTTGAGGTTCGCCGAGAAAGCAAAGGACTTAGAAGCGCAGTTGAACGGAATGGATAGTGTCTTGAAAAGAGGATATAAGATAAGCAAAACGAGGATAATAGAATGAGTCGAATTAAGTAGGGTGATGCTGAGGGAATTAGATTAGGAAATGAGACAAAGTAGTACAGGAGTTTTGCTATTTGGGGAGCAAATAACTGATTATGATCGAAGTAGAGAGGATATAAAATGTAGACTGGCAATGGCAAAGGAAGCGTTTCTGAAGAAGAGAAATTTGTTAACATCGAGTATAGATTTAAGTGTCAGCAAGTCGTTTCTGTAAGTATTTGTATGGAGTGCAGCTATGTATGGAAGTGAAACATGGACGATAAATAGTTTGGACAAGAAGAGAATAGAAGCTTTCAAAATGCGGTGCTACAGAAGACTGCTGAAGATTAATGGGTAGATCACATAACTAATGAGGTATTGAATAGGATTGGGGAGAAGAGTAGTTTGTGGCACAACTTGACAAGAAGAAGGAACCGGTTGATAGGACATGTTCTGAGGCATCAGGGGATCACAAATTTAGCATTGGAGGGCAGCGTGGAGGGTAAAAATCGTAGAGGGAGACAAAGTGATGAATACAGTAAGCAGGTTCAGAAGGATGTAGGTTGCAGTAGATACTGGGAGATGAAGAAGCTTGCACAGGATAGATTAGCATGGAGAGCTGCATCAAACTAGTCTCAGGACCAAAGACCACAACAACAACAACAACAACAACAACAACAAACAACATGGTATTTGGAGCTTTGGAAGTTAATGAAATGAATTTTCTTGTCTCTGTACACATTGCGGCAGAAGAAAGAAGGAAACATAGATATTTATTTTATTTCTTAAAATTGTGTTGGCTTATAAAGTTTCTCCATTACACTGCAAGATGTGAAATTTAATTTTTATTGCATACATTCTGAAGTGTTATCACATAAGATTGTTGTGTTTCTCCTCTTGACAAGAAAACATGACAATTGAGTTGAGTTGACTTTTAGTTTGTTGCACAGTCAGTGTATATTCTGAGGGATCTGAAAATGTGTCACATGCATAGTGGGTTTCATAGCTACTCTTTCATATTAGTGAAAGAGTTGTATGTCAAAAATTTAAATGTGTATGAACCGTTAGCACCTGGGACTATCTTTATTATACTCATAATGGTGGTGGCTCCCTCTCTGACATAGGAAAATGTGAAACTATTGGCGGTAGTTGACCAACACACATTGTTCTGAGAGATTTCTGCAATCCATTAATTGTGCGACTTATTACACTTCTTAACAAATCGTGTACTCCCGAACTTGAATTCTGTTGGTGCTGGACCATGAAGTTGTTTTTGTATGTCAATCCTTAAAACAGGTAGAAATGTGTGCTTCTTTACCTTATTTGTAAATCTGAGGAAGTTACGTTTGTACTGGGTTGCTTTTACAAGAAACTGAACATATTGGTGCTCTTGTTTAGGTATTTTGGTTGACTGTGGGGTGAGGAGCACTGAATGTTGATGAAATATCTTGCGATGGTACACGTTGGGCGAGGGCGTGGGGGAAAGAAAGAGAGAGATACTTGTTTTACCACATAAAATTTTTTTATCTTATAAACTTTCTTCTTTCAGTTGCAAGAGGGGAATATTTATCTTTTCTAATGTGCATATTTAAAAAAGTTTAAGCTCAGCACTATTTTCGATGTATGAAGCTATTTTGTTTCCTGTTAAGAATTCCTTTCGTTGAAAACGATTGTCATCTAATGACTGGCAACAGTTGGACATTTACACATGTAAATTAGTTCACATTTCCAGTGACGATGTTAAGCGAAAATAAATAAGAATAATAAGAAACAAATTCATGGTAAGGAGGTTGGGTTAAGTTTTGATAACAAAACTTATTAAGTAAATATACACTACTGGCCATTAAAACTGCTACACCATGAAGATGACGTGCTACAGACGCGAAATTTAACCGACAGCAAGAAGATGCAGTGATATGCAAATGATTATCTTTTCAGAGAATTCACACAAGGTTGGCGCCGGTGGCGACACCTAGAACGTGCTGAAATGAGGAAAGTTTCCAACCGTTTTCTCATACACAAACAGCGGCGTTGCCTGGTGAAACGTTGTTGTGATGCCTCGTGTAAGGAGGAGAAATGCGTACCATCACGTTTCCGATTTTGATAAAGGTCGGATTGCAGACTATCGCGATTGCGGTTTATCGTATCGCAACATTGCTGCTCGCGTTGGTCGACATCCAATGACTGTTAGCAGAATATGGAATCGGTTGGTCCAGGAGGGTAATACGGAACGCCGTGCTGGATCCCAACGGCCTCGCATCACTAGCAGTCGAGATGACAGGCATCTTATCCGCATGGCTGTAATGGATAGTGCAGCCACGTCTCGATCCCTGAGTCAACAGATGGGGACGTTAAGGCAACAACCATCTGCACGAACAGTTCGACGACGTTTGCAGCAGCATGCACTATCAGCTCGGAGACCACGGCTGCGGTTACCCCTGACGCTGCATCACAGACAGGAGCGCCTGCGATGGTGTACTCAATGACGAACCTGGGTGCAGGAATGGCAAAACTTCATTTTTTCGGATGAATCCAGGTTCTGTTTACAGCATCATGATCGACGACATCGCGGTGAACGGACATTGGGAGCGTGCATTCGTCATCGCCATACAAGCGTATCACCCGACGTGATGGTATGGTTACACGTCTCAGTCACCTCTTGTTTGCACTGACGGCACTTTGAACAGTGGACGTTACATTTCAGATGTGTTACGACCCTTGGCTCTACCCTTCATTCGATCCCTGCGAAACCCTACAGTTCAGCAGGACAATGCACGGCCGCATGTTGCGGGTCCTGTACGGACCTTTCAGGATACAGAAAATGTTCGACTGCTGCCCTGGCCAGTACATTCTCCAGATCTCTCACCAAATGAAAACGTCTGGTCAATGGTGGCCGAGCAACTGGCTCGTCACAATACGCCAGTCACTACTCTTGATGAACTGTGGTATCGTGCTGAAGCTGCATGGGCAGCTGTACCTGTACACGCCATCCAAGCTCTGTTTGACTCAATGCCCAGGCATATCAAGGCTGTTATTACGGCCAGAGGTGGTTGTTCTGGGTACTGATTTCTCAGGATCTATGCACCCAAAGTGCGTGAAAATGTAATCACATGTCAGTTCTAGTATAATATATTTGTCCAATGAATACCCGTTTATCATCTGCATTTCTTCTTGGTGTAGCATTTTAAATGGCCAGTAGTGTAGTTACTTGAATGTAAAATTTCCGAAGCTTGCAATGGGGCAAGGCATCTTCTCATATTGATCTACGTTTGTTTCGACACGATTCATTAATACAGAATTATGAACTTCATTTGTAGCTTTACGATAGTAAGAAAATCTTTCATCTAAATAAAACTGCAGTATCCAAAACAATACCAAACATTTTGTCCAAAAATAAGAGATTTATAGTGATAAGCACGCCCAGGCGTTTGTGCCTGCAACATACCTGGCGTTCGCCGTGCCTAGCTGACGTGACGTCACGAACAAGCGCCGAGGCCTTCGTTCGAGTCGGTGTTGCCTGCGCCCGCTGCGCCGGGCCCCATGTTGCACGTTGGCGCGACTACCCGGCATTCTCCCGCCACAACAGAATTGCAGACAGGAAATCTACGGGAAAGAAGCGCCGTCGAAGAAGAAGGCGCCGTAAAATGTTAATTCCCAAGACGGCGCAGGAATACGAAGAGCGGACAACAGAAGATGAAGATCGTCAGACGCGAACACCAGTGCGCCGCGCGGGGCCCCTCCTCCACTTAGTGAGAGTGGTGGTGGGGGCAACCCGGCGCCGCGCGCCACAACGCCGATCGTCTAGTAGTCAGTGCGGCAAATCGACGCGCCGGTGGCAGAGGACGCGCCGAAAGCCACACCACCGGTGAAGGTGTAGCAGCTGCCGCGGCGCCAACGCGGGAAGAGGCAGTCTCGCAGACACCGAGGCACCAGTCACTCGAGTCGGCATTTAGCCGCAACGCGGCTCGGGCGCGCTAAGGAGCGCTCCGCACGCAGCGCCGGCTTTAGGGCGGGGCGACTCGGGCTGTCGCCCAGGGCGCCGGGGCCCAAGGGGCGCCACTTACTAAACGCATGTAAAAAAAAATTACAATTTACAATCACCCATTTCGCGAAACTAAAATATTATTCAGTCTCATTCAACATACGTCGCTAATCTCACGAATGCGCGATGAATTCGGGGTAGCAGAAGAGAAATCATGCTGAATGCAATCTTCGTATTGTCTGCAACCATCCATGTTTGACGCGGGCTAGCACGGGCTCTACCAAAGCGCCTCTCTTATTTGTTTCAAGAACTGCAACAAGGAAGAGCCCATGCACTCGCACCATCTCTCGTTTACAACAGAAACTACCGGTCGCTCCAAATAAAAGAAAATACAGACTGTGAAATATACATTACATTATGATTAAATTAATACGAATGTATTTATATCGAATATTTGTGACTTAATTACTCATGTACATTAATTAATAGATCATGCAATGCGTGCACTGCATTCATAGAGAATTCTCCCCTAACTTACTGAAATAATACAGCGCCACACAATGTTTGTTAGACTGCATATGTTGGCAGCGCTATGATTTGCACCCGCATGTCAGTAATTGTCAGTAAGAGTCGGAGGCAGCGGTCATGTTTTCGTGGCTGAATAATTGTGAGTGAAACGAGTGTCGTGACTGTGTCAACATTTTAATTTTCTGGTAGGTGCGAAAAACATTGTTATCTTTCAGTTCAGTTTTTTTCTAGTTACGTCTACTGATAGGTGAATTTCTTAATTTGTTATAGAGCGAATATTGTGGTCGCGAAATAGAGCAGTGTCCAAGCAATAATTTGTCAAATTATTAAATCATGCCAGAAGAGAAGGAAATGATTAAAAAAAAAGCTTTCTGGTTCAGATAATCGGAAAAGAAAAGCTGAAAAAGAAAAAGTTCTTGAAGAAACTAAAAAGCACATGAATATTTATAAGTACCTTAAAGGAAATTCTAAGGCAAATACTTCAGATATTGAATCAAAAGTCCATGTATCAGCAAATATTTCTTCAGACTGTGAACAATTATACACAAAAAATATACAATCACCTATTGAAGGTGATCAAATTGACCAGCGCAGTACATCTTTGCATGAATCCTCTGATATTTCTCAAAGTCAAAATCAACACATGACATCTGTGGTCGATGAAAGTATCAACGTTCTTGCAATAAAAGAATACAATGTTTCTGATGTAGGTACGTGGCCAAAAGTACTTAATGCTAGAGATATAGATCGCATTATAATATGTGGACCCTCACAAGTATGTCTAAATAACTTTCCAAAAGATGAAAATTGGCGTCATTTCTCTTCAACTCATTACACAACAAAACTATCAAACGAAGAAACTATCAGACGACGGTGGCTAGTTTATTCTGTATCAAACGACAGTGTCTTTTGCTTTTGTTGTCGACTGTTTGATTTAAAGTCAACTACTAATTTGACTACCACTGTGGGTTTCAGAAATTGGAAACATTTAAGTGAAGCTCTGAAACTGCATGAAAATAGTCCTAACCACAAAAAAGCATTTACTCAATGGACTGAAGCTGAAATCAGGTTTAAAGCTGGATTAACTATTGACAAGGTAGAACAAAATCTAATTTCTAAAGAAAGTTTACGATGGAGCAATGTGCTTCAAAGATTGATGCACATTATTTTGTATTTGGCTGAAAATAATATGGCATTCAGAGGGTTATCAGATAAATTATTTACCCCAAATAATGGAAAATTCTTAGGTCTTGTACAGTTATTGGCAAAGTTTGATCCAATCATGGAAGAGCACGTCAGACTGGCATTGAATGGTGATTTGGCTGACCATTATTGCGGCAAAAATATACAAAATGAATTAATAGAACTCATGGCATCACACGTTATGTCTACAATCGTATCCCGCATAAAGGGTTCAAAGTATTATGCAATCATAGCTGACTGTACTCCAGATATAAGCCACAAAGAACAACTTTCGATAACTTTAAGATGCGCCGACATAACAGAGGATGGCGTAAGTGTAAAAGAACATTTCATCTGATTTCTGCAAATAGATGATACAACTGGTGAAGGCCTCACAGAAAGCATTTTAAAAACATTGAGTGATCTTGACCTTAACATTAATGACTGCAGAGGACAGGGCTACGATAACGGCGTGAACATGAAGGGGAAAAATAAAGGCGTCCAGAACAGAATTAAGAAGTTAAATCCACTAGCTTTTTTTGTGCCATGTGGATGCCATAGATATAATTTGGTATTGTATGATGCGGCAAAATCATCAGTAAAATCCGTGACACTGTTCGGAATGTTACAAAAAATGTTTAATCTATTTGCTGGATCGGTAAATGGATGGAAAATTTTGACCGACCATTTGAAGATATACACCCAGAAAAATGTGACACACGCTGGGAAGCTCGAATTGATAGCGTCAAAGCGGTTCGTTATCAATTATACGAAATGCATGACGCTTTGGTTTCCTTGGCCGATGCTACTGAACAAAGCGATGCTGCAGTGTCACACGAAGCGACAACACTAGGAGGACAATTAAAAGACTTCAGCTTCATTGTTTCTCTCGTGACATGGTATGATGTTCTGTTTCAAATTAACGTTGTGAGTAAAGCAAGTCAGTCACCCACAATCAACTTTGTCGAGTTTATGGGAATCCTTGACAAATGTTGCTCTTATTTGGAAACATATAGACAAACAGGTTTCGAACAAGCTATTGAAACAGCAACTGAACCGGCTTCGGATCTTGATACGCAGCCATTATTTAAACCACAAATGCGATTAAGACGTATTAAACGCAGGCCGGGTGAAGAGGCTCTTGATGATCAAATAACTGACCCAAAAAAGAAGTTTAAAGTAGAGTTTTTCAATGCACTGTTGGACACCGTGCACATATCCATGAAAGAAAGATTTGAACAGATGCAAGAATTTTCTGCGACGTGGAGTTTCTTGTTTGACGTTAAAAAAAATCAAAATAAAGAAGAACTAATACAATGCTGTTCTAAATCACAAGAAAAGTTAACTGTCAACATGAAGTCAGATATTGATGGAAATTTGCTGTGCGACGAAATTTTAGGCCTGCAACACTATCTCGAAGACAGCCAGGCAACGCCTATTGAAACCTTAAACTTCATAAAAAAGCATAATCTTCAAGAGTTATATCCCAACATCTGGATAACGTTACGTATTTTGCTAACAATACCAGTGACTGTCGCAAGCGGCGAACGCAGTTTTTCCAAACTGAAGTTGATAAAAACGTACTTGCGGTCTACAATGTCTCAAACAAGACTAACCAGTTTGGCCTCACTGTCCATTGAAAATGAAGTTGCAGAAAACCTGGGCTTTGCTAATCTGATCAGAGACTTTGCCGACAGAAAAGCGAGAAAAGTAAAATTTTAGTCGTTTATAATTGTTTTTCATTAGCCGTAATATGTTTTGTGTTCAGATGACTGACAGAAAATATTGGTTTATGGCTTACAGTTATATTAAATTCAATAAAAATATGGTACCCAATTCAAAATTAGTGTTTTTTCGTTATACATATTACCTCCTATATATAAAAATCAATTGTTGTTAGTCTCACCAAAACAAAGAAATGGCTTGACCAATTTGAATAATTTTTGTTTTGTTTTGTTCGCTTTAGTACAGGGGTGCTTCAGAAAAGAAAAGAAATATTTGGGATATACGAGCCTGTTTCAACCACATTTTACGCATCTTTTCTTTGTTTGGAAGTCGCAAAAACAATTTTCTGGAGTTGTTGTAGATGTATAGTGCAGTACTACGCAATATTTTTAGACAATTTCCCAAAACGTGAATGCCCAAACAATATATCACTGCTATACTGACTGTTACGGCAGCGACAGCAGCATGCTGGACTGACGTCACAGGCTATACAAGACTCACATGGAGCGTCTTAGCGGGCTTTCAGATTATTTGGATTTCATTTCCATTTAAAAAAATAAAATACTCAAATTTACGATGGAAAAAACCATGTTATGATCATAAGATGACGCCATTAACCACTTAAGACGATTTCTAGAAAACAGTCAAATACCGTGTTGCAAAGCACTGCCAGGTTCGCTATTTATACAATAAAGGGCGCCAACTGGACGACTCGCCCGGGGCACCTGGATGGCTAAGGCCGGCCCTGTCCGCACGTGCATGTTTACTCGCCGCGCGAGGTAATGCGTTCGCTGTTGTGATTTAGAGCTCTCACAAGATATGGCGTTCTCTTACCGCCAGACGACGGTGAAACGTTCGACGATTCCTACGCGCGTCCAAAGGCTTATAAAATTGAACGGTTTGTGAGAGACGACATGCATGTCGAACCCCACGAGCTGATAGGCCTACACCTGTCTATCACTGTCAGTATTGTCTATCTCAAGATGAAAAACGAAGAAGCGTGTGACAAACTAGTCACGTTCCACCAACGGCTACCGCTTTCGCCACTCTGACGGTAACGTAAGCACGGTGCGCATATTCGAGCTGCCGTTCGAGGTCCCGGCAGCGCTCGTTACTGACGCGTTGGGGCCATATGGAACGGTCCTAAGCTACACGGGAGAGAAGTGGAACACCTCTGAAACCTATCGCGTGCTCAATGGCGTCCGACAGTTACGCATCGAACTCCGCAAACACATGCCGTCGTACGTGTTCATCGGAGGTTGCCGAGCCATTATTATTTACGACGGACAACCGCGGACGTGTGCCGTCTGTGGATGGGAAGGCCACGTGCGATCCAACTGCCCCCATCGCCGCTGTCGAGGTGCCACGTGCGGAACCAGTACAGACAGCTGTGTCAACAGCGTTACCGCTAACGTACGTGGAAGCGGTGCGGCCGGTGTGCACAGATGCCCCGCCCTTGCTGCAGTCAGGCTACAGGGACAATACGGTCTTGTAAAGTTCAAGCGCTAGCGATCTTCAGTCGGATGCAGAAATGAAAAAGGCAGGTCGGAGTGCAGTTGATCAGTCTGTTCGTGGCGATGGACAAATTGCCATTATTAAATGGTATGACAACAAATCTGTAATTGTTGCCTCATCTGCAGAAGGAAAATTGCCTCTAGGACGGTGTAGGCGTTGATCAAAGCAACACAAACAATATGAAAATATCAGAAGGCCTCTTGCTATCGAAAAATATAATGAATACATGGGTGGGATAATGAATACATGGGTGGAGTCGACATCCTGGATCGTATCATGGCTGTTTACAGACAAAGTGCAAGAACAAGAAAGTGGACAGTGCGAATGATCCTGCATCTCTTTGATTTTGCTTGTGCTGCGGCATGGATAGAGTACAGGAGAGACTGTAATGCACTGAAGGAAAGAAGGAAAAACACGATGGACTATCTACAATTTAAAATTGAGGTGTCAGAGTGGCTTATCCATTCAGGAAATTATACATCTGATATTAATGACGAATCTAAAGGTGAAGATAAATAAGTTTTTACTGCTTCCAGCTCCTCGAAAAGACAAAGTCTTCCAGCACCTATTCCGAGTGATGCTAAACGAAAGAGCAGTGCTGTTCACATGCCAGAGGTCACGAACGATGAAAAGACTCATCGTTGTAGACGACTAGGATGTAAAAGTGTAAGAGCACGAGTTTTCTGCACAGAATGCAAGATTCATTTGTGCCTTGTGAAGAGTAGAAATTGTTTTCGAGATTTTCACACGAACTGAACTCACCGAGAAAAATCAGTGTATGTTAAAATAATATAATTTAAAAATATTAACACTTTAATACAGGAGCAAATTTCATTGTACAATATCAAACTTGCCACAAAAATCGATATTATAACTTACGGAGTCAGTTTGAGAGCAGTGCTTACTGAACCTGGTTTGTTTAATGCTCTATTTTTTAGTGATTTATCACTCTATCCAAGATTGTAATTGTCCAAGGCGATCATGTGGCTTAATTCATGCGATGCAAAAGAATCGATACCATTATTGCCAATTCTTACATATTATTGTCCAAATATGCTGTTCTTTTCTATTGTTATATTTGTGCATTGTTGTTACATGATCAATGTGTAACATGTCAACAATAACAGAAATGCAGGACTTTCTCAACACTTATCATTGTTCAGCAATCTCTAAACAAAAATACTTAACGAGTTCCAGAAAACTAATTCGTTAACTATGTTGCAATTCAGAGTGATCTTTTAACCAATTGTATTATTCTAATAGTGGACGAAAAAACTTACCAACGGATTTTTTCTCTGTGCTTGAATGACCTTCGAAATCATCGAATAATGCACAGCAGTTTTCATGCCATGCTGCATCCTTCTTATTTATGTCCTTGTATTCCTCGGTCCTTACATCCCAAGTACAAGGCCTTTTTTCCACTTCCATTATCAGAATCTCCATATCTATTTTCTGTCTAGTGGGCACCTCGTGGAAGTCACTTTGTAGTCACACGGAACGGAGCACGCTACTGCCTGCTGCAAATGGCCACTCTACTCCGCTCCCAGCACTGACTGATGTCAGCTGGCCCTTCTCCGCACACCTGTCGCACCACCCGTGTGAAATGCCCAATTGATTCTCATGACCCATAGCGCTGCGTGTGCCGTAGCAGGTTCTTCCGCCTCGCTATGGGCGATGCGGCTGGCAAGCGGCAAAATTCCGCAGCCGCAGACGTTCCGCCTGCAGCCATAGCGGTGCGGTCATTTACTGCGCTTCTGACGTTCCGCAGCTATTCCGCTCGTGTGGCCCCGGCCTAAGTGTGCAACGGGCCTAACACATCGTTCTGTTTGATCGGATGTATAGAGATGAACTCGCTCCAAGTAAAAGTCATTTCAGCCTATATGATATACAAAAAGAGAAATTCCACGCTACAGAGACGGTTTTGGGTGCATCCTATGGTGGAAAAAGATGTACGAATCACAATGTATTCCGAAAAGACGAAGACAAATTTAATACATATTTTCGTATGTCTATCCATTGCTTTGACGAGCTTGTCGGTAAAACACAAGACAACCTGACATTTGAAAATCTCAAAAGGATACCTACTACTCCGACAGAACGAGTAGCATAAAATTACCAATTAAGCAGCAACCAGTCGCAAAATCATGTTCTCTTTATTTACTTTTGCAAATAGATTTCAAGTGATTAACAGCCATCATCGGTGCTTTCAATAGACAATTGTGGAATGAGTTTCTGGATAGTGTAGGAAAGAGACAACAATAGCTGATTAGTTAGTTTTATTAAGTCTCAGGTGAATTTACAGGTGTAATTACCGATAATAACAAGCTATAGAACAATACAATTAATAAAACTGTAAATATTAAGGAAAATGCATAAAAAAGTTCATTTTCTGCTCTATGTAACACCTCAGATTTTGCTGTTCTGCCAAGGCACTTCACCAGCCTCACTTACAAAATAATTTGCCATCACACTCTGTTTCTTATTGCTGACACACTTCTTCTTTCATCCAAGTTTGTTACAGTCTCAAATCCATTCACAATAAATGTGTCTTCAATTTGGTGCCCATCTCTCTCGCGCACATAATTATGCAGAACACAACATGCTTTTGTTATGTCAACAGCAAAATCCAATTTCACATTCATGGCTCGCTGGAACACGCGCCATTTGTTCGACAATAGGCCGAAGGAACATTCAACGTACCTACGAGCCCGTGACAAACGGTAGTTGAAAATTCTCTTCTCGCGTGTCAACATTTTACGACGATATGGTCGTAGTACGTGTTCTGAGAGTCTAAATGCTTCGTCACCAACGAACACATACGGTGTAACTATCCCAGTGGCATTTGGTTAGCCAGAGGGCTCTGGTATACACAATGTATTTCCGGTCAGACGTTTCCACAGGGTAGATTTTTTAAAAATTGTGCTGTCTGAATCTTTTCCAAACGAGCCAATGCCAACAAAAACGAATCTATAATCTGAGTCTGCCACTGCTAAAAGAACAATGGAAAAGAAGTCCTTATAATTATAAAACAGTGAACCACTCGTCTTAGGTTTGACCAACCGAATGTGTTTACCATCGATTGCCCCTATGCAATTTGGGAAATTTGCACGGATTTGGAATCCATTAGCAATATTCTTCCACTCCTCCTCTGTCGGCTGAAGCAGACACTTGTCACGCAGGCAGCCCCAAATCGCACAGCACACTTTCCTCACTATGTCACTGGCTGTTGACTTGCCTGTTCTGTATGTATAGTGCCGATCAACTAAGTGACAACCAGTAGCCAAATACCTAAAACCAAAGATATAAATGTATACAAAGATATAAATGTATAAAAATTACGTTCAATATTTAGTCATTATTTAATGATGCCAAAGATTTTAAAGTTACGTTAAATTTCCGTTTCTTTTTTTCTCCTTTGTAGGCCAGAAGGCACAACAAAAGTGGCGTAACATTAGGGACTATTATCGGAAATATGTAAGGAAAGTGAAAAATCTGGTTCAGAAGCAGTAAGAATATTAAAATACGTGTACACTGACCAGCTGGGGTTCTTGGCACCTGTTTTAGAAAGAAGAGATTCAGTTTCAAGTCTACGGGAAGACAAAATTCAGCACTTGGAACATCCTTTGGAAATTTCCCTCGCAGAAGACGACACCGGCAATCCAGTAACATCAGTTGACGCCTCAACACCTGAGCAGATTTCAGTAGGCTCATCAGTTCCACAAAAGAAAACGAAAGTGAGAAGCGTGAAAACAGATCTTGAAGCTAATTATGCAAATTTCTGGATAGTCCTCCAATTCATTCTCCGTCCGCTGAGGACGGAGACAAATCGTTTTAGATTCCTTGTTGCCCACGCTGCGTAAGTTTGATTTAGATCAAAAACTAGAATTCCATATGGACGTTTTACGCCTACTTCAGCGCATCCGAAACGCAAAATCGCAACCATTTCATGGCTATTATGCAGCGTTTCAGCAACCTATGCAACATGCACCAACGCATGCAGTAAGCCCAGGACATTTCCAAACATTACATACACAAGGAAATATGTACAACCAGCGTGCAGCTCCTCAATTAGTGCAGATGCAGTCTCAACAGTATCGAGCTGAAAGAATTCTGACGTCTAGAGAACAATCGCCTTCTATTTCACCAGAGTTTATTGATTCCGACTCTTGAGTAGAGGGTTTTTGCAGAAAAGTGAATTAAAAGGAGTTACTTTCCCTTTTTGTATGTCCATTCTGTTAATTTCATTTACAGTTAATTGATGTTTCTTATCCTCAAGAGACAGATTTACATGTAACATTTCATTCAGTATCAATAAAGAAAAGAGAATTAAACTTGTTCGTTTATTGACCTAATCATTATCTATTTTTTTAAAAAAAATTGCAATGAAAGTGTTGCTAAAACTAGTGATAGACATTACTGGGTTCTTTAATTTTAGCGGAGATAATTTTTGGCTGAGACAGGATACTTACACATTAGAATTAACTTACCTTAAAGTTATAGCCAGCATTTTCATTGAAGGTATGGCGAGTCTCATGTTCGTGTCTTGCTTCTGTAAAGCGTTTCTAAGCGTGTGATGTAATTCATCGAAGCTTGAGAACGACATTCGGAAATAGTTGAAAAATTTCATTTCATCCTCTCGTAGCTCGTTAAATATAACGTAAAACGCCCCTTGCAACAACCGACTACTCACTACTGGATGCACCCAGTACTTTCGGTGTATTTTTCTCTTTTTCAGTATTTCTAACCCTACGTATGCCACTACTGCACGGTGTCGAGTATCCATCGCGACTACCAGCTTAAAAAAAAAGAGAGAGAACAATTCAGTCTATTTGCTTGGCCGCCTCGTGGCTACGAAGCGAACTATCTTCATTCTAAGAACATTTCGCGCTGTACTAGAATGAAAAGTGTATTCTTTTTCTCGTCTCTATTGTCATTTAACAGCAAGGTAAACAGTTACCAGGTCGACTTTACTTACTTTCTTAAAAATTGTGTTGATAATAGTTATTTAATGTTTTGTGAACGAAACAGTGTAGACAAGAAAAAATGACACATACAACAAATAGCTAGCTCTATACCTGAATCTGCAAATGTATTTTTCTACTTTTAAAATGATGAACCTTTTAAAGATGCAACGTTAACATAAATTGTGACTGTAAATGCCTTCATAGACGGCATGCGGAAAATAAACACGTCACAACACTGCATTGTGAGCGAGAATAGCCTCGAGCGTGGCGCGCCGTAGGCAGCTGCGGCCAATTGCCAATATACGAGGGTTGTTTTTTAACCCTTTCAGACTCCTTGTCCATTACAATGGACACTGCTTTTCGAGAGTAATATATCTGAGAGCACAGATGCTTTTAGGATTGCTTGTACGTCGCAACTGAAGTCTTGTGGTTCAATCTGATGGGCGATCCTGCCATCTAGTGGTGAAGTCACGAAGTATTTGGACGTTGTTTGAGACAAGATGACCGCACAGAGGAAGCATGTAAAAGGTGGGTACATATTTCGACCAATTCTACATGTTTAAAGGTTAGAGTTCCCGTTGTTTTTAAGTTTTATTTGTTTTACTAAGGTTTTGGATACTTTCTATAGCAAAATTAGATACATGCTTCGGAAAATCACTGTATTATCGACGTTACAAAACTTATGTCCATTGAAATGGACATTTAGTCCCAATGGTTGTTTTTACTTGTGTGCTTGTAATGTATCTCTGCTATATGAAAATAACTTCTGTGATGCAACTGCGCCTTTTTTTGTAACATAGGAGACGAAACTAATTTATTTTATGTCACCAAAGGTTCAGCAGATAAAATTCCAAGCATTTATGTACAATATTGCAGTAGATGTACTTGATGTTATTGCTTCAGACTTGGTATTTGCGTCTTGTTTCAACACTGTTCATGAAATTGCTTACATCTGACGTATTGATTTTCATAATTTTCTCATATTGAGAGGGATGCTTCCCAAATACTGGATTTGCTGATGTCAGGTGAGGTTTCTGACTTAGAGCTCTCAGAAAACGATGAAAGTGGCCTTGATGATGCAGAATCTATTCCACAATGCACTAGACCTGGTATGTAATAATAAAACTATCAATCTCACCTGACTATTATATATATATTTTGACCTGGTTGTTGCTATACCGCATTGCCATTTTTAGGTGCTGATGTAGTCACAAACTGCGAAGAGGAACAACTGGAGGACGATAGTTGCAGCACAGAAGAAGATGACCAAAATCATACTTATGCACAGGACTCAAATGTTGAAGACTCTATTATTCCATCTGAGTGGGTGTTTACTGAAAAAAGTGATATTACATGGAGAAGAAAATCGCCTACACTCCAAAGCACACCTATAGGTGAAGACCAGTATTCAGTGCAGCCATCAGTGTGTGATATGACACCCATTGAATATTTTTCAGAGTACATTTCTCATGCTTGCTTAGAAAATATGGTTGAAAAAACCAACATGTATGCATTGCAACATGGGAAAACATTTACACCGACAAATGTAACGGAAATAAAAGCTTTCTACATCTACATCTACACTGATACTCCGCAAGCCACCCAACGGTGTGTGGCGGAGGGCACTTTACGTGCCACTGTCATTACCTCCCTTTCCTGTTCCAGTCGTGTATGGTTCGCGGGAAGAACGACTGTCTGAAAGCCTCCGTGCGCGCTCTAATCTCTCTAATTTTACATTCGTGATCTCCTCGGGAAGTATAAGTAGGGGGAAGCAATATATTCGATACCTCATCCAGAAACGCACCCTCTCGAAACCTGGCGAGCAAGCTACACCGCGATGCAGAGCGCCTCTCTTGCAGAGTCTGCCACTTGAGTTTATTAAACATCTCCGTAACGCTATCACGGTTACCAAATAACCCAGTGACGAAACGCGCCGCTCTTCTTTCCTAGGACTTCATATAATTATGGGATGCTTGAAATACCCCAGAGTTAGAATGTATTGGGATTAAGCATTGCATTTAGATCTCTTTGTGGAAAGTGTGTCAAGAAAGACATTTTTCCAACCGAGATCCAATTTCCATGTAGTTGACAATTTGGCAAGGCCAGAAAATTGCAAAGACAAATTTTGCAAAGTGAGGCCCATTTATGATTGTATTAGACGTAGATGTTTGGAACTACAGATTGAGGAAGAATTGTGTGTTGACGAGCAAATGATCCCTTTCAAAGGTCATTTAGGAGTAAAGCAGTATTGTAAGGGAAAGCCTAAACCTTGGCGTATAAAACTGTTTTTATTATGCGGAAGAAGTGGTCTGTGCTATGACTTTCTGTTGTACAAAGGAGATACTCCAGAAATCTCAAACACTTTTTTACGTTTGGTTTAGGGGCATCTAGTGTTCTAAAACTTGTTAAGAGAATTAACAGGGAACATGCTTATTTATATTTTGATAATTTCTTCACAACATTCAACTTACTAGAAATATTAAAAATAAAAAATATATATGCAGCAGGAACAGCAAGACTATGTCACATGCCAAATGTACCTTTCACCAGTGAAAAGGATTTGTAAAAGAAAGGGCGTGGTTTTTCTGAAGAAGTGGTGAGCATGAATGAAGCAGTGATAATGTGTAAATGGTTTGACAACAGACCAGTAGTTCTGGCATCAAATGTTGTAGGATGTGGTAGTCAAGATGAAGTACAGCGCTGGGAAAAATCAAGAAAGACATATGTTTCTGAAGTTGTATGTCGTTACAACCATGCTATGGGTGGTGTTGACAAAATAGATATGTTAATTAGCATGTATAGGATTTCTATTAAATCTAGAAAATGGACATTGAGAATGTTGTTCCACGCTGTAGATTTAGCGTGTGTGAACAGTTGGTTGGAATACAAAAGAAATGCTGAATCACTGGGAGAGCAAGAGACAATGGATTTGCTTCATTTTAAGATGAGAATGGGAGAGGCTCTTGTAAAAATGGGCACTAGTACCAAAGTGAAACTTGGCAGACCCAGTAGTGATTTACAGGACATAAAAGCAAAAAGAGCAAGAACTGAGATTCGTCCGGCACCAGAGATTCGGAATGATCTTACTGGACATTTTCCTGAGTACCATGATAATACAGAAGCTTCAAGGTGTAAAATCCTAGTTGTAAGAATAAAACTCATGTATTTTGTGAGAAATGTAATGTTCATCTATGTTTTGTCAAAGGAAGGAATTGTTTCAAAATGTTCCACAATGCAGGATGAAACAACCGTTGATAATGTTTGTCCATTACAATGGACATTCTGTAAAATGTAAATAAAAATGTTTTCAGTGATTTTGTTGGATTTATTATGTTTCCTGTGGTGTCACCGCCAGACACCACACTTGCTAGGTGGTAGCCTTTAAATCGACCGCGGTCCGTTGGTATACGTCGGACCCGCGTGTCGTCAGTATCAGTGATTGCAGACCGAGCGCCGCCACACGGCAGGTCTAGAGACACTTCCTAGCACTCGCCCCAGTTGTACAACCGACTTTGCTAGCGATGGTTCACTGACAAAATACGCTCTCATTTGCCGAGACGATAGCATAGCCTTCAGCTACGTCATTTGCTATTGATATTGTGATTAATGTACAGTCAAGAGCGACGTTCACCATTAACAGATTAAAGTTAAGAATTCCACCAGCTACGTCCGTTTTTCTAAATTCTAATTTCCTTGTCCTGTTCCAGACCTCACGCCAGCCTGCGTGAGCTAAAACGCGTGCCTTTCGGCTTCCTCTACTAATACGGCGTTGGCTCTCCTGCCAACCCACAACATTTCGAATACCCATTTTTACCTATTACAATGAATAGATATTTTTTTTCATGGCTGAGAATAATTTGGCTCTGAAAGGGTTAAGTAAGGGCCGTTCGCGCGTATAGTCCCGTAGTCCGCGCGGACGCCGCAACAAGCCACTGCGCCACTTGCCGGCACCCTTCCCGTTCACACTGATGCAAGTTGCAGCTCTGTAGCTGACGTGTACGCATCGCTGTGCTACTTTATAATGTTTACGATTATTGAATCGCCCGCCGCGTGTGAGATACGGTCAGTGATACGTTTTTTAACCGTGAGAAGCCTATCGGTTGCAGAAATTCTTCGTCAGTTAACAGAAGTTTATGGCTTGAATGCAATGAGTGAAGGTAAAGTGCGTCAATGGGTTACGGAGTTTAAAATGGCCGTCAAAACGTCCGTGACGAATAACGCTCAGGCCGGCCCTCTGTGATCACTGATGATTTGGTGGCTGCAGTCGAAACAAAGATTCGTGAGGACAGAAGATTCACAATTTCCACTCTTTCTTTGGAATTTTCACAAGTTTCAATATCGGTTTTGTACAAAATTGTGTCTGAAAACCTAAACTTTAAGAAACTGTGTTTTCGGTGGGTACCCAGACTCCTCACAGAGGACTACAAAGGGAAGAGATTTGTCACTTCATTGGACTTTTTGATTCGTTACGAGGAAGAAGGGGATGACATGTTGAGTCAAATTGTCACTGGAGATGAAACATGGGTATCCCATATCACTCCCGAAAGCAAGCGACAATCGATGGAATGGCGACACACAACCTCACCCGTCCAGGTCAAAGCCAAACAGACGCTGTCAAAGCGCAAGATTATGGCAACTGTGTTCTGGGACCGGCGCGGTGTTTTGCTAGTGGACTTTAAGCCACGAGGAACGACAATCAACTCAGATGCCTACTGTGCAACTCTAAAGAAACTCCGCAGAGCAATTCAAAACAAAAGGCGCGGCGTGCTGACCAAAGGAGTTTTGCTCCTGCACGATAACGCTAGGCCTCACACCTCTCAAAAGACTCGGGATTTGATTGATTCTTTTGGCTGGGAAGTTTTGGACCATGCACCATACAGCCCCGACCTTGCTCCTAGCGATTTTCACCTTTTCCGGTACCTGAAACACCATCTTGGCGGGCAGCGCTTCAGTGACGACGATGAAGTGAAAGCGGCCGTGAACTCTTGGCTGTCGGAGCAGGCGGCCGAATTCTTTGAAGAGGGAATTAAAAACTTAGTTGCCTTGTTTATTTAAGCACTTGTCATACCATACAACTACGTAGAAAAATAGGTAAAAGTGTGTAGAATCAGAAAATAAAAGTTTTTTTACAAAAGTATTTGTATCTCCTTTTAAAAATAAAAACGGCCCTTACTTAAAAAACAACCCTCGTACATCACTCGATTACTCGAGACTGGAAAGAGGTATGGCTCTCCTTCCAGTGTTAAAAACAATTTCGATATCTTAGCTACAATTCGTACGCAGCATTATACGACCTCAAATGCACCAAACGCAAAGTAGCCAGCGACGACATTTTTTACTGCCAACTTTTCAAAATTTGCGCTGTATTTTACTTAATTATGAAGTATCACGATAACCATGGGCAGCAGCGAAAAGAAAACCAGTTCATTAGCAAGCTGTGATATCAGGCTATAACATGCGTAAAAACAATTTTTTTTCGTCGAATAGTTTCCCCACAATCGAATGAGAGAGATTGCGTAACGTAGAACACAGACTAATTCCAAAACAGTGGTTTTTAATTTTTTACACGAAAAGTATAAGTTGTAATGAGAAACTAACTACATGGACGGATGTAGCTTTCCTTCGTTTACATGAAACTATTTTGTCTCGAAAAAAATTGATGACTAGATATTTGGCTCTCCGCACGAACATTCCGCAGCTAGCCGCATGGCTACAGGACTCTGCGTCTAGCCGCAGGTGGTCGACCGTTGCGGAAACAATCAGCTCGTGTGGCCCCCGCCTTACGCGGATGGTCCGCGCTCCCCGTTCCGCGCGCGGTTGGTAGTCACGTATTCGAATGGGGCACCACACAGTTACGCGGACGGTCCGCAAGCGGCTGAGCCGTCCGCGCAGCCCTTGCGCGCCGCGGACCGGCCTCTTCAGTTGAATACACAGAAATAAGTTGGTGCGTGCACAGTCCTGCGGATACCGCGCGCAGTAGAAGCACAGTACCTCATTTCAGCCGTAGCATTCGACTATTGTGGTAAATATGGGTGTGATTTAAGAAGTTTCCAGAATGTATTGTGAAATCGATACAGACATGTTAATTGCCGAAGTTGAAGGAAGGCCTCACTTATGGGATCCGTCGCATGGGGACTACAAGAACCGTGAAATGCGATTGAAGGCGTGGCTAGACGTCTGTGCAAATATAATACTTGGCTTTGAAGGTCCGAACGAGGCAGATCAGAAAAAGTGTGGTAAGTATACGCATATTTTCCTTGTGTTTTTATTGTAGTTCTATACAAAATACAACGATTTACAATTATAGAATTATAGACATTCACAAGTTCAGTTTATGCACAGTACAAACATTGATTATGTAGAAAAACTGTACACAACCGCAAATGCCTGTCACTGAGATAAGTGGCCTCTGTTCAGTGAATTTTTGATTCCTGCCAGGGCACAGCTCCTCTACAGACAAAATATTCCGCCAATTTACCTAGTACAGTATTACCTGATTTACTGGCAGGTGTAGTTTCTGCCACATCTTCGAAGCTGGTAACATACAGGGTATCTTCAAAGTTGTATCCCTCTCTTACTCGAACAAAATTATGCAAATGCAGCACGTTTTGACAATAGATACTGCTAGATCAAGATTGACGTTCAGGGGCCGGTGAAAAACCCTCCACTTGTGGCTTAGTATTCCGAAAGTACATTCGATAAACCTTCGGGCTCGGGTAAGTCGGTAATTGAAAATCTTCTTCTTGTAGGTCATGTTTTTTCGCGCACACGGCCTTAACACATGTTGTGTTAATGCGAATGCCACAAGAACATATGGCACTGGAGAGTCGTGAGTACCTTGCAGTCGCATTGGTGGGGGTAACGCTAATTTTCCATTTTCCTCCAAAAGACGCTGTTTTTAAAAATATTTGAATCAAAGTTCCGTATCCTCCGACATCAATGAACGTGAAACAATAGTTAGTGTCACAGATGGCCATAAGAATAATGGGAGAAATAATTCTTGTAATTGAAGAAAAGTTATCTACTTTTGATAGGTTTTACTAGACGAATATGTATTCCATCCGGGGCTCCGATGCAATGAGGAAAATTGGCGACGTTTTGGAAACCATGGCTAATTTTGTTCCATTTGTCTGTTGCGGGCTCAGGCATGCATTCTTCTCTTAACATAGTTCAAATAGTGACTCACCTGCCTTGTAATCTGTCCAATCGTTGATGCACCCATTAAATAAGAGTAATGCAGATCTGTAAATGTGTTTCGCTTCCAAGATACCCGTAACGTGTAAAGCATATATTTGATACTTATGTACATTCACAGAGGAAAGTAGACTTAATTCTAGGTATAAGTCTGCTACGCTGACATAAAACCTTAGATGTATTCCTTCTTAAAATAATACATGTACACGTCCTCAGTAATAAAAGACTTATCGGCCTTGTTATTTCAGTTGGCAAGACCCAGACGAGATGGAAACTGCACGGGATGCCTATTTTAAAAGCCTCACTAGAATAAATCAAAAGAGGTCCGGATCAGCAGCGTCTAAGAGGCCTAAATACATCTACCATGAGCAGTTACACTTTCTTGACCGTCTCCGAGATGCAACAACAGAGAGTAACTTTGACTCAGTATCGGTCGTGCAAGATGATCTGTACAACAATGCACTCGCAGAAAACAGTCGAGACGAACCCTCTGAAGAACAAACCGATGATGTCCGACTGAATGTCAACACCGAAAAACAATCTTTCAGGAGGAAGAGGCCTATCAAGAACACAAAATTTGAAGATAATTTACTTACATTATTAAAAGATGGTAAGGAAAAGGAGGAAGACGACGACTGAGCATTCTTTGTTTCGCTGTTGCCCTCTGTGAAGACATTAAATGTTGATCAGAAGCTATTATTTCGTACTCAGGTACTTCAACTGCTTATGTCGATTAAGCAAACAACTCAGGCTAATTTAAACATACACCCCCCCAGTTCCCATCAGCTCTTTCCACTGTCCACCGACCTCTTTTACCTACGCCCCACCTTCAATATCCCAACAGCATCCTAACCAATCAATGCAGTACCGCGAGGATCCGTCCGTAAAGACACAAGTTGCGACTCCCCATCCCTCTCCAGCCCAAACAACGTCATCATCATCTTGGGATATGTTATGTAAATTATAGGAATTCAGTAGTAATAAAATACAAATGTAAAATTGTCTATTGCCAAACGAATGTAATACATAGCTGTAGCAAAGCTTTGAATGATTAGATATATTATTAAAATTAATCGCCATCAGTATACATATTGATGTTCTTACCTTAAGGTTACTGCTACTCGTTCTGAATGGTGGGCTCCATATGGTTCCCAAGTTGTGCAGCGACCGTAAGCCATAAAATTACCAAATAAGCAGCAACCAGTCGCAAAATCATGTTTTCTTTATTTACTTTTGCTGCTTATTTGGTAATTTTATGCTACTCGTTCTGTCGGAGTAGTAGGTATCCTTTTGAGATTTTCAAATGTCAGGTTGTCTTGTATTTTACCGACAAGCTCGTCAAAGCAACGAATAGACATACGAAAATATGTATTAAATTTGTCTTCGTCCTTGCGCAATTCGGAATACATTGTGACGAACACTCCTTTCGTAAATCTTTTTTCCACCATAGGATGCATCCAAAACCGTCTCTGTAGCGTGGAATTTCTCTGTTCGTATATCATACAGGCTGAAATGACTTTTACTTGGAGCGAGTTCATCTCTATACATCCGATCAAACAGGACGATGTGTTACACCACAGATGAGATCCAGCACAGAGCAGGGAAGACCGCGTTCACTCGACTACACAGAACCACACGCATCCGCCCGACTGCGTGAACCATCACGCGGGTCCGCGGACCATCCTAAGTGTGCAACGGGCCTTAACTTTACTCATAACATTGGATTTTTAATGTTACGCTTACATGTCTATGTGACCTTTCTCCATTAAAAAAATGTAAAAGCGGTAGCTACTGCTTGTTTCCTTGTAATGTGTTGCTAGTTTCATTCAATGAACTATTCAAAATTTTCTGAAACGATACTAATTCTGATATTTTACGCAAAACGTGTATTTCTGAAGGCCTGTATCTCCTGATCCCATGATAAAATTTTGCTATATGTCTTAAGACATTACAAACTATATTGGATGATTTTTTGGAATTTTTAAAATTGCCACTTTTTGAGAAATATTTAAATTTAAAATTTTCAATTTGTAAAAAAATTGTATCCCCTACCTTGTGGCATATCATATTAAAGCCCCATTCAACAGCTTTAAAATGAGACCACTCTCAGGTTTATATCACCACTCGTTGCCAGCCTATAGGCATCCAAAGGTGCCAAAACATGAAATTTCTTCATAAAAATTTAAATCTTTAAAAATTAATACCTTCAAAGATAATTGTGCTTCATAACTGAAATTTGGTATTTTCCATAAGTCTACGATGTATCGCTGCATACCAAAAATCATGGAAATCTGAGACATCAAGTCTGAATCAGTGTGTTGATTTGACATGGAATGACCCAATAGAAAGAAGTTTAGAGGAAAGACGCGTCGATCAGCTCCAGTGCAGAGGCACAAGAAGGAAGTGAGGACAGGCGCGTCACTAATGCTAACGTTTAATCGCTGAACAGAGACAGCAGTCAACACGTGTAATAACGGAGCTAGGTGACGAAACAAGTTCAAGACAAATTTCAATACCGGTGTGACCGCAAGCAAGTACGCAAGAACCCGTACACATGCACACAGACGGTAGGCAGTGCGAAGGAACGAACCGACAGAGGACAGAATTGCATCGCCGAACACCGTACGAAGTACCGGAAGCATACAAACAACCAAATACACAGAGAGTCAGTGATGCAGTCACATTCCAACTGCATACCACGGCGACGTTGTGACTCTCACGTTACGCATGTGAGCTCGTCACACCCGATCAGCCGAGAACGGATAGAGTTGGAGATGGCATTCAATCATGAGCAGTATCTTGCTATTCGAAAATTCCATCATTTTAAAGAAGATGATACAGCCAGTGGGAAAGAGAGATAAAAGGACTGAGTGCCAAATAGGAGGAACAAAGTTAGAAAAGGTGGACGGTTTCAAGTACTTAGGATACATATTCTCACAGGATGGCAACATAATGAAAGAACTGGAAGCGAGGTGTAGCAAAGCTAAGGCAGTGAGCGCTCAGCTACGCTCTACTCTTCTGCAAGAAGGAAGTCAGCACCAAGACTAAGTTATCTGTGCACCGTTCAATCTTTCGACCAACTTTGTTGTATGGGAGCGAAAGCTGGGTGGATTCAGGCTACCTTATCAATAAGGTTGAGGTTACGGATATGAAAGTAGTTAGGATGATTGCAGGTACTAGTAGATGGGAACAATGGCAGGAGGGTGTCCACAATGAGGAAATCAAAGAAAAACTGGGAATGAACACTATAGATGTAGCAGTCAGGGCGAACAGGCTTAGATGGTGGGGTCATGTTACACGCATGGGAGAAGCAAGGTTACCCAAGAAACTCATGGGTTCAGCAGTAGAGGGTAGGAGGAGTCGGGGTAGACCAAGGAGAAGGTACCTGGATTCGGTTAAGAATGATTTTGAAGTAATAGGCTTAACATCAGAAGAGTCACCAATGTTAGCACTGAATAGGGGATCATGGAGGAATTTTACAAGGGGGACTATGCTCCAGACTGAACGCTGAAAGGCATAATCAGTCTTAAATGATGATGATTTAAAGAAGAAGACAATGCGCTCCATCCTCGTAGTTTCCTGGAGCAGTTCACGGAAGGAATACAACCGTATTGGTCATAACAAATAATAATAATGATAATAATAATAATAATAATATGGCTTTTGTGTGCACACATCTAGAGGGGATGGTCGCAGAGACGATGAGAAAGACAACACAGTCATGCAAAACTACGATGAATTCCGTAATGCTTTCTTGAACCGGTACTGGTCGTAAGTACCACAGGACAGGATCAAGCAAGAAATAATGATGCAAACAGACATGGAAGAGTCAGGCTTCAAGAGCGCAATAAAATTCTTTGACCAAATATTTAAGAAAAACACCATTTAGATATGCCTTGCGGGGGACAGTGAAATAACCCGACTGTGTTTTATGAAGCTGCCGCCAGCGTACCAACATGCCCCTGTAGGAAAATGCGGAGATGGCATTGAGGGTTTTCAAGCGATCCTATGAGGAGAAGAATTCGTGATATCGCAAGAGCAAACAAAGACCTAGCGTAAACATAAAGAGAACAGCGGCGAGCAATCACAAAGTAACAATCAGCAGAATAGTAGTGACAGTAATCCGGTAAATAACACAGCTCTACAAAATAAAATTTTTGTTTCGTTGCCAGGGAAGTTTGAACGAAAATGGGACATTGTTATGATACTCATTCCGAGTATATTTGTACTTTTTTCAAATTGGCTCTGGTTTTTGAGATATAGGTTATTTGTGGAAATGAGAGTTTCATGTGGATAATATCGACTGCAGGGTCCATATATGGTGTAATGTATTTGCTACCTGTTTTTTAATTAGTGATATTGTACTATCTTTATTAAATAATTGTGCTCAGGGAGTGCATCTGTGTGGTTGAGGATTACATCATGCAAACATCACACTGTCAGCATGTGTTCAGTCCTGTTGTGCGGTGCATGTGTTGAAGATACTGAGGGTTGTGCAGATTTGAATTCGGCGGTACTCGACATTCATTTGTTGGCCGAGGTAATCCCCGCAACAGCCGATGTGTAAACATGAAAAATGGCGATGGTCGAAAGTCACACACATGTGCAGTGCAGCTTCAAGGAGATAGAACCTTTTCATCGTGACGTAGCAAATAAGAGGTGAGTATTCATTTCACACAAAACAATTAATGATGTTTGTTGGATGTGATTGACATGCAAATACAAGAAAGTTCTGCATAATATGTAGTATTTGTGCAATTTTGTTTTAGGAAAACATGAGTTCTTCACGCCGTCTTTGCGTGAACCATCCAGATGAGTTCTGCTACATTTGTGGTGAATACGTTCTTCAAAAGAACAGGAAGAATATCACTCCTTTTGTGAAGGAAGCGTATCTGGCATATTTCGGAATTAAACTTGGAGATCAAGGCAAGGCGTGGGCACCCCATAAAGTTTGTAAATGCTGTGTGGAGTGCTTACGGCAGTGGACGAAACGAAAAAGGAAAAGCTTAAACTTCGGAGTGCCTATGGTATGGCGAGAGCAGAAGAACCATACAGATGATTGCTATTTTTGCATTGTTAATGTGAAAGGTTTTAATAGGTTCAAAAAACGAAAGTGGGAATATCCCGATTTGGAGTCAGCAAGAAGACCGGTGGTGCACAGCAACGATGTTCCTGTACCAACCTTCACAACATTACCCACGCTAACATCATCAGATGACGATGTGCACGGCGAGGAATGTACAAGTAGTGGTTCGGAATACGAAGGACGTGAGACACAACCCCAGCAGTTCGACCAGGAGCAGCTCAGTGACTTGATACGAGAACTCAATCTTTCAAAGCAAGCATCAGAACTCTTAGTATCCAGGCTTAAGGAAAAGAACTGTCTTCATCCAAGTGTTAAAATAACAGCTTACCGGACGAGAGAAGAAAACCTTCTTCCATACTTCCACCAAGAAGAGGTTATAGTGTATTGCAGCAATATACCTGGACTTTTACTTGAATTGGGGCTGCCGGAATATAGATCAGAGGACTGGCGTCTCTTCATAGACAGTTCCACTAGAAGTTTAAAATGTGTTCTCCTACACAATGGCAATCGTTACGCATCTATTCCAATTGCCCACTCAACAAAACTTTGTGAAGCATATGCTAACATCAAGATGGTTCTGCAGAAAATTCAGTATATGCAGCACCAGTGGTTGATTTGTGTTGATTTGAAAATGGTGAACTTCTTGCTTGGACAACAAAGTGGATACACAAAGCACCCATGTTTTATCTGCATGTGGGATAGTAGGGCAAAGCACGAACATTGGAAGCAGAAAACATGGCCTCCAAGGGAACATATGGCTGTTGGTGAAGCAAACATCATTAATGAACCTCTGGTTAGTAGGGACAAGATTGTTCTTCCACCATTACATATTAAGTTAGGACTAATGAAGCAATTCACCAAAGCTTTAGACAGAAATGGTAATTGCTTCACATACATCTGCAATACGTTCCCTGGACTCAGTAGTGAAAAACTTAAGGCAGGAATATTTGATGGTCCTCAAATTCGCAGGCTCATCAACGATACCAATTTTACAAGTGTCATGACTGTCACTGAAGCATCGGCCTGGAACAGTTTTGTCGCTGTTGTAAAATGTTTTTTGGGCAATCATAAAGCTCCCAATTACGAGGAACTGGTCAAAAACATGCTCACTAACTTTCAAAACTTAGGAGCTAACATGAGCATAAAATTGCACTTCCTTCACAGCCACTTGGATCGATTTCCTCGTAATCTAGGTGATTTCAGTGAGGAACTAGGAGAGCGGTTCCATCAAGATATGAAAGGAATAGAGGAAAGATATAAAGGAAGATGGGACAGGCATATGATGGCAGATTATTGCTGGAATCTGCAACGTGACTGTTCTGAAGAGACTTATAAAAGGAAAGCGTGCAGGAAGCGGTTCGTCATGGACGGAAAATGATATACTTAAAGAGAAACTTTTTAATTATGTTTTATACGTGGACAAATGCCTATCAGGTTTTCATAGAAGCTATTTATAAAGATTATTTTCTTTTTTCATTGTAGTTTGTAGCGCTCGAGTTCAGTATTAGCAATTTTTTCTAATTTTTTGAATAAATCATGCACTATCTCAAAAACTAGAGCCAAACTGCATAAATGGTTGCTATATTCGTCCTCAGCACCACTAACCCATCCTAAAGCCACTCAAATATCCTTGGCAAGAAAATGAGTGTTGACTAGTGTAATCGGAACCGGGGGCCAAATATTTGGCGCGGTAATGATAATCGACATCAGTATAATGGACAAATGTTCCAACACACAAATTGGGCAAAACGGCAATTGGAACGGTAACCGTAGAAACAATAACCAGTACCGGAATAATACGTTTAATAGCCAAAATGAATACGACAGAAAATTCAGCGGTAACCGTGGAAACGGAAACCAATTCCAGAACAATTACGTGCCGCACCAAGCACAAGAGGATGGACAGGTTGTTGGGATCCGCCCGCCACACCTAGAGCGAGCGCAACAATCGAACAGCACGCATAATTGACGAAGAATGAAAGTAGATGTGACTATCCCTCCTCCCGGATACAAAACCGGTAACAGTCACATTCGAATGCTAGATTATGATGATGTAGAGTACCTATGCTGATGGAAGAAGCGAAAATCAAACAAAAACATTATTTACACCCCATGGAAGACATAATAACTGGGGACATTAAAGTCAATGCTATTCTGGACAGGGAAGTCAGCTGTCTGCTATCTCAGAGCAGGTAGTTAAGTCATGTGGCGCATGCACCAACGCTAAAAAATTCAGAGGACGAAAATCGGGGTGAGGGGAGGGGGGGGGGGGGGGGGGGGGGGAGGGCGATCTCGCGCAGAAGCACGGATATAACGCGTAAGGTAATATTAGAGTTTATGTGCCAGGTTAATCCTCTCGTGGCAAATCTTTTTGTAGTGCACCACTTGACTACAAGCGTCCTCCAAGGAATGGATTTTCTTAAGGCGCGTGTCCACTAACAAGTAAACTTCCGCAAGTCGCTTGCAGAAACTACTACTACAAGTTCTTTGCATGTGGAAATACCCGCATGAAGTTGACTTCCGCAAGTTTCGTCAACTTGGAGAAGTAGCTTCCGTATGCTAGTGTAAACGTTTCTCCGTAGCTTGCTGCAATTACATGCTGGACTTGCCAGTTGCGGGGAAGTTTTTTCGGAACTTGCAGAAGTGTACACAGTACGAAATGTCAGTCTTGAAGTTCGTGTGGACGAGTGAAAAAACACAATGGCTTATTCGGCGAGTGGAGTGTTTTCCCGTGTTGTGGGACACACAACACATTGACTTCAAAAATCGGTTAAAAAAACAAGGCGCATTAGAAATTATTGCGTCAGAATTCGACACTACAGAGCCAGAAATACGGGGGGAAAAAATCCACATTTTGCGTACGCACTATAATCAAGAACTAAATAAATCGAAGAAAAGGAAAAGTTGACAAAGTTCAGTCGACTTATATAAAAGTAAATGGGAATTCTTTGATTTCATAAAATTTATGTTTCGTTCCTACACACCAAAAGAAACGGAACATAATATGGTAAGTGAAACAAATACAATATTCTGCATATAGTATTTATTACTTTTATTACATATGTATTTATGTTTACACTCTCATCAGAAATCAACTGAAATTTAAAGGCGTCTGTATTGCCAGGATACTTCCCCTTCTGGTGAAACAAAGTAGTTTGTGAATTCATTTCTGAGTTCCTTGGCCATCTGTGGCCAATTATGTATGTTTATTGGTTCCAGCGGTATATTCGTTTTTGTCCATATGTCTTTGCGCCATTCTCCTTGCGTCTGTAAATCTTGAGAATCAAATGTGCCAGGTGGGGCATAACTCTCTACTGTGAGTAAAAAGTTGTGAAGAGAACAAATTGCTTTGACAATTTGCCTAGATTTCTCTAGGTTTAGAAGAATTTGCGTTCGTGATACTCGAAAACGTGTGCATACAAGCCCAAAAAAGTTTTCAGACACATTTCTTGCTCTAGATAGCCGACAGTTAAACACACAATTTTGCACTGGTTGGCCTCTAAAAGGATAGGGTTTCATAATATAATTTTTTAGAGCAAATGCATCATCAGCAACAATGACGTAAGGTATCTGCACAGTTCTACCAGGTAAATTTCGAGGAACTGGTACATTCAAAGAATTAGACTCAAGACATTCTAACAGTCTACAATTATTAAAAACTTCACAATCCGATATTCTACCATTACTGCCCACATCGAAGCATATAACTCTGTAGTCGGGTCAAATCAGTGCCAGTATCACAATACTGTGGTTCCCTTTATAATTAAAGTACACACTGCCTTCTTTCTTGGTAACCTGTACGACTATGTTTTCCATCCATAGCACCAATACAGTTTGGAAAATCCCATCTACTCTCAAAACCAGCAGCGATTTGTAACCATTCTTCTTCTGTTGAAGCCATCTAAAATTATAGAAAATAAAATTACTCGTATCTCTCAAATTTATCCCTTTGAAGATAAATACTACAATGTTTATTTCAAGGAGCAGAAAACGCCAAGGAAGATAATGAGTGTGAGTGATTCACTGAGTAGCTGTCAGAGTGAGCGGACGCGTGTGCTGGGCTGAGCTGAGCTGCGCTGCGCTAGTTCACTCCATCGCACGGTTTCTCAACCATAG
This sequence comes from Schistocerca piceifrons, assembly GCF_021461385.2. Taxonomy (NCBI): domain Eukaryota; kingdom Metazoa; phylum Arthropoda; class Insecta; order Orthoptera; family Acrididae; genus Schistocerca; species Schistocerca piceifrons. The sequence continues at coordinate 125,885,546 of NC_060142.1, read as the reverse complement.
GAATCCGCTTGCGGAAGTAGTCCATTCGGGCACACGGTGGTTCAGAGCTGTGTGTACCGAAGGCTAAGGCTTCGGAGCTCCTGATTTTTTTAAAAAAATCGGGAGTGACGTTGCAGGAAGATTAAGACACCAGGGGCTGTATTTACTACAGCCACTGGGCTGAATCGTCGTCGTCGTCGAGGATTGCGAGCTGTGGGTTGGCGCTATTTGGCGCGCGTCTTCCTGCTGTCGCCGGCCGGCTTTCCGGCCACGTCGAGCACCTCAGCTGCCACAAGTAGGACTACTAGTGCTGCCGCAGAGGCTAGCTCTGGCCCTCCTCCTAGCTTAGGGAAAATTGCACATCAGGGCCTGGTCGTTGGCCAGTTAACCGCGCGTGATAGGTTTAGGGTTGGACCCGCCTGCTTGAAACCAAACGGTGCCAACCACGGCAGCGACCGACGTACCCCTGGCAGCCTCTTCTACCCATCCGTGGCCAACGAGAAATACAGGCCACAGCGCGTGAACGTGACGTCACACTCAGCATCTTGTTTCGCTAGAGGAAGCAACGTGTGTATTGCATTGCTATTTGCTGCGTTGGTTTTTGGTACTACAAAAAGTGAATTCTAAATAATGCATCAACAGAATGCGTGTGTATATGTATATTGTGCTTGTTCCCAAGAAATAAGTGGGATTCTTAGCCACATATGTAATAGGTCTCTGAAGCAGGGTATTTTCCCAGACAGACTGACGTATGCCATTGTTAAACCACTGCATAAAAAAGGGGATACGTCTAATGTCAACAACTACCGCCCAATCTCTCTTCTGACTGCCTTATCCAAAATTCTTGAAAAAGTAATGTATTGTAGGGTAGCTTCAAGCCTTTGTAAAAATAAAGTTTTAACAAAATGTCAGTTTGGTTTCCAGAAGGGTTTTTCAACGGAAAATGCTGTATATGCTTTCACTAATGAAATATTAAATGCTCTTGAGTAACCGGGGTCACCCGTGGGGATTTTTTGTGATCTATCAAAGGCTTTTGACTGTGTAAATAATGGAATACTTCTAGATAAGGTCAAGTACTGTAGTATGAATGGGACAGTGCTCAAATGGTTTAAATCATACCTAACTGGAAGAGTGCAGAAAGTTGAAATAAACAGTTCACATGTTGTTGTTGTTGTGGTCTTCAGTCCTGAGACTGGTTTGATGCAGCTCTCCATGCTACTCTATCCTGTGCAAGCTTCTTCATCTCCCAGTACCTACTGCAACCTACATCCTTCTGAATCTGCTTAGTGTATTCATCTCTTGGTCTCCCCCTATGATTTTTACCCTCCACGCTGCCCTCAAATACTAAATTGGTGATCCCTTCATGCCTCAGAACATGTCCTACCAACCGATCCCTTCTTCTGGTCAAGTTGTGCCACAAACTTCTCTTCTCCCCAATCCTATTCAATACTTCCTCATTAGTTATGTGATCTACCCATCTAATCTTCAGCATTCTTCTGTAGCACCACATTTCAAAAGCTTCTATTCTCTTCTTGTCCAAACTATTTACCGTCCATGTTTCACTTCCATACATGGCTACACTCCATACAAATACTTTCAGAAATAACTTCCTGACACTTAAATCTATACTCGATGTTAACAAATTTCTCTTCTTCAGAAACGCTTTCCTTGCCATTGCCAGTCTACATTTTATATCCTCTCTACTTCGTCCATCATCAGTTATTTTGCTCCCCAAATAGCAAAACTCCTTTACTACTTTAAGTGTCTCATTTCCTAATCTAATACCCTCAGCATCACCCGACTTAACTCGACTACATTCCATTATCCTCGTTTTGCTGTTGTTGATGTTCATCTTATATCCTCCCTTCAAGACACCATCCATTCCGTTCAACTGCTCTTCCAAGTCCTTTGCTGTCTCTGACAGAATTACAATGTCATCGGCGAACCTCAAAGTTTTTATTTCTTCTCCATGGATTTTAATACCTACTCCAAATTTTTCTTTTGTTTCCTTTACTGCTTGCTCAATATAGAGATTGAATAACATCGGGGAGAGGCTACAACCCTGTCTTACTCCCTTCCCAACCACTGCTTCCCTTTCATGTCCCTCAACTCTTATAACTGCCATCTGGTTTCTGTACAAGTTGTAAATAGCCTTTCGCTCCCTGTATTTTACCCCTGCCACCTTTAGAATTTGAAAGAGAGTATTCCAGTCAACATTGTCAAAAGCTTTCTCCAAGTCTACAAATGCTAGAAACGTAGGTTTGCCTTTCCTTAATCTTTCTTCTAAGATAAGTCGTAAGGTCAGTATTGCCTCACGTGTTCCAGTATTTCTACGGAATCCAAACTGATCTTCCCCAAGGTCAGCTTCTACTAGTTTTTCCATTCGTCTGTAAAGAATTCGTGTTAGTACTTTGCAGCTGTGGCTTATTAAACTGATTGTTCGGTAATTTTCACATCTGTCAACACCTACTTTCTTTGGGATTGGAATTATTATATTCTTCTTGAAGTCTGAGGGTATTTCGCCTGTTTCATACATCTTGCTCACCAGATGGTAGAGTTTTGTCAGGACTGGCTCTCCCAAGGCCGTCAGTAGTTCCAATGGAATGTTGTCTACCCCGGGGGCCTTGTTTCGACTCAGGTCCTTCAGTGCTCTGTCAAACTCTTCACGCAGTATGTTATCTCCCATTTCATCTTCATCTACATCCTCTTCCATTTCCATAATATTGTCCTCAAGTGCATCGCCCTTGTATAGACCCTCTATATACTCCTTCCACCTTTCTGCTTTCCCTTCTTTGCTTAGAACTGGGTTTCCATCTGAGCTCTTGATGTTCATACATGTGGTTCTCTTATCTCCAAAGGTCTCATTAATTTTCCTGTAGGCAGTATCAATCTTACCCCTAGTGAGAGAAGCCTCTACATCCTTACATTTGTCCTCTAGCCATCCCTGCTTAGCCATTTTGCACTTCCTGTCGATCTCATTTTTGAGACGTTTGTATTCCTTTTTGCCTGCTTCATTTACTGAATTTTTATATTTTCTCCTTTCATCAATTAAATTCAATATTTCTTCTGTTACCCAAGGGTTTCTACTAACCCTCTTCTTTTTACCTACTTGATCGTCTGCTGCCTTCACTACTTCATCCCTCAGAGCTACCCATTCTTCTTCTACTGTATTTCTTTCCCCCATTCCTTTCAACTGTTCCCTTATGCTCTCACTGAAACTCTGTACAACCTCTGGTTCTTTCAGTTTATCCAGGTCCCATCTCCTTAAATTCCCACCTTTTTGCAGTTTCTTCAGTTTTAATCTACAGGTCATAACCAATAGATTGTGGTCAGAGTCCACATCTACCCCTGGAAATGTCTCACAATTTAAAACCTGGTTCCTAAATCTCTGTCTTACCATTATATAATCTATCTGATACCTTTTAGTATCTCCAGGGTTCTTCCATGTATACAACCTTCTATCATGATTCTTAAACCAAGTGTTAGCTATGATTAAGTTGTGCTCTGTGCAAAATTCTATCAGGCGGCTTCCTCTTTCATTTCTTAGCCCCAATCCATATTCACCTACTACGTTTCCTTCTCTCCCTTTTCCTACACTCGAATTCCAGTCACCCATGACTATTAAATTTTCGTCTCCCTTCACTATCTGAATAATTTCTTTTATTTCATCATACATTTCTTCAATTTCTTCGTCATCTGCAGAGCTAGTTGGCATATAAACTTGTACTACTGTAGTAGGTGTGGGCTTCGTATCTATCTTGGCCACAATAATGCGTTCACTATGCTGTTTGTAGTAGCTTACTCGAATTCCTATTTTCCTATTCATTATTAAACCTACTCCTGCATTACCCCTATTTGACTTTGTGTTTATAACCCTGTAGTCACTTGACCAGAAGTCTTGTTCCTCCTGCCACCGAACTTCACTAATTCCCACAATATCTAACTCTAACCTATCCATTTCCCTTTTTAAATTTTCTAACCTACCTGCCCGATTAAGGGATCTGACATTCCACGCTCCGATCCGTAGAACGCCAGTTTTCTTTCTCCTGATAACGACATCCTCTTGAGTAGTCCCCGCCCGGAGATCCGAATGGGGGACTATTTTACCTCCGGAATATTTTACCCAAGAGGACGCCATCATCATTTAATCATACAGTAAAGCTGCATGCCCTCGGGAAAAATTACGGCCGTAGTTTCCCCTTGCTTTCAGCCGTTCGCAGTACCAGCACAGCAAGGCCGTTTTGGTTATTGCTACAAGGCCAGATCAGTCAATCATCCAGACTGTTGCCCTTGCAACTACTGAAAAGGCTGCTGCCCCTCTTCAGGAACCACACGTTTGTCTGGCCTCTCAACAGATACCCCTCCGTTGTGGTTGCACCTACGGTACGGCTATCTGTATCGCTGAGGCACGCAAGCCTCCCCACCAACGGCAAGGTCCATGGTTCATGGGGGGGACAGTTCACATAATATGCAAAAAACTGGTGATTTCTCAAACTGGGGAACAATCAAGAATGAGGTGCAGTAAGGTTCGGTCTTGGGTCCTCTGCTGACCTTAATATATATTAATGACTTTTCACGAAGATGCAAAGCTGGTACTTTTTGCAGATGATACAAGTACAGCTATCACACCCAACAGACAAGAATTAACTGGTGAAATTGTAAACGATGTTTTTCAGAAAATCATTAAGTGGTTCTCTGCAAATGGGCTCTCATTAATCTTTGACGAAACACAGTATATACAGTTCCACACAGTAAATGGAATGACACCATTAATAAATATAGACTTCGATCAGAAATCGGTAGCTAAGGTAGAATATTCAAAATTTCTAGGTGCATGCATTGTCTGTTGAAACGTTTGAGTTCAGCTACTTATGCTATTAGGGTCATTGCAAATTTTGGCGATATACATCTGAGTAAATTAGCTTACCACACCTATTTTCATTCTCTGCTTTCGTATGCCATCATATTCTGGGGTAACTCATCACTGAGTAAAAGGGTGTTCTTTGCACAAAAGCGTAATCAGAATAATTGCTGGAGCTCATCCAAGATCATCCTGTACACACTTACTTAAAGAGCTAGAAATCTTCACTGTAGCCTCACAATATATATATTCACTTATGAAATTTGTTATTAACAATCCGAACGAATTCGAAAGTAATAGCAGTGTACATGACTACAACACTAGGAGAAAGGATGATCTTCACTACTCAAGGTTAAATCTAACTTTGGCTCAGAAGGGGGTAAATTATGCTGCCACATAAGTCTTTGGTCACTTACCTAATAGCATCAAAAGTCTGACAGATAGCCATATACCATTTAAAAGGGAATTAAAAGAATTTCTTTTTGGATATAGTAAGTGGATAATTTCCCAACCCCCACAAAAAAATTAAAAATATTGAGTGCCATGGAATATTTTGTGTAATGTAATATCTTGTATAGACACCTTTTATTAACCTCACACGTTCCACATCATTACGAAGTGTCGTATTCATGATCTATGGAACAAGTACTAAAATAATCTAATCTGTGTAGTGGTGATACATCCACAATTTGTTACATTTACGGTGTTGTGTGCGAAACATTGATAACTGTAAGCCAAATGCATCTTCGTTTACTACTTTAGAAGATTCTAACCGTCTGTATGTGTTTATCCTGACGTGATTTCGAGATCTTCAAACTCACTGTAACTTCGAGGTAATGTATTGAAATACTGTTTCATTTTATTTCTAGATCTGGGACTCTTGAAATGCCATGTCGATGTAGCGTGTTCGGCTATCGGTCAAATAATGATTCCGAAACCGAGAGAACGACTACATTTTCTTTGCCATCTGACGAGAGTCGACGTGCACTGTGGCTTCGAAATATCCTAACACACTTAACCAAACTAAAACGGCCAAATATTTGTGTAAAACACTTCAATGAATCATATGCATTTCGAGTGGACATAATTATGGACAGAGGACAACTGAAAGAATTTCCCAGAATAATCCCAAAACTCACCGAAAATGCTGTGCCAACTATTTTTCCCAACACTTACTCGTACTGTTCTAAATCAATTACAGAAGTGAGGCGCCTTGCTGATGTGGAAGACGATAATCTTCAAAAAGCTATTCAGGACAGTACTGAGTCAAACAACTTACACCTCCAACAAAATTCACTTTCGTGTCTCAATGACATTTCTGTGTTTCTATAAGGCCAGAAAATTAGCAGCAACAAGTGGTCTGGGATTAGAGATGATGGAAAATTGAATATCTTTTGGGATGAGACAGGGGAATACCTTGTGTTACTGCATTCATCACTGTTAATAGTGATTTGAGCTTTAGGGTAAATTTTAGTGAAGGAATTCATTTTGCAATTAATGCATCCATCAATGATGTGAAGAAAATTACTTCCATAAACGTTTTACAAAATGTAATCTCAGTGGTTGAGAAAGGGGAAATTTTGCCTAGTGTTACAGATAAATTAAAGTGTGCTGTCAATTGCCTGCAGACTATCCAAAATTATGATGAAAATGCACAACTGAAATTTACTGTAGAACAACTCCATGTATCACAAATCTCAAAAAACAACAGACACTATGGCAATAACACCATGATAGTGGCATGCTGCTTGTATGTGAACTCTGTCATTAAATCACATTTCCTCAAGGCGTTGTATGCACTGTTTTTACCCCACCCACGAACCCTGCAGAAACTAATTTGTAACTACCAGTTAATCACTTCATCAGTTCAAACAATGCCTTATTTAGAAAACAGCGTAAACTATTTTAAGAAAACATGCGTTGTCAGTGACTCTGTTGTTAGATGAGATTTATATGCAACCACAGCTTACATTTAAATCTGGCTCAATACATGGGAGTAGCTTTTTTCATCCGGAGACGTGTGCCAAAACAGCACAGGTTTTTATGGTCTCTTCTCTTTTGTCTAAATATGTTGATGTTGTAGCAATTATACCAGCAGCTAATATGACAAGTGAAGAGCTGAAATCTTTGATCAGTAATGTTTTGAGCATGGTGGAAGAGTGGGCTTCAAAGTTGTTAGTCTGATAGCAGATAACAACAGTGTAAACAGGAAGGCATACGAACTGTTCACTCCAGCAGAATTCTCCAACCCATTATTGAACACCCTTTAGATTCTTCCAGGAAACTTTTTTTTATGTTTGATACTGTACATATTCTGAAAAGTATCAGGAACAATTGGCAGACATAAAGAAGTGTTAATGAAGTGTTACAGTTTTCTGACATGACTGGCCATTCAGTAATATTGACAGCACACTATAAGCATTTGGAGTTGGCATATGAGAAAGAAAGAAATTCTAGTCAAATATGGCCACACACTATCAGGTAGAGTGCTGTATCCATTGCCTATTCAGAAACAAAATGTAAAATTAGCTTTGAAAATTTTCAATTATAATAACATAGTAGCTTTTAAACATGCAACGAAGGATATGCCTACTGTTACTGAGCAGATAAATCAAACAGTAACTTTCCTTCAGGTGACGGTGAACTGTTGGAAGATTGTGAATGTCAGAAGTGTATTTGAAGGCCAGAGATTCAATGATGCTTATAGAGAAGCCATCAGGAAGACAACAGACAATCAGGTGATATTTCTAAATAATCTGTGCCATTGGCTAAAAGTCTGGGGAGTATCTGTTTCAATAACTGATACTTTAACATCACAGACATTCCAGTCTTTAATATTAACAACTGAATCTTTTCTGCAGATAATTCCATACTTATTTGAGAAATATGACATTGATTACATATTGCTAGGAAAATTTCAAAGTGATGATTTAGAGGCCCGCTTTGGGTGCTACCGACAGCTGAGTGGGGCAAATTACTACATTAGCTACGACTAAGTTTTAGAAAATGAAAGAAAATTAAGATTCAAAAATGATGTACTGTTTGCAGCTCAAAATGATAATGTACACTTGAAACACACGATTCCTGCAGCTAGATTCTGATACTGACATTTGTATTTTTTCTGATATTATAGACATCACCTTCGGTACGGATGATGTTCCACCTAAAATGTTACCTATTTTGACATACATAGGAGGTTATGCAGCTAGGAAAGCCCTTCAGAAATCTAAGTGTGACAAATGTACTGAATGGTTGCAGCTGAACAAAGAAGTTGAGGTAGATTCTTCTTACAACTTTGTGAAGGATCTGGACAGGGGTAAACTGAGTTTCCTACAGAGACAGTAGTGATCACAGTTTGAATAGTGTGGCATACAGACACTTTGCTTGTGAATGACTTTATTCAGCAATTGATGTCATGTGGGAAACAGTTTTCCACTTTTCAGAAGATATGCAGGTCAAAATTAGTGAAAGCAGTGGATAATGCTTAATGTACGTTATATATGAAGTCTTCACGGGTTGTCAGCCGAGTAGCGTCGTCGTCTCGTAGAAGAGAGACCGGATGAAGAAGCAATGGGCTGTGCGTTCTTGCCATACGCGGGTCCTCCGACGTCCAAGATCGCGAGAATTCTCACGAAACAAAGTGAATACCGTTTTCCGCGCAGCAGCAAAAACCAAAGACCTTCTCGGTTCAACCAAGGATCCACTAGGATGACGGCACCAGGTGTGTACAAGATCGGATGCGAATGTGGGATGCAATATATACGACAGACGCAGCGTTGCATATCACAACGCCACAGTGAACACATTAGGCATGTACGCTTGGGTCAGACCAACAAATCTGCTGTGGCGGAACGTAGTACTGACGAGAAGCACACCTTCGATTTTGAGGATACAAAGAAAATATGCAGCACAAACGGATTTTGGGACTCAGTAATCAAAGAGTCCATAGAAATACGGTTACACGACAACCTAATCAACCGCGACAGTGGCTACCATCTCAGCACAGCCTGGGAGCCTGCAATCAGGAAAATCAGAGAAGAACGTTCCGTTCCACCAAGGGCCGCGGAAGGAGCAAAGACGGACGCCGGGACTACAACCCCGCGCACGCGTCCCCTCCCACCACCGGCCGATCCAGGCGCATCGGGCGATTCCGCGGGCGCGTGACTGACCGGCCGCGGGAAGCGGAGAGCGGTCCAGCACAGATATAAGCCCGCGACCGACGATATCCCGACTGACAAGCCAAAAAGGCGTATTCTTGCTGGGGTGCCACAGGGATCGGTACTGGGGCCCGTTTTGTACAGCCTGTACACTGCGGACACACCAACGGCCCCCCTGGTGCACACTGCACAGTAAGCAGACGACACAGCCTTCTACACGAGAAATGCGAACATTCGTAGGCTACAAAGCGTTTTAGACGACGCAGAAACCTGGGCCCGTCGCTGGCGCATCACCATCAACTCTGAAAAGATCCAGGCTATGCTGATTACCCGCAGGCTCGGAAGGCTCCAACCTCCACAACGTCCACCCCTCCACCTTCACCTAAACGGAACCCAACTCCCCTGGCGCAGAACCGCCAAGTACCTTGGCGTAACCTTGGACTCTCGTCTTACGTGGAAACCCCACATAGACGGGGTCCACAGGAAGGTCTGCGCCAGAATGTCCATCCTATACCCAATCCTGAACTCAACCAGCTCCCTTCCCTGCCCAGTAGCAGTTAATGTGTACCAGGCCCTGATCCGGCCAGTAATGGAATGTGTGTGCCCTGACTGTGGATACGCGGCAAAGCAGCACCTGGACAAACTCCAGAGGCTGCAGAACCGCGCCCTCAGGAGGGCATTGCATTTACCTCTTGGTTTCCCCATAGATGATCTGCACGCCGCAATTGAAATCCCACTCCTGAGAGAGCGTTCCCAAGATCTGGCAAGGGCCTTCTATGAGAGTTCTTCCAGATCAGGAAACGCCTTCAAACACTCCCTAGGTCGGTATGACATGTCCCGCGACAAGCACAAGCGCCCCATGACGATCTTCGACGATTAAGTCGAAGAAAAAATCCCAATATCCAATCCCAAATCCTGCTCCTTCCCATATAACACCAAACATCTCGCCAACCTCAGGCAAGTACCAGACACAAACAGAACAGTCATCACATTTCACAGACACCAAAAAACTACAGATATAATCACACACACACACACACACACACACACACACACACACACACACACACACACACACACACACGTACACAGGGGAGTAAAAGCCAAAAGGCTACAAACTACCACTCACACTTCCCCAAAGAGGGGAAAGTAACAGATGACAGCAGCAGCGATATCCCGACTGACAAGCAAAAGCGTCGTGTTCGTCTACCTAGCGCAAGCGGGTAGGCAAGTAAAATTGTCGAAACACCAGCGTCGCACGGCAGCCAGTGCTGCCTCCTCCCACCAGAGTAGGGCAATCTCCGTACCAGGGCCGGCGGCGCAGCCCCGATACCCGCGTACGCGTAGAATAGGCCAAATCAGCCCGCAGCTACCCTATTGTGACAACAAGTGGGACTGAGCTGGAACAACCACAGGTGCGACCTCACTCATCACACGACCCCAACATGAACACTGAGGATCGAAGTGGGACCGCCCCACTCCCGATCGCCCCCCCCCCCCTCCCCCGACACTGTTGGCGGAACAGCCGTACGGTGACGTACGTCGTAGAGAACCTTCCCCACGACATCACACAGAAAACCATGGCAGGAAAAATCGACTCCTTTGTGGAATACGCGGTTAGGGTAGAAATCAGGTCCCCGAATGTAATAAGAAATGGGAGGGCCTACATCAACTCCGCAAGCAGAGGGCGGGAGGACTACTTCCAAAAGATCTTCCGGCATCATATAGTTTTAACAGTCACAGTGCGCCCTCAGAAAATCCGCGAACCGAGGCAGCCCATGCCCAGGTCTCGGAAACCACCCCTCAGTGCCATCAACAAAGTGCCACTAGATGTTGAGGCAAGTGACGTAATTGAACAGCTGCGAAACCTGGGCCTGGATGTAGAGAGGGCGTGGCGAATTACCAATAGAGAAAGGCGAGCTCCCACCAGAAACATCAGAGTGATATCGCGATGATGATTCGTGTTTTAGGGCGCACAACAGCGAGGTTATCAGGTGATATCGCGCGATCAGGATACGATCGACCGCATCCTTACAAAGGGCGTGGTCATCGACTACGCGAAAAAAGAAGCAGAGCCCTCCAAACTTCCTCCACCGCAGCCAGCGCAATGCGGGCAGTGCCTGGGCTTTGATCACTCCACGGCGAGCTGCAAAGCCCAGCCAAAGTGTCCGCAGTGCGGTGGAAATCACAAACTTACCCGGTGCGACACAAAAACCCGGAGTAGTGCTTCAACTGCGACGGTGACCACTCGGCATTGTCGTACAAATGCCGCAAACGGCCTAAAGTTCCAGAAAAGGAAGAACTCCGTGCACATATCAAGATTATGGATGAACCTACAGCCATCCCACCTGCAGAAGACCTACAACAGGAGATCGTCCTGAAAAAACGACTTCCTCTGCACACTTATTGGAGCACTCGTCAGTCTTTTTCAAGACCGGCGAGAAGAAATCGTCAAACCTGTAAACCAGGTGTCACAACAATTACTACACAAAAGTTTCAAGGCAACCCAGTCGGGAGTTTGCCTCCATGTTACAGTGGCAGACAGGGTCAGTCCGGCAACACAGTTGGACATAACACACATTTCACAAACACCTACGCAGCACCAGACACCCACCACAGAAACACCCCAACCGCAACACGCGCCCGCACGAACACAAAACATCACACAAAACACACACACACACACACACACACACACACACACACACACACACACAACCAACCAAAAACAAGACACATTTTGACCCTCACTAGCTAAGTCGCGGTACCAACATGGCCGACCACCAACAGCTGAATCTCCTCTTCGCCAATGCGAGAGGAGTTAAAGACAGGCGGACACTCCTTACGCACACGTTGTTGCGCAACAACAAACATGTAGCCAGCATCGCCGAAAAGTGTCTGTCTAACGGAAAACAATGCAACATACCAAAATTCAACTGTTTCCGCAAAGACACAGCGCGACGCCGCCTCTACCGTCTCTATGTGCGCAACACAATAGCAGCTACTGAAATCCCTTCCCCCGCGCAGCTTGGAGACAGAGAGATCGTCATGGTCAAACTCAAGGGCCACAACGCAAGGACTATAAGAATTGGATGTCTCTACAACCCTCCAAATAAGCCCCTCCCGATCCATGCGATACGACACCTCATGACGAAAGAAAGATTCATCCTACTAGCTGACTTGAATGCGCGGCATAAGAGACTTGGTGACCATAGCACAAATCACAACGGACAAATCCTCTTCGACCTTCTGACGACGGAACCTGTAGACCGCCTCTCCATACAACAACCTACGTTTACAGGCCACCGAGGAACGTCAGCGCCCGATCACGTCCTATATAGCCCTGCCATGAGTGACTCAATAGCCAAGCGGAAGTCGGCAACTCAATAACAAGTGACCACCTCCCCATCCTTTTCTCCACAAACGCAATAGCCCCACCCAATCCTCCACCAATCAGACGAACCATACGACAGTACTCAAACGCCGACTGGAACAAGTACAAAGACGTACTCGAGCAAGAGTTATCCATCCCCAAGACCGTGACAGACCCCCAAGACCGTGACAGACCCCCACGACCTCGAACTTGTTACGACCAACCTAGAATCATCCTTTAACACGCAATAGAAGAAGCAATACCACAAATTACTATAGACAACTGGAAACCCACTACCCCCCCAGAAGCTCTTGACCTAATACAACGGAAAAGACGACTACAAAAAGAGATGAGACGTACCAACAACCCGAACTTACGACAGATTTGGAACCGACTGAACAATCGTGTTAAACAAATCACCTCGACACATCGACAAAGACAATGGGAAGAAACTTGCAAGAGACTTAACTACAGAAACGGAGGACAATTTTGGAAACGTTTTGGTTCAAATGGCTCTGAGCACTATGGGACTTAACATCTTAGGTCATCAGTCCCCTAGAACTTAGAACTACTTAAACCTAACTAACCTAAGGACATCACACAACACCCAGCCATCACGAGGCAGAGAAAATCCCTGACCCCGCCGGGAATCGAACCCGGGAACCCGGGCGTGGGAAGCGAGAACGCTACCGCACGACCACGAGATGCGGGCTGGAAACGTTTTAAAACACTTACGGGACAAAGAGCAACTACTACTAACACACTAATCGCACTCAACGAGCCAACGACAGACCCACAACAACAAGCTGACATCTACAAAGACGTGTTAGAAGTATTCTCCTTCCCACACGACAACAACTTCAACGAGGTTTACAGACGAACAGTAGAACTCCGACTCCCACGACTACTTAACACACTAACAGTAGAGACGGAAAACGAACACTCCTTAACTAAACCAATAACTGACAAGGAAATCATGGATGCGATACTAACGGGACGAAACTAAGCGCCAGGTCTAAACGACATACGACGAATTCATCTACAAAAGGCACCTCTTCTTACACACATCCCTATCCTATCCCTCATATTCAATTACTGCATCAGTACCGAGACCATCCCAACTGCCAGGAAAACGAGCAAGACGATCATGATCCCTAAACCAGACAAACCAAGAACAGACCCACGATCCTACAGACCCATCTGTCTTTTAGACGTACTGGGAAAAACCCACGAAAGAATAATCACAGACAGTCTCAAGACATACGTAGAACAGAAAGAGCTCCTTCCCCTGATCCAAGCCGGCTTCCGCAGCAAGCACTCCACCAACGATCCGCTGTTCAAACTGGTGAACGGAGTTACTCAGGGTTTTAACAATGGACAGTGCACCCTCGCAGTATTCCTGGATATTGAGAGGGCTTTTGACAAACTATGGCATGACGGACTCCTCTTCAAGCTGTGCGAGATAGGGATCCCAATCAAAATGGTTCGGTTCATCAAAGCATATTTAACCGACCGCATATGCAAAATACATGTATCCAACACCCCCTCCCGACCTTTCACCCCACAAGCAGGAGTGCCACAGGGCGGCATCCTGTCTCCGCTGCTGTACGCGCTGTACACAGCAGATATACCCACCATCCAGTCCCCAGACGAAACAATAGCCCTCTATGCAGACGACACCGCTTTCTGGTGTACATCACTAAGGACAACTATACAAAGAAGGACGGACGCATACCTAAAACGACTCGAAGACTGGATTTAATAATGGAGAATTAGACCAAATCCAGCAAAGACACAAACTGTACTTTTTCGACACAGAAACTTGACCATAAAGAGACAGCAAAACGACAACGACATACAATTGACACTCTGGGACACGCCACTCAGACTTGTCAACACGGCCAGGTACCTTGTCGAGGAGGTAGTTCAGGTGGATAAGCCAGTTCATACGTTTGTCTACGAACACGCCAAGACCAGAAAACGCCAAAGACTGATAAGACAAATACAAGGACGCCTCCGTGGCTGCAGCACGGAAACAGCCATACACACCTACAAAACTTTCATCAGACCTGTCCTCGAATACGCCAGCGCCACGCTGGGAGGCATTCCGCACACGGTAGCAGACAGACTATACAGTACGGAAAGACGACTGCTCCGCAACCTCGCGAGACTCCCGGCAAGGACGCCCAGCAACGACGTATATGAAATAGTTACCGTAGAACCACTCCAGACACGACTGACAAAACTACGAGCGAACTACGGACAACGAATACTAACGCAAAGACCTGACATGGAAAGCTTAATAACAACAAGACCACAAACTCATCGATTTCCCATGCACAAGTATATCTGCCCAGCGCGTACAGTAGCTCAAAACACAGCAAACCACTTACCAGATCTAGCCCCCACTATGGTACCGCGAATAACCCACACCACTACCCCTCCCCAACTAGAGGTCAGACAATAAAACACAGACGTATAACATGGAAACCAACACTCAACCACGAATCACCCACTCACACAAACAACAACAACACACACACACATACACACACGAATGCACATACACACGCACACATAAACAAGCCGGCGCACACTCTACAACTACTCACTCCTGTTCTGCCACTGAAAAATAGCCATAAATGTATTAACACAAAATTAGTAACATCATTAGCACAACTGCCAAAGCACCTGAATATGTCAAATAGGCATCCACTCCTCAATCCCCACTCAAATATACCCACCACAGCTACACCACATACACCAATAAGCATAATTGTATGTTGTTATATGTTACCCTAACACTCACTTCAAAAACCCTCTTCTCATCTCTTCTCCTCTCCTCTGTTCTACTATTGTACAGTGTTAAATTAAGAAATATTACATACAAAGTACGTACAGTAACACTATACATACCAATGTGAATAATTATAATTATATATTATCAAATGTTAATGTTTACGCCTTTCACTCTCACTTAAAAACCTCTCATCATCTCTTCTCTTCTCCTACACTCTATTGTTGTACATATTGTCAAAGTAAGATATACCTCATGCAAATTACGTACAGTAACACTACACACAACAATGTGAATAAGCATAATTATATATCATCATATGTTAATGTTCCCATCTTTATCTCTCACTGTCACTTCAAAAACCCCTCCTCCTATACTCCATTATTATATGCATTGTTAAATTAAGATATAACCATGTAAATTATGTATTGTAATACCAAATGTTTATTGTAAATGATCACCTTAAAAGTGCAAAAAATGTAAAAAGCCCCTTTCAGCAAGTACTTTAAAATTGTATTAAAAGGAAAAATGAAATTGTAAAACCTGCTATGGCTAAAAAGTGCAATGCAAGCACTAGAATAGCCCGCCCTCCCCCCTAAAGGGAGGGAATGAAATGTGCTAAATACAAAAAATTAAAAAAAAGATATCCCGACTGTCGCTCGGTGCCAGTCGTACTGTGCAGTGATCGCGTGCGGAGCTGCGGGAGCACTTACGAAACTACACCGAGCGCTGTGTGCCGTGCCCAGGGCGGAGGAGGCAGTTGAGACGAGTGTTTGGCCCTGGACGACCGTTCTGCAGCGGGACACTCGGTACCTCTATGCTAAGTCTGGATGGGCCCAAAAACCCCGGGCGTGAGGACACAAGAGGCCGTAAATCTGTGGACAACGTTTGGTTTCCGTTCATGGGCTGGGGAAGCTGTGAAGTCCGTCTGCAGCTGCCAATAACCTCTCATCTAGTTAGTGCAACGGCCGTCGTCTGGCGGGGCGAATCTCCCGGTGTTGTGGGAGCTATTAATAACTGTGTGGCAACGTCTCTCTGCTTTGAGTTTGTGATCGGAAATTGCCTTGTGTGTGTGTGTTACTGCCCCCTTGCATGATCGTGCATCTGCACGCCATAATGACTTAAGGCGCGCGTCGTAAAGAAACAAAAAAACAAAAATGTTTTGGCTGTGGACCTTCTGAAAACCGTTGTTTTCCCATGGACGGCGTAGGTCACTGTTTGGATAAGCACGTTGTAAAATGTTAAATAACCTTCTGGTGCCCAGAGGAACCCACCCACTTCCCAAAAAACGGGAACAGGGCGGATGTCCTCGACATTGCCCTCACAAAACACCTCATGGGCTTCGTGTCCGCAAGTTCACTGAACAGAATGTCGCCCGACCACAACCCTGTCATACTCGAGGTCTACATGGGAGAATGGCGCTCTATCCCGCAGAGCATAACCTCACACAAACACACAAATTGGGAACAGTTCCGCACCAGTATAACTACAGAACTGACCCAAACCCCGCCTCCAACATCAGACACTGTTGAACAAACGCTGGAAGACATCACAGAAGTGATTCTGCAAGCAGCTGCAGCTGAGGAAGCCGCGCCAGCGAGTCTCCCCCACTCCAGGCAACTTCCCCAGCACCTGCTTGCTCAAATTCGACACAAAAACAGGAACGCCAAAGAGTGGAAACTGACAGGCAACAGAAACACAAGGAGGCTGCTCAACAGACTACAAAGAGAGTTGAAAGTTGCGCTCACTGAGCACCGCAACCAGCAATGGTCCGAAAGACTATCAACTCTCACCTTAGAAGACCACAGTCTATGGCAAGCCATAAAGCAGTTCACGAAAAGACGCGCAAAAATGTCGCCATGCAGTCCAGCGCCGTAGACAAAGCAAACGCGCTAGCCGACGTGTTCGAGAAACATTTCAGGCCAGCAGAGGCACAGGACAGGAAACACGTCGAAACAGTCCGCAGACAACTGGCCACTTTTTTAGAGGAAGATGACAAAGATGAATACGCGCCACTCTTCAGCCCTGAAGACGTGGCAGGGGCCATCAAGTCGCTGGCAACAAAAAAGGCACCAGGCCACGACCAGCTCACCAACGAACTTCTAAAACATATCCCGCCACTGGTAATAATCCATCTAGCTGACATCTTTAACGAAATTACGCGATCACAAAAATTCCCGACCCAGTGGAAACATGCAGTAGTAGTCGCGATCGCAAAATCAGGAAAAGACCCGACGTTCTCGCAGCACTACAGACCAATTAGTCTACTGGCCACCCTCAGTAAACTATATGAGCGCCTCCTCTTAACTCCGATACAAGATCACATCAGAAAAGAGTAAGTGATGCCAAAATTCCAGTTCGGATTCCAGCAACAACACTCCGCCCCCCCCCCCCCCCAACAACAAACAATGAGGGTAGTTGAAGCAGCTACAGAAAGCTTCAACCGTAAGGGCTACTGCGAGATTGACTTATTAGACGCTGCCAAGGCTTTCGACTCAGTCTGGCACACCGGAATCTAGCACAAAATGTACACCCAGGGCTTCCCAGGGAAGATAGTAAAACTAATTCAGAGCTATCTAACCAGTGGGGCATTCTCCGTCAAGATCGATAGATCACAGTCGAGCAGGGGAAGAATACGCGCCGGAGTGCTGCAAGGGTTCGCACTGAATCGCACCCTATACAACCTATATATTGCTGACATCCCTGTCTCTCAGCACGTCCAAATAGCGCAATACGCAGATGACACCGCATTCTTCTCCTGCTCCACAAACAGGAACCTGGTCACGGGACGTTTACAAACGGCGTTAAACAGCACAGATATATGCGCAACGAAATGGCGTATTTCGCTAAACACCGAAACGACACAGGCCTTAATGATTACAAGACGTCTCGGAAAACGCCGACTCCCAAGACGACCCATACAGCCGCTGCAACTGCAAGGGCAAAATCTTCCCTGGAGAAACACTGCGAGGTACCTCGGTGTGACATTGCACAAGAGACTAACTTGGATGTGCCACATCGAGGAGCTTCCCAGGATAGCCCTTGGCAGGACGCAGATACTCTACCCCATCCTGAACGAACACAGTTCACTCGACCTCAGCACCGGAGTAGCGGTCCATAGAAGCCTTATTAGGCCGATACTAGAATATGCGTGCCCTGTATGGGGCTACGATGCCAGATCGACAATAGATCGCCTCCAAAAAATCCAAAACAGAGCCCTCCGTCGGGCCCTACACGTGCCTCCACGCTGCTGCGGATATAGAAACCATCCAAACACGGTTCCAGAAACTGGCAGAGCAGTTTTACGTCAATGCCGGAAGCTCTCACAATGAGCTCAAACACATTAGGTCAGTACGACCAAGCAAACGACAAATACAAGCGTCCTAAATCACTACTCTTTTGAGTATCGCAAAAGACACTAACATCTCTCAACGAATCAGAACAACAGAACAGTACATCCTAACACACACAGACACAGCGAAGGAAATGTCCCAACGGGACAATAACCTTCACCACAACTACTTCCGATACGAGGAAGAGAGCAGAGAGAGAGAGGTCGCATGCCCTGTAGCTGTGTAGACCTTCCCACTGCTGCGGCACTGTGGACTTAGTTCTGGCAGACAACCACTTCCGTTGGCTTCGCGAACTACGTTTCGCCAAACTCTACCCTCTGGCTCACCCTCACCTCACTAGGCCTATGTGACCCCTTATTAACATGCCTTCGCCAATAAACGGCCTTTATCTCAAAATTATCCTATTCATTCCATAACGCCCACTGCCTGCCCACACGCCCATCCTGTACACAACATCTGAGCCTTCTTGCACTCATGGCATCAATGCGTCAGTCACAGAGAGAATCTACAGGAGATTTCTCAAACTTCTTCCAGTTCCGATATGCCTAACAAACGCAGAGCTGGTTAAAGCTGCCAGGAGCAGTGCAACACCAAATGTACAAGTTCTGAAGGACAAGGAAAAGCGACGTTTGGTCATGGTTCCCTCAAACAAGGATGCGTTCTTGCGCCAACATTATTTGCCTTGTACCTGGCAGCTAAGCTTTATGAGACATCTGTCAACAACGCTGGGGTAGAACTACATTACAGGTTCTATAGAAAATTATTTAACCAATCCAGACTCCACTCAAAAAAGTTCCCCAAGTACCACTCGTGTAACAGAGCTGCAGTATGCTGACAACAATGCCTCTCCAGCTCATTCACCTGCAGAGATGCAGCAGTCTTAATTGTTTCAGCGACGTCAGCTCGGTCTTTCCATCAATATTCAACAGACGAAGGTGCTCGCACAGCCAACTCCTGGTTCTTCCCTTCCCGATTTCAGCATATCCATTTGTGATACACCCTTGGAACAAGTGGACCAATATCTTTATCTAGGAAGCATATTGTCATCTAATTGCTCATCCGAAAAAGATCAGCCCATCAGTTACACGTGGTAGCAAACTTGGTACACGTGGTACAGTGGCAGCTTGTATTTACTGTTGTGATTCATACAACCAATCAAAAGAAAGGGAAGTGTGTCTGAAGTGTATGAGCTGCTGAAAATAAAGCCATGCAAGTTTCTAAGTTCCTGGAAATAATCTGCAATACATTTTTGTATATTTTACTAATGCTCATCCTTAATTTGAAAGGATTACATTTCTAAGACTTAAACTATAATATATATTTATGCTATAATTTATGCTTATGCCAGCAATTTATTACTAAAAATAAAGGAATTATCCTGCTAAGAAGAAAGGTGTGTCGTTTTGCCCCACTGGGTAGCCCAAAATGACATCTTGACAACGTTTTTGAAATTGTGAGTTCGTAGCAAAACTATTTTATACTGAATTCTTTATGCATATGCTACTGTAGAAATCCCAGTGAAATTTAAAACTTCATTTATATAATTTTAATTGGCAAATATGAGCGATCAGAGTATAAAGGGGAGGAGATTCAGCGGAGACGCTCAGTCTGCAGGTGTCACCTGAAGATGACAGCAAAGAACGCTGTCGAAATATAGTGGTTTGAAAACGACTGCACCCTGCTGGAGGCCCGAGAACAGTACAAACAGTTAATTCGCCGGGAAAGCCTAAGCTCACACATCAGATTCCTCTACGGGGAGGGGGGGGGGGGGGGGATGAACCAGAGACTCAAGAAGCTGGATAAGCTTCGCGAACGGAAGGAGCGTCTACTGAGCTCTCTCGCCTTCCTGATGCGGTGTCGTGACCACAGCATAATACCGACATTCGCGAGGATTTCTCATCACATAAACACCGAGGCCGCCCACCGGATCACAAGAAGAGCTAGTCTGGCGCTTGTAAGGGAAAGGATCCGGTACACCCGTCGGCGGCTAGACACGACATCTAAGGAATTACATCTACTCCACTTAGAGATGGCTTGTTGGCTCTCGCCCGATTCTTGGGAGTGGGTCAACACTGTCTCTTGGGCTCATGCGGACCTGTCTCGACACAGTGCCACTTCTGAATAAGTCTCCAAGTTCCAACGTCTGGCAGCCAGAGGATAACAGGCGCAAGAAGGGCAACGATGAGCTGTAATCAACTTCACCAGGAAGGAGACTGACGATGCAGCAAAATCAGTTCTGGAAAAGGGACTAAATTTAGCACCAACACCGACTACTATACTCATCGCAGACTTCATCTGTGGTATAGAACAAGTAATTTACACCCCTCCCAGAGAAGAAGCAGAAGAGATACGTCGGGAAACGTGCCGTGCTATTAGCAAAGCTGCTCCACTGAGGCCAAACATCACGAAAGTAGAAAGAGCTGTCATTCCAGAACTACGGAATGATCCTAAAATAGTTATTTTACCCGCGGATAAAGGAAATGCAACTGTACTGCTTCTATTATCAGAGGACAATCCCAAAATGTACGAACTACTCGAGGATCCAGCATACAGAAAACTGAAGAGAGACCTGACCAACAGGGTGAAAAAGAAGACTATTGAGCTTCTACGCCAGTGCCTGCCGAAGGAAATCGTCAAGAAGTTCCGACCTCGAGCTGCTGCACCCCCAAGGCTCTATGGGTTACCAAAGGTTCACAAAAAGGATGTTCCTTTGCGCCCTATCGTCAGCAACATAGGCGCTCCAACGTACCAGATAGCCAAATATTTAACGGCGGAATTAAGCCCTCACGTCGGGAATGTCAGCATCATATCAGGAATTCTGTACATTTCATTCAACGGCTGCAGGAGCTGCGCCTCCGTAAGCAGGACCTCATGGTGAGCTTCGATGTGGTCTCGCTTTTCACCAGAGTGCCGCTTGATGACACTCTTAAGTTGATTAGGGAGAAATTCAACCCAACAATGACTAACCTTTTCGAATTTTTCCTCACATCAACATTCTTTCTCTTCCATGGAAACTATTACGAACAAACGGATGGTATTGCCATGGGGTGTCCCGTCACCAGTGGTAGCAAACTTGTTTATGGAGGACTTCGAAGAGAAAGCACTGGAAACTGAAGCCTATGTGCTTTTACAGATATATTGATCACACATTTGTGATACGGCCACATGGAACAGAAAAACTTCAAGAGTTTCTCCAACATCTGAATTCTCTGCATCCTAACATCACCATTCTCTTCCACCTCCATGGTGAATTTGAATTCCCGTTTCTGGACGTCCTAGTCGAGCGCAAAGCGGATGGCACCTTGGGACACAGTGTATACAGGAAAGAAACCCAGACTGATCTGTATCTCCACGCTACCAGCTGCCATCATCCTTCATAGCGTGAGGGTGTACTGCGAACACAGGTACACAGGGCCCGCGCAATATCGAATGAAGAAAGCCTACAAGGAGAACTTAACCACCTTAAGGACGTTTTCAAGAAGAACGGATATAACGAGAGTCAAATTCGACGTGCTTTGAGGCAGAATGCACAATCCCAGCAGAGAGAGAACGAAGATGACGAGAAGACAATGGCGTACCTTAAACCGGCAAAGTATCCAACAAAATCGGCAGAATACTGCCTCGGCGTAACATCAAATGTGTCTTGCGCCCACCTCCGAAAACGCGTGCCCTGGTAGGTACAGTAAAAGATGACCTGGGGCTCCGCAAACCGGGTTTTTACCGTATTCCGTGTAAATGCGGTAAGGCATACAACGGGCGAACTCTACGGACAATCTAAGAAAGATGCCAAGAGCACATAAGGCACACTAAACTGAAGCAGCCTACAAAATCTGAGGTTGCGGTACATTACATGGATACTGGAGATACTATGGAGTAGGCGAAAACGGAAGTTTTACGGTAGGCCTCGTCTTTTTGGGACTGTGTTCTGAAAGAGGCGATTGAAATACCTCTAGCTGATGGTGGATCAACAGACATGCCGGGTTCAACCTCAGCAAAGCCTGGGACCCAGCACTGAGCCAACTAAAAGTACAGCGCAGACCCAAAGCGACTTCCGCGCCCGACAAAGGCCACAGGACATCTGATGGTCCACAGTTCGCATCCAGCAGCCCGCCGCTCCCCACCACCACTCTACGCAGCGCCGCGTGCGGCAGGACGCGTGGGAAGGTGTGGGGAGCAATCAGAGTATAAAGGGGAGGAGATACGCCAACGTCTCAGCCTCCACCGCCGCTGCATTCCTAGACTGGGACAAAGCATACGACCGGGTGTGGCATGCCAAACTGACCAAAAAGCTGGCAACCCAGACGACGATACCGGACTGCTACATACATCTCATCCAGGAATACCTGTCGAACCGCCACATAGCTGTCGCAATTGAGAAGAAAAGATCTAGCACCAAAACACTGGCAGCAGGAATTCCACAAGGGTCTGCGCTATCACCAATATTACTCAACGTGTTCATAAATGACCTGCCAAGAACAAACAACGTCCAGCTCGCTTAATTCGCGGCTGACACGGCGCTGTTCATAAGCGGAACACAACACTTCGCCAACTTCAACCGACTACAACGGCAAATGGACACAGTGATAGCGTGGTGCCGAGAAAACAAGGTCACACTCAACGCAGAGAAGACAAAAATGGTTTACTTTTCAAAGAAGAAGCGAAGGGTAGACACTGTCCAGGTGTTAGGCCACAGGATTACGTGGTCGCCCTCTGTCAAATACCTAGGCATCGAACTAGACGCAAGCCTCTTCTTCCACAAACACATCCAAGCAAAGAGACAGAAATGCATACAAATGGCCAAAGCCCTCGCCCCATTCTTCTTCAGCAGAATGCTCGGCCAAGACACAAAAATCCGCCTCTACAAAGCAACAGCGCTACCTGCCCTCCTATACGGGAGCTCTTCATGGGGTACAGCATCAAAAACCCAACTTAACTCATTACAAGTCGTCCAGAACAAAATCCTCAGGTGGATCCTGAGTATATAAGTGTGTATAAGGACTGAGTGTATAAGGACTTCGAACAGAAGCTCGTCAGGGTGGCCACGTCAACCACTGTCAAGACTGCCGGCACATGAGTAGTACCGGGCAGTGATGGACGCCATCTACAAGGACCGCCTCCATTGCTACACCCCCCCCCCCCCCCCCCCCCGCCCCCGAGCCGCTGAAACTCCTGAAGGTGGTATTCCGCCACCTTCCCCTCAAGTTTGGCGCGGACTACATCCGAGAGGAACTGGAAGATATGGACTTCGGCATCAGGTCCACGGGCTCGATGAAGTCTCCCCGTACCTACCGCGACATGCCGCTGTACCAGGTTGTCCTCGTCGACAACCTGGAAAATCGTAAGATTTTCCAGGTACAGCGGGCCGGCCGCGTCAATGTTGAGGTCGAACCACTCAGGGCCAAAGGCAAAAGAGCCGAGTGTTTCACCTGCCAGCGGCTGGACCACGTCTCCAGATACTGCTCCATGCCTCCCCGCTGTGTCAAGCGCGCGGGGCAGCACGTGAGCCGATCTTGCGGCCTTGCCCGCGAGGACAAACCGACTTGCTGCAACTGCGGCGGGCCGCATGTTGCCTGTTATAGAGGCTGTACGGCTTTGCAGAGGGCCCGGAACCAGCAGCGAGGCAAGGGTGCTGCTCCTCGTAAGGTGCACTCCTTCACCCGCTTCGCTGCCGTCACCAAGAGCGGGTTACCTGCCCCCTCCCAGCGGTCTGACCACCCCGTCGGCGTGAGACAGCAGCCGATTGCGCCGTCCACGGCTTCGCCCGAGAGGGCGGCTGCCCCCGCGGCCGCGTCTGACGCGCGGGTTGCCCGCCCGCGAAGGCGTCGCCGGCGCGTGCCACCCATACCGCTGCCGCTGACACTCCGCCGCGGCAGCGGCAAGCAGCTCGCGCTGCGCCACTGGTGCAGCCGGATACTGTCGCTCCAGGACAGTCGACACTTCCAGACAGGCCCCAGTCAGCCGCCCCTGTGGCGAAGGTCGCGCCAGCGGCCCCCGCCGCCTCCACTGCACCAGAAGCAGCTGAGCTCCGATCACTTCTGCGGTCGTCGAGCCAGATGCTGGAGCAATTCCCAGTGTTCGTCACCGCGGTCACGGCGGCCCTCCAGGCGTTGCTCCTCAACCCCGCCATGGATAATCACCACGTCCATGGCCTCACCGTCTGCGCTTTTATCGCAAACAGCTTGTTCCCACAGCAAGGGGAATTCAGGACGTTCTCGCGCGATGAGGCAATCGATGTTTGCCTCGTGTGCGAGACCTTCCTGAAGCCTGGGGTGCATGTCAAGGTGGCCACCTATCGGTGCTACCGCACCGTCAGGCTGACCCATGGCGGAAGGACGGCCGTTTACATCAAGGCTTCCCTGAAACACCACGAAGTGCAGCTTCTGCCCCTCGCCGCTGTGGAAGCCACTGGGGTGGCTGTTACCACTACGGCAGGGGTCATCACCTTCGTTGCGGTCTACAGGCCGCCGAGGGGACTGCTCCAGGAGGCTGACTTCGATGCTCTACTGGCGTTGCGCGGGGAGATTTTGATTGTGGGCGACCTTAACGCCAAACACACGCAATGGAACTCCCGCATCATCAACACCAGTGGCTGCCGCCTCCTTCGCGCCACGCAACGGCATGGCGCGATTGTGCTGGGGCCTTACGGCCACACTGTCTTTCCCCACCGAGGTCAGCCCGACGTGCTCGACATCGCTGTACTGAGAGGTGTCGGGCACTTCACTGTCCGATGCGCCCTGTCGCCTGACCACCTCCCGGTCGTCTTCGACATGGATGTCATCAGCGCGTCCTTGCCGGCTGCCCGCCGCAACTTCCGCGGCATCGATGAGGCATGTTTCTGAGAGGAGGTCTTAGACCGCCTTGAGGGAGCGCCTGATCCGGACGTGGAAGGTGCCGACGGGGCGTTGGCCTTTTTCACGCGCCACACACTCGCAGCCGCAGAGGTGGCCACCCCCAGGCGGCCAGGACGGCCGCGAGAGATGTCGCGCCAACTCCCGCCGCATATCCTGGAGGCGATCAGCCACGCGGCTGCCGGAGACGAAACGCCGCCTCAACAGGGCGCGGCGCGAGATTCGGGCCGCCACTGACGAGCACAGAGACCGGGACTGGACGAGCCTTCTGGCCACCATCACAACGACGGACGACAGCGCATGGCGGACCGCCAAGCGCTTTCTTCGTCGACACCAGCGCGTTCCGCCTCTCCAAGTGGCGTGGCTCGTTTGCATACAATTTTCAACCCGCCGAGGGCGTGGTTGATGTCAACCACGTCCGCCTGGTGGAGGATCGCCTGCTGGTTTTCCTCGCCGCGCGGGCCGACGACGACGAGATCGAAGAGATACCGGAGGAGGAAGTCGATTTGTAGCTCCGTCGCCTCAATCACAAGAAGGCGGGTGGCTCGGACGGCGTCACCAACTGTCTGCCGAGGATGCTGCCGCCGGAGGTACGCCAGACTCTGGCGGACATCTTCAATAGCATACTACGTTCTGGGACCTTCCCTTACGCGTGGAAACACGCGGAAGTGGTTGCCATTCCAAAGAGTGGGAAGGATCCCCGCCAGGCAGCGAATTACCGCCCGATCAGCTTGCTCCCGTCCCTCTCAAAAGTTTTTGAGCGGCTGTACGTGGTGCGGCTGCTCCACCTCGTCACGGACCAGCAGCTCATCCCTGAGCAGCAGTTTGGGTTCCGGAGCGGCCATTCGACCAGCCAGCAGCTGTTGCGCCTGGAGGAGCAGGCGATGCGAGCGCTGGAGACGCGGGAGTACCTCGGGGCGGTGCTTCTCGACGTCTCCAAGGCCTTCGACTGCGTGTGGCATGACGGCCTCTTGTATAAACTCTTTGTACACGGGGTACCGACGTCACACGCTGTCCTGCTGCGCTCCTATCTCTCGGGACGAACGTTCCACGTCCGAGCAGACGGAGGCATCGCCACCGATAGGCAGATTCGCGCGGGAGTGCCGCAGGGGTCGGTTCTCGGCCCCCTGCTGTAGGGTAGACTGGGAACGGTTGTGCCAGGGTACGGTTGTGACAGTTGCCATATTAGCCAAACAAAAAATAACATGGAGAGTGGGAGGGAGACAAAAGTGGCGTGCCTGTCTGGACTTGTGTCACAGTATTGCGTCAGCCGTCGCGCGACAATAACGCTTGCAGCGGTCTACATTACTTTTCAACAGTCAAAAGTAAGTTTGTTGATTCCATTTCTTTTAATGATTGTTGCTATATGTGTACTGATAAAGTAATGAGAGTTTCTTCTCGGTAAACGTTAAACATTAGTAGTTTAATATCAGTGATTACTTCGCACGTAGAAAATTTTGTATTGCCATTGCGATGTTTTTCTTGTGGAGGAGTGCGTTGGGTACGGTTGTGACATTTTCTGGGTACAGTTGTGACATGTTTTAAGCGTATGGTTGTGACATATTTTCTGGGCACCGTTGTGACACGAAGATAATTATTTTTTTCTAGATGCCCAGAAAGAGGTTGAGGAAGACTGACAGAGGGCAGCGTGGCATTGCAAAATATGAAGACGCTTATAAAGAAGTGAAAAACGGGAGTTCTATACGCAGAGCCGCGGAAATGCACGAAGTTAATCGCATGTCTTTGCTGCGATACATTCGTAAACGCGATGGAGTCACTGCAGGCCAGAATGAAGACAGCGTCAGCATGGGATATGTCGCACATAATAAAGTGTTTTCTGAGGAGCAGGAACAGCAGCTAGCACTTTATATAACACGATGCCCAGAAATATATTTTGGCCTTTCTCCGAAAGAGGTGCGGAAGCTAGCTTTCGAACTTAGTACCAAATACAATCTGAAGCGACCTGCTACTTGGCTCGAGAATGAGATGGCTGGCGAGGAATGGTTTCGTTCATTCATGAACAGAAATCCTTCACACACTGTTCGCGTAGCTCAAGCAACTAGCCTTTCAAGAGCAACGAGCTTTAATAAAACAAATGTAAAAGCTTTTTATGACAATTTGCAAACTGTTATGGACAGACAGAAATATGAACCACAGGATATATACAATGTTGACGAAACAGGCGTCACTACTGTCCAAAAACCTGACAAGGTAGCAGCAAGACGTGGGGTACGCCAAGTGGGAGCTCTTACCTCAGCTGAGCGAGGCACATTAGTCACAGTTGCTTTTGCAGTAAATGCCTTGGGGAATACTATGCCTCCTCATTTCCACGGGTTCGTTATTAAGATCATTTTGTTAGGGATGGGCCTGTACGATCAACTGGGACTGCAAATCCTTCAGGATGGATGCAAGATGAATCGTTCTTAGTATTTCTCAACATTTTAAGAAATTCTCTAATGCTTCTCAAACGCATATAGTGTTGCTATTGCTGGATAACCATTCCCCACACATCCACATCAACACACTGGATTTTTGTAAAGAAAATGGAATCACATTGCTTTCATTTCCTCCACACTGTTCGCACAAACTTCAACCCTTGGATAGATCTGTATTCGGACCCTTCAAGAATGCTATAAATACTGCTTGTGATGGCTATATGCGGAGTCACCCTGCAAAAACAATGACAATCTACGATATACCAGGTATTATCAAAACTGCTATGCCTCTGGCTTTCACACAATCGAACATTCAGGCTGGTTTTTGCAAAACTGGTATTCGCCCCTATAATCGTAATGTATTTCAAGAAACTGACTTTGCATCTTCCTTTGTTACGGACAGAGCAAACCCTGACACAGAAAAGAACACTTGTGCAACACCATCTCTTGAAATGCACACACCGAACCCTGAGACTGGGAAAAACAATGCTGGAGTTAACAATAAAATACCACAGTTTTTAACACAAGAATTTGGCTTTTCACCATCGTCTGAAATAGAAAGACCTGACTCTGGAGAGAACAATCCTGAACGCAATGATGAATTGGAGCCACTTTCAGCTTCTTTATTATGCGAATCTTCAATCCCAAGTTCAAGTAGTATTGAGCTAACTGCGTCATTCCCAGCCACTCCACCTGTTTTCTCGACTGAAATTGTTCGGCCTTTTCTAAGGCTCCGCAAAGAAAAACAAGAGGTTCCAGAAATAAAAAGTCAACCATTTATACAGACACGCCTGAAAAAGAGGCAGTTAGGCAAGAATATGACGAAAAAGAAAAACGATTGAAGGCTCAGCAGGTAAAGAAACATCTAACTGGATCAAGAGGAATAAATAAAGGAAAAGGAAAAACAAAGCAAAGAAAAGGAAGATACCACCATCGTCATCGGATGAAGAAGATTATTTCTGTCTGGTTTGCTTAGGCCCATATTCAAAAAGTAGGCCTGGCGAAAAATGGATAAAATGTCAAGGAAAATGTGAGCTCTGGTCCCACTTGGAGTGCGCAGGTGGCAGTCGGTTTTACATTTGTCATAATTGTGATGAGTCAGACTAGATCTCAGTGTTGTACTTTTGCACTTTTAGAACTAAGAATCAACCTTATATTTCTACTGTTCTTTGTTTTTTTGTGATCATATTTACACAAATGCTTAGATTTTCCTTGAATAAGACATTTTAAGATTTTTGTTTCACTGGTTTTTATAATGCCTATTTATTTATATGTTTCGTATTTCAACACACTTATTATATTGTATAGTTTGATATTTTAGTTAAATTCTTTCGCTGATTGTAATTTAATGACTGTACTAATAACAGCTATAGATGCTAGAGATCCTTATTAATTACAAGCTATTAAAGTGTTCCAAGATCATATTTCTTTTGTTGCATAAAAGGTAAATTTTTACAGAAGAAGATTAAGTTGATATTATGTTAGATATTAGTTGCAATAAAACTGATTTTATATTATTTAGATGCAATATTTAACGTGTCACTACCGACCCCAGGTACTGTCACAACCGCCCCTGGGGTGTGGTCAGTTGTGACATTTTTCATTTTTTTTTTTTTCTAATTTGCTCCTATGAGATAACCATTGTAACTAACGACAAAATTTTAATATTTTCATTTAGACAAATGTACACTGTACTATAGAAAACATTTTTACTCCATCTAACTCGCAAAGTAACAACAATACAACAATATAGGGGATCAAATGAAAAGAGTCACAACCATACCCAGTCTACCCTATACTTTTTTTACTAATAAAAAAAAATGACAATTTTATGTAATTTCTGCCTATAGATATTGTTTACATATTGTTACTATCCCTAACAAAAGGTCCAAGAAGTGAGGTCCAAGAAGTGGAATCGAAGAATGTTCACTCTTGGACTGGATCTAGCAGTAATTAATTCATGGTCAGAGTATAAGAAGGAGGCAACAGAAAGAAAAACACCAGTCACCGTGTCCTATATATAGGACGATCCAGATCCAGCTTCCGGATTATCCAAATTAGGAAATTTTGCATTCAAAATTATCAAAAAAATCTGGTTAATAAGTATGCCAAATTTCAAATTTTTATTTTGAAAATTGAAATGTGTGACTGAAAGGGCTAGGCGGGCAGCTCCCGAACAAAGCGCGACAGAGCCGCCCAACCCAGCTGCGGCCTCGTACGCGAAGATCGCTGCGTCACAAACACAGTCCGAAACACCAGGACTAATCATGAATATAGCTCTGACGCCAGGAGGATCGTACTCAGTAGTAACAGCCACCCCAGTTTCCAATACAACTACATACAGAATACCGGCCGCAACAGAGAGAGAGCCCACACCACAAACCAAGCTAACAACAGTGCTAATAACCAATCTAGCAAAAGAGGAGACGCAAAAGACTTTCTTATAAGCCCTCAAAGCACTGACTGTAGTACAACACGTGACAGAATTCATGGTACACAGAAACAGTACGGCCACACTCAAAAGCTACCACCCAGCAATAAAACAGAAGATCGACTCTTTCCTAGCTCACCACAGACCAGAAGCAAAGTGCAGCATACAAGAGCCCCGTACACCAAGGGATCCTAAATCGAACGCTGGCTCATGCATGTGCGTAGTGATAAAGAATGTCGACTTCGACACAGAGCCCAAAGAAGACGAAGATGAGCTCAAACAACAAGAATACAATTTCTTTCGGATCAAATCGAGAAAAACCTCAGAGTACACACCAAACATCAGAGTGTTGACGAGGCATCAGACAACAGTAGACAAACTACTCACAGAAAATTTCAGACTGTACATGAGGAGCTTCAAAGTTGAACCACCACACATGCCACCTCCACAACCAGCACACTGCCCGCGATGTTTCAGCTTCCAGCACATAACCGAAAACTGCACCCAACCGACAAAATGCGCACGCTGTGCAGAAAACCATTACACCAGCAAATGTGAATCCAAACACGAGAAAATAAAATGCGTTAACTGTGGAGGTGACCACCACCCTATGGACCCAAGATGCCAAGACAGACCACCAGCAGCAACCACCCTAGAAGCCACAGAAACGATGAAATACATCAATACCACAGCCGCGCCCGCTACCACAGAGGAAACCACCACACACGAGGAACACTACGTCAAGACGGACGATTTCCTACGAGCCATAACCACAGCCCTCGTCAATATAATGCCAGACAGGCAAACAAAAGTTTTCGAAGCAATGAACGAAGTCTCAAGAACTTTTTTCGCAAAAAGGGTGGACCCGGTACCAGTAGGCAACAAGATGCATCTTCACATTCGTAACACGAAGAAAACTGCACACCAACTCCGCCACAGCACTGAACCTGCAGTAAAACAACCAGCCACAGATAACCCCATAGCAACACCAATGAAACTACTGAACATTCAAACCCCCACTAAACATCAAATCCCTCCAATCGAAATCGCAGCACCCAAAGAACACCCGGAACCGGCCCTCCTCCACCAAACCCAGTAGAAACACCACAAAGTTCCAGCCAATAAAAGAAAGAACACTAACCCCCCCCCCCCAGCAAACATGGATAGTGACGCCAGGGAAGAAATGAAGATCGGATTCGTCAATGCGTACGGATTCCGAACCAGGAAACCTACGCTAGAGTATCTAATCAAGAAAGAAAACATTTCGATCCTTGGGGTACTAGAAACAAAAGCGCTCAACTCCCCAATGTCACTCCATAACTACGTATGTCACAGAATAGAAGCTTTAACAACCAATGGAGGACCTCCCAAATGGGGCGCAGCAGTCTTCCACCAAAAACACGAGGGTAAGTTACAAAGTTGGTGCGGGGGTGAGGTGAGTCTCCCCACCACCGCGTTTGAATAGGAACGTTGGTCGGATTTTGGCGCGTGGAGAGCTCTGTGGGGCCAGCCATGAGACGGGCCGGACGCGGGAGTACCGTAGCTCGCAGATTTGGTGAGATAAAAATGACCTAATGTGGCCAAAAATTCACGACAGGGTATGCTCATAGCACGCATTCAATATACCTTCATCAGCACAGGTTACGGTTTTAATTTATTTGCAATAGTTTTCTCTGAAATGTGTTTGTGAAATTTTGCTTTGTGGTAGTGAGCATGCAACAGGAACCATCAGTTCATGTAGCTATTCCCCGAGTTATAAGCTTCACTTGTAGCTCAATGAGTGCACATTGCGTATCGGATGGTAGATCGAGAAATTTCTACCGCGAAATTTAATTTTTTGGTACTTTCTTTGTGAGTTCAGTTCGCACTTCATTTTGGCGCCAATAGTACATCATTTTTGCCCAGGATCTTTTCTCTGATAGAGGTTATCTACCTTCAGCAGTGGCCTACCTTAAATTTCTAGTGGTGTAATTCATGCATGACGATAAGTGAGTCTTAAAGAATGAATGACGATTTTCCCGCTACAGACGGTGTGGCCCACTTATGACATAATTTCATAATAACACAAAAAATACATATTTTTTGTGTTATTATGAAATTATGTGTCATATATGAAATTATTCGTGTTTTCGTTTTGTCATTGTCCTACCCATGAGAGGTAACGCTGATGCAGACATAAGTTTTGTAAGTAAAGAAAAATTGTAAGGTGTCGGCTTCCAAAGTTTTCATCAAAGTAGAAAATAAATCTATTAAATGAGAGTCAGCACTTCAGTTAAGAAATATTCCCCCAGACACCTGACACATGAAATGGGTAGGGTGTATCTTATTCAGTTCGATTTTCTAAAGTTAATGAAAGACAGAAATAATCTGCAATGTGAATTTAGATAGGCTACCAGCTGCTATAGTGACGGCTTTAAGAACAACCACCCCAGAACGTGTTATCTTAGAGAAACTCGCACCAGTTTCCGTTGCGCGCATTTCTAACATAATTAATTTGTTTACCAAATTAATCAAATAAGGGTCAAAATATAGATACCATTTCTTATGGGCCTGGTATATTAGCAGCCAGGACGCAAAGTCGAGAAAAATTCTCTAAGGTAACGCGAGGAGATGGTCACAAAGGTTCAATATAAATTAAAAATATGTAAAGAACCAGCATACAGCAGAAGAGCAGTCATATAGCAACCTTAACCAAGAAGGATACCAACAATCAATAACAAAACAAATTACCCCAACAGAATGAAATCCAAAACACACAGGAACTCGAAAAATACAACGCAGATATTGTCCAAGCAATCACAACAACAACCATAGAGAATGCACCAACTAAAATCATAAAACCACTCACACAGAAAATCCCACAATGGATCTTGAACACAACTAAAGAAAAAAGAAGACTATACAAGCTATTCAAACAAACCTCCGACTGCGAATACAAACGAGAATGGGACCGCCTGAACAACCTAGTTAAACAACAGCTTAGAGAGTTCCGAGCAGAAAGATGGTCTGCAACCAGCAAAAAACTAGACTACAAACAGGCAAACCGCTACTGGCACACATTCCGAGAGGTAACAGGCATACAACAACAAGCGGATCAACCACAATACCATCAAAATGACATACTTACAGACGACACCACAAAAGCAAACATCTTCAAAAGCGTTCTCCAACAAATACATAGCTTCCCGACAGATCCACTTTTCGACACTAGACAAGACGAAGCAATAAAGCAAGAACAACACACACTAAGAAAAATAGCCAAAACACCATCAGAGGACGAAACAAGGCTCACAGCCCCTATAACAGAAGAGGAAGTGGAAACAGCCATACTCAGCGGTAAAAAACAGCACACCAGGAATCGACGGCATCAAAAGGCTACAAATAAGGCTTGCCCCCAGAGGAGCAATGATACAATGCCTGAAAACCCCATACAATGCGGCCCTAACGCTTGAAAACATTCCAACTCAATGTAAACAAGCAAAAATAATAATGCTGCCAAAACCGGGAAAGCCACCACACGACCCACTGTCCTACCGCCCAATAACTCTACTCCCATTGGCAAATGCTTTGAGGCGATTATCAATAAAAGAATAACATCCTATGCAGAACAGGCAAAAATTATACCAGAATGCCAAGCTGGCTTTAGGAAAAACCACTCGTCCATAGATCCAATAGTTAGACTCTGCAGTGGCATTATCAAAGGCATTAACATCTTCCACTGCGCATCCGCCCTCCTGCTAGACATCGAAAGGGCTTTTGATAAGGTATGGCACGAGGGACTGTACTACAAATTGCTAAAAATGGGCATACCACCAAAACTAACAAACCTAATAGCCAACATTCTAGACACTCGTCCCTCAAGAGTCTTTG
The DNA here is from genome assembly GCF_021461385.2 of Schistocerca piceifrons. Classification (NCBI taxonomy): domain Eukaryota; kingdom Metazoa; phylum Arthropoda; class Insecta; order Orthoptera; family Acrididae; genus Schistocerca; species Schistocerca piceifrons. The sequence goes on along the minus strand of NC_060142.1, from coordinate 125,851,442 downwards.
TAAACGACGCAGCATCCGACAAAGGAGGTGTACCACGAGGAGCCATAATCTCTCCACTGTTATACACGCTATATACAGCAGATATTTCGATTCAAGCAAAATGGAACGAAGGGTTGAAACTATATGCCGATGACACAGCCTATTGGTGCCACGCACAGACAACTAAAGACACCAACAAACACAAGAGTATATGGATAAACTGCAATGCTGGCTTGCAAAATGGAAAATCAAGCCAATTGTCAAAAAAACACAACTAATAGTGTTCAACCATAACAGGACATCACAAAACAACAAACAGAAGCCCAAGGATGCCCAAGTGACACTATGGGGCCAAACAATAAAGGCAGAGAAAACAGCAAAATACTTAGGGATAACAATGGACAGATACCTCAATTGGAAAGAAAACACCAAAAACATAACAGCCAAAGCAAACACGAGACTCAACCTGCTCAAACTACTCAGAGGGAGAACAAACGGGAAGATGAATTACTGGACCAAAAACGATCGAGTATACCAGCTGACAAAAATAAAACCAATCAGCCAAAGCTGGATTCAACTAACGGCCAAAATATGTGCAAACCGATATACGCATAGAACCGCCACCACAAAATTATTTGAAGAAACATATCGAGAGTTTAATTTTCCGAAAATAAAATATCCGTATCCCCCGAAAATCATCAAGACGTGCATGAAAGTTACGGACATACCGACAACAGCAAACCTCAACGACTCGGACACAGAAGAAAACAGAATAGAACACCTAAAAGAAGCAAAAGAGGACGCAATATATGAAGCAACAACACAAGAAAACAACATAAAGAACCAACAAAGAGAGACACTACAACAGCACAACATGGATCCCTGCTGGGGTTTTAGGGAGGTTTCCCTCAGCACAAGGGCGAATGCCAGGATCGACACACCCTCCCACAAAGACAAAATCGCTAGAGCGAGAAAAATAATATAGATTTCTCAAGATAACAAAACAGATTGCAGAAGAATATAAATAAGAATCCCCAAAGACCAAAATAAAGAGAGCCACAACAGCATTACATAAGCTAATATAAGGCACCAAAGGACATTAGGTTCTCCATGTGCCCGCCTTCCCCCATCCGGGGTTGGGGAGAAAAAAAAAAACAGTCTCGCGCTGCCGGCCGAAGCGTACGCATCGCCTGCCCGCGCCGAGACGCTCCCGACTGCGACGGTGTATCTCTAGAGACGCAGTGCAGAATTGTCGTGTTCGCTCCAGTAGGGTGTAGATGGAGCTAGGGCGAACGTAGGGAAAAGCGAATTATTCAGGAATAGCCTGAATTGGTTGGTGTTAGGGATTCTCACGGCCAGGGCCCCTGCTGCGGCGGGACAAGCCCGCGTCGTGTAGGCCAGAAATGGCAGGGGATAGGCAAGAAACCGCGAATAGGGCCCCCTCCCCCCACCTACTGCCAACATCGAGCCGACACACGCGGCGAACAAAGAACCTCCTCCGAGGGAACACCCAGCGCGGGAAGACTATGCAATTTTCATCCCAAATGAAGACACACAGCACCTTTCTGCAGAAGAAAGGCAACATATACGGGACATTATTTACCGTTTGAAGAGCTTCTGCGGCGAAGACGAATCCGAGGCCCGGACGACGATAATCTCATCATTCAGACCTCCCTGAGGGAATCTGACGAACCCGCCCAACGAGACAAAACAAGATGAAAATACGTAACTGGATTCCAAACAGTGACATACAAGCGGTGGAACACAGGCACTAAGAAGACAACAGAGGGAGAGCCCCTCAAACGCGCCAAAACCATCCCAGCCGCATCTGTTGTACCAACCAGGAACGCGTTCTCTGCGCTGGAAAACCGAAACTACGAGAATAACCAACCATCAACATCCGCCGACGCAACACCAACGGCGACCAGAAAACCACCACCACCACCACCACCACCACTGGTGGTATACCATACCAAGGACTACCTGCACCTAAACGCAGAACTCAAAAAGCAAATTGAGGGACAGCTCCGAGCCATCTACAAAGGGGACCACATATGGTACCATTTCGACTCCATGAATGGCTACGGAAGATCCAAAGATTTTCTAGACAGGAATCACATGCACTATTACACCCACCAGTCTTCGAAGACAGATGCCTGAAAGTGGTGTTCAAAGGCATCCCAGAAACTGTACCACCACAGACTGTAGTGGACGTGCTTATCAGCAGAGGATACCATATCAAGGACGTCCACCAATACAGCCAGCGGGACGAAAAGAACAAGAAACTGGTACCCATCCCAGTGTATGTAATTTAACCGCCAAAAGGGAAAAAGTCCGACAAGATATACGGGGAAAATGGATCCTGGACGCAAAAGTCACGGTGGAAAACTACGAACCCCGCGATGGACCCCAACAATGTAAAAATTGTCAGAGGCTGCGTCATACAGCGAAATACTGTAAGCTACCACCAAGGTGTGTCAAATGCGCCGGCCCTCATCCGTCGGCGTCGTGCTCAATGCCACTAACTGAAGCCTGTACATGTGTACTCTGCGGCCAGAAGGGCCATCCAGCAAAAATTTCGGGGGTGCCCCGGAATTCCAGCGAGCTCTGAGACCGCACAGGACCTCAGTCAACCTCCGAGAAACGCAACAAAATCGACCAACGCCGGTAGCAGTCCCTCCACCACCAACCAACACGCCGGAGAACTGCCCATCGTTCCGCCGAAGACCAACCACGCGAGCCGCATCATGGAGCCGCCAAACAAACCAGCCCCCACCACCGAAACAAGAAGAAACCGCCACAGGCAGCATCGGCGACGCCATCAAACAAATAACGTTATTAGTGAAGACTTTCTTCAAGCCTGAAACTCTGTTATAAACCAAAACCACAGCAACAAAAATCCAAAGCGCGACAGACCCTTTCAGCAAGATCATCGCTCTCGCGCAAGGAATAATGTCTCTATTCGAGTGAAGCATGGCCCACCGCAATACAACACGAGATATCAAAGCAGCCATCTGGAATGCAAATGGACTGAGGGAAAAGAAAATAGAAATCGAGCAATTCATCACAGAGCACAATGTGGACATCCTGCTGTTTAATGAAACCCACCTGCGCGGAGACGAAACATTTAAACTTCGAAACATGCACGGATACCGCACCGACCGTCAACTAAGGAGAGGAGGCGGGACGGCGGTCTACGTGCGTAGATCCCTAATGCATCACAAGGAGGAACTCAGACTCCGAAACAGCCTGGAAGCAACGGCAGTAACCGCTAGAAGGAACACCGGGAACATTACGTACGTTGCATTATACCTTCCACCACGCGCCGAACTCCATAGACAGGACATGGAAACAATATTAAGACTCGCACCGACAGTACTCATCGGCGGAGACTTAAACCCAAAGCACGTGACGTGGAACTCTCGATCGACTAACAGAAATGGGAACACATTTCTCGCCCTCGCAGAACATCTCCACTTTGACGTCCACGGACCTGAGGACCCAACACACATCCCATTCTTTAGTCGTAACAATCCAGATATGTTGGCATCGTACAGCGGAAATATAGCTCACCACCATCAACGACCTATCGTCCGACCACCTGCCAGTCCTCATCGCACTAAGAAGAATCCAACTCTCGGACCAGCAATGGACCACAAAAAACATAGACTGGGAAGCCTACAGGCGGACACTCACTAACAGTGTCAGACCAACTCTGTCATTAAACACGAAAGAAGAGGTGGCCACAGTGGTAGACTATCTAACGGATAAAACCCAAACAGCCATACGGAAGGCGACTACCACGACAGTTAACCAAGCCCCACACAACACGGAGCTGCCGCCTCTTCTCCAAAAACTCAAACACCAGAAGAATAGATACCGCCGCCGGTGGCAACAATTCCGTAACCCAGAAGACAGGAGAGAGGCCAGCTATAAGACTGGAGAAGGGAGCGGTGGGAAGACAAGATGGACCAGTTCCACCTTCAGCAGAAACAGGAGTGGGACCTGGTCAAAGCGATCCGCCGCGCAAATGACCCGAAACGAGCAATCAGGACAAACCAAGGCCTCACAAATGAACTTCTTGAAATGGCGGAGACATTCGCGGAAGCGTTCGAACAACAGAGCACGCTCTCACAATACAACCTCACTGAGGCAGAGACGCAGGAAGTAGCGGAAATAACACGTATCGTGGAGGAGTTCCTAACCCGACCAGCCGAATCTCACCCACTGCTCACCACCCCCACCGAGGTGAAAAATATAATCAAGAGAAGAAAAGGAACATCAGCACCCAGAATGGACCACATCACCAACCAACACCTGAAGGAAATGCCTAGAAAACCGCTCGTGCTACTCACAAGAATTTTCAACAGTTGTCTGCTACTACAGTTCTTCCTGAGACAGTGGAAAACCGCCAGGATAATCCCCATACAAAAACCAGGAAAGGACCCCAGGAGGCAACCAGCCACAGACCAATAAGTCTACTGAGCACCCCCAGCAAAATACTCGAAAGAGTAGCACTCAAACGTATTTAACAACCCCTCATAACAGATGGAACAATCCGCGCAGAACAATCTGGATTCCAAAGGAAACTATCTGCAGAAATGCAGGTAGTCGGAGTGGTGGAGCATGTCACAAGCAATTTCAACATGTCACGCCACACGGCCGCTAAGTTCTTAGGTTGGGACAAGACATATGATCGAGTGTGGCACAAGAAACTAATCCGCAAACTGGCCACACAAACATCAATTCCTGACTGCTACGTCCATCTCATAAAGGACTATCTGACGGACCGGCAAATAACGGTAGTGATGGAAGGAAAACGGTCAAGCACCAAGACAATCGCAGCTGGTATCCCCCAAGGATCGGTGTTGTCCCCCACCCTCTTCAACGTCTTCATTAACGATCTCCCGCTAGAAAACAAGGTCCACCTAGCACAGTATGCGGACGACACGGCCCTGTTTACCAGCGGCCGACAACAATTCGCCAATGTAATCCGCCTGCAACGACAGATGAACAAGGCCGTCGCCTGGTGCCGAGAGAACAAAGTAATTCTCAACGCAGAAAAGACCACCGTGGTCTATTTTTGCAAAAAGATACCACGACTAGAAGAAATAGAAGTTCTGGGCCACAGAATCACATGGGTTCCGGCAGTTAAGTACTTCGGGGTGGAACTGGACCCTGGCCTTTTCTTCCACCGGCACATTCAACATAAAAAAACAAAAGTGCACACAAATGGCGAAAGCACTAATACCTTTCTTCATCAGCGAAGAGTTAAATCAAGAAACAAAAATCCGTTTATACAAGGCAACAGTCTTCCCAGACCTTCTTTATGGTATCACTGCATGGGGGATAGCCTCCAAGACTCAATTAAAATCCCTGCAAGTAGTTCAGAACAAAGTCCTAAGATAGACCCTTCGCCCCCCCCCCCCTCGCCACCCCTGGGAAACCATTCAAGCGCTTCATGCAGCCACCAACATGGACACACTAAAAACTTATTATGCTTATCCATTACGGATATTTTAGAACCGTGACTGTATATTGAATGTAAATAAGCTATACACAACTGCAACCAGTCACTTTTTTGAATAATAATGCTTTATTCCATAATCCGGTTTTTAAACCTTTTCAGGTTCTCAGAAATTACTGCAACCAGTCGCCTTTTATGTAGATGTATTTTATTTAACCATGACCGGTTTCGAGCTGCCTAGCAACTCATCATCAGATGGTATATACATTTACACAAACATACCTATAATAGACACACTTCGAATAATAAAAAATAACTTATTACAACATAAAAAGTTAAGTGACATGGAAATCTGTGAGCTGATGGATTTACTTGAATTAGTGCTGTCCCACAATTACTTCACCTTCAACAACAAAATATATATTCAACATGATGGTCTAGCAATGGGCAGTAGTCTAGCTGGCCTTCTTGCTGACATCTACATTAATGATCTCGAAATTAAATTCTTTAAAGCAAACCCAATAGAAACAGACAAAATCATTTATTATAAACGATATGTTGATGACACCCTGTTGTTATATGATGGGACAGCCACTGAAATTGAGGCCTTAGCTGGTAAACTTAATAATGTTCACCCCAAAATACAGTTCACAGTAGAACACCAAACCCAAAAAGGTATCTATTTTCTTGACCTAAACATAACACATCACAACAACAAACATAAATTTCAGATATATAGGAAACCCACCACTTCAGATGTCATAATAAACAATACATCATGCCACCCAAATCAGCATAAACTAGCTTTTTTCAAATCAGCACTTAACCGTATCAACAAGATTCAAGCTGATCCTACTGCAAAAATTAATGAAATCAATATATTAAAAACAATAGCATCAAACAATGCTTATGACCCAAGCATAATTGAAAAATTAGATAAAAACATTATATCTAACAAAGCAAAACCAGCAAGCCAGACCTCAGTAGCAGAAGAAACCAAATTCGTTTGTATGCCGTTTCTCGGCAATATCTCATACAAACTTGCTAAGCTATTCAAACCACATAATGTCAAAATAAGTTTTCACACTAACAACAAAATACAGAACAAAATAGTCCACAACACCAAAAGAGCCAGCACACCCTACCAAAAATCTGGTATATATAAATTAAGATGTGACAGCTGCTCCTGCTACTACATAGGGCAAACAGGTAGAAATTTTGAGATCCGATACAAAGAGCACACTGATGCACTTCGCCTAAACAACTTAAATAGATCCACTTTTGCTACCCATCTAGCAGATAATAAACATTCCATAACAGACATTAAAACTAACCTTCAAATCCTACACACTGTAGACAAGGGATTCAAAATGGATCTTCTCGAACAATTAGAGATTTTTACCCACAAACATAATTCCCCACATACCATTTTAAATGAGCAGACAGAATTGGCGAATAACTCCTTCTTTCAGAATTTTAAGGATTCTTTGAACTTAAAAAACTAAACAGTCATTCAGAAACAAAATGCCCCCCCCCCCCCCACACACACACACATAAAAGCTTGTACCACTTCTGCCCCCCCTTCAGCTCTCTTCTCTCTCCACATCACCCTCTCAACCCCCCCCCCCCTCTCCTTTCTCCTATACACCCCCCCCCCCCACCGCCAACTCCTTTTCCACACCCTTTCAAGTACCAGCATCACTTATTATTTCAAGTTAACCATTAACCTCTCATCCCAGACATCATATGCCAAGATCAGCCAATGGAAGGAGCAAGAAATTAGCTGTCATAATACTCTCAATAACAATAATCTTAAATGTAACTGAAATATAATGTAAAAAATCTAGTTTTTTATATACCTGTTAAAATTGCACAGTTAATTTATAAATAAACATTTTACTAGTTTAAGCTAATTTACATTTATTTTCTATGTAATAAAGACAAATCTCTTGTCAATGTGTGTGATGACTAATAATGCCTCTGGTCAACTTGAAATCTTTGATACTGTAATTATATTGCAATCTTTGGCTTGTTTATAATGTGTAAATCCTGTATTCGTATCTGTGGCTAAGTGTGTTCAGCGATGTTTACGAAAAACAAGATATATGTTTCCAACAGTGCCTCATAAAAGTAATATACATCTAGTGAAAGTTTTAACTTGTGAAATTGTGAAAAACAAGACACAATTGTTTCAAAAATACGTCCTAAAAGAGATATATATATACCTGCAGAAAGATTTATCTGTAAGTAACACCTCAAAACGTAAATTAAACTGTAAATATTTCGTGTAACTGTACCACATGTAGTGATTATTTGCTCTTATACGTTAAACATAAATTATGCTGTAAATATTTCGTGTTACTGTACCACATGTAGCGATTATTTGTTCTCGTTTCTGTCTAGCCACAGATACTCAACCACCCACACAATGGGTACAAAAAAGCACTAAATGTATATACCATCTGATGATGAGTTGCTAGGCAGCTCGAAACCGGTCATGGTTAAATAAAATACATCTACATAAAAGGCGACTGGTTGCAGTAATTTCTGAAAACCTTTTCACACCACAGTCGCAGTGTTCCACATCCACAATGGATAAAAGTCTTCTTTTCAGGTTCATCTTCAGATGGTTTCGGGAGGATCCGGGAAGTTACATCATTACTGTTAGTAGCATAATGCTGGGTGCTGGTTCTATGGCAGAAAGATGGGTCACACTTTAATGTATCGCCATGACTAAATATTAAATGTACAGCCATACAAACAGCTTTAGTCCATTACAATCACTATAAGTCTTATACATGTACCTTTAGCTAAAATAAACAGAATCTGCTCTTGATAATACCCCAGATCAACAGACAGCTGCATCTCACTGCAGATACAATAACCCTGTATTATTGATTCCTTGGGATTCATGTTAATGCCAAATGTGGTGTCACCGCCAGACACCACACTTGCTAGGTGGTAGCCTTTAAATCGGCCGCGGTCCGGTAGTATACATCGGACCCGCGTGTCGCCACTATCAGTGATTGCAGACCGAGCGCCGCCACACGGCAGGTCTAGAGAGACTTCCTAGCACTCGTCCAGTTGTACAGCCGACTTTGCTAGCGATGGTTCACTGACAAATTACGCTCTCAATTGCCGAGACGATAATTAGCATAGCCTTCAGCTACGTCATTTGCTACGACCTAGCAAGGCGCCATTATCATTTGCTATTTATCTTTTGATGCATGTACCGTCAGACCGATGTTCACCAATTATGGATTAAGTTAAGTATTCCAGAAGCTATGTACTATTTTTGCTACTATAAAGACCTTGTCCTGTTCCAGACCTCACGCCATCCTGCGTGAGCTTAAACGCGTGCCCTTCGGCCTCCCGTCCTAGTGGATTGGCTGTCTTGGCAGTCCACAAAACCAAACATGATAATTGCTATTAAAAAAAAAAAAACCTGCCTGTAATACACAAGTAGAAATAAGATATCAGATCACCTGAAATTTGTTCTTGTAGTAATTTATTTATTTTATCTCGTGCTCTCATGTTATCGCCATTAAAATACTTGCCCTTATATCGACTTTAACACATGTAAAGAACAACAAATTACATCTCTGTACAAAGCAGGTTATGCCACATCTTTCTGTCAAGATTTTTGTTACAAGCAACAGTTGTAAAGCGCATGCTGGATGCTGATAAAGTGTAAACTAATATAGTTCGTGTGAAAGTGTTCTGGACATCAAAATGGAGGCAGACAGATCCAAAAAAAGCCGCCTTTACTGTCACAGTAAGTAAAAACTAAATTTACATCCATATCGACAGATAAGCTACAGTTATGGCGATACATTAAAGTGTGACCCATCTTTCTGCCATAGAACCAGCACTCGGCATTATGCTACTAGCGGTAATGATGCAACTTCCCGGATCCTCCCGAAACCATCTGAAGACGAACCTGAAAAGGTTTGAAAACCGGTTTATGGAATAAAGCAGTATTATTCAAAAAAGTGACTGGTTGCAGTTGTGTGTAACTTATTTACACTAAAAACTGCCATTAAGAATAAGGCCAAGAAACTATTCAACAAAATAGACAGCCTAAGAGAGACCCTCCCGCAACTGCGAGATTTACGAGTCGCCCAACCCCAACCTGGACACCGCTTCAAGGTCCCAATGTGCCTGAGAAACGAAATTTAGTATTGTATAATGATTGGACACCAAAGAAGGTCGGCTAAGGGCTCCTGAGGCCCAGGAACGCCATTCCCTTCACATGTAAATAAATATTGTAAAACCCTTACCTTACAAATGTACACGGCGAGTCGCACAAGCGACGGGCCTGCAGACACACACATGGGGAAAATAAAAGGGCTAGGCGCAAGGGAAAGCAGATCGCAGCCGCACTTGAAGCTTCTCATCAACGCGATGGGGAGCAACAGCGGCCGCCGACGACAGCCGAAGCGCACTCAGCGGAAACGCAAGATCGTGCAATGCTACAGGTGCCAGCAGGTGTGGCACACTGCGGGTGTTTGCAAGAATGCCGTCGCGTGCTTTAAGTGCGCGGATTTTGTGAAACATTATAACACAATGGGTAGAATAAGGAAGTTTGGATATAAGCCTAAGTTTCGTGGCAATAAATATGTAAAAATAAACCGCGAAACTGCTAGTTTTGAACAGAGAGCTTAAAATAATACTGAAAGTGAAGTCAGTGCGAGTGTCAGTGCTTCAAGCAAGAAGCTTCTAGGTGCTGCCGGTTTTCCAAGTGCCTCTCAAATGCGTGACAATGCAACATGTGGTGTGAACAGTGTTTCTGTTGTTACTGACACAAACATTCTGATCTCCATGAGGTTATTACGTGAACTTATCGAAAAACACACAAATTGTAAAAGCTGTAGTGGAAACGTTACTTTGCACGAAAATGTGGTGAAAACCAAGGGAATCGTTTGTAATTTAGTTTTGACATGTTTGGAATGTAGCTGTACTGCCAATACAATGTCATCCCACGTGACAAGAAGCAGACTGTATGAAAACAATATAAGATTAGTGTATGCACTTAGATCTATTGGAAAAGGGCGAAGTGCAGGTGCTGTTCTTTGTGCAGTGATGAACATTCCTCCACCTCCAAGAAAGTTTAATGTTTACAACAAGACTATTAGTGCAGTTGTAGCTGAGGTAAGTGAATCTACAATGTCGAAAGCTGCCAAAGAAGCAGTTCACTTGAATGATACGAAATCTGACCCAAGGCAAATTTCTGCTGGTTTTGATGGCAGTTGGCAGAAACGTGGGCATACATCCCTAAATGGCATTGTGTCAGCAACTTCTTTTGATACTGGGAAGGTTCTGGATATTGAAATTATTACTAAGTTCTGCGACATCTGTAGCAAAAATCCCACTATACAACATGTGTGCAAAAAGGACTATGATGGTTCTAGTGGAGGCATGGAAGTGGCTGGTGTTGCTAACATTTTCAAAAGGTCTGTGCAGTCAAGAGGTATCCTCTATACAGACTATCTTGGGGACAGGGACAGTAAGGCTTATCAGAAAGTGGTAGAAGATAAACCTTATGAGCCTAGAGTCAAAATTAATAAACTAGAATGTATAGGACATGTACAGAAAAGAATGGGATCACGACTTCTAAAGATATGTAAGGAAAGAAAGTTATGTGGTAAAGGGGGCCTGACAAAGGGTGAAATAGACAGGATCCGGACTTATTACGGTAAAGCCATTAGAAATAACTTCAACAATGTAGAAGCAATGAGGAGAGCCATCTGGGCTATATTCTTTCATGAAATTTCAACAGATGAGGAACCACAACATAACCTTTGCCCACGGGGACCTGACAGCTGGTGCAAATTCAACAACCCAGCTACATCTTCCAGCTATAAGCACAAACATTCAATTCCAGGAAAAATCCTGCTAGCTGTGAAACCCATTTTCACATACCTTAGCCAACAAGAGCTCTTGAAAAAGTGTCTCCGTGGAAAAACTCAAAACCCAAATGAAAGTTTGAATTCTGTCATTTGGACAAGGCTACCAAAAACTGTTTCCGTTAGAAAAGAAACACTAAAATTTGGTGTTCATGATGCAGTGATGTGCTTCAATGCTGGTGTGTCAAAGAAGACCGATGTATTAAGACTCTTGGGAACAAAGGTTGGTATCAATACTGAAAGGGGACTGAAAAAGATTGACATGGACCGTATCCATTACACTGATATTTCTGCAGGAAATGCTACCAAGGAGTCCAGATCAAAGAAAAGAAGAAAAGAAGATAAAGATCAAGAAGCTGAGCCACAGTATAGCCCTGGAATGTTTTAAAAGTGTGTCTGTATGACACTGTACATTACTTTCTTGCATGTAAAACTTTAATACCATTTTTCTCAAAACTACATTTTTTGACCTTCTGGTACACTTTTCTCAAAAACTATGACTGCTACAGACATCAGACTTACAGTATCTCTTGTTAATACAACGATGATTAATTAGATAAAAGAATAGACCAGTAGTGATAAAAAGAACAGATTTACAAGCTCCAAGGTGTTTAGGAAAGTTTTAATTTTTTGTCTTATAGAACAAAAAATGATTACTCATGAAATATATAAAATACATTAACCATTTTTATATGATTTGAGAATGATGTTTCAGCTGTACACTGTAAAAGTTTCAGGTCTTTATCTCCATTAGTTACTTCAGAAAGTGTACCTGACGTTTGCTCGTTTTAGCATTGATTCCTTATGGGAGTTCCCTCGCGACTGTGTTACGCCGCCAGCCCGCCGCGACACGGCCTGCGGCGGTGTCTGGTGCCACGACGGCCGCACCGCCCCCCCGCTCTGGCGAGGGGTGCGAGCCGCGCCGACTCGAAGCCGCCACTGATGACGTTATGGCCGGCTTCTGAGCCGCCTTTGCGGCCGAATGGGCCGCGCTTTACGGAAAACCATCGCCAGCTCCAGCAGCTGTGTGAGGAGCTGCGAGCTCTCAAGAAGAAGGTGCCCGCTCCCGCGCCCGCCTCCCATGCGGTGAGGTGGACGCCGCCACGCAGACGCTACTGTCCATGGTCTCGCCACCGCGGGTGCCGATGGACGTCATGTCACCTGGACTGCCTCCCCCCTGTGGCGGCACTCCCACATACCGGAGAAACGGCGACGCCAGTCACCTCCCACGTCGAGGAAGAGACTATAGACGAGGAGGAGCTGCCCCTGTGCCTGCCGGTCCCTGATGAGCGCAGTGTACAGCCCTTCGTTAAGAATATCGCGGCGTCCATTGTGGATGGGTCGTACCCTCATAGGGACAACCCATATCCTTTTACGCCGCCAGACGTGCCCAAGCCTCCCCTTCCCTACCACCCGTGCGACCCCCGCCACACTCGTGGTCTGTTGCACGAGGTGGTGTCTCGGAAGGAGCTACGAGCGATCAACGCTCTCCCATCTTCACTCCTGACGACTGGGAGCACATCTACCAGGTCGCCGAGAAGTGGCTGAAGGAGGAGTGGCGTTCCGGCTGTAGAAAACCTGCCCCAGAGGACGCAGCCGCCATCGCCTACTTCGATAAACATCGGAAGTAGCCTGAGGACAATCCATACCAGAGGCCATCGATACCACCAGTGCCTACCAAGAAGGAACAGCAGCTTCGCTGCTCGGACTCCTGCCACATCGGACTCGATGATCAGTCCGTGCTGTAAATGAATGAGTGAGTGAGTGGGTGGAGTCGCTCAGTCTGCGGGTATCACCTGAAGATGACGGCAAGGAATGCTGTCGAAATATCGTGGTTTGGAAACGACTGCACCGGGCTGGAGACCCGAGAACAGTACAAACTGCTAAGGAGTACGTTATGTCAGGTGGCAGATTTTAGCACTTTACACGAGTTCGATTCAGAAAGCAAATGACAAATACCACCACCACAGGTATAGCCTTAAAGCAGAATATTACTAATAGCAAAACGAAGGTTCATACTGGTGGGTAAAGATTTGGAGAACTCTGCATGTTAACATTGGAAAGGTGTTTTGGAGTGACACGGGAAAGAGCTGTTTTGAGATGTAGAACAAGCGAGGTGCCGGCGAGTCGCCGGAGCTTCACACGGCGACTTCTTTGTTGGCAGTGTGTCACCAGTCGCAGGGGCAAGCCTGAGACCACACAGGTGGAAGGGGAGAGGGAGAGAGGGAGGCTGCTTCTCGCCTCTGCGGCTATACAACGGTTGGAACAGGACACAAATACGGATTGGATTGTTTGGGGAATGAGACTAAACAGCGAGGCCACTGGTCTCATCGGATTAGGGAAGGACAGGGAAGGAAGTTCGGCCGTGCCCTTTCAAAGGAACCATCCCAGTATCTGCCTGGAACGATTTAGGGAAATCACGGAAAACCTAAATCAGGATGGCCGGACGCGGGACTGAACCGTCGTCCTCCCGAATGCGAGTCCAGTGTGCTAACCACTGCGCCACCTCGCTCGGTCACAAATACGGGCGCGCCCATGAAAGGTGGGCGAGCAGCGCGAAATTTCAGAGTCCTGATTGGCCAAAACACTTAGGGATACATGTGAGAGGAACTGGAAAGTTTGGCGGCAACAAGAGGTAGCAAACCCTGGTTTCCGGGGTGGTGCTGGGCAGACTCTAAGTGTCTCGTCTGCGAGTGGAGGCCTAGATATAGTCAGGTTTGGAGATATTGCTGGCACTGCTACCAGTGATACCTCTCCAATATTTCAGAGCTAGTGCATCCATGTCCACATAAGCAGAATCATCTGTTGCTCTGAGAAGAGGAAACAGATTTGTGCTCACTTGTGACGTTCAAATGCATCATTAACTGTTCCTTTGCTGCCAACCACTTGAGTCTTCCATCTACTCCTGGCATTTACGCAAATAGACAGTGTATCGACTCGTGACGGACTCCGCAATTGAGCAACTTACGGTCAGGAGTTTTCGGACGGAAATCACGTCCATGTTTTTAGATGAAGTCGAGATTTCACAGGGGAAAGACGACATCACGTTGGTGCGTGGGACGACAGTCGTGGTCTTCACACTGCATTATTAGCGCAAAGAGCTGGCACAGTAGGGTACTGTGTGATTGTAATTAAGTGTTCCACTAGCTCCTTGCTTGAGCGCTCTGATTCTGCGTCCGTCTAGGTGGAGCTCCAGTAGAACAACGAATTGCACTACCAGTATCAACCAACGGAAGTTGGGGAAAAGGGCGCGATAAAGGAATAGAGTTTCCATTGTGCCAATGGTAGGACAGTTAGTTTAAGAAGTTAATCTGATTGGTGTTGCAATGTCTTAAGTTGCTATCATTGCTCGTCCTGTTTTTAATAAATTTGTGATTTGATTACATACCACAATTACATTTAGTATCATTTCCATAGGTAGTAAACTACTTATTGAGAATAAGAGTTTTATTAACAGGAATTATTATTCAAAATTGATGCAAACGGTATTGATGGTATTATTCGCGCAGTTAAACGGAGCCAAAGTCGGATAGCACCAAATAAGTAGGGATGTTTATAAAAATTATAGCCCCGTACGCTGCATGTTAAATTCACAACAAAAAATGAAAAAATTCAAAATAATCAACATGATGTAACCATATGTATCCAGAAATATGAAAAACTGCAAATCAATAAAATTACTGTAACCTCTGGCTGATGAAGGGCAACCAGATAAGCCCTAGAAAGCCCCGCGTACCCCTCGGACAGAGTCGCCTGACGTGCGCCGCTCTGCTCCGTTCGAAGTCACAGCCGCTAATACGTGCGCGCAAGCGCCGCTAAATAGATAAGCAGGTCTTGTCCTCTGAGAAAACGAATGTCTGTCGTGTCCAAAAAAAGCAAAACTGTCTTACGTCTCTTGGTAGGGCGGCTTGGAGATGCGAAAGATATTCCTGAAAGCTGGAAGTTGGGCTCATAGATAGGAACAAAGCGAGCCAGGGCCTCATTCACGTTGCATCAGCCCGTTCGCAAAGGTCGAGAACGCGGTGTAGGGGCAGTACAGAACATCTGCGTGCGGGAAGTAGGATCCGCACAGTAGTCGCACACATCTGACTCACTCACCGCAACAACACAATGGACAAGGAGAAGGAGAAGGAGAGAACCATCACACGGGCGAGGAACGAAGGTAACAACGCACAAGCCCCACTGAGGCAAAGTGCAAGAAATGAGCCCACGGACACACCCACAGCCACACACGCGGAAGAAAGCATAGAACTAACTGAGGCCACACTTGCAGAAACAATGCAGTCGCCCAGGTACGCAGGAAAAGCAGCCACAGAAGTTGAAGTGCCGATTCTGCGCCTGAACGTTGGCCTTACAGCAGGCCGGACCAGCACGGAAAACCAGAACTGGCAAGTAACCACAGCAATAGCCAATACAAGGCGCTAACAGGATGACATCCCTGCTCATCCAAAATCTTGCAAAAACCAGACCCAGAAATCATTGAGGTACGCGATAAAACAACTCAACGTCGCGGCACACATTACAGATTTCACAGTCCACAGAGACTAAACAGCCACTATCAAAAGCCATCATCAGAATATAAAAAAAAGGTCGATGCATTCTTGACACAGCATCGTCCGGAAGCCAGCTGCAACAGACTAGAACCGCTAAAACCTAGGGATCAAGAAACAAACCCTGGCCCAGGCATGTGCCTGGTGATAAAGGGAATATGAATGTTCGACTTCGATTTACTGAGAATTTTAGGGAAGTGTGGTTCATCTGTAAAGGACACCATCGCGCGATCTGTTGAGTACTGCTTAAGTGTCTGGGATCTGCACCAGTCAGATTGAAGAAAAACGTCAAAGTAATTCAGAGGCACGCTGGTAGATTTATTACTGGTAGGTTCGAACAACATTCAAATATTATGGACATGTTTACGGAATTCGAAAGGGAATGCTTTGAGGGAAGGCAACGTTCCTTTCGAGGAACACTATTGAGAAAATTTAGAGAATGCACATTTGCAGATGGCTGCAGATCGATTCTGCTGACACCAACACACATTTCGCATAAAGAACATGAAGAGAGGATATGATAAATTGTGACTCATATGAGGTCATATAGAGTGTCTTTGTTCCCTCACTCATCTGCCAATGTAACAGGGAGGGAAATGACTTGTAATGGTACAAGGTAACCTCCGCCAAGCACCATTCTGACTTGTGGACTACATATGTAGACATAGATGTAGAGCGATAAATCGTTCCCTTTAGATCAGTTACGTAGACGAAGCTACGAGGACATCAGTGGGTGCCCGTTTCTTCGTTAGCTGCCAGCAACTTTACGGTGGGGATGAACAATCTACATCGTCTATCACGGCAGGGCGCTTCCCTGAGGCGTGCGATGGCTCCATCGTTTCGTCTTGTGTTGCACATTTAGCCACGAGCCACATAACAATACGACATGCTTGCTTCCGGCAAACCTGCAGCTTCTTGAACAGCCACGATTGTTGGAGCTCCCTCTGGCAGTGCTATGGCTTCTTCAGAATCGCCAATGGCAGGGTCGCCTCTTGCAGTGCTATGCTTCTTGGGCAGCTACAAGGGACAGAACTGCCTCTGGCAGAGCTATGGCTTCTTCAGTAGCCCAGCCTGGCAGAGTTGCCTCTGGCAGTGCTATGGCTTCTTGGGTAGCCACGACTGGCAGAGCTGCCTCCGGTTTCTTCAGTAGCCACGACTGGTACAGCTGCCTCTGGCAGTGCTATGGCTTCTCGGGTAGCCACGACTGGCAGAGCTGCCTCCAGCTTCTTCAGCAGCCACGACTGGTACAGCTGCCTCTGGCAGTGCTATGGCTTCTTGGGTAGCCACGACTGGCAGAGCTGCCACCAGCTTCTTGGGTGGGCACTACTGGCAGAGCTGCCTCCAGCTCCTTGGGTAGCCCTCCAGCTCCTTGGGTAGCCACGATTGGAAGCAGCAGTCCTATTGCTTCTTTGGTAGGCACCACAGCCAAAGCTGCCTCCGGCTTCTTCGGAAGCCACGACTGGTATAGCTGCCTCTGTTCGCAATGTATGTATCAGCTGTCCGTGTAAATTAGTCGCGTTCATCTAAGGTTGCACCCACTATTCTGGCGCCAGATTTTCTCCTGTTGTCCTACTTGTGGCCCTCCGTCGTTAGCGTGTAACATCATCTGCTGTGTCCTTATTGTGAACTGAAAACATGCTGGCTCGTGTTAAGTGGCAGGTCGGATGTAGGGATGGGAAAAACTGTCTGGTTGAAAGTGATACCGGTATTTTAACTCTGAATAACCGGTAATTTTTGGTACTTGTTTTGTTAAAAAATGAATAACGTTTATTCGTAAAATTACCATGCTTTGAAATATTAGATTATCATAGAAACTGGTAAAATGGTCAGTACTGCTTTAATAACAACGCCTACATTTAGAAACCGGCAACGGACAGACTACATACGAATCTACATCATTGTCGTGACAATGATGGGCCTGCTGCCATGTGGCGTGGCCTATTACATGCTATGTGTGTACGTGCAATGTCCTAGACTTGACCTCACGTGGTCAGCATCTAAATATACCTACGTACTCTGGGAGTCACCATATGGTGCATGGCGGAGGGTACCTTGTACTACTATTAGTCGCTTTCTTTCCTCTTTCAATGGCAAACAGAACAAGAGAGTAATTATTTTCTATATACCTCCGTATGAGCCCTAGCTTCTTATATTTTTGGTCCTTGCACAATCGTATGTTGGTGACAAGCTTCAAATACCGGTTCTCTAAATTTTCTCACGAGTGTTCTGCGCAAAGAATTTCGGCTTCTCTACAGGGATTCCCATTTGAGCTCACCAATCACCTCTGTAAAATGTTGATTGAACCTACCGGTAACAAATCTAGCTGCAGACTTCTGAATTACTTTAAAGTTTTCCTTTAATCCGACCTTGTGTCGTTGTCAAATACTAGTGCAGTAACCAACTAGCATCCAATATGCAGTCTCCTTCACTGATGAACCACACTTTCCTAAAATTCTTCCAAAAAAAGGAAGGTGATCATTCGCATTCCCTACTGCCATCCTTAAGAGATCATTCCATTTCATATCACTTACTTTGTCATGCCCAGATACTTAATCAACGTGAGTGTGTGAGGCAGTATACTAATAATGCTGTATTTATATGTTACATGATTGTTTTTCCTACTCATTTACTTTAACTCACATTCTTCTGCATTTAAAATCCTGCTGCCATTCACCACACCAGTCATCATCTATCCTCCTATGTCACTCAACGACGTCGTCTTCCTGCACAACTACAGCATCCTCACCAAACAGCCGCAGATTGCTGCTCACTCTTGTCTGTTACATCATTTATTTACAAGAGTCGTTCAATAACTAGCGCGTAATTTTTTTTCTGAAAGCGGACAGGTTTTATTCAGGATTCCAATACACTATATTATTCTCCACTCTTCTGGCTACAAAACCCTATTTTTCAACATATTCTCTATTCAATGCGACAGGCTTATGTCACCTCACATGGAGGACCTGTATGCTCTCACAGTACCACTCCACTGGCTGAAGCGTCAGAGTCAAAGTCTTGCTGCACTGTTAACTTCCCCATCATTCAGGTCCTGGTTCCCCGGAATGCATCCTTCGTTGGGTCAAACAGATGGAAGTCTGGACGTGCAAGATCCGAGATGCAGGGTGGATGAGGAGGAACAATACAATGAAGTTTTTTGAGCTGCTCTATGATGTGCCGACTTGAGCAAGGCCTTTTGTTGTCATGGAGTAGGAGAAGTTAGTTATTTTTGTGGTGACAAACACGTTGACGTCGTTTATTCAATTTCCTGAGGGTAGCACAATACACTTCAGAGCTGATAGTTGCACCATGAGGGAGGACGCCAAACAGAACAACTCTTTCAGAGTACCACAGACTGTGGCCACAACTTTATCAGCTGAGGGTGCAGTTTTGAACTTTTTCCTCGGAGGACAGGTAGTTTGGCGCCTCTCCACGGATTGCCATTTTCTTTCCAGTTCGAAGTGTAGAACCACCGTTTAATCGCCTGTGACGATGTTCGACATAATTCGTCATGATCATCCGCATATCACGCAAGCAATTCTCCACAGATCGCATTTGTTCCCCTTTATCGTCTTCAGTTAGACGGTGAGGAACCCAGCCGGCACCTAGCTTTTAGTACCCCAACTATACTCCATTCACCGGAACAAGAGACGTACAGCAAACACGGCAAGTCGCGTGACCACAGCGCTGCCGTCGAGGGGTGTACAAGGCAGGGGCGTCAGAAATTAAAAGATGAAAGTCGTGTTTTTTATAATTTGGCACCTGAACATGATAAAGCGATCCGAGAACTACCTTCCGACACCTTTTCTTTACATTACATTGAAATTTATTGTCACTGAAAAAGATAAATATTTAAGCTTTCAGGAAAAGTTGTTTTTTCGCGTTACTCTATATTTATCACGCCGTATCTCCTAAACTGTGTATCGCACAGCAAAATAATTTTATAATTGCCTTTAGGACTATATGTTGATGACGTTTGCAAATTTTCTGCCCAATAGTCAGTAATAGTGAAGTAATAAATTAAAATCTCACGTCTGATGCAGAACTGGTACCAAATCATTATCCGAAATATAGTAAGCGACAAACTATTCCCCTTTAAATGTTTTTGTGGGGGTGTAAGCGAGAAAAGTTTCAGAAAGGTTTGAATTTAATTTTGTAGTTTGTTCGAATGCGATGGGTGCAACCGTTTGTCCTTTATGAGCGATGCATTGTGCGGTTCGCAGGCGCGGTGCTCAGTCAGTGCGGCCGTCTCAGTTGCAGGTGTGAGCTCGTTAGTGGATGTTGCACAGCGGTGATTTCAGGATATCTTAAGTTCATATGTAAAGACGCTTGAAAGACTAGTTGTTGATTATTAGAGTGTTTGTAGCCACGCTGAGCATTCAATGATTTTGTGCGCATCCAATAGCATCGCATGGTTTCTTATTTTATATATTCACTTATTTCATTAGCATCACATACGGCTGTCCTCATTATGTCATCCACGGATTCAGCGAGCGAGGTCGACGTGTCAGTTCTAAGTCCACCAAAGAAGCGAGCAAAGAAGATATTATCATGTTCTTCTGAGAAGCACATGGTGCTTAATGTGTATAAAACGGAACTGTTACATCCAGAGCAGTCGATGAGTGACATTGTTTCGAAAAGAGCTGCAGCTACAGGTGTTGGACGTTCTTCAGTGTATCGTATGATAAGTGAGTACAAGGCCACACTCTCTTTGAAGTCTCCCAAGAAAGGAACATTACGACAAAAACTTTCTGAAAGTATTGATGACTGACAGAAATGCGATACGAAGGAAAGTACACGATTTTTTTTTTTTTCGTAACGAATTGCCAACAATTGACAAAGTGCTTACAATCGTGAACGAAGATGCAGATCTGGGCAATTTTCGGAGTACATTTTATAAGCTATTGAGAGAAATGAATTTCAAATATGTACGGCGTGAGCGCGATAGCATGCTAATAGACAGGGATGACATTTTATGGAGGCAAAGTTATCTTCGAACCATTAAACGGTTGAGAGATGAAGGCAGGCCCATTTACTATTTGGACGAGACGTGGCTGAACGTAGAACATACCCGAAGTTACGCCTGGGTAGATGACACTATAAATTCCTCAAAACAAGCGTTTCTGTCCGGATTATCCACCGGAAGCAAGGGCCCATCAGGTAAAGGGAAACGTTTGGTTATCGCACACATTGGCAGCAAAGCAAGGTTCGTTGAAGAATGTTTGTGGACTTTCGAATCCAAGAAAAGTGGAGATTATCATGAGGCGATGTGCGCCGAAACCTTCGAGAAGTGGTTTCAAGATGTTCTTCCTGGGCTTCAGGAAAATGCAGTTATTGTTCTTGATAACGCGCCGTACCATTCTCGGAGAAAAGAAAAAGTTTCCAATGCGAATTCCAAGAAGTACGAACTATCAGAGTGGTTAAAATCTAAAAACATCGATTTCGAAGACGGTATGTTGAAGAAAGAACTTTTAGATATGGTTAAAAATCACAGAACAGCACACAACGAATACGCAATAGATGAAATGGCGAAGAATGCAGGGAAAACTGTTCTCAGAATTCCTCCGTACCACTGTGAATTAAACGCCATCGAGTTAGTGTGGGCCAGAATCAAAGGCTATGTTGCAGCGGAAAACAAAACATACAAAATGCCGGAAGTTAAAGTACTGCTAGAAGAAGCAGTAAGAACAGCGACTGCAGAGGATTGGAACAAGTGCGTCCTCCATGTCGTAGAAAAAGTGGAAACTCCAATGTGGAAATTAGACTGCATTAGAGAGGACAGAGAGGAGCGGTTTGTTATAAACCTCAATGAAAACGGTTCAAGTTCGACAGAGTGAACTTTGTTTCGTCCTTCATCATTATTATTACTGGTATTGTTATTAAAATTAACAATTAATTGTGTTTGAATGGAGCGTTTTGTTAGCAACCTGAATGAAAATAAATCTGCTTCGACAGACTGAACTCAGATTAACAATATTGTTAAATTTATTTCGTACATTGTTCCCCAGGTTTCTCACGGTCTGCTGTGACAGCTCGGCAGCCAGCCGAACGCCGCCAGCTGTAAAGCGTGCGCCAAGGATTTTCCTCACCCCTACGTATCACGTGAACACCGAATGCTTTCTCTGGAAACGAGCGTAGTCGCACACGTGACACTGTTTATGTTTCGTCCCAGCTCTCGGTGAATAGACATTAGTAGACGAGTGTGTCAGCACTACCAACGGAGACATCCAGTTGAGCTACGTACAGCGATGCCGCCTATAGAAACGTCATCAAACGTATTACTTATTGAACGCCTCTTTCAGATGTAGACGTCATATATAGGGAACAAGAGCAATTATCACACTTCCTTGGCGAACTACCGACGATACCCTCGCCTCTGGTGAAAGCTTGCCATCGAGGACAATGCACTGTTGCCTCTGTGTATATCACAAGGTTTCCATAATTGAAGTCTTCAAACCATTCACAGATCTGTTCGCTTGTACTTTTGTTCACAGTCTGCTCAGGGGTACAGTGTCAAATGCTTTTCAGAAATCTAGATATATGGAAGCTGCCTGTTGCACCTCATCAAAGGTTATCAGGACATCATGTGAACATGTGACATGTGGACATATGAAGCACATTAATTTTATTCAAACTGAATATGTTCCAAAATTCTACAGCAAACAGATGTTAAGGATAGAAGTTCCTGGCAGATTAAAACTGTGTGACAGTCACACCTGCACCACGACATCTGACCGTGGAATGAATGCATGGACAGTCTTTAAGCAAGGAGTTCTTATGTCCTAAGCATAAAATTCTTCCCCCTGTTTCTACTCAACCAATGAACCTCACTAGGCTACTGGTAAAGGTGTGGCTTATCAGTCAAATAGGTTATGTAGCAGCCATTTAAAGATGCTAGAAGTTCTCTGAGCTCTATACGGATCGAACTTCAGTCTTTCTACACTGTAGCGCACAAAGAAACTGGTATACACATGCGTTGTAAGGGTCTACGGATTGCGCGCAGCCGTACGGTACCTTAACACGCGCTCGCCAGCCGACCGTCTGGATTGCTGATAATTTGCTTGGTCAGTTGATGCGCATCCGGCACTGCGACGGAGAGTACGCGGCTGGTCGCCGTCCGCAGCGCGCAGTATTAACTAGCGCGGCCTCGGGCGCGAATATCTCTCTTTTCTTTGCTCACCATGCAGCCATTCGATACGACCGTAATTATCTGGTGTTAGGATGTCAGACACAGTGTTGATAGGTGCACGTAGCGTGCATGTTTTATAATCCGCCTTTGTTAATAAAACTGTTTAAACTTACTTCTCGTATTCGCGTATTGCCATACCTCAAGGACCCACCGTTTACAAATCCTGACAAAATATTCATGTAATCATCTTCCGGGACAACAACACAATAGCGTATTCAAATACAGAGATAGGTAAACGGGCAGAAAACGGCGCCACAGTCGGCAACTCCTATATAAGACAAGTGTCTGGCGCAATTGTTAGATGGGTTACAACCGCCACAATGGCTGGTTATCATGACTTAACTCTCTGAAGGGCAGGCAAAACTGTAACTAACCACATACCTAGACGGTTTCAATGGGCGGTGGTCACTGTGTCTAACCAAATAATATTTTCTCCCTTTACCGCTCAGAGGCCAGTAGTCTCTTTGCCAACCACCAAATTGTTGCCTAAAATGCCGCTAGATGGCAGTGCAGGTCTTCTGCGTGAATTTTTGCCGCGTATTCAGAACAGTTGATACTTCATTGTTAGCACTGTTCATGGAAGCAGCGTGCAGTATTCTCTGTAGTTCTTCTTTATACGACTATTTTTGGGAGGTAATCGCTTATATTTACGTGTTGAACATACGTAAGTCTACGTGTAATGTAACTTTAAATTGAAATAGAATCTTCCATGTTTTACATACAAATTTCCGTGTGGTTAGTGCTGCTAACCACCGCCCTTCTGCTCCACCCAGTATATTTTCTTCGCCTCCATCGAATATGTCTAGCCCTAAAGGAATAACTGAGGACGAATGTTACCGAATTTTATTTGAAGAAATATCTTCTAGTGACAGCAGTGTTGACAGTGATGGAAATGACCCCATATTCACGACAAGCTGTGCAGGTTCTAGTCTTGTGTGCAGTCGTGTCGTTCTAAATTTAAGCTGTTGTCTTCATGGAAAGAATCGTTATTTTCATGGACAATTATTTTACATCATATGATTTGTTCAAGGACCTAAAATCCAATGGTGTGTACGCTTGTGGAACAATAAATCCCAGAAGGAAAAACATACCAAAACTCAAGGAGGAAAAGGAACTGGAAAGAGGGGAATTCGATTACAAAATAAGCAATGATAGCATAGTAATCAATAGATGGAAAGATAACAGGGCAGTCAACTTGATTTCAACATGTCATTCACCATCAGATGTGTCCACAGTAACTCGAAAAATGAAAGATAGAACAATAACCAATATCACTTGTCCAATTGTGTTGAAAGACTACAATTCCAGTATGAACTATGTGGATAATTTTGATCGACTAGAGTCAGACTATGCTATTGACAGAAAAAGCAAGAAATGGTGGATGAGATTGTTTCTTCACTTTTTAGACTGCAGTGCGACAAACGCGTTCATTATGCACAAAGAAATCGAAATGGAGCAGTTCTCCAATAAAGACTTCCGTCGAGAGGTGTACAAAAACTTGTTGGCTCCAAAAATAGTAGCAGCTAATTTTGCTTCTGTATCCCATAGTAGCATAGCAACCCAGATCAAATCACACAAACCATACGTAGACGAAAGTATTCGCCACGAAAGCAGTAAGCAACAACCAATTCACTCCTCATCTAGAAGATGCGCAGTTTGCAGTTCAAAGAAAAATCCAGTGTGGATGTGTTCAGTGTGCAAAGTACCTTGGTGTCTGAGAGCAGGTAAGAATTGTTTCAAGAGATACCAAGAAAATTAAAAAGTAGTTATTTCAATGTTCAACCACCAAATATCGAATTGTATACCACCACCAAATATCGAATTGTATACTACCACCAAATATCGAATTATATACTGTAATGGGGTGGTGGTTACCTGTAGTGACCACATTTAATGTTAATATTTTGTTGTTGTTTAAGTGAATTTTTGCAGACTCAATGTATAAAACATGTCAAGACAATCAAACAAACGTGTTACAAGTAAAAGAAATTTGAAATTTGCAAGTAATTTTTCTTGCCTCACTAGGGTAAATTTTAGTACTGTTTACCTGCCCCTCAAACAGTTAAGTGAGTTTGAACATGTTGTCATAGTCGGCGCACAAGCCATGGGACACATCTCCGAGGTAGCGATGGAGTGGGGATTTTCCTCTATGATCATTTCACGGGTATACCGCGAATAACAAGACTCCAGTAAAACATCAAATCTCCAACATAGCTACAGTCAGAAAAACATGCTTCGAGAATGGGTCCAACAACAACTGAAGACAATCGTTCAACATGAATTGTGCAGACTTGAATGCTAGGCCATCACAGATTTCAATTCTGGGCCATCAACAAGTGTCAGCATGCCAACTATTCAACAAAACATCATCAATATGGGCTTTCGGAGCCGAAAGCCCTCTCGTTTACCCTTGATGACGGCACGATATAAAGCTTTACACCTCATCTGCGCCTGTCAACACTGACATTGGGTTGTCGATAACTAGAAACGTTGCCTGGTGAGACGAGTCTAATTTCAAATTCTATCGAGCGGGTGGATGTGTACGGGTATGGAGACAACCTCATGAATCCATGCACCCTGCATGTCAGCTATTCAAGCTGGTGGACGCTCTTTAATAGAGTTCCAGTGATATGGACTCCTGATATTTCTGGATACACCTCTGACATGTGACACGTGCATCCATTCATGTCCACTGTGCATTCCGAACGACTTGGGCATTTCCAGCAGGACAATGCGACACCCCCATGTCCAGAATTGCTACAGAGTGGCTCCAGTGACACTATTCTGAGTTTAAACACTTCTGCTGGCCACATTATTGAGAATATCTGGGATGCCATGCAAGGTGTTGTTCATAAGAGATCTCCACACCCTTGTACTCTTAAGGATTTATGGACAGCCCTGCGGGAGTCATGGTGTCAGTTCCCTCCAGCACTATTTCAGACGTTAGTCTTCATGACATGTAGTGTTTCAGTACTTCTGCGTGATCTCGGGGCCCTATGCGACACAAGGCAGGTGTACCACTTTCTTTGGCTCTTCAGTGTAGAATAAATTCATGTTAACATTGTCTGACATGCGGGAAGAGCCCGGCCAATCAGTACTATTTACCCAGGTATATGTAGATATACCACGGCAAAGAAGAAATGACCAATGTATTTGTGATAATTACGTGACTGCTCTTCACAGTCACATGAAGGCACATATGTTCACATGTGTAAAGGTAAGAAAAATGTTTAAAAGTGTACAGTGTAAAGAGCGCAGTTGTTTGTCGATAATAAAGTGGGCTTCTCAGAAACTAAAGTAATGCTATGGTCCAAGTATTTGCGTGTGTGATTTCGTTGTTCATGTCGTGTCACAAATATTTGCTCATGTGTCTTGTAGAAAGTTTTTCACTTGCAATCAGTGTAAGGAGTGTGTCAGAACTCTCCAATACATTGATTAAATATTACACTGAGTACTGAAAACAATATAGACAACTTCAGGGTATTCTTTGCATTGTGTAAGATTCTGCGATTCTCTATGGAAATAAATAAGCACTCACATATCGATAGTAACAATCTGAGGGCAAAACATGGGAGCACGATTCTAAGCATTGTTGCGAGACGAGGTTTGTCTGCGACGGTAATATTTCAGTAGTGTTGGTCGAGAGGTCTGAGACAGAAGACGTGTAACGCTGCCCTCACGTCAGTGATGGCAGATCTTACCACACTCAAGGCCTGATTTCATTTATATGGCCAAGAGATTTAGATGGCTTAAATACGCTTGAAGATGGAATTCAAGGTAAAATTCGCTAGTATAGCGTACAGCGCAGTGGCAGGGTTAGGCTCATGATTGTTAGTCCGAGTTTGCAATAATCCCACGTTTTGCTTGTCAGTCAAAGAAGCCTCCTTATCCTCCAAATAAAATTATTCTCCATATCTAATTCATAAATATGCTTTGGTTATTAAATGTTAATGTAACTTTGAAATTGAAATATTTTTTTAATCTGGCACTCAACCACTATTGATACGTATAAGGACATTGTCAGGCATTTCGCCATTATCAATACATGTCAAACTATTATTGGTCACAATGATTTCTAAAGTTTTTAAATAGACTTAATTTATGAAATCCCTTCTTACAAGTTATTTAGTGGTTAACAGGACCCAAGCAAACTCCTTTTAATTAATTTCATTCTTAGTAACAATAAGCTTTAGCCGCTGCTGCTGCGAATAGCTGTGAACCACTTGGAAAAAGGCAGCCATCTAAAGAGGTGAGTGCAAAACGTATGAGCATACAGAGACACTGACACACCACAACATGTCATGTACTCTAAACCAGTAAATTCCATTACACAATCCAGATTCTGTATTACTTGTATAGTCTTATTCAAATGCGCAGTCACATAGCTTAGGTATTCATTGCTACAGGTTCATTTGTTCCTGTAGTTTTTCATATTTAAATACGCAGTCAGATAGCTTATCCAAATATTAGTTTTAAGTAAGTTTTTCCATGTAACGATCTGTTGAGGGCTTGAATGACAGTGAAACTGACACTCATAACAGGCACACAGTTAGATTGCTTACCGAATCCATTTTCACACACGAACATACGAGGTGTATTTTTTAAGTAAGTACCATTTTGAAATTAAAAAAAGACGTGCTAAGATATCTCAATAATCTTATTTTTACGTGAAAACTTGTATCTTAATCTACGCACTGACGCCATTACAGTCTGATTCTTCCTTGTTTACGTTGTGTACTGAGTGTTTACGACGCCTCCGATAATCATTGAGTCCCGCACCCTGTGAAGTACGGGCTGTTATATGATTTCTTAGCGCTAAAGGCCTAAAAGCAATCGATATTCATCGTGAGGTCTGTGCAGTTTACGGAGAAAACATTATGAGTGATGGAACGTTAAGGAAGTGGGTGAGAACATTTAAAGATGGCCGCACAAATGTGCATAATGAACAACGGAGTGGGCGTCCTTCGGTCGTTAATGAAAGTTTGGTGCAGGAAGTGGACGATAAGGTGAGAGAAAACGGCCGCTTTACGATTTCCTCCTTGCAGGATGACTTTCCTAATTTTTCTCATAGTGTTTTGTATGGCACTGTGACCGAGCACCTGAGTTACCAAAAATTGTGCGCCATTGGGTACCGAAAATGTTGACGGATGTGCACAAAGCCAAACGTTTAGACAGTGCATTGACTTTCCTTAAGCGGTACCACAACGACGGTGATGATTTCTTAAGCCAAACTGTTACGGGCGATG
The DNA here is from genome assembly GCF_021461385.2 of Schistocerca piceifrons. Classification (NCBI taxonomy): domain Eukaryota; kingdom Metazoa; phylum Arthropoda; class Insecta; order Orthoptera; family Acrididae; genus Schistocerca; species Schistocerca piceifrons. The sequence continues at coordinate 125,823,108 of NC_060142.1, read as the reverse complement.
AAACATGGGTGGCCTACGTCACACCAGAATCAAAGCAACAGTCCATGGAAGTTGAGCAAGGGCATCTTTTTGCTGCAAGACAATGCCTGTCCGCATGTGGCAAATCAGACCAAAGATCTCATCACATCTTTTCGATGGGAAACTCGAAATCATCCTCCGTACAGTCCCGATCTTGCGCCCAGTGACTACCATCTGTTCCTGCACTTGAAACACCTGGGCAGTCAGCGTCTTCAAGAGGATGACGAAGTCAAAACAGTGGTGATGCAGTGGTTAACGAGTCACGGAGCCTATCCAAAAACTGGTACAACGTTATGACAAGTGCCTCAATATTTACGGAAATTATGTAGAAAAGTAGATAAAGGTACAGGCTTTCATGTAAAAATAAAATCATTGAGATATCTTAGCACGTCTTTTTTTTAAATTTCAAAACGGTACTTACTTAAAAAACATGCCTCGTAGTTCATTTGTTGTAGGTACGTTACATAATTAGAGCTAACTCTGTTGCTAAACAACATTACTGGAAATCAAAGAACGCAGTCAGATCAACATTACACACACAATGGTTACAGCTGCACTGTCTTGTTACTAATTATATATGTACTTTCTTTTTCAGCAATAACTGTGTATTATTGTCTATGTTAATAATAAGAATTGTGTCTGACATATTTCACGACTTGCTGTCGAAAACTAAAAGTTAGGTATATTATTTTGTGTGTGATATTATTGATGCTAAGTGGCAAGCAATTTATCTTACATTAGCAGAACTCAGTATTTCTGTTTCGTAAGTGATTTTTTAACGAGATAAATTTGTCGGTGAAAAATTATTTCAAACGCACATAGGCTTTATTTGTTGTAGGTACATTACATAAGTAAAAAAAATTACATGTCCCATTTAAACTCAGCACCAAAATACGCAAACTCCGAGCAAAGAGGAACATGTCCCCAATTACTTCCAAGCAGACATAAACATGTCCTCTCAGTCAATGGGAGGGCCCCACCTGGTCTCATGTTCTGCAATATTACGATTTGATTTATCAGTATCTCAGTTGGTGATTGGAGGTTAGAGTTGCAGCGTTTAGACTGCACAGTCTCTACTCTATCAACTTTATAGTGTTTTGTGAAAGTTTTCGTTCAATAAGTTTTAGAAAATATGGATGACGACGGGTTAGTTACAGTTGGTTCTGCAAATCAAGGATGAGAAAGACACAGAAGACAGCAAGTTTAAGGACATTAGCTAAGATACAAAGACACAGAGATCTCTTTGTTGATAGGTTTTCTACCCTTGTCCACACTTGAACAAAGGTATTAAATGTGCTCGAGTGAAACCCAAAGATGCTTTGAACGCAAAAAAGTTCTTTATAAAGAAGCACATAAGAATAAACAAGATGGAATTATTGCCAGTTTGGCAAGTCTAAATACAGTTAACAGACATGGACCTAAGCATATATCAGCAAGATCACAGAAACACAACTGTACAGTGAAGTGAAACATAATTTCTAGAAGTGGAAAGGTGATCCCTGTATGCAAAACGTTATTTGTGCACATCACCCTTTCAAAAGCAACCTGCGTGCACAGCATTGCTCTAAAGAAACGAAATTGAGGAAGTGTACCATGGAAGACAGATGACGCCAAAAAAGAGTTGGAAAAATAGGCTTTGAGGTTATTTTTGAGTAACCTGAAAGGTAGAGAGACCATTGTAATCGAAATTAATCGATGACAATTTAATTACAGGCAGATTTAAACAAGGTGAAATTGTGTTCAATTTACATTCCACAATTTCACAGGGTCTGACGGATTCAAAAAGCATGATTACTAGGGTATTTAATGAGTACAATATAGGGTTTAGATCCCCTGCTACAGATTTATTGTGCTCTTGTTATGAACTAGACCTCAAAATTAAATCATAAAATTAGAAAAGGCTAAATCCATTAAAGAACAATCAGCCAGCAACAAACATGCTAGAAAAATAAATCCACAGAATAAGAGCGACTTACTTTTACGAACTTTTGGGGAAGAATAAAGATGATGAGTTAACACGCTCTGACCTACAGCAGGTGCAACCCCCAAAACCAGCACCCAGGAGGCATTTTATAAAAGACAGGTTAGCTTTTATTGTTATTGTGTTGTCAGGTGAGTTGCAAAATATCCATTATTTTATATCTGGAGGATAGAACAGGCTGTACAAGGGGCGACTGAAGTATCCTCAGCCATCTGGAATTTTCTGATCTCAAAGGAAAACGATTTGTCTGAAAATGTCCACGCAATAAGACTGTCTTTTGATGGGTATCCAGGGCAACATAAAAGTAACTGCTTGATCCACACTATGATGTACTTTTTGGGCATTGTCAGTCACAACATCAACATGATTCTCGTTACATTTCCTGTACGAGGAGCAGTTTCCATGCCCCGCAGAGAAAGCGGCCTACCATGAGCACCCAGGGAGGATACTACAGTATCTACCAAGTTTATCTGCAGGATTCAGGAGCATGACCTAATTCATGATAAGAATGAAAGTTTTTTGAGGAAGGGAACAAAAAGTGGGAAGAGGAGAGAACAATCGGTGGTGGAAAGAACAACTCTTGTTCGCCAAGAAGTGCCCACCATTGTAGTGAAATTAATCAACAACTGCAGATTTCAAAGTGATGCTGAAAAATTCGTTTCTCTGCAGAAGAGGGCTTGGTCATCTGCCAAATGTTTCAACCCCTTAACACCTTTAGAACGTGTTCCACATGACCATACTATAAAAGTAGCTAAGAAGAAGGAGTTGGTCTATGATGACAACGAGAAAAGCAAAACTGGCTTGCCTTGGTATGAGACAATTCTTGAGGAGAGAACTGAATGTCGCCAAAATAATGAGGGTGATGAAGAAGAGTGAGAGACTGACTCTAGAAACAGATATTGGAAGGCACATCTCGAACTTTTGCTAAGCCTAGTTTCTACAATCATGCTTTCATATAATTATCATGTAATTTGCATTTGGGTGACTTGTTTGTTTTTGCTTGGAACCTTCTCAACTCATTAACAATATATGTGTACCCAGGGAGAACTTGTAAGGGAAACACCAAACATGTGAGGTGTGCCCGCCAAGTCACCACCTCAGCTCTGTCACGTCGATCAGTAATAGTTGCGCACTAATCTCCGGTGCTCCTGAGCGTTTGGCGCGTTTTAAGCCTATTTATACACATTAATGTTGTGCTTGTATTCAAGCAATAAATAACATCTAGCATACTTTCGGCATTAGTGGCTAAGAGGATAACTGAAGAGAACAGAGGTTTCCAGGAAATTTGTAAAGAAAAATTTTATACATGCTATCTGTGTTTTCGGCGATGTCCGAAAGAACAGACCCCACATACATATAATGCAAGCAAGGACGAATAATTGATCACTTCAGTGCAGATGCATACCATGCTCGAACTCTTACGGTAATTGGTGAAATGCCACAAGTGATAAGGATATTGGAGAAGGGGCACTACATTGGTAGTGTGTGGATAAGCTGAGAATTGGGTCTGACGGGAGGCACGCTGGGTAGTCCATGCAGCTGCAATGACCACTGTGTCCGGATGGCATAGTGGGCACTGCATCTGCTTAGTAAACAGGCGATCAGGGTTCAGATGCCAGTCTGGCACATTTCCAACTTTCCCCATTGATGTAAATCAATGCCCACTGGCAGCTAAGAAGAATTCTGTTTTGTAAGTGGAGACGAAGTATTGCCATCTGCTTCACACTCTGCAAAACCCAGTTCATTTACAGCAGCGTTTCCTTTAGATTAAAATGGAAGAAAGGAAAAATTTGCTCATCTAAAATAAATAATTTGTCTTCAACAAAACAGTATGTTATCAGCAGTTGGGCAACATGAGGCAGTCACAAAAACACCATATGACTTACACAATATTCTTGCAAAAATCATTAAATCTTTTACTGATGCTGAGTTAGTGAAGCAATGTATGAACTTTCTCAAAGTTTGTTTCAACATTTCTCAAACAGTAAACAAATAACGGCTGAGAATCTACTTGGCACCACCACATAGAAGATATTTCAAAACATATGTTTGTGTGTGTAATTAATAAAATAAAAATATGCAAATACTTTAGTCATGCATGTGATTCCAGTACACATTTAGCTTCGATGGGTCAATTTTCATTATAGAATTTGTGCATTACTGCACAAGTTATGGAGTAATAGAAGAAGACTTTCTTGTCACTGCAACCTTGAGAGATCACACGGAGGGTTGTAATTTTCAGGATGCAATTAAATATTTTTTAGAACAAAATGGCTCTCCTACGAACAATTTAATATCAGTGCTTACAGACAACTCTCCATCAATGACTGGCAAAACAATGGTTTTATAGTGAAAGATGTGCATTCATTCTCATTCACCATGCACGCCTTTCATACTTTATTTTTCATTCTTAACGAGGGTTAATATGTTATTCTTTCACTTTATAATATGCAGTAGTATGCTTACTCTGGTAGATAATTTGCTATGCAATTATTACATTGATTTGTGAGAGAGGACAGGAACAGGATATTTTTCTTTATTTTGTACTCAATGTAGCAGACTTGGACACCACTGTCGAGTTATTGTACATCCTCTTAGAGGAGATATGGAGAGAGGAGAAACTGCCAACAGATTGTAAACGAGGTATTATCTTGAAAATACCCAAAAAAGGAGATGTTACTGCAGCAACTGGCGTGGCATTACCCTATTGTCAGTTCCGAGTAAGGTACTTTCGAGGATCATTTTAAACCGCATTAAGGATTCTGTGGAAGCACAACTGAGGAGAGAGCAGGCAGGTTTTAGGAAATATCAAAGCTGTGTGGACGTTATCAGCACACTCAGAATTATTCTGGAACAAAGTGCGGAGTGGCAACAAACTCTCTACCTTACCTTCATTGACTTTGAAAAGGCTTTCCACTCTGTCAGTCGAAGAGTCATATGGGATACTCTTGCAAAATATGGCATTCCAACAAAGATTATTAACATCATCAAAGAAATGTATGAAGACTATGAATGCCAAGTACTGCATAATCCTTTTTCAACTTAACTTAACTTTTTTTTTTTTTTTTTTTTTGACCATGTGATGAAGAGAGTGATGGGGGGCCGGAAGAGAGGTGTACAATGGGGGGATGCGAGATAGGCTCGAAGATCTAGATTTTGCAGGTGGCATTTGCTTAATGGCACAATGATATCGAGACATCGAAGAGAAACTGGCCAGGTTACAGAGAGAGGCGGAAGTTGAAGACCTCAAGATAAATGTTTGCAAAACTAAAGAAATGTGGATAAATATGACTGTCACGAATAGGCTGGCCATTAATGGAGAGGATGTAGAACAGGTCCAATCTTTCCTCTATTTCGGAAGTATAGTCACTACTCCAGGAGGCGCTGAGGACAACGTAACTGGTCGCATCCGCAAAGCAAATGGTGCATTTGTCTAACCGTACCCCGTCTGGAGAAATAGGAACATCTCAAAGAAGACCCAACTCCGGCTTTCTTAATAGCAGTGTGAAGGCTGTTCTGTTGTATGGTTGCAAAACTTGGAAGGTGGCTAACAACATCAAAAACCAGCTCCAAGTTTTTATCAACTGCTGTCTCAGGTGTATTTTAAATGTGAGATGGCCAGATATAATGACAAATGGAGATCTTTGGAGGGAGACAAATCAGCAACCAATCAATATATAAATCAAAGAAAGAAAATGGAACTGGACTGGGTAAACATTGAGGAAACCAGATCGAGCTACTGAAAGGATAGCTTTGGATTGGAACCCTCAAGGAGTTAGAAAACGTGGTCATCCCAAACAGACGTGGAAAAGGACGATCGAGAGAGAAGCTGCAGATGATGGGAAAACCTGGAGTGAAGTGAAGAGACTTGCTATAAATCTAACTAGGTGGAGGAATTTCGTCACGGCCCAAATACGCCCCAGAGGGAACAACAGGAACTAAGCAAAAGGCACAACAGATAGCACAACTGCAAATGAGAACATTCTCTGAGTAAGCTCTCTGTCCCATATGACTAACCTCTTTGGTTCTTGTGTTGCTTACATTTGTATTCTGAAGTGTTTTGCGATTACATTTGTGAAGTGAAAGAGAGCGTGTTGTGTTCATGAGATGGAAGGTTAATAATCTGCATCTGTTAGTATAATAAAAGATTATCCAGCTATTATTAGCAAATCTCAAATGACCATCACAATAAAAGAGAAAGCTGATAACTTAAAACAAGTTCACCAATGATGCATGTTAAGTTTTGGAATAGACATTACAGATACTCAAATATTTAAAAAGTGCATACCATGAAGGTAAGAAGACAAGAAACGTAAAGATAATATTTAAAAAATGGAACATCTTTTGAAGTTTTTAGATGGGGATGGCTGAAACTCTACATAGAATTCCTGGTAAGTCCCCCTCTATCGCCATTTTTTGTTATGCGCTTAACAATTTTTAATTAGGAATTAGGAAACTATTTGAATTGCTTATTGTTGAAAGGCACGAAGTTCACATTTGTAACAAATTTGTTTTTGCGTGATTTTGCATTCTAATAAGATAGGTGCATGTTTTGGAGTTGAAAGAAACTACATTCTGGCATTGCAAGTGCCATTAACACAGCTATCAGATTAGTCATTCCGTGTTGAAAGGAACTTTGTTGTGCAGTTAGTGTCTTTCAACACGGAACGTCTATCAGCACCAGAGATGCAGCCACGTTCAGATGTCAAGATTGGCTGTTTTCGTTTGCGTGGATATTGAGTATTGTTGATGATATATCCTATGTGGTTGTGGTGCTGTGCACATCATTTTTGTGCTGTGTTCATAAACGTATTTTCATTATGGATGATGAAGTTATGGCAGGAAAGAAACATCAATGCAAAGAAGAAAATTACGCCAGGAATGAAGTAAAGCGATCAAGAGTTAAGGGTACCGTACACATAAGCTATGTAGGAAAGGCAGTTCCTCAGAAAAAAGTATTGGACCTCCATGCAGGTATGACAGAAATTATTGTTTTTACCTAAATATTATCTGTCCAACCATATCACATCCATAAAAGTGATCCAAATGATTACACTGTTCAACAAGGATTCTATTTCTGATATTAAAGTGTGTGCTTCTAAACCAGTTTACCACGGGAAATTCAAATATGTAAACAAAATATCGTTGTCAGGGATACATTTTAGTTCAACAGCAGGTAGGAAGAATCAGACATTATTGGGTCATCCCTCGCCACACCTATGTCATTAAGACCACCTGGAATAGCTCATTAATTCTAATGGCGACAGCCGGTTGCTGCTTCGGCAGTAAACCTTCACGCTTCCCAGAGGCAGGTGCATCGAGTTTACAACAGTGGTATTAGCTGTAATTTGTGTCAATCTTAGCAAGTGGGTATTTTGGCTGACAAGTAACCACCTCTGTCATATTTCTGAGCACAATTGAACTTATAAGTTCCTGTGATTAAACTGATTTAGCCTGAAGGTAAATTGGCTGCTTGTTTTTACATATCAGCATTTCTCTAGTATTAATGTAGTACACGTGTATTACTGAAGAGGTATTTTTAAATTTTCAGAAATGCCATGTCATCGTGGATGTCAATAAAAGCCAAACAACTTCTGCTATATCTATGGGAAGTTCACCTTTGTCAGAAATAAGAAGAAAATTTCAACAGTCATAAAAAGAGCATATAAACATGACTGGAGTAAAGGTAGGAGACCAAAATAAAGAATGGGCATCTTATTTTTGTTGTGCTACATGTTACTGAAAACTAATTCAGTGGTGGAAAGGTAAAGAGAATGTGGCATTGTTCGCTGCGCCCACAGTGTGGAGAGAGCCCAACGACCACGTTACTGGTTGTTATTTCTGTCTAAAAAAATTCTGGGTTTTACAAACAAAAAATCGAAGAGGCACATTGTTTACCCAGATCTACCTTCAGTGAAAATGTCAGTGCAGCATTCTGACAGCCATCCAGTGCCTTCACGAGCTCTATGTCAAATTTGGAGTGACAGTGAAGTAAGTATTACTGAAGAAATCACAGATGATGAGCCTTTATGTGACTGCACAAGTGAGTCATGGCCACATTTGTTAACACAAGCTGATTTAAATGATTTAGTACATGATCTAAATAAACAAAAAGCACAGCTGCTCATAGTGGTAGACTCTTTTTAGTAAGTTCCAATTTGCGGTGCCTACGGCTTCGACCACATCACGAAGCACCATTCAAGCATTGTCCTCCATATTTTGCATAGAAGGTTTGCCAGAGGTACTTGTTTCGGACAACTGACCACAGTTTTGTGAACGAAGTGGCATTGGTCATCTAACAATTGCTCTGTTTCACCCACAGTCCAATGGAGAAGCAGAATGCTTCATATGTACTTTTAAACAACTGATGGCCAAGCTTCACACCACCCACACATGAGAACAGGCACTGCAATTCTTTCTCGCCTCCTATCGCTCCCACCCACAAGACAAACCATATTTCGATTTTTGCAAATTTTCACCGATGGAACTTCTGCATGGCTACCGCCATCAGACATAGCTACACTTGCTACACCTATTGCAGCATACGGCGCCATCAATGGTCTGCAAGTATTGCTTTGTGCCATGCGATCTTGTTCTTTTCAGGGTATATGGCAACCATGGGCACTGGGAAATAGGTGTGATCCAGGAACGCATTGGCTCTTTTATGTACTCGATTGCAGGTCCCGATGGTTTGCTGCACCGCCACCAGAACCAAATTTGTTTGTGTTATTTGCTCCACGATTCTGCTGCTTTTCTTTCCCCAGATTTACAGCCTCACAGGACCGCACGGCCCTCGCAGCTGCCCACTGGTGCAACCAGGGCCCCCCAGGAGGAGCAGCTGGATGACGCGCCCTCACCATCCCCACTTGCTGACTCTATGAACGTGGACCCATTGCGGCCATCATTACCCCCAGGACACGCCCTCAGGCCTGGACGTGTGCCCAGGCAGCAGTTTTCCAAAATACATTCCTGTTACCTCGCAAGCCAGATGGTGGGGTACGGTCTGCAGTACGCTGTCCTCCACGGTCACGGCTCCCGGATCATATCCGCATCCAGTGCCCTGCCTCCCCCCTCCCCTTTGTCATTCACCTCTTCCCTACATGACAACAGTGCGGCACTTCGGGAGGAGGGTGGGAGGAATGTGCTGGTGTAAGCTGTCGCCAGCATTCGGTCAGCAAAGGCAAAGTGCAAAGATCAATTAGTAGGCACTGGATCAAGCACACCTGGCATGAGAGAGGCCAGACAGGCACACCCACAAGCAACAAGCTGCCAACACCCTCTTGGCAGCATGTATTTAGGCCACGGCCACTGACCTGAAGGCCTGACTCAATCATCTAGTTTGGCACATGTCAGTTTACTCGCAGACGGCTTTTGTTTGTCACAGGCTATGACAGTACACAGCGACCAGATTAGTGCGTGTAGCGATACTAGTTTACTTCAACCAGAATTTTACTTCACTAGCAGTGAAAAACTAAAGCTGTGATAGCAAGACTACAGATATTGACATTACATCAGTCTGCAAGAGGACTATTACTGATGAGCTTGTACTACAAAACATGGACTCTATTCAAGGTAAGTACATGTTTCCAGTTCATGTGAATAAAGAACCGTATTAATCGACATGGGCATTTGTTTTGTAGAAAGAGCATGCCGGCCACCTATAACACCATCATTTCCTTTGTTTCCTTGTGGTACAAGAACCTGTGACAGAGTGTAAAATACACTCACTTACACAGCATTTTGTTGTTGTTGGCACACACAGTTTCCTCGTATTTATATAACTATCCTTTGGGGAGCAAGCGAGAGACCTCCACGTGAGCAGTTACTCTTTTTGCCCTTGGAATGCATCTTTCGTGTGCCTTCATCACTGCCGGTGCTCCCTGGGCAACTAAGTGGTCCTTTCCAATTGGGCTAACTTTCGCAGAAGGCGATTTAAAGATAATTCCAACAGCGATTATGAAATTAACAACAATATGAATCCCTGTACAAACAGCACTGTTCAGAGCCAACCTGGAAACGAGTTCAGAATATGTTAACTGAATGTTGAGGGACTGTCCAGAAATCAGGGCGAAACACTATCTAAAATTTTGAGAGAGAATAGGGCAGACGTCTTGGCACTGCAAGAGACTCATACTGAAGATGACAACACTCTGTGGAAGTGGGGGCACATCCCAGGCTATAAATTAGTGTCCAAATTAACCACCCTCAATATGGAGTTGCCAGCTTTGTCCTCAATATGGAGTTGCCAGCTTTGTCCGCAACAACCTAAAGGATGTCTCAGTTATTCTCTAGGAGAATTCAGACAAAGAAAATGTTATGGTAGCGGTGATTCAGATCGGAAATATAAAAATAGCAAATATCTACAAACCACTGAATAGCGCTTGATGCAAGCAACTCCCAGTGCTAGAACATCCTGCAATATTTGTAGGTGATTTTAACAGCCACAGTTATGAGTGGGACTGTGCCAAAGAGGATGAAAATGGTAGAAGTCTGGCAGAATGGATGGAAGCAAACAATTTAAAGCTCCATTATGATGCAAAGGGAAAAGGCACATTCAGGTGTGGAAGATGGGGTACAGAGAGCACACCTGACCTCTCCTGCCAATTATGGACCCTTCGGAGAGTAGTAGCGGAAAGGTCCTGCATGACTTTCCCAGAAGCCAGCATCACCTCATTCTCACCACCTACGGGGTACACATTCCCCCAGTGCGATTTGCTCCTGTATCCCGCTGGAACTTTCAAAAAGTACATTGGGATAAATTTTCTAAATTGCTGGACGAGTCAATAACACAGGTCCCTGCACTTCCAAAATCATACACAAAGTTTTTAAAGATTGTAATATCTACTGCCAAAAAGAGTATACCCAGAGGATGCCAGAAAGAATACATACCCGGCTGGAACGAAGAGATCAACCAGCTTTTTAACCAATTCAAGGAAAATGGAGACCAAGAAACAGATATGAACGTTATGAATTCCTTGAATGAACAAAGGAGAGAAAAATGGCATAAAGAAACAAGGGACCACGATTTCAAACACTCCAGTAGAATAGCATGGACGCTGATTCACAAACTTGTAGAAGACCCTTCCCACAACAAAGAAAACTCAACAGTCTCATGCAACTCAATCGCCAGTCACTTAGTGAGAGTTTCCAAGGTCCCAACAGATAAAGCAAATCTTCAGCAAGTAAAGAGAGAGCTCACAGAAGTCAAGAAATCTCTGCAACATGACCCGGAATTCTCTTCTTCATTTACAATCACTGAACTGAAGACAGCCCTTAAGCAAACAAAATGTAGAAAATCTGCAGAAGCAGATGGGCTTTACTCAATTTTTGGTGCACAGTGGACCGGTAACGCGAAATTGGTTGGTTTGCCTTTTCAACGAAATTCTTCGTACCGCAACATTACCCAAAAAATTTAAAAGAGAAAAATTACCACTAATCAAAAAGCCAGGGAAAGAAGGAACAGCTACAGAACACTTCCGCCCAATATCTCTACTTAGCTGTGCTTACAAGCTATTGGAAAGAAAGATTCTAAACCGAATCAAAGATCAAATTAATGCTATATGATACCACCTGAACAAGCTGGATTCAGACCTCATAGAAGCTGCTGTGAAGAAGTGCTCTCCTTGACTACTCACATAGAATCTGCATACCAGAAGAAACTTAAAATTGGAGTAGTGTTCATTGACCTGTCAGCAGCTTATGACACGGAGTGGCGCGAGAGCCTATTATTGACATTTTTGCGAGCAATACCTTGTAAAACTCTAGGTAACCTCTTAAGTAACATGTTAAGCAATAGGCGGTTTAAAGTACATCAAGGAGAAGAGAAAAGCGGATGGCATGTACTCAGTGACGGATTACCTGAGGGCTCTGTTCTTGCTCCAGTGTTATTCAACCTCTACACAGCCGACCTGCCAAATTTGACCTGCTGAAAATTTCAATATGCAGATGACCTGGCAATTTCATATCAGAGTGCAGACCTTTCTGAATGAGAAGAACACCTAATGAACAGCCTTACTAAACTTTATGAGTATTTTGGGACATGGCGACTGAGACCAAGTTTCTAAAACTGAGGTAAGCCTGTTCCACCTCACTAATCGCCTTTCATCAGCAAAGATCAGTCCACAGTTCGGCCCTCTTGGCACAGCCAGATATAACAAACGCCCAAAATACCTGGGAGTCACTCCGGACAGAACTTTAACATACAAAAAACACCTTTCCAACTTGACCAAGAAGATACAAACACAAGTGAACCTTGTGAGAAAGCTGGCAGGCAGTACATGGAGAGCAACCACATCAGTCATCCGAGAAGCATCCCTTGCACTGGTATATTCTGCAGCAGAATACTGTGCACCAGTTTGGCTCCGAAGCGCCCACGTAGTGCAAGTAGACGTCCAAATGAACTCAGTTATGAGAGTAATTAGTGGTACAGTCCAGTCTACACCTACTTGCTGGCTACCAGTGCTTTCTAACATCTGTCCATCAGACCTCCATCGAAAGGCTGCTTTTTACAACCTCTATCAGCAAGTTTCTGAAAACAACAACATCCCTCTTCATGACGATTTGCTATCACTGCCCAGGAAATGCTTCAAATCTAGAAGACCAGCATATGAAATGGGAGTCCAAATGCTATCCACAGGATTCGACCAGGATGCAGAGTGGAAACGTGAGTGGCAAGCTATAAGAACCCAAAACCACGAACTCGTAGACAATCCAGCAGTTCCAGTTTCAGGCTTCCACCAACCAAGGTAGGTGTGGGTGCAGTTAAACAGATATCGGACTGAAGAGGATAGCTGCAAATACAACATGCACAAGTGGGGCTTTTCAAGTGACAGTGTGTGTGACACCCAAACAATGGGCCACATTGTGAATGAACGTCCAATCAGACTCTTCCCTGGTGGCATTGAGAAGCTCCATCAAGCATCCCACGAGGCACTCCATTGAATCGAGTCCATCAACCTTCGAGTGTAGTCTGAGCCGTTTTAAAACTTGTGTACTGTATATAATTTCACATGTTCATTTTTTATATATTTCTTTGTTTTGCTAAATGTGTATTACTGTAATTGATGCATATGATAATACAAAACCTATAGGTTTAGATCCTTTTACTCATTTCTTTTATGAGTCATATCTCAGAATAATTAGCAGTACTGTAAGTTTATTTAGTTGCTGAGTGTACCATTTGTTGGAATGAAGCTGTCTGAGAGTAGCATTAATGTGACTTCTAGAGTGTCAGCTGGACAGGTCTTAACCTACCTGCGGCATCTTCACATGAAGAAGAGGTGGATGTTAAAATCTTCACATGAAGATTTTAACCGCTTAACATAAAATCCCGAGTATACTGGTTTTTTTAATTCTGACGAAATAATAAAATGCCGAATATACTTGGGCTTATCATTTCTGACTGGCACACATTTTAAAAGTCCGAATTTACTCGTTGTATCTCGTGTTTTGGCAGTTCCTTGATATTTTCAGTAGATGTCACTGTGGTGTGTTACTCTGAAGTGTATATTTCTGGCAAGAGATGTGTCTGAATCAGGCAGTTGTACTAGCGGTCGCTCTACAATCTGTTCTTGCAGTTTGCCTGTTATTTCCTCACGTCTTATGAAAATGGAGGGTGAAGATGAGTTTGATACTGAATTTAGTGGGTCTGAGAGTTCTGAAGATAGCTATGAAGAGAGTTCAGAAGAAGGAAGTGATAAATCAGTTTCTTCTGAGTGTGACATTGCGAGCGCCAGTGTGGGGTACGAGATAAATTCATCTAAGCCACTGCCACCTGCTCCACCACGCTTTCTTTTTACAGGTAAACCTCAAATTAATTGTGAACCCTGTATTGAAGATGGCTTGCATTATTTTAGATAGTTCATTGATGATGGATACAAGCAAATTTTGGTTACCGAGACCAAAAAATATGCAACACAAACAAACGTCCCGGCATGGAAGCCAACAACAATTGACGAGATGTACATATTTGTTGCTGTAATATTGTTACAGAGCATTGTGAAAAAATCCACATACCCACATATCAGATGTACTGGACAAAAATAGCTACATCAGCCACACCAATTTTTAGAGAGGTTCTACCATTCAAGAGGTTTGTCAATTTGAAGATGAGCTTAACATTTTTCGGACAATGCTACCTATAACCCAGAAAGCCATCCAAAACCGAAACTGAATAAAGTATGGCCTATTGTGAGCTACCAGTCGGCTAAATTTAGAAACAGCTGTGTTCCGGAAAGAGATGTCACCGTAGATGAGAGCCTGCTGTTATATAAAGGGCGACAGGGATGGATCCACTATTTGCCGCTCAAGAGAGCTAGGTTTGGCAAAAAACATTCAAGTTGTGTGAGTCACAGTCTGGATATGTTTTGTCCCTAATTATTTATGTTAGCAAGGGCACTAAATTTGAGGAAGAATACAAGGATCTGCCAATGTCGTCACAAACTGTAATGACACTAATGCAACTCTTGCTAAATATGGGATACTCATTGACTCTAGATAATTATTATAGTTCTCCCCAGCTTGCTGACCTTCTGCTAACAAAATGAACATATGTATGGCACCGTGCGTCCTACAAGAAAAGAAATGCCACCTTGTTTCCGGACCAAGAAACTGAAGAAAGGGGAGGTTGCAGCATTCCAGCTAGGTCAACTGACTGCACTGCAATGAAAAGATAAGAGAGATGTCTGCATGTTGTCCACTAATCACAATGCAGAAATACAAACATGGAAAGTAAGAAACAAATATATTGCCAAACCAGTGGCTGTATTTGCTTATAATGACACAATGGGGGGGGGGGGGGGGGGAGGGGGGGGGTGGATAAAGTTGATCAGCACATTCCAAACAATCCATTGCCACGCAAGAGGGATAAAAAGTATTACAAGAAGATATTTTTTCATCTATTGGAATTAACAGAATGGAATGCCTTTGTCCTATATAAAAAACATGGAGGAAAGCTCACTGCCCTTGACTTTCGCGTGGCTGTCGCTGAGCAGCTCACTGCCAAACATCAGGGGGAGGAATGTTCACCCAAAGCAGTGAGCCGTCCATCAGCAAAATCAACCCCAACACAACTTGTTGGACATCGTTTTCCATCTACGATTCCTCCGACCGAGAAGAAGCAGAATCAAACAAGAACGTGTAGGATGTGCAGCAGTGTGCGTGATGCCAGAGGGAAGAAGGCACGGAGGGAATCAAGATACATGTGTAACGACTGTGGTGTAGCTTTGTGTATTGATCCTTACTTCAGAGTATTTCACACAGCCACAAACATATAAACAATGGCTCTAAATTTTAATGGTTAATGTTGCTGTTCACTTTTAGCGCTTCAATGCACAGAATTACTGTAATTTTAAGAAGAAGAAAAAAATGGTTAAACCTATCACGAGTATACTCATGATTTTAAACCAGGAGCTATTTAGAGATGAAAATGTCCATTGTTAAGCACCTAAAAAATAATTTCATTGTTACTGTCATTATTGTGCTTAACTGAATATTTCATTTTGGCAAAAAAAAAAAAAAAAAAAAAAAAAAAAAAAAAAAAAAAAAAAAAAAAAAAAAATATTTGTTGAAAAAAGAACCATCATATTGAAAATAATACATATGTTAAGAGGTTAACATCCACCTCTTCCTTTTGGGAATCTGTCTTCAAGGAAGCTATAGAGATTAGATTAGCTAAGAACTTAATAAACAGAGATAATGGTTTTAATTTGGACAAAACATGGAATCTGGCTCTTGGGGTAATTAAACTGAAGAGAAGTCGTCACGGCGTCACTGCCGCTGATCATACATCGATAAACGAATCAAATGTCTGCACGCCTTCACCACAGGCGGCACACGTGCAAGCGATTTCTTTGCCGCCAACCAGCATCTGTGACCCGCATGCACAGTACCACCGTGGTGGAGCATACAAGGCCCCACTTGGCATCTTGTCGTCAGGCTTGTGACTCACTCTGAGGATAGCCGGACGATACGTGGCCAAAATATCAGTGGAGGAAATTTTATTTGTGCGGCTGCATGCCCAAAATTTAATGTACTACACAACTTTTAACTGGTTTCTCATATTTCTATGTTAGTTTCTGAAATAATTCTATCCATGTCTCATCTTTCTGTGCAGTTGGAAACAGTTTTCCATTTTAAACTATAATATTACATTATCTGATACTCCTACTACAGTTTTTCAAGACAGTATCTGTGTACATTACTGACTACATAATTAGCATGTGCATCTAGCCTAATGGCCTTCTCATTGATACAGCAGTCTGCTTCCACAGCTGAGTGGTCAGCATGTCTGATGGAGATACTGGGGACCCAAGATTGATTCCTGGCACTGCTAGGAATTTTTCCTTGGTAGAAGACTGGAACAGTGTGCAATTAGCTTCATGAGGCCAACTGAGTAGCTACATACAAGCTATCAAGAAGTGGCATCAAATTTATAGGCTGCCAGCCACATGACATTTACATCAATATCTTTAAACAGCAGAAAATCAATGATGGGTCATTCCATGTCAAGTCACCCAGGCCTTGACACCAACCATGTCAGATTTTGATGAAACTTGGTACAATTACTTCTTTTATCATCCTGAAAGCACTTGTAAAATTTTTTTGCTCTATCTCTTATACTTTTTTTTATAAATTTTTAAAGTTTTTAGATTTGGCGTTGTTTCAGCAGTCGGAAATCTTAACTTAAACGTGTCCTCACAACTAAAAAACTTTGTATATTAAAGAATACTCAAGATATCAGTATGAAATTTTGGAATAAGTTTGTGTATTATATCTAAATGTTAAAAAAATTACCTGTGTGGAGTTTGCTGGTCTCCCATCGGGCGCCTCCCCATGTGGCGGATAGGGGAATGCTCACCAGATATGGTGGGTACCGGGGAAATAAAATACCCGGGGTGGACCAAAACTAGCAACTGCTGCCTTGTAGTATGATATTGGCTTATCAAAGGCTAAAGAAAGAAAACCTTGAGTAAAAATTACCGGGTCCTCCAGGTTGGGGGTTGTGCAGTGGGCCAGCTCCTCACTCACATAAAAACATAAAAATGCTAAAAAACCTAATAACATGCCTCGGAAAAATTGGAACTTTGGACGACGAACTGGCAATGAGAAACAGAAAATTATGTTTGGATGCTGGAATGTGCAAGGTATTTCCACTAAAATAAATTTACTCCCCGCAGAACTTGACATGTTCAACATGGATGTTGTCGTACTCTCTGAAACAAAGAAGAAAGGCCAAGGAGAAGAAGAACTGGATAATTATGTACATATCTGGAGTGGGGTATCAAAAGCAGTAAGAGCCAAAGCAGGAGTCTCCATTATGATAAAAAAATCATGGAAAGAAAGAATCACAAATTGGACATTCCTCAATCAACATATAATAACTGTTGAAATGGCATTATTTGCTAGGGAAGTTGTGATTATTGGCGTATATGCACCCACGAACGAAAGATAAGGAGAAAGATACATTTTGGGACACCCTCAGGGAGACTATTGAAAAAATCCCAAGAAGAAAGGAACTGATTATCATGGGAGATCTGAATGGAAGGGTAGGAATTAGAGAATCTTGTAGAATAGTAGGAAAACATGGAGAGGACGAATATAATGACAATGGAGAACGATTGATTGCAATTTGTGAACAATTTGATCTAAAAATTACCAACACATTTTTCAAACATAAGGACATTCATAAATATACTTGGCAACAGTACACCAAAGAACTTCGTTCTATAATAGATTATATTATCATTAGGCAAACAAGTAGTTTCAAGGCAGTAGACTTCAGATCTTATAGAGGAGCCCAGTGTGGATCAGACCACTATCTAGTTAAAATGAAGTCTTTCTGGCCATGGAAGAATGCAAGGAGTGATACAAGTAACATAAATAAAACGAACCAGACTGAGAAAGATGAAAATTTACCTTTTAATATTGACAGCCTACAAGACGAAAGTATCAGAACACTCTTTGCAGCCAGGATGGAAAGGAAACTGGTTGAATCATTTGAAGGAAGTACAGAGGAAATATATGACTATATAAAAGCTAATGTGAAAATCATAGCAACAGAGGTGTTGGGTAAAAAAGATAGCAACCACAACCGTGCAGCAGAGTGGTGGTCAGAGGAACTAGAGGTCTTCATTAGAGAAAAACGAAATGCGTTCCTTCAGTGGTTGAATGATAAATCAGAAGAAACAAGGTCAATATACAAGGAAAAGAAGAATGAAGTGACGAAAAAAATAAGGATGGCAAAAAATGAAGCATGGGAAAGAACATATGCCAAGGTGAATAGCAAATTAGGATTTGGGAGAGCAAAAGAAGCATGGTCTGTATTGAAAGGGCTTCGACAGGATACAAAAAGCAAAACTAATCTCCAACTGATAACACTAAAGGAATGGGAAGAGTATTTCCAAAAATTATTAAATGAGGACAGAGAAGAATATCTAGAAGAAGGAACAGGGGAAGATAAAGGACATGAAGATGATGAGATCCATATTTTAGAAAGTGAAGTACTTCAGGCGTTGAGAACAGGAAAGAATGGTAAATCACCGGGACCAGGCAATATCAATCTGGAGTGTCTGAAATATGGTGGTGACAAAATTGTGAAACTGATAACACAGCTCTTCAACAAAATCATACATGGCGATTCAATACCCAACGAAATGAAGCTAGGTTACATCAATACAATATTTAAGAAAGGGGATCGCAAAATTTGTTCAAACTATCGAGGAATTTGTGTTACAAACACATTAATGAGAATTTTTGCGAAAGTAATTAAAAACAAACTGGAAAAAAATTTTAGAACCCAAGAAGAACAATGTGGATTCACGGCTGGGGGATCATGTGTAGACCATATTTTCACATTACGACAGATTTTGGAGAAACATAGGGAAAAATCAAAAAGTATAGGATTAATTTTCATAGATCTAGAAAAAGCATATGATACCGTTCCAAGAAAATTACTTTGGAGAGCACTACATATGGCAAACATAAACCCTTCCTTGATTAAAATAATACAACAGAGGTATAAAGATAACATTTGCAAGTGAAAGTTGGTAATAAACTTTCACAGAAATTTAGAACAAGCAAAGGCCTTTTACAGGGCTGTCCCATGTCACCATCATTATTTAAAATCTATATAGATATTAGCCTTAGAACATGGTCTCGTAAATGTAATAGTATGGGATTAGAAATAAGAGATGGAGTTTACCTACATCATTTATTATTTGCTGATGATCAAGTAGTCATAGCACAAGATGGGGAGGATGCTAACTATATGTGCAATCAACTAGCAGTAGCATACAAAACTTGGGGTTTGAAGATTAATTACCAAAAAACAGAATACCTGACTAATGATTCAGATGAGCTATACATTGAAGGAAAGAAAATCAAAAAGATAAACACTTTCTGTTATTTGGGATCCATTTTAGAAATCGAGGGAAAATCAGAGTCAGAAATCAATAAAAGAATTAGTAGCGGACGGAGGGTCATTGGGATGCTTAACTCAGTCTTATGGAGCAGGAATGTAATGAGCAGAACTAAAAAATTAATATACAAATCCATATTAGAGAGTGTGGTTCTGTATGGAACGGAGACCTGGACAATTAACATGAAGCACATTAAAAAATTACAAGCTCTAGAGATGGACTTTTGGAGAAGATCGGCAAGAATCTCCAGGAAAGAAAAGATAAGGAACACCGAAGTAATAAGGAGAATGGAAATAAAAGAAAGAATATATGACGTAATGGATAGGAAGAAATTACAGTGGTACGGGCATGTACGACGAATGGAGGAAGCCAGAATACCAAAATTGATACTGGAGTGGGAACCGGAGGGGAGAAGAAGAAGAAGAAGAAGAGGACGA
Source organism: Schistocerca piceifrons (assembly GCF_021461385.2). NCBI lineage: Eukaryota > Metazoa > Arthropoda > Insecta > Orthoptera > Acrididae > Schistocerca > Schistocerca piceifrons. The sequence continues at coordinate 125,803,255 of NC_060142.1, read as the reverse complement.
CCTGCGACCACCTGGCTCCAAAATGTACAGCACACAATGAGGAGAATGGGCGCAGAGGAAGAGGACACGCAAGATCGAAACACCTGGAGAAATATTTTGAGAGTATAGTTTAAGAATGTTTATTGTTTGTATTGTCATTTCCAGGTAAATTATTATGTTGGAGATAAGCCTCTGTAATGAGGAAAAGCTCAAAATAATAATAATAATAATAAATAAAAAAATTACCATAAAGATATATTAAAATCTTCCAAATGGAAAAAACTTACAAGGGTTTTTTTTTTTTTTTTTTTTTTTTTTGCTAACGGATGTTTACTTTTACAAAAACTGCAATATCTAGAGCCTCAGACCTGATAGAAAGCTCAAATTTGTTTTGAAACACTCTTAATTGTATAGGCTCTTAGATAAAAGAAAAATTATGTTGGCTTTTTAACCTGTTTAATAGTTATCTAATTTTTAAAATAATATTAATTATATTTTAAAAATAAAAAGTACCAAGTGACTTAGACACTGAAAATAAGTATTTGTCTTCTTGGAGTAACAATGTACGCTTGGATTTTGTTTTGTTACTCCTGTGTTTTGAAGTAAAAAATTGTTACAGTGTTAAATAGTGCTTGGATAGCATTTGATTAAGTTTATTCGAACTTTCAGTAAGTACTGATACTTCGTTTACAGAGATTCTTTTCCAATATCCTATAAAAGTAACCAGAACAGTAATCAGACCAAAAGTGAAATCAGTATGTCAGATATTCAAACCTGTAGTGTAGGGTTATTAAAAAATCTGACTGTTTCCAAACAACCTACACACCTTCAAAAAAGCTACAACCGGTATCTGAATTGAGTGAGGAAGAAAAAGATTTGATCCACTTACAATCTGGAATTAATCTGTGTGAATTTAAGAGTATATGTTCGCACAACAGCTACTACTTTTTTAATGTTTTTAAAAAGTACCAAACATCATGTGTAGACCCACTAAAAAAACACAAAAAGCCCATCAAAAAATCATTGAGAAGTGTAGGCTTGGATCTTTCTAAACAATTACTGACAAAAAATATTAGCATAAAACCTGGACAAAAGCTTTGCTCAACATGCCGCAACTTTTGTGAGGAAAAATTAAGAGTTGAAGTCAATGAAAGTGAAACAGATGATGAAGTCATGGTTGAATTAGAATCATTGGAATCCACAAATGAATCCCTTGTACAAACAAACATTGCTCTTGATAATTTAGGTTTAACACCGATAAAGCTTCATGGCTTGTCAGAACAAAGTAAAGGGTCTTATTTTAAAAGGAAGGTTAGCAGTATTGAAAAGTCTGCAAAAAATGCGGTTTCAAAAGCATTAAAATATGATGCACCAGGTTCTGGTGATGACGAAGATGATACAAGTGTGGTTGAGAAAGCAAAGGATTTTGATGTAATGATTTCTCTTATGAAAGAGAAGATTTCATCTGTTGGGAGGTCTAGAAAAATCCAGATTCTGACCTTGGTTCCTGATTCTTGGAGTCGGAATAAAGTGATGAAAGAATTTAATGTAAGTGAGTATATGGTGCGACAAGCTAGAAAGCTAAAATCTGAAAAGGGTATTTTGGAAACTCCTGGTCCAAAACAGGTAAAACTCTCTCTGGAAATACAGTAAGACTTGTAACATATTTTTATGAAAAGGATGAAAGTTTCAGAGTGCTACCTGGAACAAAAGACAAAGTAAGCGTTCAAAAAAATGTGTACATGCAAAAAAGACTCATTTTGTGTAATTTGAGAGAACTCTATTATTCTTTCAAATGGGAGAATCCCGAGGCAGAAGTAGGATTTTCAAAATTTTGTTTCTTGAGACCTAAATGGTGTATCCTCGCTGGTGCTGCAGGCACACACACTGTATGTGTATGCAGTGTCCACCAGAATGTTAAACTATAACTGGATGCTGTGAAAACTGAAGAATCTTATAAAGACCTAATTAAGATGCTTGTGTGCAACACAGAAAACCAAAACTGCATGCTACATCATTGCAACAGCTGTCCTGCAAATACTGCACTAACTGAGTACTTAATTGAAAAACTAAGTGAAGATTATGATTTAGAAGAAGAAATTGTAATCAGTCAGTGGGTTAACACAGACAAGGCAGAAATGATCAAACAGTCTATCAGTGTTGAAGACTACATTTCTTTATTGGTTAAGTCATTGGAAAAGCTCACCCCGCACTCGTTTATAGCAAAATCCCAATCAGCAGCCTTTAAAAGATTGAAAGAAGACCCACAACCCAAAACAGCAATTATTGTGATGGATTTCAGTGAAAATTATTCCTTTGTTATACAAAATGAGATCCAAAGTTACCACTGGAATAGAGGTGGTTGTACTCTACACCCAGTTGGAGTTTTTCTAAGAAATGAGGAAAACAATTTTTTTGTTTCCAACCACTGCTTTATTAGTGATGACCAAGAACATGACACTGGTTTTGTTAACTTTGTACAAAAAGAAATTACAAAGTGGCTGTCATTACATCATACTGACATTGACTCAGTTCACTACTTTACAGATGGTTGTGCTGGGCAGTACAAATATAGAAACAGTTTTAAAAATTTGACTGAACACTTGAGAGACTTTAATTTGAAGGCCCAACACACTTTTTTTTTTTTTTTGCAACGAGTCATGGGAAGTCAATTTGTGATGGCCTAGGAGGAACTATTAAAAGAATTTTAAGGAAAGCCAGTCTACAGCTTTCAGACGAAGAACAAATAATGACAGCAATCGAAGTGTACAAGTTTTGTGAAAAAAATATTAAAAACATTCATTTTCACTTTATTGACAAAAAAGAAACTGATTTGCTACAGTTAAAACAAGAAAAACGTTTTTCAGCAACCCGAACCATTCCTGGAACAAGAAGTTTTCATAACTTCAAACCACTTCCAACAAACAACCTTGAAATTAGAAGGACTACAAATAGTGTAAAACCCTCCTTAGTCTTTTCTTTCCATTCTTCTCCCGATTGGGTTCGTGTTGAACCATCCATAAATAGCTATGTGGCTGTAAATTATGATGGTAACTGGTACTTTGGACTGGTAAAAACAATATTCAATGATGAAGAAGATGCAGAAATTCTATTTCTACATCCTTCAGGACCAGCTGCATCATTTTATTGGCCTGAAAGAGAAGATTCTTGCATAGTGCCTTTGGAGCACATAGTCTGTGAAGTAGACGCACCTCAATCAAGCGGCACTGGAAGAATGTACTACTTCAAAAAAGACTGTATCAAAAGAACTGAAAGCTCTTGGATGAAGTGGAAAAACAGTTTGAATCAGCATTAATGTTTATTAAAAAGACAAAATTACTCAAAAAATTCAATGTTTCAAGCAATCAGTTGGGTTATACATAAGTGTCGAAAGTACACTACCTTTGTACATAATTCTAATGTAATCTACTATAATTAATAAACATGTTAAAAAGCCATCATTATTTTTGTTTTATCAAGTAGCCCATATGTTTAAGAGTAAATTAAAACAAATTTGAGCATTCTATCAGGTCTGAGACTCTAGATATTGCAATTCTTATAAAACAAAACATACGGGCAAAGAAAAAAAATATATTACATATATATTTTTTTCATAGAAAATATTCATATATTTTATAGTATCATTTTTATCTTCAAATATGTATAACAAATAAACTTGCTGCAAAAATTCATGATGCTATCTAAAAGAGTTTTTAACATAAGCAATTTTAAAGTTTTGAATACAAATTAAATTTACCATTTCAGAAGGTTCGGAAAATGCAAAACAAAAACTTTAAAAATTTATTTAAAAAAAAACTATAAGAGATACAGCAAAAAAAAAATTGCAGGTGTTGTCAGGATGGTATTAGAATCAAATTTCATGAAAATCTAAGGAGGTGGGTGTAAAATTTATTTTTTATTGGGTGATTTGATTTGGAATGACCCTGATGTCAGAATATATATGCTGTTTATAGTTACACAACAGCTATAGTAATGTAATTATTTGTATAAAAACCTAATTTCTCATTACCTGTTATTGTTTCAGTTTAACACGAACTAGTGTTTGTGTGTATCTGCAAGTTATATTTTGTTGAAATCTATGACACTGCAAATGTAGGCTATTTGTTTGTTTTAGGGCGTAAAAACAACGAAGTTCATAAGCACCCATGTCATAACCTTAGGTCATCAAGAAGTAAAAGAAGATATAAGCAAAAGAAGATATAAGCAACTATATGTTAAGCCCAATCGACATAAGGAAAGTGAGCAAAGAACAAGGAGTCCCTGGTGGAGAAAGGTCCACAAAATACGCTGTAGACACAACAGAGGTCCCAAACCAAAAATTATATGAGTGGTCTTATGCCCGAATGAACTAAGCAACATAAAAAAAAGAGTTCTTCACCATTTTAAAATGATAGGGTTTCATTTTGTCTTATGACAAAACAAACTATGTGACAACTCTCCCCGTTACTATTCATTCTCTTATTCCAAAGTGAACTATGCGGCATCACTCATATCTTCCAAATGACAGTGATTTTGGAGATATAGAGAGGAAACTACGGCATTATCCAGAAATATTTGCCCCAGAACAGCTTTATTGTATTATTGAGAATGCCAGAGTGAAGAAAGGTAAATTTGAAGTTGTAAAAATGGACTGTAGTGACTTCAAAAGTACTATGCTACTCGAAAAAGCAATGACTAACAGAAAAGTAAATCTTCCTGGAGAAAAGGTTGAGTGGCTTAGGATTAAGGAAATGAGATTTTCAAAAGAGAAGCCGGGGATAATGGAGTACAAATACAGCCACAATGGCATGGAAGAATACTCTTCAGTGAATTTAAATAAACGCTTAAAAGCTCGCCACTGTTCTCTCAGTCAAATTACACTACCTACACTGTATCCATTAGGGTGTACTCTACGCCCTGAGAAACTGAAAGCCTTCTGATGCACAAACCCCCAATATACCATGAATTCTATAAGGGTATCAAAATGGCTGCAGAATCAGAAACGAGCAGTGACAGTAATGAAGAAGATCAGTAATGAGGAATGTTAAAAAAACATATCGGCTCAACTACTTGTTTATAGTATAAAACACTAAGATTAATGTGTTTCGAAAGTCAAGCTTCCAACATCAGAATAATAAAAAGTAAAAGAACCTGTTAAAACTCGCTAAAGTGGAACATGCCTCGTGCATGTTCCATTTTAGCGAGTTTTAACAGGTTCTTTTTACTTTTTATTATTCTGATGATGGAAGCTTGACTTTCGAAACGCGTCAATCTTAGTGTTTTACACTATAAACAAGCGGTTGAGCCGATATATTTTTTAACCTTGACATTCACAACCACGACCTCTCATCCAGTATGGATAAAATCAAAGTAATGGGGAAGCATAATTATCGCCTTAAGTATATTCCAATGTTCTCTCCTAATTCCAAAAATTACTTAATAATGCTGTATTACATAAATGCTGAAATTATGTGTGTGTGTTTCAGTTGCCAAACAGATCTATATACGAATATAATACAAAAACAAGAAAAATTTACCAGTGCTGGAGCAGCACATGTCCTAACTCCTATAACAGCTTTGTCAAAGATAAAAGCTGGCTCAGATTGATGCAAGAATAAGATATGACGTGGAGTAGCTAGTAGGTCTGGAGACTGCTGAAATAACCTCAAGAGGGATCCATTCATATGTAACTAGGGTTACCAGACATCCAGAAATTCCCGGACATGCCCTATATTTTAACCATTTGTCCGGCATCCAGGGGGGGAATTTTTGAAAAGTCTCTAGTGTCCTACATTTTCAGAACCGAACACTGATAGTCAGAAATGAACTGACAGCTGTGAAAATAGAAATGAATAATTGGTTATTAGCTGCAACTGCAAGTCGCTATGGCAACACAGCTACATTCCATAGTTACAAAGAACGATGGATGTAGCTACACAGCATTTGAACTCTGGGTTAAAATGGACTTTGGTGTCGGCAGTGTCTGCATTCTGTGCAGATGATGTTAACGGTGGGATGAATGACAGGAAATCAAGACAACGAATCATAATCCAGATGTGAAGAGCCAATGACTTGATTTTCTCTCTCTCCCATTTGCAGTCAGGTTATCGAAAATTAAGATTGTGGAAAGTCAACAGATAATTCACAGTGTTTTTTTTACAAGCCGAAATGCCGAAACGAATATGCAAATTCAGTGACGCATTGTCATTAAAGTATAAGTGTTTCAAGGCAGTAAGAAGCGAATATGAAGCACAATGGTTTATTTGTCCTCCAGGAACATATGTTTCTGTTGCACACAAAGGTAAGATTATCAAATAGCTGTCCCCCCCCCCCCCCCACCCCACCCCAACCCCATCTGACTTTGACCAGCATATTGCTATGGCGATTATTTAGAGTTTTAATTTATAATTGCCAATTTTGGTATATTATCACTATCTTAAGACGGAAGCGTTTCTCTTGTAGGTGCACAAGATTTGGAAGTACACCTGTCTTCCAAAAAACATAAAACATCTTAAAATTCTGCTGGTACTTTAGATATTAAAGGTTTCTTTGCTCAACCCACACAATCAGCATATTGTGTTAGCGCTGCAGAGGCAACGCTTGCATTTCACGTTGTTAATCACCATACATCATACAAATCCATGGACTGCACGCCGAAACTAAGCACAAAACTATACAGTGATTCTCAAATTGCGAAGAAAGTTTCGTGCACAAGAAGAAAGTGCTTGCGCCCCATTCTGTTAATGTGCCAATACAACGTCTAGAGAGAAATTTCTTCTTCCTTTTTTTGGTTAGTACTGACCGCAGTAATCATGGTTTCCAGAAATTATTCCCTATAATAATACAATATTTTGACCTTAAAGCTGGCGGTATGTAGACAAAGGTAATCAAAAGTAAAACTACATCAAACAAAAGTCCAGAAATAATATCATCATATGTTTGACACACTTTAGTAGGAGTAGGAATAGAACTGTGTCACATTTGCTGCTGAGAATACGAACACAAATTTTGGTGGTATAAGTCGACCAGAGGGCAAAAATGTATTCACTAAACTAAAGTCCTATATTAATGAAAATTTAGTTGAAGTAGGTTGCCCAGCTCACATTCTTAACAATGCCATTCAGCATGGGTTGGATATTTTAAGTGTAGATTTAGAGTGTACTGTTTTCAAGCTGTACACTTACATTTCTACATATACAGTAAGAACTGGGGAACTCAAGCATTATTGGAAGTTTGTAGAAATTAGTTACAAACATCATCTTAGTCACAGTAAAACCATGTCGTTATCTCTGTTCACTGCACTTGACAGAACAACTGAAATGTATGAGGCTTTAAAATCTTACTTTTTGTCTATATCCAATGCTCCTAAAGTTCTAAAGATTTTCTTTGAAAACGATTTGAGTAAGGCTTATTTATATCACTTACAATTGATGTCTGTGTTAGACCATGGGATACATCATCTTGAAAGTGAACAAACATCCATTGTCGAGATGCTCGTAATTTTAGATAATGTGTGTTGTCTTCTTAAGAATAGATTTGAGAGTAATTTCATGTCACTAAAGACGAAAAAGGTCTTGATAAGTGCTACGGAGGAGGGCCTTGATAAAGAAGCTGACAATTTTGAGCAGGAGGCTGTTTCGTTGTATGGCGAATGTCTGGGCTATTTAGATAAATGAATGTGTCCTTTTCAGAACTCAGTTGTTTCAGGTGGTTAAATTTAAATGATAAAGTATGCATGGATGATGTACAAAAGTGTATACAGTACTTGAGTGATAAATGCACTGTAACAGATGTCAAGTGTAATGTGAACCAGTTTTTGCGGCATCATAGCTCTGGACTTGATAAATTGTCCTGTAATGGTAAGTGGATTAGATATTTTAGTGGTAGCAAGCATGAGGACTGCCATTCTGAACTGTTGAGACTAATTCAGTATTTTTTTGCTATTCCTGCACATAATGCTAATGTTGAAAGAGTATTTTCACTGATAAGAGCACAGTGGACAGATGAAAGGAACACGTTGGGCTGTATGAATAAAAACGAGAACATTCTCCAGAGTTGATGCTCAGAGCAAAAGAACATTCTCAAAGAACGTTCTCAGTTTTGTATGAATAAAAACTAGGAAGCATAATCTCTGACCCTGGAGTACTTTGTCTCTACCTCCCCTTCTTACTGGGTAAGTTCTCAGCAAAGAGATTAAAATCCAACATCTTTGGTTCTCAGTTTGTTTCGTTTGCGTGTGTTTTGTGATACCGAAAGTTTTTCTCAAGTTATTTCTGTGCCGAAACGGAAGACTTAGAATTAGCCTTTGTCAACATTATAAAAGATTACCCCGCAATCATCAGTAAATCCCAAACTCCGGCCGCAAGAAGAGAGACGGCGGATTGTATTAAAGAAATACAACACCGTTATACGGCTAGTTTCGAGAAAGAAATTACAGACGGGCATATAATGAAGAAACTGCACAACATGAAATCCCGTATCAAGGCCAAGACTGATGTTAATAAGACGGGAAACATTACGATTTCCCTGAAAAATTGGGAGCAGACATTTTTGAAGTTTTTTGACGGAGATGACTGCAACCCAACTATCCACAGAGTTCCTGGTAAGACCCATACTTTCCGATTTTTTTATTACGTGCTTAATGCTTTGAAATTGTGATTCAGAAAAATTCGTATTTTTAACGTGTGAAAATGAAACAATGTTTGGTAAATTTCATCTAATATATCACCACTTTTCTGTAAAAGTATCACAGCGTACTACGCATGAAATTGGACGAACCCCTCCCACATTTCTGCGTAAACCTGTTTGGTATATTTACTAACTAGAAACTGAATCCTGACACACTACTATTACTTTTTTAATAAATTTTTATTAGGAGCTTGTGCAGTAGGCGGTGGTTCCACCTCTTGTCATCTCTTCACCACGGAATTCGGAGGTAGCTGACACAGACTGCACATTGTATGAACAAGAATCAATTTTGCAGTTACCACAAATTGTTGCAGCCGACCATATGGATCTCATGGGCCCCGAAGTCGTCATACCTACTCAATCGCCTGCTTAGGGGCATGAGAGTGTGCCTAAACGTCAGAGATTGAGTATGGAAACAGATGAGAGACTTAATTTGTCTACTTCAGAGCTGTAAAGGCTATACCAATTAGACATATTGAAACGAAAGCAGCAGAAATTTATGCGTGATGAAGATAAACAATAAAACAAATTGTGTAGTGTCTTATTTACGTACCGAATTTTATTAATAAAAACATATTTTTTAAGTGAATGTTCATTTACACACCTCATTTACCAAATTCCATATCCTCTTACAAAAATCATTCAGTACAAATTTATTTTCAATGAAACAATAATAGTAATATAATCCAATTGAAATGTTAAAAAAGTGTATGCAGTTATATTGTTGTGTCCAGTCAGTATCTTCACCACATCCTTGAAACAATTTCTGGTAAAGTAAAGCAAAAAGAGTAACTTGTTTGTATTTTAAATGCTACAGGTTAGACAGTTGTGCACTTATTCACTGTAGCACCTGGCAAATACCTTCACCACATCCTTGGAACATTTTTGGTAAAGTAAAACAAAAACTTGTGCCACCAATCTGCTGAAGTTACAGTACAGAAATTACATTAAGATTCCAGCAGTTCGCGTTAACCTGTTAAGTCCAAAGCTATTTACTGTAGTATCTGAAAATTCTGTTCCAGTTTGAATAGTTACATGTTAAACAATTTTTGTTGAAAGTAAAATCGATGGAAAAAAAAACACTAAACAGCATTTTATTATGTAACATCAGAGCACTGTGCTTTATCTGCATGAGGGAATAATTATTGTAATTACAAAAAATATACAAATTGGGTTTAATTATTCAATGTCTTGACAGACTTCCATACATTACAGTTGACGTATTACATTTACAATTTCCCATCTTCTATTTGTTCCACATACACCTACGTTTGCTGCTTCCTCTTCTCCCACTACTGGAAGATTGTTGTCGTCATCACTAGGTGCCTCAAAATCCTCATCCCCTACATGTTTAGCTACGTTGTGCAAAACAAAACAGGCTAGTATCACACTGGGGATTTTTGTTTGGGCAAGCCTTATTTTATTTTGCAGAATTGGGAAATGCCTTTTCACCTGTCCAAAGCACCGTTCGATAATCACCCTTTTCTTAGAGTGAAGTCTGTTGTATGCCCTCTCATCAGGTGTTTTGGGATTTTGAAATGGTGTCATTAACCACGCTGCAATGCCATATCCTTCGTCTCCAAAAATTAGGGCATTGCACTGGTTCTCACACAATATACGATACACATCGGAGTTTCTCCATATCCTAGCATCATGTACAGACCCAGGCCATAAAGCATGAACACTCGTAAACATTTCACTGTTGTCACACGTCACCTGCACGTTTATAGATGGAAAGCTCTTTCGATTAACGAATTTGTCTCCATGTGAAGAAGGTTTCATTATAGGTATGTGAGTGCTGTCTAGAGCCCCTACCGCACATGGAAACTTGTATCTCAATTGCCATTTAACTTTTGCTGTTTCTAGTTTGTTAATGTTTCTCAGAAATCTGATCCACAACTGTGCTCTCCTGTTGACCTGTTGCAGAACATACGAAAATGTTAGTGATACTGTAGTCTGGTGTACTCCCAAATCTTCTTCTCCTACACCTATCTGAAAGCCCTGTATCCGCTAAATAGCGCAAAAATATTTTCATTTTGCATTCATTGGAAAGGGCGCCTCCTCCTCTTTCGTGATTTTCCGGAAGAAAATGATTCGCCAGACAATTACTGTTTTGACTGTTAAATCTATACAAACTTACACAGTTCCTTTCTTCTGTGTTCCTGCGTACTACGTATATCTTTTTTTGCCTTTCAAGAAACATAAATTCCGCCATTTTCACAAAAAACACTCGATAACGCTTAATCACAACACAACTCACTCAGCTCACAGTATGCTACAGAGCTCACTCACAAAAACAGAGAATGTTCTCCACTTGTGAGAAACTCTTTGGCTTTATTCATACGAAATCGGAGAATATTCTTTGCTTTGAGCAACTTCCCCCACCCTTCAACCCACACTGAGAACATACTCGGGTGAAGTATACTATCAGACTCGCTTTATTCATGCCAACCAGAGAACTTTCTCCAAACTTCTGAGTATAAAGTATATTCTCCGTTTTATTCATACGACTCATTATCTGTTGATCCAGTCAAAAGTATTGTTTTTGTGAAATATAATTTTAAAAACTTCAGTTGTTTGGAATTTTTTTGATTATATTTCAAACAAGCAACATGTTTTTGCACAGGATTAGTTCTTCAGAGAAATATAACTGACTGCTGTTGATTATCATATTTAACATTGTATGTGTCAGAATTTAAAAAAAAATTAATGTATATGCCTGTGGGTATTATAAATAGCACTTAAATTTCAAATTTACATAATTTTTTCATTGAGCGATAATGTCCTACATTTTTGACGAATGTGCTACATTTTTTACCAATGTGTCCCACATTTCCATTAGATGATCTGGTAACCCTAGATGTAACAACCAATCACATTCCCCATCAACTTCTCATGAACGGTGAAACAAAAAAAGAAAAGAAAATCGAGCAACCTATATGCCAGCTATCTGCAGAGAGAAATGAAGAAATATCTGAAGTCATGCAAAATTTCAAAATAACTGTATTGAAAAATTCAATAATTCAGTGCAAATCAGATAAAGCGGCTGGTTTGGATGATATTTCAATTGATTAAATAAAGAAATCCAGAAGGGATACAAATGAATGGTTGCTATAGCTTTATAATAAATGCCTAAGGACATCCAAGCCCAAAATTATGGAGGAAAGCTCTGTTCTTAAGTCTGGAAAGGACTGCAGAGACCACAGGAACTCTTTATCACTCCTGTGTCACCTACACAAGATTTTCAAAGGCGGCAGTGGCAAGAAGTTCAGAGAATCAAGAAATGTGTAAAATGTCCTATATTGTGGACACAGTCTTGTTCCACAAATAACCACATAAAGAATCATCACTGAATTAAAAGCTTTACAGTAATATTCAGTTGTCTTTTCCAACAAACTGAAGTTTTTATACAGTTTTTGCAGTAGAATGCCCATTACCATAAGCGGCCAACTGAGATAAGAGTTATAAAATGGACGGTCTACTCACAACTGCGGCGGATTTGGCACGTGCCTGGCAGCCACTCGTTTTCTGTGTGCATTACCTGGGGTGTGTGACAGCAGGAACAATACCTTGTCGCTGTGGCTGATGCTCTTGCTGGGAATGCGGTTCATGTAGCACAGCAAGTGCTGCTAGACGTCACACAGTGGCGTAAGCTGCAAAAAAACATACCATACAGTACTTAGGAAGTTTCATGAACACACATTACAGGAAATTTAAGATAGTCACTAAATTTAAATATCTTTGTGAGCTAACATATAAAAACGGCCGTGATGGTGAGGCTAATAGATTCAGGTCAAGGAAGATAGAAATGGCCTTTCAGCAGACTAATCACCTGTACAATAAGAGTTCTATCTCCAGCCAAGCAGAGCACACCATAATTAAGTGCATTACTTCTGTTTCATGTCTTAAGTGTTGTGTGGCTTGTGTTACTTTCCAGTCTTTAGGTATGGAGCTTTATCAAGCAAGTGATTGTATATGATGGCGTAACATGGATTATTTGCACCAGCATAGTCCGAAAGAAACCTCACTGGTATACAATATGGACCAGAAGACTACAGTAGTAAGATCGTAATGTCTATACGCTGCCAAAACACGGATCTGAATAAATCAGTATAGATAGAAAACGTGCAAAAGAGAGGAAATTGCTAATAAAAATATTGGGTCCCATAAAACAGTATGGTGAATACTGGAACATGATGAATGAGGACCTATACAACAAAATTTAACAACTAAATGCCAGAATGAATAATGAAAACAGCGTACGTGAAAGAATTATTGATCATATCAACTGGAAGAAATCTCCCTGGTATAAGTGGATCCATGAAATCTCATGTGATCTGAAAGAGAAAAAAAGAACACGAAATTCTGCTCAGACTCAAATTTCGCAAAAACATTTTGTAACAATGATAATAGTCAATTTTTGACAGTATAAGGTAATTGGATAGATAAAACATCTACTCACCAAGCAGCAACAGGACACACACACACACACACACACACACACACACACACACACACATTACGTACACAAGCTTTTGGAGCCAGTGGCTCCTTCTGCCAAAAGGACTGAAGGGGAAAGAAGAGGAGCAAAGGAAAAAGATTGGAGAGGTTTAGGAAAAGAGGTAGAGTTTGGAAAAATCACCCAGAACCCCGTGTTAGGGCAGACTTACTCAATGGGATGAGAAGGAAAGACTGATTGTCGGGGCTGCGCTGAGGTGGTTTGAAAACCTGAGAGTGTAGAGCTGAAAGGTACAGTAATATGCAAGGCAGAGATTGCTGCTAAAACATTGTGCATGGGTTAATAGAATGAAAAGTTAAGTGTATTGTACATAACAGAGGTGGGACAGTGATGGCAAAAAATAATCAGGTCAGAAAATGAAAAATACAGAAAACTGAAATGGAGTGAAAAAAGGAGTAACTACTGTGAAGTAATGCTGAGAGAGAAGAAACTGACATAAATGGATGGCAAAATCCAAAGACATGTAGTGCTAGTTTCCACCTGCAGAGTTCTGAGAAACTGGTGTCTGGAGGAAGATCCCGATGGTGCACGTGGTAACACAGGCAACAAGGTCACGACTGTCATGCTGTACAGCATGCTCTGCAACACTGCATGTTGTCAGTATACAACGGGGTAAAAAAAAAGAGAGAAAGAGAAGACAACTGGAATAACATTGCATGGGTGGAGATTTTGTATTATGCATTTCTGCCGCTGACGTGTATTGCTCAACTCCTTGCCACTTCAATGCTGCATGTGTTGTCGACCTGCTTGTTCTGTTCATCGGCAGGGATTGTTTTCGCTGGAGCTGTTTTGTTCTTGTTTCACTTTTCATCATGTCAAGTTTAAATGAACAATGCCCAGTTGTAAAATAATGTTTTCCGGCCCCGAATCATGATATTTCTGAACCAGGCGAAAAACTTGAAAGTGTGTGAGATAGGACGTCAAAAACTTAAAACTTCGATTATTCAAAAATGTGTTAAGTTGCCCCCCCCCCCCCCCCCCCTCCATTAACCATGGACCTTGCCGTTGGTGGGGAGGCTTGCTTGCCTCAGCGATACAGATAGCCGTACCGTAGGTGCAACCACAACGGAGGGTTATCTGTTGAGAGGCCAGACAAACGTGTGGTTCCTGAAGAGGGGCAGCAGCCTTTTCAGTAATTGCTGGGGCAACAGTCTGGATGATTGACTGATATGGCCTTGTAACGCTAACCAAAACGGCCTTGCTGTGCTGGTACTGCGAACTGTTGAAAGCAAGGGGAAACTACAGCCGTAATTTTTCCCCGAGGGCATGCAGCTTTACTGTATGGTTAATAATGATGGCGTCCTCTTGGCTAAAATATTCCGGAGGTAAAATAGTCCCACATTCGGATCTCCGGGCGGGGACTACTCAAGAAGACGTCATTATCAGGAGAAAGAAAACTGGCGTTCTACGGATCAGAGCGTGGAATGTCAGATCCCTTAATCGGGCAGGTAGGTTAGAAAATTTGAAAAGGGAAATGGATAGGTTAAAGTTAGATATAGTGGGAATTAGTGAAGTTCGGTGGCAGGAGGAACAAGAATTTTGGTCAGGCAAACACAGGGTTACAAATACAAAATCAAATAGGGGTAATGCAGGAGTAGGTTTAATAACGAATAAAAAAAAACAGGAATGCGGGTAAGCTACTACAAACAGCATAGTGAACACATTATTGTGGCCAAGATAGACATGAAGCCCACGCCTACAACAGTAGTACAAGTTTATATGCCTACTAGCTCTGCAGATGACGAAAAAATTGAAGAAATGTATGATGAAATAAAAGAAATTATTCAGATAGTGAAGGGAGATGAAAATTTAATAGTCATGGGTAACTAGCATTCGGTAGTAGGAAATGGGAGAGAAGGAAACGTAGTATGTGAATATGGATTGGGGGTAAGAAATGAAAGAGGAAGCCGCCTGGTAGAATTTTGCACAGAGCACAACTTAATCATAGCTAACACTTGGTTCAAGAATCAAGAAAGAAACTTCCTGGCAGATTAAAACTGTGTGCTGGACCGAGACTCGAACTCGGGACCTTTGCCTTTCACGGGAAAGTGCTCTGCAAACTGAGCTACCCAAGCACGACTCACACCCCGTCCTCACAGCTTTACTTCTGCCAGTACCTCGCCTCGCCAGGCTCAGCTGGCAGAGCACTTGCCCGTGAAAGGCAAAGGTCCTGAATTTGAGTCTCAGTCCGGCACACAGTTTTAATCTGCCAGAAAGTTTCATATCAGCGCACACTCTGCTGCAGAGTGAAAATCTCATTCTGGATCATGAAAGAAGGTTGTATACATGGAAGGAACCTGGAGATACTAGAAGGTATCAGATAGATTATATAATGGTAAGACAGAGATTTAGGAACCAGGTTTTAAATTGTAAGACATTTCCAGGGGCAGATGTGGACTCTGACCACAATCTATTGGTTATGAACTGTAGATTAAAACTGAAGAAACTGCAAAAAGGTGGGAATTTAAGGAGATGGGACATGGATAAACTGACTAAACCAGAGGTTGTACAGAGTTTCAGGGAGAACATAAGGAAACGATAGACAGGAATGGGGGAAAGAAATACAGTAGAAGAAGAAGGGTAGCTTTGAGGGATGAAGTAGTGAAGGCAGCGGAGGATCCAGTAGGTAAAAAGATGAGGGCTAGTAGAAATCCTTGGGTAACAGAAGAAATATTGAATTTAATTGATGAAAGGAGAAAATATAAAAACGCAGTAAATGAAGCAGGCAAAAAGGAATACAAACGTCTCAAAAATGAGATCGACAGGAAGTGCAAAATGGCTAAGCAGGCATGGCTAAAGGACAAATGTAAGGATGTAGATGTAGAAGAGGATGTAGATGAAGGTGAAGTGGGAGATACGATACTGCGTGAAGAGTTTGACAGAGCACTGAAAGACCTCTGTCGAAACATAGCCCCGGGAGTAACTAACATCCCATTAGAACTAATGACAGCCTTGGGAGAGCCAGTCCTGACAAAACTCTACCATCTGGTGAGCAAGATGTATGAGACAGGCGAAATACCCTCAGACTTCTAGAAGAATATAATAATTCCAATCCCAAAGAAAGCAGGTGTTGACAGATGTGTAAATTACCGAACTATCAGTTTAATTAGTCACGGCTGCAAAATACTAACGCGAATTCTTTACAGACGAATGGAAAAACTAGTAGAAGCCGACCTCAGGGAAGATAAGTATGGATTCCGTAGAAATATTGGAACACGTGAGGCAATACTGACCCTACGACTTATCTTGGAAGTTAGATTAAGGAAAGGCAAACCTATGTTTCTAGCATTTGTAGACTTAGAGAAAGCTTTTGACGATGTTGACTGGAATACTCTCTTTCAGATTCTGAAGGTGGCAGGGGTAAAATACAGAGAGCAAAAGGCTATTTACAATTTGTACAGAAACCAAACGGCAGTTATAAGAGTTGAGGGGCATGAAAGGGAAGCAGTGGTGGGTAAGGGAGTGAGACAGGGTTGTAGCCTCTCCCCGATGTTATTCAATCTGTATATTGAGCAAGCAGTAAAGGAAACAAAAGAAAAATTTGGAGTAGGTATTAAAATCCATGGAGAATAAATAAAAACCTTGAGGTTCACCGATGACATTGTAATTCTGTCAGAGACAGCAAAGGACTTGGAAGAGCAGTTGAACGGAATGGATGGCATCTTGAAAGGAGGATATAAGATGAACATCAACAAAAGCAAAATTAGGATAATAGAATGTAGTTGAATTAAGTTGGGAGACGCTGAGGGTATAAGATTAGGAAATGAAGCACTTAAAAGTAGTAAAGGAGTTTTGCTATTTGGGGAGCAAAATAGCTGATGATGGTCGAAGTAGAGAGGATATAAAATGTAGACTAGCAATGGCACGGAAAGCGTTTCTGAAGAAGAGAAATTTGTTAACAACGAGTATAAATTTAAGTGTCAGGAAGTCGTTTCTGAAAGTATTTGTATGGAGTGTAGCCATGTAAGGAAGTGAAACATGGACGATAAATAGTTTAGACAAGAAGAGAAATATGGTGCTACAGAAGAATGCTGAAGATTAGATGGGTAGATCACATAACTAATGAGGAAGTATTGAACAGGATTGGGGAGAAGAGAAGTTTGTGCCACAACTTGACCAGAAGAAGGGATCAGTTGGTAGGACACGTTCTGAGGCATCAAGGAATCACCAATTTAGTACTGGAGGGCAGCGTGGAGGGTAAAAATCGTAGAGGGAGACCAAGAGATGAATACACTAAGCAGCTTCAGAAGGATGTAGGTTGCAGTAGGTACTGGGAGATGAAGAAGTTTGCACGGGATAGAGTAGCATGGAGAGCTGCATCAAACCAGTCTCAGGACTGAAGACCACAACAACAACAACGACATGTTAAGTTGTAACCCACATCTTTTTGAAGAGTTTGATATGTAAAACGTTTATATTCAAGGAAATGTACGACATGTTATTTGGCCTTAAGTGTGCCAATGTGCAGTACCCATGTCAACTGTATTTTGTTCTGTGGAATTCAAATGTGTATATTTTGTAATGGAAGTCATCAGACCTATATTCAGGACAGTGGAAATTAAAATATCCTGGGGTGCCTCACCTGCTCTCCGTCTGCTGGTTTGACCTCCTACCCCATAAAAACTCACACTTAGTACTGGATGGGATTGCTTGTAACCCGGAGAATAAGAACTCTTCTGAAAATATGCCAATTTACTGTTATGAGATTCGAGAATTTGACTGGCAAAAGAGAAAATAGCATCATCAATTTATAGGCCTTTCTGGAAACCAAACTGACATTGACTAAGAATATTATTGCTGTTCAAGTGATTAACAATTCTTCTGAATAGCAGTTTCTCATCAAGGACCTTTGAAAAACTTGTCATCAGGGATACTGGGTGGTAGTTTGTTACATCAGTTTTTTCACCTTGGACAAGATTCGTAACACCCAAAGTAGACTTGTTTTCACAAGGTACAGGCTGAATTTTTTTACTATATTCATTGCTTGACATTTTTACAGATACTTTAAGCAATTTCTTATTTCATCTTTAATATATTAGCACAGACGATACTGGAACTGATTTCATTCTTGCTGCACTAGTCAGTCAATGAACAAAAGGCTATGCTACATCATTTTCGAAAAACTGTTGCAGCCTATTTGCAAATTTCATCTTTTGTACAACGAGAAGGAAAAAAAAGAGTTTCCCTCCAGAACAGACAACATTCAGTTCTGGAACCCGACGACCTGGTACTGGTCAACAGTATGCAAATATCCACTCATATTGGAACAGTTTCAATACATTCGATCAAGTCTCATATTGTCAGTACTATCAGAAGGTCATACGCTTGACACTATGTCTCTATGGTTAATGTATTTATTGCAATGAAATTCAATTACATTCACAAATACTTTCCATTTAAAACAACAGTTTCAAGTAAACGAACGTAGTCTTATTCAAATTTAGTTGCGTTGTTAGACGATGAATTCCAACACAATAAAAGAATTGTTCACGATCCAAAGTGTGCCAATAAATGTCAGGTTAAGAGCTAACTTTTCTCCCTTTGTTTTGTGAAGTTTTAATACAGTAGTCTGATGTATCTATGGGAACAGACTCAGTGTGTTGCAAGGCCGAGATCCTTAGTTTTTTTCTGGGATATCCTTAAACCATAGCATTTGTTGTTATTATTATTGTTTAGCATAGAGCCTCAAATGTTGATTGCTCGCTTACGGCACTGCCTTAATGATAACATTTTACTATGCAGTTTATAAAGTGCTGCTCAAGGCAAGAAATGGCTAACCTGAAAATTAAGTCTGGCGAATAGGACAATAAAATATCAATGTATATCGTAGTTACTATCTTACCTACAAAATGGCTGGAGTGTGTCGTCTTCGGTCAAACAAACCACACACCCGCCATGAAATTTATACTGACAACACGTGACCAGCTCGTATATGAATAGCCAGTGGTGGCCTGACGGAAACAATGTGAACATCGCAAACAAAATAAATGCCACAGCGCCAAACTAAGTGTCGCGCACAGATGTTACGGTATACAGAAACCACGAATTATTTTAGAAATAACTATACAGTGACTTTTTAGTAACGTGAAATTATATATTTCCCAATTTATCAAAACAAAATTGATTCTTAGCAGTTTAATATCGCAAGAGGGAACGTACCGGGGAAAAACACACGCATTTTAATTACCGGCTATCTACAAGGCGATACATGGCTTAACAAACTGAAATGCGTCAAAGTTGAAGTATGTCAAAGCATTGGTACTTATGAAATGTTGATGTTAGAATGAAATCTTTTGACGTGTCAGAACCACGGAGAGAACAGAAGGAAACCTGAAGAAAATCATTACAGTACCGTGAAACACATAGAGACGAGAGAATTCGAAGGCTTTGCGTACAAAATATCAGGAAAGGTTGTGGGCTTTTGAATGTCACTTATTTATGTTTTCCTCGAATAACTCGAAAACCGTGGCTTCTAGAGAAAATGTCTCTCAGTAAAAAATTAAACTACATTTCATTTCCTAGAAAGAATGCACAATTCAGTTTTTCTCTATGGCTAACAGTTTCCATGTTGCAGGAGATGGAAAACCCGCAGGTTTTAAAAATAGTGTTTTAATGGTATAAAATTAACATTAAATTTGTACATAACATCCAGTAGAGTCGTATTAAGGGATCAGTTGTGTTCTCGGCTTGTTACAGGGTGAAGAGGTTGGGAGTGGAGGGTAGAAACACGAGGGAAGATAGTCATCAGATAGTGGTCGTGCACTTCCCTCCTTCGTAGATCTGCAAACTGAAGAGTGAGTAGGTGGTTCTCCACTATCTATCCCACTTCGTCACAAGAAGCAACTACAAAGTGTTTCACAAAGTTATACCGACACTCCGCAGCAATTCTTATGAATCACTTGTGCCGCACTATGGACAGGTCCAGAGCGGGGGTTATTTTCTACAAAGTGCATTGACACTACGTGCTATGCAGGTTCAGTAATAATACTATTCCATGAAAGGCACATGGGCAGAAGCTACATAAATATCTGTAGGGATGGGCTATGATTGCGCTCGAGAAACACGCGACGCGAAGGCAATTTCTCGAGTGCGCTCGAGAAGTTGAAAGTGCTGCGTTCGCTGAGAAATTGCGCAAACCTTCAGTACACGCAACACTGAGTCGCAGCGGTCGTACTCGTCATACGTACGTGCACGGAAAACTTTGAAATTCTATGATTGACATCAACTGTACTACCATTATTAATGTGTACTGAAGTATTAGTATGTGTCTCACAAGACAAAAGTCATAGAATTGTTTAAAACAACGCACAGAATTCGCATGAAACAGAAGCTTTATTCTTACAAAATAAATTACCTTGTACATTCTGCATGCATGCTTAAAAGTAAAAGAGAGGTGCTACAGCCATTTATTTACAGAAACTGCATACATGCGTTTACTTACTGAAGAAAGAAAGGAAACAAAAGTTGTTCAGCTTGCGGAGTATGGATGTAGATGTAGAAGGCATTTTTACATCCCATCGCTGCACTGCCGTCGATTTTTGTTTAGAAATATGATTTTAATCATCAATTGGCCTTTTAGTCTGCTTCTTTGTTTGTTTATAAGTAGTCCTGTTTTCGAAAATATTTTTTCACTGGGAACAGAAGCTGCAAGTATTGCAAGATATTTTTTTGCCACGACAGCTAGACCTGGGTAACTGTTTTCATTTTTTTTTTTCAGTAGTGTAAAGTATTATCCGTGCGTTGTAGGTACGGTTATTCCAAACATCGTTGTACCTCCAGGTCTATGCTATCACAACCGCTTTTCATTAGATTTTTATTGGAAACCTCTTCATCGAAAGAAGCCCATAAGGAACTACTGGCGTTTTGTACGAAATGGTACTCGTCGCTAGTGTCGTTAGCAGCCGAATGAGTAGATCGTACGGTCTCTACCACGTTTGTGCACTCTACAATTAGGCTTACAACGGCATGTTTTGAATGAATGGGATTCGTAAATGGTAACGTTCTGAATCTTGGGTTGACAACTGTGGCAACGGCATGTACTTTGTTTGTTTCTTTTAATCCTAGCCGGGATATTAGTGAGTTGTGCAGATGTTGCTGTAGCTCTTGCGCTGTCATGGTAGCCCACTTCCCATTGCATACGGTTAGGATTAGCTGTCTGATTATTGGAATAGATTTCGAAAGAGGTATAGTTTTCAGTTGAGAGTTCACTTGTTACCACTTCAAATGGCTCCAGCACACATAAACATTCGCTCAAAATTCGCCACTTGTCAGATGTGAGGTTCTCTACACCTGAATACAAAGATGATGATCAGGCTGCAATGCATTCCTTTTGCTCCACTAGATGTTGTAGCACATAAAACGTACTATTCCATCGGGTATCGGTTTCCTGACTCAATTTATGAACAGGTTTTTTCATTAGATCCTGGATCTCATGGAGTTTTTCATTAGCGTTGCAACTTGTTTTAAAATAGCTAACAATTTTTCTGGCCTTTTCCCGGATTTTGCAGAGCTCACTGTTGCTGTTCAAAGAACTTTTCACAACTTAACTGATGGTGTGTACTAAACAAGCCACATGTTACATATCTATGTTGCCACTGTGAATAAGTTGTACTGCTGCCGTCATGTTACTGGCGTTGTCAGTTACGATGCTTTCAACTTGGTTTTCAATGTTCCATTTTGAAATCACGTTATCTAACGCCTCACTAATATTTAGCGCTGTATGCTTTTCCGGGAAACGGAATGCCTCGAGAGCTAAAGCTTTCAGGCACCAATTAGTGTTAATGAAATGACCAGTTACAGCAATATATGCCTCACTATTGAGTGAGGTCCAAATATCGGTCGTCAAAGAAACAGAAGTAGAGTCTTCCACGGCCAAGTTTACAGCCTCTTTCTGTTTATGGTAATCGTCCTCGTCCTCAATCATGATGCGCAACTTTTTTCGATTTGGTATCGAGTATTGTGGGTCCAACAAAACGTCGAAAACCAGTGTCCTCGACGATTGAAAGCGGTTGAAAATCGTCTGTTATCATGGCCACTAGTGTTTCATCAAGCTGTTGTTGCCGTTTACTTCCCTCTATGCAGAGAAACATAAGATTTAGATCAGTGCTTCTGCAAGGGGATACGTTATGCTCGACAACTAGTCCAATACAATTAAATTTCGTATCGTGCAAAAGCTAGGATAGTATATGTTTGATTTTGGGATATGTTGTATGTTATCGGAGTGCGATTAAAAAAATCAATGTTTTTTAAGCGTGGCGGACCGCTTCGGACACTACCCGAACTTTTGCATGGAATTCACCTTTTGTACCATACGTACCTGGATATTTTGTCTGCCTCGCACTATTGGAAGAATGAGCCTCTGTATCCACGGACGTCGCTGTTTTATTGCTCGATAAATTGCGCAGTTTAAGGTGTCTAACCATGCCTGTTGTATTTTTTGATACATTACGGAAATTTTTACGACAAATGATGCAAGTAACGTTATTTCCATCCTCCGTAAAGTATTGCCAGCACCATGATGTTCGTTCTCGAGTGTCCATATTGATTTGAACAACAATTTTACTCGAATGATACCCGAGACATACTAGTTGCGAGCAGCGAGCATGTTTGTCTAGCGGCGGCATTCAATTCATAAAACAACAGCGGCGAGGCGTATGTTGTCGGAGCAAACGCGCGCAGCGGCACACGCCGTTTCTCGTGAGCTTCTCGAGAATTGCTTGAGAACTAGCGGCTCGAGGAATTCTCGGTGCGCTCGAGTCGCCGCGCCTCGCCATCCAGCAGCCACAGTGTTCTTTCAGCATTTCCCTCACCGCTGGTGCTCCTCGCGTTTTGGTTTGCAGACAGATTATTGCTACCCAGCATTTCCTGTTCAGTTGGTTGAAATGGCTCTGAGCACTATGGGACTTAATATCTATGGTTATCAGTCCCCTAGAACTTAGAACTGCTTAAACCTAACTAACCTAAGGACTGCACACAACACCCAGTCATCACGAGGCAGAGAAAATCCCTGACCCCACTGGGAATAGAAACCCGGGCGTGGGAAGCGAGAACGCTACCGCACGACCACGAGCTGTGGACTCCTGGTCAGGACTCTTTTGTTAGCAGACGAAATAACTTCACAGAATTCTTACTTATGTAGCTGAGTTATTTTCAGTATAATAAATCACTAGTTATTTCCAGTAGTTAAGTAATCTTTAATGTAAACTAGATCCTATAAACAATGGCTGATTACTGTATAATTTGTACATGTGATGTTGTCAGTGACCTTTTAATGTTGATAAATGTGGTATCTTCCTACTATCTATCATTGACAGAATATTGTAAAGCCCTGCAATTGTTTTGTAGTCACATGGTGGTGAATTAATGAATGACCACTAAGTTACTGCACTTCTCTCACCATTTATTGTGTTACTGGTTGTTGTTGTTGTGGTCTTCAGTCCTGAGACTGATTTGATGCAGCTCTCCATGCTACTCTATCCTGTGCAAGCTCCATCATCTCCCAGTACCCACTGCAACCTACATCCTTCTGAATCTGCTTAGTGTATTCATCTCTTGGTCTCCCTCTACGATTTTTACCCTCCACGCTGCCCTACAATGCTAAATTTGTGATCCCTTGATGCCTCAGAACATGTACTACCAACCAATCCCTTCTTCTAGTCAAGTTGTACCACAAACTTCTCTTCTCCCCAATCCTATTCAATACTTCCTCATTAGTTATGTGATCTACCCATCTAATCTTCAGCATTCTTCTGTAGCACCATATTTCTCTTCTTGTCTAAAGTATTTATTGTCCATGTTTCACTTCCTTACATGGCTACACTACATACAAATACTTTCAGAAACGACTTCCTGACACTTAAATCTATACTCGTTGTTAACAAATTTCTCTTCTTCAGAAACGCTTTCCGTGCCATTGCCAGTCTACATTTTATATCCTCTCTACTTCGACCATCATCAGTTATTTTGCTCCCCAAATAGCAAAACTCCTTTACTACTCATTTCCTAATCTAATACCCTCAGCGTCTCCCAACTTAATTCAACTACATTCTATTATCCTCATTTTGCTTTTGTTCATGTTCATCTTATATCCTCCTTTCAAGATGCCATCCATTCCATTCAACTGCTCTTCCAAGTCCTTTGCTGTCACTGACAGAATTACAACGTCATCGGCGAACCTCAAGGTTTTTATTTGTTCTCCATGGATTTTAATACCTACTCCGAATTTTTCTTCTGTTTCCTTTACTGCTTGCTCAATATACAGATTGAATAACATCGGGGAGAGGCTACAACCCTGTCTCACTCCCTTCCCAACCACTGCTTCCCTTTCATGCCCCTCAACTCTTATAACTGCCGTTTGGTTTCTGTACAAATTGTAAATAGCCTTTTGCTCTCTGTATTTTACCCCTGCCACCTTCAGAATCTGAAAGAGAGTATTCCAGTCAACATTGTCAAAAGCTTTCTCTAAGTCTACAAATGCTAGAAACGTAGGTTTGCCTTTCCTTAATCTAACTTCCAAGATTAGTCGTAGGGTCAGTATTGCCTCACGTGTTCCAATATTTCTATGGAATCCATACTTATCTTCCCCGAGGTCGGCTTCTACTAGTTTTTCCATTCGTCTGTAAAGAATTCGCGTTAGTATTTTGCAGCCGTGACTTATTAAACTGATAGTTCGGTAATTTTCACATCTGTCAACACCTGCTTTCTTTGGGATTGGAATTATTATATTCTTCTAGAAGTCTGAGGGTATTTCGCCTGTCTCATACATCTTGCTCACCAGATGGTAGAGTTTTGTCAGGACTGGCTCTCCCAAGGCAGTCATTAGTTCTAATGGGATGTTGGTTACTCCCGGGGCCTTGTTTCGACTTAGGTCTTTCAGTGCTCTGTCAAACTCTTCACGCAGTATCATATCTCCCATCTCATCTTCATCTGCATCCTCTTCCACTTCCATAATATTGTCCTCAAGTACATCGCCCTTGTATAGACCCTCTATATAGTGGACAGAATGAAGTTGACATTGTTGAATACATATTGATTGCATGTTCCACTTGGGGCAGGCTCTTCAGTACAGTAAACAGCTGGCAGTTAGATGAACTTTTTTTTACATAGTAGCCCACTTAATAACTGCAAATAATTATTTTTTTAATATACTGAAAATTACTATGTAATTATGAGCTGAGTGAAGTTATTTGTGTGTTAGCATAAGAGAAATAGATAGGAAACACTAGGAATGAATAGGCTGCCTCTAAAGTGAAAAGCTAGAAGTGCTCATGGTGAACCAGTAGAGTGCTACAGCTGCCATTCAGGGCAACCAAGAATCCATTATCCCTCTATCAACATGGAAAAGTATGCAGAGATTTACATCATTAGTGATTCATAAGGTGCACTTACGATGGTCAGTATAATTTTGTGATGACCATGTAGTTGCTTCTTGTTATCTAGTGGGATAGATAGAGTGAGGAACCATCTGTATGCTCTTCAGTTTGCAGATGTGTGAAGGAGGGAAGTGCACGGCCACAATCTGATGACTACTTCCCCTGGTATTTCTACTCTCCACTCCCAACCCCTGCAACTTGTTAAACCTCAGAACTCAATATCCCTTAATATGGTTCTACTACACACAATTTAAAAGGAAACATTAATTTGATATCATTAAAAGGCTATTTTTAATACCCTATGACTTTTCCATCCCTTGCAAAGCAGAAACTATTAGTCCCAGAGAATAAAATGAATAGGACCTTCTTTGTAGGTGATGTAATGTAGTTTGATTTTGTGCTAGGAAACATTATTGATAAACACCATGATTTTCGAATTATTCAAGAAAAATGTAAAAATGGTGACATTTAAATGCCCCACCACTAGCCCCCTCCCCCACTCTCACACCACACTAGTCACGATTTTTATGTTGTTCATGACATTGCTTCCTACCACAGTACAAAAATTTGTGACTACACCATTTCTTCACTTACTTGACCTTTTTTGGTCTTCAATGACTGGACTAGTTGTAAAGGAGTGATATGGAACAAATTTGGTTCTGAATTATTTGCCAGAAACTCCCTCAATACTTTTTTAAAATATGCTCATATCTGTTACAACTGGAACTAAGCTACTCACAGTGATATAATTATTGAACTTATTTATGGACTAATGTACTAGGAGCACACAAACTGCTTTAAAAATACACTGTTAAATCTACAAAAGTTGCTTTTATACTACATTAGTCATATTTCATGGAGAGTAGTCTGGGATGTGGAAAGAACTCAAAGATGGACATTTAATTTAAGTGGAAGTTACATTTCTGTTTTACAGTGCTAATTCTAATTATACATTAATGTAAAACTTTAAATTTGAGTGTTTCTGTAAAGATATTCTTAAGTAGAGTAGAAGAAGATGCCCTATAGAAAGTTCTTTAATTCCTTATTGAACTTCACTACATTATCTGTATGGTATTTAAGGAAGGTACTCTTAGTGTTCGCTTATGCTGAATGGATTGCTTCCCTCATTTGGGCTACACTGCCTGATAAGATAACAAGGTATGATAGTATGGAAATTAAACCAGCACTCTGATATGTAAGTCAGCATAGTTAGCAGCACTATATAATTTCATCTCAGATATTACCATCCTTCCTACCTGAACCTGTCAAATTATACACTCACAGCTTTTAAGAAAAATCAAGTGTCAGATTGTTGAAGGAATGTACAGTGTAACTTTTTGTATGGATGGCTGGATTTAATTTTTGGTGCTAAACACAGAGATCATCAGCATCTGAAACTTACTACCTATGGAAATAATCTGAATTAAATTTGGTCTTTTATTTAAGTATCATACTGAGAAATATGATAACCTTGAACTCTGTGTGTTTGAGTCACGGGAATAATTACATTGTTTTTCTGTAAAAAACCAAAAGAAGTTCCTGTAGAATCCTCCTTGTTATCTTTCCTTCCTTCTTGCTTTCTTCTGTCTTGATGAATATAAGAATGCTGTTTTTTGTAGCTTGAAGATAACGGTGAATAATAAGATTACTATTAGTTAAAACTACTTTCTGTGTTATTGAATATGTATCTTAACCACAATTTTCTGTACAGGTTTGTTTTATGTTTAGCAGCTTAATTCCTCTTGGAAGCAAAAGTTTGACAGTACAACTATTACACACCATCAGTGTGCTTTCGTATGCATATTTGCATCCTTTGTCGTAGAACCTACAGTCTAAATCATTTGTTATACAAAGTCTGATCACTCTTGCTGCACACTGTGATGTACATTATGTGGTTTTGCTGCACTTTAATACGGTCAGCCATCACTCAACTTATCACTCTCCTACAGTGATCACTGTGCCTGGTTTCAGTGTAACAGGAAATCTGAAAGGTAACAAAAGTGCAGATTCAGGTTCACGAGAGAGCTTTGCTTCGATCCTATCTTAAGTATAGACTAAACATGATCGTTTTCACTCTCACTTTACCTTTTGTGGACCTTGATCAAGTGTGACTTCCTTTTAACTGTACGGTATATGTTACATTGTATTTAGGAACTTTCGGGTAATTGAACATGTATCAATAATTACAGATTTCTGTAGTTGTATATATACGTTTGGATGTAGCTGTATTGCATTGAGGTACTGGTGGATATTGTGTGGTATGACTCCTGTAGTTGATAGTATAATTGGTATAATGTCAACTTTAACCTGATGCCACATGTCCTTGACTTCCTCAGCCAGTTGGATGTATTTTTCAATTTTTTCTCCTGTTTTCTTCTGTAAATTTGTTGTATTGGGTATGGATATTTCGATCAGTTGTGTTAATTTCTTCTTTTTATTGGTGAGTATGATTTCAGGTTTGTTATGTGGTGTTGTTTTATCTGTTATAATGGTTCTGTTCCAGTACAATTTGTATTCATCATTCTCCAGAACATTTTGTGGTGCATATTTGTATGTGGAAGGGTGTTGTTTTATTAGTTTATGTTGTATGGCAAGTTGTTGATGTATTATTTTTGCTGCATTGTCATGTCTTCTGGTGTATTCTGTATTTGCTAGTATTGTACATCCGCTAGTGATGTGATCTACTGTTTCTATTTGTTGTTTGCAAAGTCTGCATTTATCTGTTGTGGTATTGGGATCTTTACTAATATGCGTGCTGTAATATCTAGTGTTTATTGTTTGATCCTGTATTGCAATCATGAATCCTTCCGTCTCACTGTATATATTGCATTTTCTTAGCCATTTGTTGGATGCGTCTTGATCGATGTGTGGCTCTGTTAGATGATATGGGTGCTTGCCATGTAGTGTTTTCTTTTTCCAATTTACTTTCCTCATATCTGTTGATGTTATGTGATCTAAAGGGATGTAGAACTGGTTATGAAATTGCAATGGTGTAGCCGATGTATTTATATGAGTGATTGCTTTGTGTATTTTGCTAGTTTCTGCTCGTTCCATAAAGAATTTTCTTAAATTGTCTACCTGTTCATAAGGTAGGTTTTTTTATGTCGATAAATCCCCTTCCTTTCTGCTTAATGTGAATCTTTCTGTTGCTGAATGTATGTGATGTAGTCTATATTTGTGGCATTGTGATTGTGTAAGTGTATTGAGTGCTTCTAGGTATATGTTACTCCATTTCACTACTCCAAATGAGTAGGTCAATATTGGTATAGCATAAGTATTTATAGCTTTTGTCTTGTTTCTTGCTGTCAATTCTGTTTTCAGTATGTTTGTTAGTCTTTGTCTATATTGTTCTTTTAGTTCTTCTTTAATATTTGTATTGTCTGTTCCTACTTTTTGTCTGTATCCTAGATATTTATAGGCAACTGTTTTTTCCATCACTTCTATGCAGTCGCTGTGGTTATCCAATATGTAATCTTCTTGTTTAGTGTGTTTTCCCTTGACTATGCTATTTTTCTTACATTTGTCTGTTCCAAAAGCCATATTTATATCATTGCTGAATACTTCTGTTATCTTTAGTAAATGGTTGAGTTGTTGATTTGTTGCTGCCAGTAGTTTTAGATCATCCATGTACAGCAAATGTGTGATTTTGTGTTGGTATGTTCCAGTAATATTATATCCATAATTTGTATTATTTAGCATGTTGGATAATGGGTTCAGAGCAAGGCAGAACCAGAAAGGACTTAATGAGTCCCCTTGGTATATTCCACGCTTAATCTGTATTGGCTGTGATGTGATATTATTTGAATTTGTTTGGATATTAAGTGTGGTTTTCCAGTTTTTAATTACTATGTTTAGGAACTGTATCAATTTAGGATCTACTTTGTATATTTCCAATATTTGTAGTAACCATGAGTGGGGTACACTATCAAAAGCTTTTTGGTAATCAATGTATGCGTAGTGCTGTGACCTTTGTTTAGTTTTAGCTTGATATGTCACCTCTGCATCTATTATCAGTTGCTCTTTACACCCTCGTGCTCCTTTGCAACAGCCTTTTTGATCTTCATTTATAATTTTGTTCTGTGTTGTATGTGTCATTAATTTCTGTGTAATGACTGACGTTAATATTTTGTATATTGTTGGTAGGCATGTTATGGGGCGATATTTTGCTGGGTTTGCTGTGTCTGCTTGATCTTTAGGTTTCAGATAAGTTATTCCATGTGTAAGTGTATCAGGGAATGTGTATGGGTCTGCAATGTAACTGTTAAATAATTTAGTTAGATGTGAATGTGTTGAGGTGAACTTCTTTAGCCAGAAATTTGCTATTTTATCTTTTCCAGGGGCTTTCCAATTGTGCATAGAATTAATTGCTCGGGTGACTTCATGTTGCAAAATTATCACTTCAGGCATTTGTGGTATCATCTTGTATCTGTTTCTGCTTGTATCCACCGTACATGTCTGTTATGTTGTACCGGGTTTGACCATATGTTGCTCCAAAAGTGTTCCATGTCTGTTATGTTTGGTGGATTGTCTATTTTAATGTGTGTTATCTATTGTCTGGTAAAATTTCTTTTGGTTTGTGTTGAATGTTTGGTTTTGCTTCCTTCTGTTTTCACTTTTTTTGTATCTTCTAAGTCGTTTGGCCAATGTTTGTAATTTCTGCTTCTTTTCATCTAATTGCTCTATCGCTTCTTGTTGTGAGATTTTACCTAACCTTTTTCATTTTTTGTCTGATATTTCTTTTCTTATAAACTGTGTTAGCTGTCCGATGTCTTTTCTCAGTTTTTCTATTCTGATCTGTAGCCTGTGTTCTTCTGTGTGTTGGTTGGTTCTGACCTCTGCCTAGTGTGTATATTTAGTGTAGTGAGTGCTCCTATATAAACCAGTAGTTGTAACTCTTCCATCGTTGTGTTTTCATTTATCTTGTTGTGTATTATTGTGTTTATAGTTTTTATTGTTGTTTCGACTTGTGGGTTATTTGGCAGTCTATGCAAGAATGGTCTAATGTCTGTATTTGTGTCTTTGTATTCTATATATGTCAGCTGAAGTTTTTCTTCTATATCTAATATGTGTGTCACTTCATGTTCTATTTGTGCTTGTTCTGGTGGCTGTCTTAAGATTTCGTTTTCATCTGATTAGTTTAATTGATGCATGTTGTTCTTTGTTTGTTTGCTCTGGGATGTTTGAGTCCATTACTGTATTTTCTTCTTCTTCTGATTGCACATTATTTTGTTCCAGTATTTGCTGTACTTGTTGTTTGATGTTTTCTAATTCTGACTGGGGTATCCTGTTATTTTTTATTATTACACGGATCTGATCAGCTAGTCGTTGTTCTGTTAAAAATTTATTATTATTAATATTATTATGATTATTATTATTATTGGCAACTGAATTGCATGTTTTTGTGTTAACAACTGGGAAACATTTTCAGCTTTCCAAAAAATTATGTTAACTAGTCATGTTTAATGACACACACATTACACCTCTCAACTTCGTGTTGATGTACTGTCTCTCTAATACCAGGAGTGCAGATGTGCAAAAATGGAGATTATGACTTACATGCTTTGCAGAGTTTCATATTTTATGTTCTTTGTTATAGTGAAACGTCTTGCTGTGGTAGTACCAAAGAAAACACTCTGTTCATTATAATGAAAGTTAAATAATAATAATAATAACCTACTTCATAATGCCACATGTTGATTTTTTCTTGTTCAGCCAAACAGCAAATGTGCAACATTTGTGCATCCATTTAATGCCGTCAAGTTACCATGCAAGCATGGCTGGGGTATTATTATACATCCTGACTATTTCATTAAAATTGTAAGACTGACCAGCTGTCCAGTACTTACCTTGAGAGAAACCAGCATTGCTGCTAACAGTCACATAAGAAAGTACACAAAACTATCCTAGCTTTCAGAACAAATGATTTCTTCTTTGAGGAGGAGAGAGTGATAGGTTGCGAAGGCTAAAATGGAATGGCAGGTTACTCAAACTCCAGGATGAGAGGACACAGGGAGACCAATTCATCATTATTCGCATCACTACATATTTCATCTACTCATTATAGATAGAATTATTGTTGCAAAATAACAAAACTCAGCTGTATAGCCAGAAATAAGTCTGCTTCCCAAAGAAGCCACATGGCTAAACAACACGGAATACAGAAAACAGTAAATGGTATCTCACTTTTACTCTCTCACAGTAAAAGAGCAAAAAAGACATGTTCTTCAAATAAGACAGATGTTATGGTGAGAAGTGCTCCTGTAAAATACTGAGAACATTTTTGATCATTACAATGTGGCAAAAACAAACCACATTAACAAAGTGCTGATCATTTAAGGCAGCAAAGTCATTAAGAATGTATCTTAATTCAACTCTGAATATTACAGTAATATTTCATGAATGCAGAACAATATTTAAAGAGGAAAATTCCTAGGCATCATGCCTTTCAAAATACAGACTAGCTCTTTACAACTGAAATTTACATTTCTTTAGACTGAAGAAAGGTGGGTATTATAAATAAGCCATATTTAATATTCTGACAGAGTGGGAAATACTGAAGCAAGGCAGTTATAACAAAATTTACAGAGATGAGGTCTGGCTCTAAAGAATAGTAACGGCGACAAATTAGATGTACATAATAACTTACTTTGAATATAATAGAGGGAAACATTCCACGTGGGAAAAATATATCTAAAAACAAATAAGATGTGACTTACCAAACGAAAGCGCTGGCAGGTTGATAGACACACAAACAAATACAAACATACACACAAAATTCAAGCTTTTGCAACCAATGGTTGCTTCATCAGGAAAGAGGGAAGGAGAGGGAAAGACAAAAGGATGTGGGTTTTAAGGGAGAGGGTAAGAAGTCATTCCAATCCCGGGAGCAGAAAGACTTACCTTAGGGGGAAGAAAGGACAGGTATACACTCGCATACACACACACATATCCATCCGCACATACACAGACACAAGCATCAAGCAGACATGTCAAACAAAGAAGATGTGACTTACCAAACGAAAGTGCTGGCAGGTTGATAGACACACAAACATACACACAAAATTCAAACTTTCGCAACCAACAGACGTGTCTGCTTGTGTCTGTGTATGTGCGGATGGATATGTGTGTGTATGCGAGTGTATACCTGTCCTTTTTTCCCCCCAAGGTAAGTCTTTCCGCTCCCGGAATTGGAATGACTTCTTACCCTCTCCCTTAAAACCCACATCCTTTCGTCTTTCCCTCTCCTTCCCTCTTTCATGATGAAGCAACCGTTGGTTGCGAAAGCTTGAATTTTGTGTGTATGTTTGTGTTTGTTTGTGTGTCTATCAACCTGCCAGCGCTTTTGTTTGGTAAGTCACATCTTCTTTGTTTTTAGATATAATGACTTACTTTTTTTTAGTTAATATTCTGATCTGCAATCTGTGTTAAACACTTTGATATGACACTGTGGCCAAATCTTCTACACTTGATGATCATCTATGTAAGATTGAAACACTCATAATGTGGCCAATAAGGACAGTACTTTATACTCAGGAAATGGGATGGACACTAAAAGATGGTCAGTTAAAGTCAGCACATATGTTTATATGAACTTCCAGTGTGCTGGATTAATTGTATGATGGCAGCTTGTGTTAAACAGTTGAACATAGAAACAGCCAGAGTTGCACGATTCACCTTTTATTAAATTGTTGATTATTTTCATCTTACCTGAACCCATTGTCAAATTAGCATGTGAGATGGAAAGTTAAAATTACAACTTATCCAATAAACTGTTACAAAAATTATTAAGTGCAAAGAACAAGATACAATATCATACCAGGATATATGTACTAGACAGACAAGACAGTATTTTCCAAAACAGTGTACAAAACATTTCCTTGATGGTTGGAAGTTGTAATAACGACATTCCCCACGTCCTAATAGGGTGCCCCCGAACTGAAGTTTCGTTGTGACTACGAAGGATGTAGACCATCAGTTATATGTTGTTCCATCACTGTTCATGGTTAAACTTGACTTTGTTATAAGTATATGCATAATCTTGATATGGTTTATATGCTATTTCATAAAAAACAGTTTCGTGTGTCTGATGCATGTATCCTGGTAAGATATGTTCTATGTCTTGTTATGTGCACTCAATAATTTTTTGTAATGATTTACTGGATAAACCGTAGTTTTAATTTTCCATCTCTCAGGACAGTTTGAAAATGGATTCAAGTAACACAAAACCAGTCATAAATTAAATAAAAAGTGAATCTTGCAAGTTTGGTTTTTTCTGTGCTGAACATATGTTTGTCAACATCATGATGCCACCAGATTAGTCATCACACAAATGATAGATGGATGGAGGAGTCCACAGAATAATTCTGTTTATTTATAAGCTTATTGCCCTGTGCAAATTTGATGTCTGCTGAGAACCCATTTTGAAGAAGGTTGCACAGAAATGGAGGATGACTACTCATTCCAAGATGGAGAATAAAAGAAAGAACATATTTGTGTACCTCTCTCAAGGATGGACACATATCATTAAACTATGCTGGAGGAATCCTTGTCCTTTCAATGTCTGCACTACGCCATGCAATGAGGCTCTAAAATTTTAAAGTAACCAGAAGAACAGCCACAAAATTCCCATCCACAATACTTTTGCACTCCATAATCAAATAAACAAATCTCTTCCATCTTTTTACAAAGAATTTGATTTACTTGTAGCACCAACATAAAAATCAAATTGAGAGGGGTATGATAATCAGTCGTTCTTTGTAGCATATTAACAATATATGACATGCAATATTATTCTTTAAACTTGCATAGTTCATTTTTAAGACACTGCAAAACAGTCCTCTTGTGACGTTCACCTGCTTTGTCCCTTCATTGATAGTTCTCGGTGTCAACTTTCCACATTGTTATACTGGCAGAAAAAGGGGGTGGGGTGGGGGGGAGGGGTGGAAGTTCAACACTGACTACTGTAAATGATGGAGCCGACAGTTGCACAATTGTGTCTCACAGTTCTTTACTTTCACTGTTCACAACCCCCTAATATTACACAATTATATGGGCACTTCACTGTTGGTAAAAGTTTGTAAGCCTCATTAATAGGTTGCAGGCAACATCAGCATATTGTGACAATAGTTTGCTGTTGAACATCTATGATCAGTAAAAACCTAACCACACAGTTCTTACAGAATAGTATGGTACATGTGACACTATTTTTCAAATAAACAGACATTGTCATTAATTGTTCTAACACACAGCCTATTTGTGTTACACTTATTCCACTGTTAAGTTGATGCATTGTTGTTATTCTAACCAATATTTGTTTCAAGTCTGAAAATCTGCCATGGACCGACTGTCTCAGGACCAAACATTGGTCCTTTACACATCCTCACAATAATAGGCACTGAAACTCTACGTTGTTCGATGTTTAAGTTACAGAAATTACAATTAAAACATAACTCATTCAATTTACTGAATACATCAAAAAATTCCTTCTTTTTAACAATGCCTTCTACCACAAAAGTTAGACCAAATTATTTGTTCAAATAATAAAATTAACAGATATAGTTATGCAAACAATACTTTTGACAAATCTGGTAATTATTTTGGAATTAAGGGCTGGCTTTGCTAATATGTTTTTGTATAGAGCCAAACAAGTCCTTTAAGAATCCTAGTAGTTCGTCTTCCAAATGTTTGTAATTAATACACAATTTATATTTGTTTATAAGTCAACAATAGAATCTAAATCACAAAACAATTACTGATTTCACCCTATAACAAAAGTATTAACTAGGAATGGGCAAAATAAATTAGGAAATTAATTGAATACACAAAACTAAGCACAAAATTAGACCTAGTGCTATATTCCTTAAAACTGAGTCCCCAACCTTTCTCTTTTATGGAAATGCAGATTATACTCATGCATGTTAATGATAATAAGGCAATAATGGAAATCAAATGAATTTAAAGAGGCAAAACAAGAGAGAAAGTAAAGAGATCCCAGCTTGCTTTGTCACACTCTACCTGTACCTCAAAACTAGTAAAATGCACATTCATTGATTTCACATAAAAGGGCTGATATACTCCAACTCCAGGTACCTGATGCAGCTGTGACCTGATTCATTGTGACACATTAACCATCAATGAGAAAAATGTGAAAGCAGCTTTAACAGTGGGAGGTTTAACCCTAAGATTCCTTCATGTTTACCAACACTAAGCCCTCACAGTCAAGCAACACAATCATGAAGCAGAGTGCACCTTTCTCCTTTTTTATCTACTTCCAATACCCTCATGATTCCACAGACTGAAATAGGTTAGACATACTCAGAGGCTTCAGAAACAAAATGCTGCATTCACCTGGCACAGAATCATATCTTGTGCATGTCATAGTGCAGCTTCAACATCAGCATCCTTTTATTTACCACACTACAGCTTCTGTATTGTGCCAGTGCAGATCTGTCTGCTAAACTCCAGAGACTATGTCTTACTTCCCCTTCGGATTTCAGCAACTTCTCTGTTGTCAGCTAGGGGTACCTGTCACAACTCATACTGTAGTAGTCTTTTATGTTTAATAATTACATACAAAACATCTCTGCTAGACTAGTTACGGCAGTCAGCTCCTGACAATGACTATGAGGGAACTGACTGAACCCCAGACCTTGGGTCTGTAGTCTGGCACTTCACTAAGTCCCACAATTTGCTCAGAAGGTCATGGATTGAAACATGTGCCTGTCATTCTGAACAGTGGTCCAGCTGCTTACACCATTAGTGGACAGCATTGTGAGCATTCTTGGGGATATCTGTTTTTAGCATAAGAAAGATGTAAAATGAGATTAATAAGAATTACAATCAACAATTTGTTTTATAGGAGACCAGTAACAAAATAATGAGTAGGTGGAGTATACAATCGTAAATCTAAATACACATATTATAAAGAAAAACAAAATCCTGCAAGCTGAGACGGATAAGAAATTTATAAAATGTGACTGTAATGAAAATACAGCATTATTAATGCTTGTGATAATTAACATTTCAACAACATACTAAATACAAACAACCTGTGAATTCTCTGCAAAAACAGCTTTGACAGTTGTATTACAAACAAGTGTTAGACCACAGTGAATGCTGAGATAAAAATTGCTGAAGTAACAAGTATTCAAACAAGATAATAAAGAAATGAAATATGCAGTTCTGTCAAATACACAACATGCAGTTAGATTATGGATTCTTATTTTGTTGTGGAAACATATAAATGCTACTGCAGCAACAAATGCAGACGTTACAACTTTACTGTTTAATGTAGTAATGATGTTCATTCAAACTTGGCTCAAGTGGTAACCACCACACAGTTACCACTACGTTAATAATAATTAGCTTCTGATGTGACAAAGAAATAATTTGCAATTTTCTGTCCATTGACTAGACCATTATCATCACTGTTGCTATGCTTACTGTCATTGCATTTAATCATTACTCACATAATGTAACTGTGTTTTCCGTGGTTGGGTGAAGTATTACAGCAGTCCTAAAAAGTAAGAGGTAAAACAAATGAACAGTGG
This sequence comes from Schistocerca piceifrons, assembly GCF_021461385.2. Classification (NCBI taxonomy): domain Eukaryota; kingdom Metazoa; phylum Arthropoda; class Insecta; order Orthoptera; family Acrididae; genus Schistocerca; species Schistocerca piceifrons. The sequence goes on along the minus strand of NC_060142.1, from coordinate 125,766,149 downwards.
AGCAACTGAGCAAACACATTTTCAAAACATATAGAAAATTTTGAGGGCATTACAGAAAATGTGAATCTTTATCTCACAATGTTTAAAACAGAAAACTCATAAATAAAAAAAATTAGGACTTTTACAAGCACAGCTATGTGCCTATTCAGATAATACAAAGACATAACATAAGCATAAAAAGATATATGAGTTGTGCCCACGCAGCTGCTGATGGATAGACAAAAATTGCTTAGCTAAAGTCACTCTATGTACTGAATGGTACTTCACTTGTAACCCAGTGAAACAGCACATTGTCACACCAGTAACACACTATTAAAGATATAGTGAATCAAGGCCACAGAATGATGATGCTCCCTCCAGTATGGCATAGTTGGCATGTTTATTGATGTTCACTTAATTGTTCTGGAAACCCTGACACAGATTCTAACACTGAAGTCCAGGGCACTTATGCATTGTCTGTAGTGCCACTAGTTTAGGAGCAGAGTCTGCACAGTGTAGCCAAAATATATGCTACGTGAGAAAGGTTTTGAGGCACATCCAGATTCACATTCTTCAGCTCCTAAGTCTGAAGTTGTAACTCATGACATTTTTCCCTACTAAGCTGAAGGACTGTAGTGCTGATACTTTAGGGTTGTGGTCGGGGTACATGTGCCTGGTACCAATTTCCTCTTAGTGAGGAAGATGAGGTATCTTTTTTGGTAACAAAATCCCCCTGTCTGCTCCTGCAGTGGGAGGTACAAATGGTAGCATGTGGCAGACAGTACATCGCCCCAGCAACATTGAGATGAGAAAGTGGAGTCTGTGTGTCTGAGAAATCAGAAATGTCCAGTCCTGCTATGAACAGAATGACAAGCTGGTGGCTGCACACCACACAGAAGAAATTCTGAGAAAATTTTCACAGTTATCTTGACCCTCAGGAAGTGAAGACTTCACACTGTTGTGGCAGTCTCTATGTGATGCATCCAGCAGCATTATGAAAACACAAAGAAATAGCTCTCCTGGTGTTTGAGGCCTGGGTCCTCAGTGGCTGTAGAAGCTGTGAAGTGAAGTTGAGGCTATTATGTGTGTCCATTTTGTTCCCACTATAATAACTGCTGATCCATTCGAGGATAGTTCAATGGTATCTAACAGCACATGACATCTTGTAGGTGTGATGTTGTGATGTGTTTTCGACCAGCCCTACCACATATTCTGGTGGTCATGTCCTCATGGACATGTGGCAGCACACCTCCTGTATGGTGTATTCTGGGTCCTGACCATCATATCATCTGCCTGAAGAGTGATGCTTAGCCCAGTTCAGTTTTGATGCATGCAGTTTCTGCTGGCAACTGTAGGTGACACTTCCGTAACAGACTCTTGTGTTAATGTCACACAAACTCACTCACAGGCTCTTGGAATATATATTACTTTCATTAGCACAAGCAGTATAACAGATTTTAGGAATTTGAGATGGAATCTTGATGATACAGTTTACTGCACAGATTGGCTGACGCAACTAAGCTTGCTGGTAAGCGCTTCACTTCCCATTAATATGTCTTCTGGAATGCAGAGAGAATTACAAAAACATTAACTGCATAGCATTCATAACAAGGACACAGCACCCAGAAAACATCGCAAATCATAGACAATAACAAAATTATTATGAAAAAATAAAAATATAACTTAAAAAACTAAAACTAAAACAAATTCCAACAAAAACATAATTAGAACCAAACTTATAAACACATCACTTACTTATAACAGTAGCTATGTAAACATGTAGCATCACTGACATCCAAGCTGTCAAGAAACAAATTGCATACATAAAGATGTATTAAAGTCAGACACATGCTTCCAATGTACATCTAAGGAGAAACCAGAGGGAAACATTCCGCATGGGAAAATATATCTAAAAACAAAGTTGATGTAACTTACCAAATGAAAGCGTTGGTACGTTGATAGAGACACTAACAAACACAAACACAAAATTCAAGCTTTCGCAACCCATGGTTGCTTCATCAGGAAAGTGGGACGGAGAGGAAAAGATGAAAGGATATGGGTTTTAAGGGAGAGGGTAAGGAGTCATTCCAATCCCGGGAGCAGAAAGACTTACCTTAGGGGGAAAAAGGGACAGATATACACTCACACACACACACACACACACATATCCATCCGCACATATACAGACACAAGCAGACATATGTTGTGTTTGTGTTTGTTAGTTTCTCTATCAACGTACCAACGCTTTCGTTTGGTAAGTTACATCAACTTCAGTTTTCAGATAAAAATTGTGTAGAGAAACATTATTTTCAATTTCCCTACACTATACACATATAAAAACAATATGATCACTAACATATTGTATCAAGTTGTAAACCAGTACAAAAATACACATTTCCACAACTCCATAGATTTTATTAGGAATTTATCCCAAAACTGACTACAGCTTAAGAAGGCTTTCAATAGTCATTAACAAGGTTACTCCAATGTCAGCCAACTAACTGACAGAACATGATATGATAAATCTCGGTAGTGCCAAAGGGTTAAAATGAACATGATGTGAATAAGGACTATGCAACAAAGTAAACCTACATACTTACATTGACAAATAATGTCATTTGATTGCAATGTACTTATTATAGTTTCTACGTTCATTCAGTACTGATACAATGAATAACCTGTGTATACACAGTTCACTCTTTTTAACACAAAAAATTATTTACTTTTGATCTGATTTGCCCTGTATTATGCACATGCATATACAGCAACAGAATGAAACGGAATCTAAAAAAGACAGCAGTTACAACATTTATAAGTGCCTAATAAGTAAAATGTCCAAGTGGATATGTCAGTACAAAGTGAGAAAGGAAAGAGTATCTTTAAACATCAATTGTATTGCTATGAACTTAACATTTCATTTTGGATGAAATTTTCAGATAAACAGTGCAAAAACTGTTTTAACACTATTAGTACTAGACTTAGCTGTACCCTTGAAGTACCATGTTGGTCATTTCTGCCCCACAGTACCAAACAACCACTTTATTGGTATTTCAGAGGGGTTTTTGATGTTGCCATGTTAACAATATGTTCAGGAAGACTGTAAAGTGTAACCAAAGAATAATTTTGTCCCTAAAATTAATGAATTTTACACTGTCAGAAAAAACTGTTTTTTTTTTTTTTAATTTATTTTAAATTTTTCAGAAGAAATTTCTCGGTCTTTCATCAAACCCTATTAAAGCAAGTAAGTAAAATAATGTTGCAGGGTTTTTCTTTATAAAAGGATTGAAACAGAGTCAAACATACTGTTTTTATGAGTATAATAATGTTTTTACTTTTGCAGACAAATAAGGTAAATACCAACTATTCGTAAAAGATTCTAAAATGCAGCATGTGACTAAAGTGCTCTGCATGTTTTCTTGCTTATTGCCATCACAGAACAAAAATATAAATAGAAACTATTTCACTCTACAATTATAAACATTTGGAAATATTAAGGAACAAAGGAGTGGACAGGATTTTCTAAGATGGGATAGACTCGCAGTTTACACGTTCAAAGAGAAATTGTACACATGCTTGTTGCAGTTGAACCGTCTGTGAAATGTTTTAGTCACCTTTTCTTTTATGCAGGAAACCTCAATCTGACAACACTTACTATTTCCAAGTTGGCCAGCGCTGGTACTGAGCTTCTGCAAGATGATATTGGGTTCTCTCTGCACTTGTCTCACTACCAGGTTCGTCACTCGATTACATCGGGCAGGCCGCTGTGGCTGAGCAGTTCTAGGCACTTCAGTCCAGAACCAAGCTGCTGCTATGGTTGTGGATTCGAATCCTGCCTTGGGCACGGATGTGTGAGATGTCCTTAGGTTAGTTAGGTTTAAGTAGTTCTAACGAAGTCTAGGGGACTGATGACCTCAGATGTTAAGTTCCATAGTGCTTATAGCCCTTTGAACCATTTTTGATTTCATTGATGAAACATTCTGCAGATTGTAGAGAATCTCAGCCCCCACAAAGCCATGTTGCCTTGCCATCATCATATCTGTGATATGAAATTGCTAAACTAAACTGTAAGCCGAAGAGCTTGATGCAGTGTCCTGCGCAACAAAGACTGACAGTACTTCATATCATGGCAATTTTTGGCCCCTACAGACTGGCAACATCCAGACTAACGAAGTGAAGTGGAGAAGTCACAGAGTAACATATAACAACTACTCTGCACTACATTACTGCCATCTAGACTGCCTCAGCCCGCTTGGCTTAACCTCAGACAAGGATATACAGACAAGAAACCTCCATAGGGGTTGACTTGCCTGACATCTGCTATCATCTAATGCAACTATGAGCAAAGCCCCAGACAGTCCTGAAAACAGATAGGCACCTGAAGATGGGCACGACAGCCTGTAACTGATGATGGCAATAGGATAGGCCTACAGCTTTTTAAGAGTACTTGTGTATGTTGCATTCTTCATCAACAGTCCTTAACAGCCATGGAATTCAATGTGATACAACACATATAAAGTAACATGATATGCTTAGCTGACAACAGCCAGTTGATATAAATGGCATAGTTATAAAAAGAAATTCCACCTATAGAGCTATTTTGAAGCATTTTTGTCTGTAAAATATGGCAAACTGAACAGTACATAACACCATTTGGCTATCCAGGCCCACCATGTTCCCATAATAATTTGAAATTCCCAGCCTTTTCCACTCTGGCCCACAGGACCATGCAGTTTTGGTTTTAGATTTACCATGGCTCAACTACATGACTTTTGTGTGGCTCTCTGGACTGCTATGATTGTGAGAGTTCCCAGCTTGCAATTTTCAGATGTTTTGTTTCATACTGTGATCACCAGAGAGCAGCAGGTCATTTCAAACTTCAATTAGAAGGCAAAGCCATGTATCCCTGAGGTAGGTACAATATATTATTTCTAAATTTCATTAGTTTAAGGTAATGCTGCATTATTTTATTCTGCGAATGTTTAATTTATTGTTTATAATGTATCTAAAAATGCATTAAGTGGTTAGTAGGAGTTTAAAAATATTTATTTGTTTTTGGACTGGCACGGTCATGTGTGTCAGGTATTAATGATGTCAATCAAGCTCACTTTTATATGCATGCAGTGGAGTCAATATTCGCACCAGATTCTACTTGTAAATAAAATATACTTTTGTCTTTTAGAGTTAACAGATGAAGAAACAGTACAGCTTATATTAAAGAACACCAATTTATGTGATTTCTCCAGTGAAGACGATAGTAATTTTCAGCCGAGACCTCATCATGCAATGTTGTGGGTGACAGTGATGATTCTGATGCTCAGGATTATGACAACAGGAAGGAGGAAGAACAGGAAGTACAACACAAATACCTGTTCCAGTTCCAGGCAGGAGGCTTCTGTTCTGCAAATGAAAGTTACTCAAAACCACATTCTCCTCCATTGGATTACACCTCAATTCAGTTTAATGTCACTAACAATTCAATGTCATAACATGCCCAAAATAGGAACTGAGGCAATAGTCACCATCATGATGAATCAAATAAAAGATGTGAACTCAAGAGAAGGAAAAGTTGAAAGGGGTTAGTGTCTTGAGTATGTCCATTCTGGTGTTGCCCTAGTTGTAGCGGAATAGAAAGACAACCAGATAATAGTTTTAGCATCATCCTGTGCAGGAACAGAACCACCAAACAATTTAAAAAGGTGGTGCAAAAAAAAAGCATTATTATGTAAAAACTGACTGTCCATATGTTGTAAAGTATTATAACTAACACATGGGAGAGGTTAATATATGATCAACAGATGGAGTGTCATAAAACATGGACCAAAACAAGGAAATTAACTCTACAGTTAACAAGTCACTTTCTGACTTGAGTACTGTCAGTATTTGGTTGCAGCACAGAGAAGACTGCAGAAGAAACAAAATCCAAAAAGGAGTATCCTTTGCAGAAAAACAGAAAATAATTGCTTTCATTGTTAGAAAATAATTCCTGGTGTGCAAGCCAGTTTTCAAAAACATCACTGTACTATAGATCCCCTAGTAAGAATTTGCAGCAACAGTGTAAAAGCAATGAACATCACAGACTGTGTCTTAGCCCTTTATCTAGATACAGAAAGAGCTTTTGATGGCACATGTAATTCTGTGCTATGCTGCAAACTAATTGCTTTCTGCAGTGACCTCCAAATCATACAGGTACTCAGTACTATTGTGGACAACAGATCTACAAGTCACAGTGGACAGCATACATACTGAAGCTGGAGTACAACAGTGTGCCATCTTACACCTCGCTTCACTCACTGGAAAGAAATGCTTAGCATTATTTGCTGATGACACTGTCTATGGTGCCACAAAAAGACATGAGGAGACCTATAGTGCATGAACATGCACTATATCAACAAACTGGAAAAATGGCTCACCTTGTGACAAACACTCAAAAATGTCAACTCGTCATCTTCAGCCATAAAAATTTTGCAAGTAATAAAAGACAAACACTAAAAGTTGTGAAACTAAAACTATGGGGACAAGACACAATGCCAAAACTGAATGCTAGCTATCTTGGACTAACTATGGCTGTTCCAGAAGCTTCACATACACAGCATCATCACAAAAGCAAGAAAATGACTAGGACTCTTAGAAAATAATTAAGGAATGCAGAGATGGAGTTCAAATGACACATTACTATACATCTACATACATTTGTATTATATATATTGGTCACGACATCTTGGTAGATGATTGTTTCAATGTCTGTGTGTTTATGGGTTGCATTTTTTCATATGACTTGTCAAGCCAATGGCAGCACGGCATCTCTTGCCGCAATTGTCACAAGTGTATCTGGCTGCTGAGGCAGGAGCAGTGGTAGCACTGCAAAGCTTTTTCTGCCTTAATCTGTCTAACAAGCCTTCATCATGCTTCGACATTCCAGATGATATATCATCATGCCACTCTGGTCTCATGCTAGCCCGTGCCTCCCATCTGTTAGTGTTGATTCCAAAGCTCTCCATATCTCATTTGCAGGGGTCCTTGAATCCCAATAAAGGACATCCTACAGGCCTTTTGGCTATAGAGATCTCTCCAAGCATCACCTCACATGGTAATCTGTCAGGATCCATACGGTGGACGTGTCCTGGCCAGCAGAGTCGTCTCTGCTTCAAGATAGCTGAAATACTGTTGCAGTTAGTTTTAGATAGCACTGCTTCGTTGGTCACTCGGTCCTTCCACATTACTACGAGGATGGATCTCAGGCACTGCATGTGGAAAGCATTAAGGTGACGTTCTTGTTTGGCATAGGTAGTCCATGCTTCCGATGCATACAAAAGGATGCTGAGGACGCAAGTTTGATATACAAGAATTTTGGTGGTCAAAGAGAGTTTGTTGTTTTTCCAAACACGTTTGGAGAGTTTGCCAAAAGTTGTTGCAGCTCTTCCAATGCGAGCATCAATTTCCTTGTCAACAGACGTGTTTGATTCTATAGTAGATCCAAGATAGCAGAAGTTATCTACGACTTGCAGAATAGTACCATCTAGTGTGATATTCGGCTATGTGTTAGGACCCTAAACCATAATTATGGTCTTACTGCTGTTTACACTCATCAAGAATAGGTGGCATGTGTGACTAAATCTTGACACTAGCTCTTGCAGCTCTTCTGCGGAGTTCACAACAATTGCAGCATCATCAGCATACAGGAGTTCACAAGCGACTATCCAAAAATTCCAAAAAGTGTAGGTGCCAACACACAACCTTGTCTTACAGTTATTAATTCCAAGTAAAGTATTTTCAGTGAATAGTATCATTTAAATAGATATTAGTTTCAATTGATGGATGAAGTCGAGTAATGCTACCACAATATGAAGTTTGTGTTCCACAGTGAATTTCAATGATAACTCAGAGAAAAAGCACATGACAAGCAAGAGTAACTAGTTTCTTGAGAAAATGATTACTGATATGAAGATAAACTGTATAACACAGAATATCTTTCAGAAATACGTGGGTATCTACACATTATCAGATGAAACTTGAAGCTAAGATTCAACGTTCACTGAGAATGAGGAAGCACATTAAGTGGAGGTCATAAAATATTGCAAAGCTCCCCACATCAAGCTATGTACATATCAACTCACTGGAGGATGTGGCAGTTTTCTTTCTTACGAGGTAGACTTTCACAGCAGGCATTTACTTCAGTTAAATCTGCTGGACTGAGAGGCTGTGATCAATATATGAAATTATTACCTGATGTTTTGTCACCAGCTGTGGGAGCCATCTCTACTGGTTGCTGTTTCACTCCAAAAGATATTTCCCACAGTCGGAGACAGAGGTCTGGGGACAGTTTCCTGTACTGACCACAGCCTCTCTGCCTGAAAGTTTTAACTGAACAAGTGTTCTTGATCTTCCAATACTCCACACCCAGATGAACCAACTGAGCAGTCTGGGGATTTTAGGCAAGTTAAGTCATTCTCTTGATCTGAGCTTGAGAACACCTGTTTGCATCACAGATTATTATTGAGTATGAAGAAACTCTATTCTGTCCCAGCTGCTCTGTATAGCAGCCACTACACAGATTGCTGCATGTTCCTGATCCGATGTTGCAGCCCTCATCATACACTACTGGCCATTAAAATTGCTACACCAAGAAGAAATGCAGATGGTAAACGGGTATTCATTGGACAAATATATTATACTAGAACTGATATGTGATTGCATTTTCACGCAATTTGGGTGCATAGATCCTGAGAAATCAGTACCCAGAACAACCACCTTTGGCCGTAATAACGGCCTTGATACGCCTGGGCATTGAGTCAAACAGAGCTTGGATGGCTGCCCATGCAGCTTCAACACAATACCACAGTTCATCAAGAATAGTGACTGATGTATTGTGACGAGCCAGTTGCTCGACCACCATTGACCAGACGTTTTCAATTGGTGAGAGATCTGGAGAATGTGCTGGCCGGGGCAGCAGTCGAACATTTTCTGTATCCAGAAAGGCCCGTACAGGACCTGTAACATGCGGTCGTGCATTATCCTGCTAAAATGTAGGGTTACGCAGGGATCGAATGAAGGGTAGAGCCACAGGTCGTAACACATCTGAAATGTAACGTCCACTGTTCAAAGTGCCGTCAATGCGAACAAGAGGTGACCGAGACGTGTAACCAATGGCACCCCATACCATCACACCAGGTGATACGCCAGTATGGTGATGCCAGTTACACGCTTCCAATGTGCGTTCACCGCAATGTCGCCAAACACGGATGCGACCATCATTATGCTGTAAACAGAACCTGGATTCATCCAAAAAAAATGACGTTTTGCCATTTGTGCACCCAGGTTCGTCATTGAGTACACCATCACAGGTGCTCCTGTCCGTGATGCAGCATCAAGGGTAACCGCAGCCATGGTCTCCAAGCTGATAGTCCATGCTGCTGCAAACGTCGTCGAACTGTTCGTGCAGATGGTTGTTGTCTTGCAAACGCCCTCATCTGTTGACTCAGGGATCGATACGTGGCTGCACGATCCGTTACAGCCATGCAGATAAGATGTCTGTCATCTCGACTGCTAGTGATACGATGCCGTTGGGATCCATCACGGCGTTTCGTATTACCCTCCTGAACCCACCGATTCTATATTCCGCTAACAGTCATTGGATCTCGACCAACGCGAGCAGCAATGTCGTGATACGATAAACCTCTATCATGATAGGCTACAGTCCAACCTTTATCAAAGTCGGAAACATGATTGTACCCATTTCTCTTCCTTACATAAGGCATCACAACAACGTTTCACCAGGCAACGCCGGTCAACTGCTGTTTGTGTATGAGAAATCAGTTGGAAACTTTCCTCAAGTCAGCATGTTGTAGGTGTCGCCACCTGCGCCAACGTTGTGTGAATGCTCTGGAAAGCTAATCATTTGCATATCACAGCATCTTCTTTCTGTCAATTAAATTTCACGTCTGTAGCACGTCATCTGCATGGTGTAGCAATTTTAATGGCTAGTAGTGTAATTCTGTAAAAGAAGATCGGGAGCGCCTAGCCAAACCAGGCATATCAAAATTTTTTAAGGAGCTCCTACTCTTGCATGGCTCCCTTTTATCCTGCTGCTTGCAACAGACAAGCATAGCTTCTGATAGGAATTGAGTTTCAACAGTTAAAACTGAATTCACACTTCCTGTAACAGAAAAAAAAGATTAGAAATGGAGAAAGTATTGATCAAACCAGTGGTGTCATTTTAAGCACAACTTAAGAAATGTGTGCTCATGTTTTCTTATTCTTAAGCTAAATATTTTTTGGCTTTTTAAACAAAACAATATTTTTTCATGATTTGCTGTTAACAAACTGTTTATTAAGTATTCACGATCTACAATGGAACCTCGCATAGCGAGCATAATTCAATATATGATGCAACCCAGCATTTTCGTTAAGTAAACTTGTAGCGTGTGTAGCCACTGCTTTATTAGGGTGATGATTTTCAATGCATGATGCAACACACTTCCATGCTTTCAGCTTTTCTCTTATTGTGCCAGAAGATTGCTGCTTTGCTGTTACCACCTTCTCCTACTCCTCTGAAGAACTCCTCTCCACATCTTCCTGCTGTGAAACATCCTGCACTCCTTGAACTCTTCATTGGTTATTTCTTGGCTGTGATCTTTAACAAGCTCATTGATATCATTGTTATCAACTTCTAGTCGTATGCTCTGGGCCAAAGACACAGTGTTGTTGACTACAGGCTCCACAGGCACCAATTCAGATGCATCAGAGTCACACTTGGCAATGCATTCTAGCCAAAGCTTCTTCCAACCAAAAGTGAGAACTCATTTGGTAACTCCTTCCCACGCCTTTTCAATCATTTTGATGCAGGCAATGATGTTGAAGTGATATTTCCAAACCTCTCTTAGAGTGATGGTGGTAGCTTCAGTCAACTCAAAGCATTGCTCAAAGAGTGCTTTAGTGCAGAGCTTCTTGAACTTAGAAAGAATCTGCTGCTGCTGGTCCACAGGCTGGAATAACAGAGTGGTGTTGGGAGGCAGAGATTGGATCTTGATGAATAGAAACTCTTCAAGGAGGTGGTCTTGTAGACCTGGAAAATGGGCAGGAGTGTTGTCCATAACAAGCAAGACACGGAGTGGCAGAGTCATCTCAAGCAAATAGTTTTTCACTGACGCACCAAACACTTCATTGCTCCAATCACAAAAAAGATCACGCACCATCCAACCCTTGTTGTTGGACCTCCACATCACAGTTAACCTGCTCTTCTGGACTTTACACTTCTTGATGCTTCATGTAGTTTCTGGATAGTGAACAAGCAACAGTTTAATTTTCAAATCGCCGCTTGCATTGTGGCAGAGTAACAGTGTGAGACGGTCTTTCATTGGTTTGTGACGGGGCAATGCTCTTTTTCTTTGCTGCTGTAAAGGCATGCTTCAGCAGCTTTTTCCAGCATAGACCCATCTCATCATAATTCAAAACCTGTTAAGGTGGATAACCCTCAGAATCTACAAGCATCTTGCAAGTTGCTGATGAAGATCTCTGCTGCCTTTGTGTCTGGCTGCTTCACAATGCCTCACAACGCTGTGGATGCCAGTTCTTCTCTTTAAACTTCCAGAACTGCCCACAGCTTCCCTTAAACAATTCTTCAGCTGCTAATGATCTTGGCGTCTTCTTAATGAGGTCAGCGAAAATCATTCTCGCCTTCTCACAAATGACATTCTTTTTATTAGTGTCACCTTGCAGTTGCTTTTCATTTATCCGTATAAGGAGAAAGCTTTTGACATCGTCCATAATATGAAACCATTATTTAGATGCTCTTGTCACTCCCTTTGAAGCATCTATTCCCTTAAATATTGCCCTTGTTCTTGAGGATAGGGCAAATAATTGATACAGAACGATTGTATGTGCATACTAAATTAGCAACATTCACACCACGTTCGTATTTATCAATAATGTTACACTTCATTTCTATGGTCATTGCGCCAACTGCAAAGGGAGCTACCCACCCAATTTCAAAGTGTGCGAACATTACCAGAAGCGACTAAAACCGTTCAGACCAGCCAAAGAACAAAACATGACCCGGCAAGAATACACAACAATGGAACTACAGAAAAACCAGCACAGGGATACAACTAGAACCACATACAGAAGACAACAGACAGAAGCAAATGTCACCACCACAAGAGGCATGCAGACAACTGACCGCACGTATGCCAATGTAACATCACCCACTCAGCAGCACCCAGAACTCGACAGAACTCTGGCCCCAGGCACTCCATCACAACAACTGGGCACTCCGTCACAACAACCACCAGCAGACCACAGGCCCTCTGAACTAGGAGCAGCATTGGCTGAGATACTGTCCGTACTGCAACTATTTAAAAAACAAAATCTCGTAGCAACAATCATAACAACGACCAACAAGCTCCGTACAGCACAAGACAAAACAGCAAAAGCAGTAATCCCGGTGGAAGCAGCCATAATGCTCATGGACTAAAAATGGTGGGCCACAGAAGACAAAAATGAAGCTTAACCACTTGCGTCTGGAATGCAAATGGCATCAAACACAAAAAGGCCGAAACACAACCGTTCATTACCGACAAGGACATCGAACCGCCTGGAGCCATCAAATACCTTCCGATTCCGAAAATGATCTGCTACAGATCAGACCGACGAAACCAATGAGGTGGAGGCACTCAGATTATCTCCCAATTCTTTTATATAGATAAGGAACAGCAAAGGGCCTATAACACTACCTTGGGAGCGCCAGAAAAAACTTCTGTTTTAGTCGATGACTTTCTGTCGGTTACTATGAACTGTGACCCCCTGACAGGAAGTCACAAATCCAGTGACATAACTGAGACGATATTCCATAAGCATGCAATTTCACTATAAGCCACTTTTGTGGTACAGTGTCAAAAGCCTTCTGAAAATCCAGAAATACATAATCGATCTGAAATCCAGTGTCAATAGCACTCAACACTTCATGCGAATAAAGAGCTAGTTGTGTTTCACAAGAACGATGTTTTCTAAACCTATACTGACTGTGTGTCAATACACCATTTTCTTCGAAGTAGTTCATAATGTTCGAACACAATATATGTTCCAGAATCCTGCTGCATATCGACGTTAATGATATGTGCCTGTAATTAAGTGGATTACTCCTACTACCTTTCTTGAATATTGGTATGACCTGTGAAACTTTCCAGTCTTTTTTTTTTTTTTTTTAATCTCATTTTGTTCGCTTTCGTTCGTTGTATCTGCTCGGGGCGGACGTCGCAAGACATCCGTTTAAGTTCGTTGTTGATCGATTAACTCAGTTTTTTTTATAACAGAGGGCTGCTAACCCTCTGACCGAAAACGCTGAGCTACCGTGCCGGCTAGGTCCTGGGGTATGTATCTTTCGTCTAGCGAATGGTTGTATATGATTGTCAAGTATGGAGCTAATGCATCAGCATACTCTGAAAGGAACCTAATTGGTATATAATCTGAACCATAAGACCTGCTTTTATTAGGTGATTTAAGTTGCTTCACTACTCCGAGGATATTTACTTCTACGTTACTCATGTTGGCAGCTGTTCTTGATTCTAATTCTGGAATATTTACTTCGTCTTCTTTTGTGAAGGCATTTCGGAAGGCTGTGTTTAGTAACTGTGCTTTGGCAGCACTGTCTTCGATGGTATCTCCATTGCTATCGCGCAGAGTTTCGTTGTGGAAACTGTTATAAGCATCACGCATTGAAGTCCGCTCTAAATTTCGAGCTTCTGTAAAAGATCGCCAATCTGGGGGATTTTGCGTCTGCTAAAATTTGGCATATTTGTTTCGTTGTTTCTAGAACATTGTTCTGACTCGTTTTGTGTACCGAGGTGGTCACCTCCACCGGTTGTTAATTTATTTCGTATAAATCTCTCAATTGCAGCTTCTACTGTTTCTGTGAATTCAAGGCACATTTGGTCAACACTTATATCATTAATTTTGAAGTAGTGGAAATTGTTTCTCAGGAAGGCTTCAAGTGAATTTTTTCTGCTTTTTGAATAGGTATATTTTTCTTTAATTTTGGAGGATTTGGGGGTTACAATACTCAATCTCGCTATGGCAACCCTGTGTTCACTAATCCCTGTATTAGACGAGAAACCGAAGCACTCAGGAACACAGTACCAGACACACCACCAGAATCCAAAAGAATCAACTGCCTTGTAAACAGTAACACGTGAACGACGATATACTCTTCTCCTCCTGTAAGGCATTGCTGTGTGCTGCGTGCGGCTGCCTCGACGGGAATGAGCATGCTGTTGCCTCACGAGCAAGATATACAGTCCTCTGACGTCATAGCGATAAGCTTATCTGGGCGTGGCAGGAAGTAAGCCCGCTCAGAAGCGCAATGGCGGCACCGGAAGCTGAGTTTTCCAGCGGATCGCGCTCTGTTAAAACTAGAGCGCGATCCGCCGCGGCTGCCAGGCAAAGCTCGTTCAAAGTCACCCGCCAATATGGCGGCGCACACAGCAATGAATAAGTGAGAAAAGAGATATGTAAGAGAAGTGGCAAAACAGCACCAGACCTCAACAAAATCATGCATATGCACCTTAAAAACCTCCCCAGGAAGCCCCTCGTCCTCCTGACCACAATAATAAACCGATGTCTGCAACTAGACTGCTTCCCCACAACATGGAAGAAAGTGGATCTTATCACAATCCCGAAGGCAGGCAAAAACCCCAGCCTACCAGCCAGCAATCGACCAATAAGCCTCTTACAGACCATGGAGAAAATCCTAGAGGGGCTCACACTAAGCTCTATACAAAAAGCCCTTACTGAAGAAAACACCATTCGCGTAGACAGTTTGGCTTTCAAAGGAAAGTCTCAGCTGAGCTCCAAGTGCTTTGGATAACAGAGCACATCTCTCAAAATATGAACTATGAAATTTCAACAGCTGCCATGTTCCTTGACTGGGAAAAGGTGATTGATAAGGTGTGGCATCAGAATCTGATATGGAAACTCCTGAGACAGACAACCGTCCCAGCCATTTACGTCAAGGTCATAGGGAGCTTCTTGTCCAACAGACACTGTGTGGTCGAATTTGACAGAAAATACTCGTCCATACGGCCACTAACTGCAGTGATACCTGAGGGGTCAGTTCTATCACCAACACTATTTAACATCTACGCCAATGATATTCCTTTGATTCCTCTAAGCCCAGTTCGCCGACGACACGGCCTTTTTTACAAGCGGAAAACGTCATCTCACCAACATCAAAAGGCTACGGTGGAAAGTGTCCTTAGTGGAATTATGGTGTCGCCAAAATAAACTGCAGGGCAATCGGCTGCAGTCTACTTCACGAGGAAAAGACCTATCCTTGAGGAAAGCCCAAGACTAAATGCACAGGAGCTACCCTGGAGTGATGAAGTGAAGTACTTGGGCATCACGTTTGACAAGAAGCTGCTCTGCCACCAGCACATCAAGGAAAAGAAACAGAAAGCTCAAAAGCTAGCTAAGGCCCTCTTCCCCATATTCAAAAATAGAAACCTCAAACAATAAATGAAGTGAACACTATACAAAACTACAATCCTGCCTATGATAACATATGGCTGCACCTCATGGGGCACCGCAAGCAGAACCAACAGACACCAGGTGCAGATCGCCCAAAAGAAAGTGCTGCACTGGATCCTAGGCATCACACCATGGGCCGCATCAGGGACCTCCACAAGATCATGGAGATGGACATGCTAGAGGAAACAATTAGAAAACTAGCAACACGGATCTACAACAAATTAGATGTCATAACAGACAACTGCAGACAGCTGACTAATGTAGGCACTAGCAAACCAAAGCACTGGCACAAACAACGAGTATGGCGTAGCATAATCAAAGAGCCAGCAGACTGAAGTAACACCAAGTAGATCAGATTAAACATATAAAGCCATAGATAGATTAGATTATTACCCATCTCTGTAAATCACCCGGTAGAAAGCTCATAGTTCAATAGAATATGTACCAGGACTCTAATAATACTTACTAAAATAAATTACGACTCGAATTTTGACACTCCAAACTAGGAAAACAGGAAACAAAACAAGGTACGACAACCCAGTGGCGAATCACCAGGGAAAACTAAGAAGACAACGAGAACATCCAACAACCTAACTCCAAGGAAGAAGAGCAAACCATCATCCAAGGAGGCGGGCTGGCAGATGGAAGTCCGATAACAATAACATTCCTGCATCCAAAGCTAAATAAACAGCGCCACCACAGTAGAACCATCAAACACACACAAAAGTACACAGCGAATCAGCAAAGCCGATGGGCCTTTCTTCAACAATTGACACAACTCAAAAAAAAAAAAAAAAAAAAAAAAAGGAGGTTGCGTTGGAGTTCGACGAGAAGCTTCAAGACTACCAACCTAAACAGAAGCGTCAAAGCTCATTACTTCGCTCGTACATTCTATGTAGCTCAAACCTGGAATTGTTATGCTGAAGAAACTCGATTATTTCGTCTGTCGCCCTTTACTTGCGACACATTTCTGCAATATTGAAAATGAAGTAATTCCATTTACTTTTTTGTAATAAAACTTATTAATACGATTTGCTTGAATTGTTGTCTTGCGATCCGAGAAAGCAGGTCTCCTAGACACCCATATTTACTGGCTAGGCAGGATTTAACACATATGTCACTGCTGACAATGATACATGTTCATATTGTTGAACGTTTCCCCCACCGTGTGTGAATGGCTGGTGACAAGACAATGAACCATTGCCTCTCGTTATGCGAAACATTGCTCATTAAGTGACTCATTTTCATACAATTTGTTTTGCTCATTATGTTAATTGTGGATTACAGGAGGTGTGCGTTAAGTGAGGTTCCTGTGTATAATGAAAATTTTGAGGACTCTGTTCACAAGTTAAACAAAACAAGTGGCTCCAAAATTGCAGACAGTATGTTGTATCTTTGAGCTCCAACACACGTAGTTCCATTGACGAACTCAGAGGTATAACGGACTCGACATTAATCCATATACAAACAATATTGCTTATAAGAAAGGTAGCTGAAAAATTCTATCCCATACCGCAGCAGATATGTAGTTATTAGCATATTTTATAATCATGGAAATCTGTGCTTCATTTCAGATGGAAGAAAGGCAATCTAATATGCCTAAGATTAACATGGCCATCAAGATGGGAAAAAAAGATTAGCTAGACAGTGAAACTGCTATCAGGTTCATCCAAGAGAGAAAGATAACTACTGGTGATGTATCAAGACACTTTAAGTACAAGAAGTCTATTCTGATTTTCCATCTCAAGAAACTCAAACAGCTGGGCTATCAGGTGAATTTATATTCTTCTCTGATGTTTGGCAGCATCAGCTAATACACAGTACAGCCTCACAGGGTCAAGTAATGTGCTTGGCTAACGGCCTATAAAGGCCAGTTCTTAAATCATGGGTGCAACTCAGATTACTAACATAAATGGAAGAAAACAGCGAGCAAGAAATATCTGCTAAACCTAACACTATCAGGTGCCCTAACATAAAGCTCAGGAAACAAGTTTGGCTCAGGATACAGCATTAGCCAAAAAAATATTCTAGCTGTCTCTATTTATCCAGCCCATGACAGATTATATGGTGTACCATACACCAGGCCACTTGCTTCTACAGCATGGACTACATATATAACATTTCTTACAAGAACTGATATGTGGTCAACACCATGAACTAAAAAAGTCTGCGTATTGTTGAAAATAGTTGCAGTATAATGAATATTTTACCATCTTTTTGGTGTAATACATAAGAATATCTGATGAACCCTGAAGTTTAGCCTAAGTAATATTGTATAGTACCTCAGTGTTGGAAGAATTTGTAAAAAAACTGCTAAAACAAAATTAAGAAGAATTATATTCCCCTGTGGAATTGTTGGATCCCCATTTGATGCCTTCCCGGGTGGTGGTTAGGGAAAAGCTCTCCAGATATGGATGGTACTGGGGAAATAAAACACCCAAGGTGAACCAAATAGCAGGTAGGAGAGAGCAGCTATAAAGGCAGGTCAAGGTCGAATGTGCAGAAGCATCTGGAAATGTACCACGTGAATCACAGCCAATCGCACATCACTGACATTCTTGTCTTCGTTCTGTGTGAGTGATGCTTTATTCTTAAGGTTACTGTTCAATTCAGTCTTAGTGTACCATGCCAAGTGATTATTTTCCCTCATCGTGTTCAGTATTAGTGATGATAAGCAGTTTTTTTGTCTAGGAATTGTGATATCATTGGATTTCAGACATTTTGCATATGAGAAAAGGACAGCCATCGAGCTGTAGTTTGTAGTGATACTAAGCATGACAACACGAGAGTAAAGAAACGAAATCTGTTTATAACGTGCGCCTATACCAAGACGCGCGGCCAGTGTTTAAAAGGTACTATTAAACACTATGACTCGCTGGGCGCAGATATTTAAAATCATTGCCGCAGCGCTAGATAGCAAGAAGCTACGAAACAGAAGAAAGAACAATTTATCATTTGTTAGGAAAATTCTAGAGTCTTTATGGTTAGTTGTACTTCTGGTCGCTGATATGTTAACATGTACTTCATTACCTTTGATGTTTGGTTGCCGACCTCTTAAGACGTGTTGTGTAGCACCGCTACAAGTTATATTTCATTTAGTGTGAAAAACCACGTTATCACCAAGAAAACAAAAACGCTTTTGTAAACCTTGTGAGGATAAAAAATACTTACGCGCACGACAGGACATTTAATTTTTACAAAATATCACACATACAAAAGCAGCGATTGTTGGACTGTTCCACGTATGAGAAAAACATAAAAGTGTAAGTTTTGTATTCATTGTAAATTTGTTAATGTTTATAGTTTAACGCCTTTGTTCTTTGAGAATATATTGATGCTTCACTGTACAGAAAATCTATGCTTGTTCTTTTCTTTAAATTAACCACAAATAATGTTTATGTTTAAATGAACTTTGTTACAGGTTCGCTCTTTATCGCGGTGTCTCGATTGTATTTGGGAGACCATTAATGTGTTCAATTTCCGATCCGACAACTTTTTTTTACAAAATTTCACTGTTTTGCATTTTTTTTATTATTCAAATAGGTCCCTTAGGTAATTTCATTGAAGAGTCTGATTGCGTGAAAGCAATCCGGGTTAAGAGGTCATTTGAGAAACTATTTTCACGCAGTCAATCTGTACGTCTCCTGAACATAATCGAGAACCGACGCATCGTCGATCATTCATTAATTTTTCTCTCTTTCCAAGTCGTACCAAAAAAAAAAAAACGGCCAAGGAGAACTGCCGTGAGTACGCAATCTAGTGTTAAAATGTTGCATTCTCTATCTTGTCGGCAAACATTGCCATAAATTATCATCATCAATGTTATATTTGGTTAAATGTAAAAAAGCCAAAAAACCTTTTAACGCTAGATGTGGCGCCCGAACAGGGACTTGACTAAAAAAACTAATTTGTTCTTTCTATTTTCATGCTACCATCTGGAGAAAATTGGAAGCCAAAACCAGTGAAAAAAAAGAAGGACGCATATGCATAAAATCGCAGTAAGAATCCACAACAGCAATAAATAGCAGTGCGCAAGACAACTAATGTGAGTACGATTTTTCATTACGTTTGAAGCTTTGCGTACCGAGCATTCAGTCGGCTCGTGACATTCACTCTCTACGCTTTTTTCTTTTTCCTCAAGCAATTTAATTTCCAAATTTCTGTTTCCTTTTGCTATTAGATCTGCCTCTATCACATCATTTCGCTTATAATAGTTAGAAATAGTTAGCAAGAATTTCCATTGTTGTGTATTTTAGTGAATCACAATGGCCGCTATCTGTGCCAGTTTCAGTGCTCTATAAGTGTTTTTCATTTATTTTATCTCTCTCGTTGCCATATTGGCATTTTCGTGTGTCAGAGTTTCAATTGTTTATAACGCGCAAGCAATATCTGAGAAATCAGGACTCGAAATCCTTGGCGCACCTGACAAGTGAAAATCATAATTTAAAAAAAATTATCTTTTCTAGCTCGTGCAGTGTAACTATTTTAAATTTACGATGGCTGATGAGCAACCAAGGCAACTTAGATCGCGCGCGCGTGTAAACAAACCTGAATCTCGTAGTGAGGGAACAACAGAGGACGAAGCGACACGTGAGCTCTCGGCGCCACAGACCGGGTCGCAGTCACGTGAATGCTCGCTGTCAGATATACTAAAATTGTTTGCTGATATGAAAACCAGTTTTGAAGCAAACATGGGTAATCTTGGAGCGCAAATCAGTCAGTTAACAAAGCAAAGTGACAATCTTGGAACGCAAATCAGTCAGTTAACAAACCTAAGTGACAATCTTGGAACGCAAATCAGTCAGTTAACAAACCAAAGTGACAATCTTGGAACGCAAATCAGTCAGTTAGCAAATCAAAGTGACGGCAGGTTCAGCAGTTTAGAATTAAGGATAGAGGACATCCAAGCACAAATCAAAAATTCGAATGACACCATGGAGGAAAAAATTAGAGCCATTACCACTGCTTACGCAAGCGAGCTAAACGCAAGCGTACACGCAAAAATTGATAGTGTTCTTTCGATGGTGGAATCCGCCGAGACCAATATTGGTAGCAAGTTCATAGATATGCAGGCCCAAATAGATGTGTGTAAATCAACTGCGAGTGACTCTTTGAAACATTACAGTGATGTTTCAAAGAGAGTAAGCCAATTGACAGAAAGTGTCAACCACGTTGGCGAGCGAGTCGAAGACCTTGCTCAGCAAATATCCGATGTCAATATTGACAAAAAGATCGCAGATGTCAACACCGGTATAAGCAATACACTTAATAGGGAATTTGAAGAGTGGATGCAATCCACAGAACAGTACATTGTCAGCAAGGTACACGCTGAACTAAAGGGTACGGTTAAATTTGCTACAGCAGAAATCTTAATCGCTCCCGGTACTTCTGGTGACACTTTAACCAGTGAATTACGTGAAATCAGACGAGCATTTAGCCACTATCTTCCGGAATGGAAACGTCAGCTAAGCAATGATATAGATCAACTGAAACGACAAGTTACGGAATTGCTAGGTGACAATCAATGTGAGTATTCGCTACCGCCAGAACACGATAATCGTCAATATCCCGAGTGTCAGGTACAATTCTCACCAACAGTAAATAATACGCGTGGCGAAACTTCTACGTCACGTAGTCATGCCGATCAACTAACACTCGTTGAACTAATTCGAGACGAGAGTGTGCTAAAACACAGAGTTTTTCAGCCTTTTATACCTGAAAAACGGAATATACATCCAATGGTATTTCTAAAATCATTCACAGGCGCTTTTACAGAATCATGGAACGACAGGCAGCGGATACAGTTCACGGTAAAGGATCAATTTGGGGTACAGAAATAATAAACAAATGTCCCACCTATGCAGATTTTGAAAAGCATTTTTTGAATAAATTTTGGAGTTCAGGTATACAACAAAGACTCCGAAAAGAGGTTGACAACGCCGAACCTTTCAACACCAAAGGAGGAGGTTTGAGACGTTATTTTGAAAAATATCTACGTAAAATTCAGTATTGGGGGCACGCCCATTTCAACCAAAGATGTAATCATGATCTTAAAGTCAAAACTTCCTGTGTCAATAAGAGAAAAACTAGTTAATGTGAGTGAAGAAGACCTAGAAGCCTTTCTTTCTGTTCTTGACAATTTGGATATGATCTATGAGGATGTGCGTGCGAGCGCGCGGAATAATTATAATAATGGACCGCCCGCTCCGCAGCAGCACATAACAAATTGCGTCAATGGAATGTCGTACCAACATAACACGGGACAACCAAACGCTCAGCCTTACGGCAATCATAACAGTTTCAACCGCCGTAATGGAAAACAATATAACAAACATCCACACCAGAATAGATACAATCCGATTTATCAAAACACACAGCAACAACACGGTAATTCACCGATAAATCACAACGGTAATTACCAGTACCAGAACAACAAGACGAATAATGGAAATCGTCACAAGGGAAAGAAATGGAACAATTATAACAGACCACAACAGTACAGTCAGCCGAGTCACTTCACTCCCTCTCAGCAAATAAATTTTTCACAGCCGAAAAATGCGACATTTTCTCACCAACCCAACCAACAGTTCAGGAACAATAGTCAGGACAATTCGTCGGATGCTTTCCCTGACACCGCCGGTCATAATAGCCAAGGAAATTCGACTATTTTTTACACACAGGCGAGCCAAGCACCAAACGCGATGTCAAATAACACGCAATCAAGTGATGCACAAGTCGTATGGGATACGAACGCGAATTTTCGACCTGGAAGGTCGCAAAATACTAGTCAAGTAAAAATAACTGACATTTCAGCTCCACCCCAGTCGGAAAACCATTAGCAGCTTCTTTATGCCTCCACGGGGAAGCTGCGGAACCAATGGGGGGCAACTTCATTAAAAGACATATCAACGTAATTAGATACGAAGACGACAGAGACTTACGGGACGAACTATTAGACGAAAAGAACACCTACGAAAACAACGACTTTTGGGAAAACCAAGTACAAGCGTCAACTCTGATTCACATTTATGATATACCAATCATTGCCATCATCGACACAGGTGCAAATATTAGTGCTATGTCTATGTGTGTATATAAAAAGGTATGCTCTGTAACAAAAATTCCTTCACTTCCTGTACAAGGATGTACTGTATCCGGAGCAGTACGCTCCCTAGTACAGAAGGTTAGCTTGCAAGTACAAGCAACAATACAATTTAAATCCGACTGTATACCGTGCACATTTTTAGTTGTAAAGAACCTGTCAGTGCCATGCTTGTTAGGAATGGACTTTCTACGAAGAAATCGTGCCATCATTGATTTAGTTGAAGGTAAGTGCACGTTAAGACTAGATGATAGGACACTGGTCATTCATCTAATGAGAACCGAAGTCAGGATAACCAACCTGGAACGTAAAGTGAAAATACGTAGACTTTCTGACAGGCAACATTACCACCGTGCGGTTGACGAGTTCAGTGACGTCAACAATGGCCCTGACTTATTACCAACTGCCGACGAGTTACGCATAAAAATTGTGGAAACAGACGGACTCGACGACAGACAGAAGTATGAACTACACGACCTATTAGCAACATTTGTGAACATTTTTTCCAGAAAACCAGGTATCATAGCAGACTATGAATTTAACATGAGAGTGAAACCCCATGATACTTTTTGCAAAACAACCTATTCAGTTCCGCAGTCCCGTAAAGAAGCCGTCAAACAAGAAATACGTAAAATGCTTAAGTGGAAAATCATAGAATCGTCCGAATCTCCCTACAGTAGCCCGTTGTTACCCGTTTTCAAAAACGATGGAAGCGTCAGACTTATCTTGGACGCAAGGAATATTAATAAAATCATCATTCCAGTATCCACAAGACCAGAACCACTTGAGGAACAACTACAAAAATTCCATAGTGTGAGGTTCTTATCCTCAATAGACCTCCGAAGTAGCTATTGGCAGGTGAAACTATCATCATCATCGAGGAAGTACACAGCCTTTATCTTTGCCGGCAGATCCTATCATTTTCGTGTAGTACCTTTCGGTCTCAACATTAGTTCTGGTGTTTTTATTGCAGGACCAGAGTTACTTGACCAAGTCATCGTCTATGTTGATGATTTACTGATCGCAACGACTTCCTGGGAAGAACATTTAACTCTCCTACAAAAGATCTTTCAAAGATTCTCTGACTTTGGTGTTACCGCAAATTTACAAAAATCCAAATTTGCCAAGAAAGAAGTCAAGTTTTTAGGACATATAATTTCTTCGGAAGGAATCTCACCTGATCCCAGCAAGTTAACAGCAATAGAAAATTTCCCTGTGCCTTGCACTAAAAGGCAACTAAAAGGTTTCATTGGATTAGCTTCATTCTTCCGTCGCTTTATTCCGAATCAATCAATGAACAGTCCCGCATTGTTAAATTTGCTCAAGAAAAACGTCCACTGGATGTGGACTTCTGAATGCCAAAAAGCCTTTGACAAGATCAAAGAAGCTCTTCTAAAGAGTAACATTTTAAGTCATCCAAACATGAGTTTAGATTTCTGCATTTCTTGCGATGCATCGTTTCAAGGATTAGGTGCATGTTTATTTCAAATAGACAAAACTGATGGGCAGGAGGAAGTCAAAATAATCAGCTTTGCCAGTCGGGTCTTAACCGAATGTGAGAGATCATATTTGGTAACCGAATTAGAGGGATTAGCCGTTGTGTGGGCTTTTCGCCGCTTTAATTACTATATTTATGGTCATAAAATCAGAGTATACTCAGATCATCAAGCACTGAGCTTCTTACTCTCTTGCAAACTGTATCATCCTCGGCTTACTCGATGGTGTTTATCTCTACAAGAGTATGATTTTGAAATTATTTACGTAAAGGGCAAGAATAACATCATTGCTGATGCATTGTCACGTATGCCGGAAGGATTGCCGGAGCCTACTGAATTAATAGAACAGATTTCTAATCACAAAATTCTTCTTATGAAAGATCCTCTACATCGGAGTTACTTTCTGTGTCTTTGCCGTCAAATGAATACTCTTCAAGACACAGATCGCAATTGGCTAGAAATTAAACAGCTTCTTCAAAACAACCCTGATCACTCGTTGTCAATATTTTATAAAGTACACAATGGAGTTTTGTTTCACCGAACATCTCTGTTGACAGGAAGGTGGTGTGTCTGTATTCCTAAAGATTATGTTGAACATCTCATTTGGTACACTCACCTCTCCTGGGGTCACTATGGCCCAGAAAAATGCAAACGCAAGATTTCAACATACTGCTATGTACCTAATCTTCACAAGAAGGTGCACCAATTATTAAGAAATTGTTCCATTTGCCAAAAGGCGAAACCTTTCAACTTGTCAAATGCCTTACCTTTAAACCCGATACGTACAGAAAGACCAAACCAAATCGTCAGTTTGGGTTATGCAGGTCCACTTCCTCAGGGAAGAGGAGGTGTGAAGTATCTGATCGTATTGTTAGATCTTTTTACCAAACACGTGAGACTCTATGCAATGAAGTCATCTAATATACTTCCACTAATTAGACGTATTGAGAAAGACTATTTTCCTCGCTTTGGCAAGCCTGAAGCCATGTTATCTGATAACGCATCAACTTTCGTGGGGAAACGATGGAGAAATTTCCTTGCAACCAACGACATCAGACAAATTTTGATATCCCGGTATCGACCGCAAAGTAATCCCACAGAAAGAGTATTCAAAGAGTTCAATCGTTTCATACGAACGTATATTCCAAACCAGCAGACACGGTGGATTGATTTCGTCACACCCTTTGAAGAGATTGTTAATAACTTACCTCACACATCAACTGGTTTCACACCATCAGAACTAGTCTCTAAACGACTAGAAAGAAATGAATGGGTAGACCCTATCCCAAAATTACAACAGCCTGAAGTAACATTAGACGACAAGTTAAGACAAGCTCTCATATCTTTAACCACTCATGCCAACCTTAGAAAAAAGGCGCATGACAAATACATTAGCAAAGTCTTATCGTATCGTATAAATGAACGAGTGCTATTAAAGACCCACTTCAAACCATCTTTGATTCATCATAAGAATCGCAAGTGGCAGCACTTGTATGAAGGACCATATATTATATTAAGAAAGCCGCACATTGGTTTCTATCTATTAGCTGACCCTGTATCTGGACGAATAAAAGGGTTGTTTCATCACGCAGACTTGAAGAAATACCGAATCAACCATAGAAAATATCTGTTAAATTAAGCTGCTAAAATAAAATATAAACACGCTCTAAGTTGTCATACTATATGTGAAGTACCAACGTATGTAAGAGTAATGCACAGCAAGATAAGTAATTTATATGAGCACCTTAAGTAAAACACATTTATTGTAGAAGAGCAAGATTTGCCTTAGATGTAAGTTAGTTTTAAGTTAATTGAGCCATGAACGGCCACAGCCGAAAGAGCTGACAAATAAATATTATAGTAGGGACGTGCTAAGTGCCACCTGCTACCACTAGTTTTAAGTATAGCAAAGCTCTCTCCTCTTGAATGAAATAAATTAAAATGATCATTCAGACCAGAATGATTGCTCGTAGGTTAAAAAAAATTTGATTAAGGTCGCTTACTCTAATGAGGTAAATGTTATGTTATGCATAAGGAGTGTGTGACAACAAATTTTATGAGACCACCTACGAAACGCAGCCGGCAAAAAAAAGCAGCAGCTTAGCATATAAGAATCAAGTAAGTCAATAACGATCCAGGTAGCAGGAAAGAAGTGCGCAACTCAATTATTTTATTATAATACGGAGAAAACCGTATACGCTCATAACAATTTTACGGCACAGTGCAGCTGAAATACTTACAAAGATCATTTATAAATAAACTAATTTAGTACTAGACATATCTATTTCAGGTCCTCGAGATACGACGATTTTTTTTTAGGAAACCAATTTTACGATACATGGAACAGAAGATAGTAAACAGACACAGTTCACTGCTAATGCATGGTTTAAGTAATTTTAGATATGCATAGAAAATTGTTTAGAGAACTGGATCAGACGACACTGTAACTACTGTATCGATTTAATTATACTATTTGTCACGAAAAACTAAGGTGATAATAATTTATGTTAAGCTCATCATATCATACGTCGTTAACACTGTGTCTTCAAATCTCTTCACTCCATAAAAGTCTTTTGTGTTTTCCTCTAGCCAGTATCCTTACCATCCTACCTTATCCAGTAGAGAAGTGAATTTTACGAGCTGGTTGCATGATTGATACATACAGGCTATACGAATGGATAGTCGTGACACATTGGTTGTCGACGGGCTATGCTTATTCTCCGCAAATTGCGAGTTCAATTAAGATTTGTTATGTGCAATTGCACGACAGAGAACACCAAGCTTCCCAATTTCCCTAATGGTTGTTTGAACACGAACTGTTCATCACGTAAACGAAGCCACATTGACTATGTCTTCAAACTAACGACGTAATAGAGAGAAAATAAAAGAGCTGAACTTGAGAAAAGAGTAACCATTGTAAAAAGAAAAGAATAACAAGATTTCGAGCAAAGGGTCTAAAGTGCCTTGGAAGCACAAACTACGAACAAGAGACACGCTTTTCGTCAGGCCTTGTAGTCACAGAGACTAAATATTTCTTTGTAAATAATTTTTAGACATGATATGTATACTAAATGTTAACTGTACTTTGTAGTAATAATGCAGTCAGTAATAAATGGACACGTATATGCTGCTGCGTGTGAACCGACTATAGACAAGTAATTCATGGGCACGTATAGAAGTGGTGCGTGTGAACCTTAACATGACGACCAAAGAAATGTGAACACGAATTAACAATAACGTGTGAACTGAAAAGGTGATAACTCCAAGGACACGTGTGAAATACCGCGTGTGAAGTAAAGTTATAAGTACTTGTACCACGAAACCACGATGTAGAAAGCCGAAGAGTGAAAGTGAATAAGTGTTGTACTTAACCACAAACGGTACTGTACGCCTTTCCACGGACACATTCTTCGAAACAGCTGCGGAAGTCGCCGCATCTGGCTGCTTCCGTAATACAGAGTCGATGAAAAACTGTGTAAAAACTCACACCACGGCTAGTACACACCAAACGCTCTGCTTCTCGCAGAATACTGCTGCTAGCGTTGTGGAACTGTTAAGTTATTATCACATGATTGTGACCAACGGACGTAACACTGTGTACGCTGAGCGCTCAACAATCAATTTTTCTTTGCACAACGAGCGCGGATGCCAAATGTGTTTGAAATCTATTCAAAATAAAGTATGATATAGCAATGAATTAAGCACTCATGTACCTTGTGAAATTATAAAGACACTAATCGGAAGAGTGTTAAGCTCAAATCTGACAATTGCTACCGAATTTACTGACCAGGCCTAGTAATGACGAAAACGTGTCGAACCAAATTAAACCAGAAAAATAGAGAAATATGAGAACTAAGCATTCCTAAGAGAAGGAGACCTTATGTACTTAAACAATTGTTGTCCTTACCTAATCCAATTTTCTTTTAGACTAAGTTCTTAGTAAGTAAGCACATTCTAATACAGATTTTTTTTGTATTTTTCATGTACGAAAACATAAATGGAAGCACGGACATGTGGCAAGTGAAATAGAGACCGCCACCATACGGCTCAACATGTAGCAGAACCAATCTTCTAGTTCCTGACCCACGACGTATTTCCAACGCAACATCACACCCCGACAACTACTCCAATTTCCGCAGTGAAAGTGATGCCTACTTTTCCTCCACTGTGAATGTGTAATCAATTTCCCCACTCAAGTTCAGTGCTATCGTTTATACCCGAAGTTCTACCACTCCCAGTGCAACTCATACCTACCCAAGTGTAGTGAAACATTTTTTTTTTGCAGGTCATGAAAGCCACAAATAAGTAAAGTGTTACGTATTTACTGCAAGAAATCTTCGACGAAACAACGATAAAAATATTCCTGTAATATGTCATTGTAAAACAAGAATGTCAATTTTTTGTAACATATTTTTTCCACGAGTGCACACAGCACCCAGACTTCCTGCGAAGTCAAGTAATTTATTTCTTTGTTATTTTTCAATATTTATTATGCCATGTATAATGTATCTATGTATGTGTATCTTTATCTTAATTTCATTATCTTTTACCGAGAAATGAACATTTGTTATCCTTGTACAACACATTAGAAAGAGCACAGTTAAATTGTCGTGTAGTTACCCTATGGACAAATTACTATCAATTTCAGTCGTACGAATATACTTACCTGATACTCTGTATGTTAACCACTTTGCCTGATGTAGTGTGTAAAATCCATTGTAAAGAATTTTTGCAAGTAATACTAACTTGTTTCACGAAAGCAATAATATCACGACTACGCGTGAGTCGCGATGATCCTGACGGAGTCATCGCTCCTCACGCGGGAAGCAATGTGATATTATTGGATTTCAGACATTTTGCATATGAGAAAAGGACAGCCATCGAGCTGTAGTTTGTAGTGATACTAAGCGTGACAACACGAGAGTAAAGAAACGAAATCTGTTTATAACGTGCGCCTATACCAAGACGCGCGGCCAGTGTTTAAAAGGTACTATTAAACACTATGACTCGCTGGGCGCAGATATTTAAAATCATTGCCGCAGCGCTAGATAGCAAGAAGCTACGAAACAGAAGAAAGAACAATTTATCATTTGTTAGGAAAATTCTAGAGTCTTTATGGTTAGTTGTACTTCTGGTCGCTGATATGTTAACATGTACTTCATTACCTTTGATGTTTGGTTGCCGACCTCTTAAGACGTGTTGTGTAGCACCGCTACAAGTTATATTTCATTTAGTGTGAAAAACCACGTTATCACCAAGAAAACAAAAACGCTTTTGTAAACCTTGTGAGGATAAAAAATACTTACGCGCACGACAGGACATTTAATTTTTACAAAATATCACACATACAAAAGCAGCGATTGTTGGACTGTTCCACGTATGAGAAAAACATAAAAGTGTAAGTTTTGTATTCATTGTAAATTTGTTAATGTTTATAGTTTAACGCCTTTGTTCTTTGAGAATATATTGATGCTTTACTGTACAGAAAATCTATGCTTGTTCTTTTCTTTAAATTAACCACAAATAATGTTTATGTTTAAATGAACTTTGTTACAGGTTCGCTCTTTATCGCGGTGTCTCGATTGTATTTGGGAGACCATTAATGTGTTCAATTTCCGATCCGACAACTTTTTTTTACAAAATTTCACTGTTTTGCATTTTTTTTTATTATTCAAATAGGTCCCTTAGGTAATTTCATTGAAGAGTCTGATTGCGTGAAAGCAATCCGGGTTAAGAGGTCATTTGAGAAACTATTTTCACGCAGTCAATCTGTACGTCTCCTGAACACAATCGAGAACCGACGCATCGTCGATCATTCATTAATTTTTCTCTCTTTCCAAGTCGTACCAAAAAAAAAACGGACAAGGAGAACTGCCGTGAGTACGCAATCTAGTGTTAAAAGGTTGCATTCTCTATCTTGTCGGCAAACATTGCCATAAATTATCATCATCAATGTTATATTTGGTTAAATGTAAAAAAGCCAAAAAACCTTTTAACGCTAGAGAATCCTGCATACTCGGTTCGCTAGACAAACAATCAAACATTAATGAGTTTTATTACAAATAAGACAATTACAATACTTAACTCTGATAGATGTGTTGCAAGCAAAAGGCAACATACAAAATAAACAGTCTTCTTCAGAATAGGCAAAACACAAGTCTGTGCTACATAGAGAGATCTAATGAAGTGGCTAACGTTGAAGCTGCTATCGAAGCGTTCTCCCACCAGTCTGGTGCAGTCGCATTGTTGTCCTGGAGGGAGGTCAGTCAGCATGTGATTGACTGAGTTTTGCTCATAGCCTTTTCTTCCCTGTTGATCCAGATAGGCATGCTGGTGCTGCCTTTATGCCATAAAAGCAATCATGCTAAGTGTTGTACAAACAAGTAAAAGGAATATTGATCCATGACAGTCTATGCTAAATCCACACCGACACAAGGAACACGCTGTGCCACTGCCATATTCTGGGAGCAAACAGCTGAAGCCTGTGGTATTGGTTTGAAGGCCGTTTAGAGAATATCCAGTGAATCTAAGGCACATATGCAAGCAAGGAACTCAAATGTTTTCAAATCACATGCAACACACCTGCAAAGGAAGTTGGTGAGCTGGATGTTTTCACAAAAAATGTTTTTATGTGCATAATATTCAGCAAGTATGCTAAAGGTGAATATCTAACAGCAGAAAAATTAGTATTTTGTATGAAAAAAATTTTAACGGAAGAAAATAGACCATACTGAGGATACTGAAAGACGTGGGGATCAGGTATCAGAAAACAAATGGCAGGAGGAAATTATTAATGGAATGAAGTGATATTGTAGCTGAAAGGACTGTGCTTTTGAGAACAATGCAGCAGATCAGACAAGCTGGCACATTTTCATTTTTCATTTTATAATATGATGAAATTTTTGTCAATCAAAACCATGCAAGGACTATGTGCTGTAAAATGAGCAACAGGTATGGTGGGTTAAAAGTTCCAGTTCCTAAGTAAGGGTAGTAGAATTTTAGTGTTTCGCATCGGATCAACAGAAACTGGCTTTATTCCTCGGATTCGGAGTAAACTGATTTTAAGGTGTCAGAGGTCAAGGATCCTGAAAATCACCATTCTGGAATAAAATACAGTGTTTTCAAATGGTGGTTAACATCCTCTTTCCAAGATGGCGGCGAGTGTACAAATGTGTGATTCTAACTTGAGAAATAATGGTAGTTATGCGGTTAGAAAGGCAGTTTGTAA